>NW_026698587.1:0-673120 GCF_030435755.1 Ochotona princeps
GGTGGTGGGGAAGAAAAGAAGAAAGTCAGTTAGCATTGAACATCTAAACGGGGTGGGAGGAGAAGCGGTGCAGAGATGGCAAGGAGTGGGGGGAGGGGTAGGGAAGGTCAGGTTTCAGAAGGCTGAGAGGATGCAGACAATCAATAGGTCAAGAGTGACACCTGCTGGCAAATAGCGTGTGTCAATTGCCGCCGGGCAGCTGGTCGACCACCGCCGAGAGACTAAGTGCAACTGGTCGACCTGAGCTGAGAGACCAAATGCAACTGGTCGACCTCCGCTGAGACCAAAAGCAACTGGTCGACCTCCGCTGAGACCAAATGCAACTGGTCAACCTCCGCTGAGACCAAATGCAACTGGTCGACCTGAGCTGAGAGACTAAGTGCAACCAGGCAGCTGGTCGACTGCCTTCCTTGGAAAAGAAAGGGTTACGGTGGGAGGGAGAGAGGGAGAAAGAGAGAAGGAGGGAGAGAGGGAGAGAGGGGCAGAGAGAGAGAGAGAATCTTCCACCACTTCACCAGTCAGTTCAGGACTTTGTCCCCAAAATGCAGGCCTAGAGAACTCAGAACGTTGGTGAACACAGCATTCCAGAGAGTATAGAATACTGGTCCTCAGTGCCACACAGCTCTGTTTAGCATACAAACAGGGTTTTCAACAGCTTTTGCCTCAAACCTGTGTGTGTGTGTGTGTGTGTGTGTGTGTGTGTGTAAAAACTGAACGTTTCTGACTTCATGTGCACAGAACCTCAACAAAACAACTAAACCAATGGGCATCGGAGTCCCATCTGGAGGTGTTCACATTGCATTTTGACAAGATACTGAGCCAAATCTCAGAGAGAGAAGTGAGGAGCAAAATCAATCAATCATGATAAATAGGTGGTAAGAAATCACGAATGTAAAATCGAATGATCTGTATTCTGGGAGTGAGTGAGTGGAATTTACCAACAGTGTCTGGTACACCCTTGTATCTGGATAGGCAATGATGGAGAGCAGTGGGGGTGGTGATGGTGGTGGAGGGTGGGGGGGAGAGATGTCATTTCCAGTGTTCTCCAACCTATGGGAAACTTGTAGGGAAAGTAGCATGCTGCCTAACTCTAACCCTAACCCCTAACCCTAACCCTAACCCCTAAACCCTAACCCTAACCCTAACCCTAACCCCTAACCCCTAACCCCTAACCCTGACTCCTAACCCTAACCCCTAACCCTAACCCCTAACCCTAACCCCTAACCCCTATCCCCTAACCCTGACTCCTAACCCCAACCCCTAACCCTAAACCCTAACCCTAACCCTAACCCCTAAACCCTATCCCCTAACCCTGACTCCTAACCCCAACCCCTAACCCTAACCCCTAACCCTAACCCTAACCCCTAACCCTAACCCCTAAACCCTAACCCTAACCCAACCCCTAACCCCTAACCCTGACTCCTAACACCAACCCCTAACCCTAAACCCTAACCCTAACCCCTAAACCCTATCCCCTAACCCTGACTCCTAACCCCAACCCCTAACCCCAACCCCTAACCCTAACCCTAACCCTAACCCTAACCCTAACCCCTAACCCTAACCCCTAAACCCTAACCCTAACCCCTTACCCTAAGCCCAGCAGCTCCACCCCCACCTCTTTCCTGGATATCTTTTCGAGTCTGGGACGCGACACGGCACACCTGAGCAGCTTGGTGGTTTAGTGCTGGACTAATTCGCAAGCAGCCCGGGCGGGAAAAGGCTGTGGGCAGCATTGTACTGCCCCAGGTGGGGCCAGCAGAAGCAGGTCATTACTCAACGTTGAGCCCAGCTTCCCCTGGTGAAACGAGTGTTCCTGTCTTTCTGAAGCAATGGGAAAAAGAAATGCATAAGTCAATGAAAAACTGAAATTTAAGTTGAAACAATTTTTAGAAAGACTCCCCAACTATACAGAAAGAAAGAAAGAAAGAAAGAAAAGGAAAGACAAGGAAAGAAAGAAAGAAAGGAAGAAAGAAAGAAAGAAAGAATTTTTAAAAGAGAGAAACAACGTTGAACAAGTGCAGAGATGGATGGAATTCAGATTCCTTAGGAAGGATTCTAGCACTGTAGTCCAATGGGGAAAATCTGTGGAAGGGTGGGAGTTGGGGTGGTGGGGAAGAAAAGAAGAAAGTCAGTTACCATTGAACATCTAAACGGGGTGAGAGGAGAAGCGGTGCCGGGATGGCAAGGAGGGGGCCAAGAGAGTGGGGGGAGGGGTAGGGAAGGTCAAGTTTCAGAAGGCTGAGAGGATCCAGACAATCAATAGGTCAAGACTGACACCTGCTGGCACATAGCGTGTGTCAATTGCCGCCGGGCAGCTGGTCGACCACCGCCGAGAGACTAAGTGCAACTGGTCGACCTGAGCTGAGAGACCAAATGCAACTGGTCGACCTCCACTGAGACCAAAAGCAACTGGTCGACCTCCGCTGAGACCAAATGCAACTGGTCAACCTCCGCTGAGACCAAATGCAACTGGTCGACCTGAGCTGAGAGACTAAGTGCAACCAGGCAGCTGGTCGACTGCCTTCCTTGGAAAAGAAAGGGTTACGGTGGGAGGGAGAGAGGGAGAAAGAGAGAAGGAGGGAGAGAGGGAGAGAGGGGCAGAGAGAGAGAATCTTCCACCACTTCACCAGTCAGTTCAGGACTTTGTCCCCAAAATGCAGGCCTAGAGAACTCAGAACGTTGGTGAACACAGCATTCCAGAGAGTATAGAATACTGGTCCTCAGTGCCACACAGCTCTGTTTAGCATACAAACAGGGTTTTCAACAGCTTTTGCCTCAAACCTGTGTGTGTGTGTGTGTGTGTGTGTGTGTGTGTAAAAACTGAACGTTTCTGACTTCATGTGCACAGAACCTCAACAAAACAACTAAACCAATGGGCATCGGAGTCCCATCTGGAGGTGTTCACATTGCATTTTGACAAGATACTGAGCCAAATCTCAGAGAGAGAAGTGAGGAGCAAAATCAATCAATCATGATAAATAGGTGGTAAGAAATCACGAATGTAAAATCGAATGATCTGTATTCTGGGAGTGAGTGAGTGGAATTTACCAACAGTGTCTGGTACACCCTTGTATCTGGATAGGCAATGATGGAGAGCAGTGGGGGTGGTGATGGTGGTGGAGGGTGGGGGGGAGAGATGTCATTTCCAGTGTTCTCCAACCTATGGGAAACTTGTAGGGAAAGTAGCATGCTGCCTAACTCTAACCCTAACCCCTAACCCTAACCCTAACCCCTAACCCTAACCCCTAAACCCTAACCCTAACCCTAACCCAACCCCTAACCCCTAACCCTGACTCCTAACACCAACCCCTAACCCTAAACCCTAACCCTAACCCCTAAACCCTATCCCCTAACCCTGACTCCTAACCCCAACCCCTAACCCCAACCCCTAACCCTAACCCTAACCCTAACCCTAACCCTAACCCCTAACCCTAACCCCTAAACCCTAACCCTAACCCCTTACCCTAAGCCCAGCAGCTCCACCCCCACCTCTTTCCTGGATATCTTTTCGAGTCTGGGACGCGACATGACACACCTGAGCAGCTTGGTGGTTTAGTGCTGGACTAATTCGCAAGCAGCCCGGGCGGGAAAAGGCTGTGGGCAGCATTGTACTGCCCCAGGTGGGGCCAGCAGAAGCAGGTCATTACTCAACGTTGAGCCCAGCTTCCCCTGGTGAAACGAGTGTTCCTGTCTTTCTGAAGCAATGGGAAAAAGAAATGCATAAGTCAATGAAAAACTGAAATTTAAGTTGAAACAATTTTTAGAAAGACTCCCCAACTATACAGAAAGAAAGAAAGAAAGAAAGAAAGAAAGAAAGAAAGAAAGAAAGAAAGAAAGAAAAGACAAGGAAAGAAAGAAAGAAAGGAAGAAAGAAAGAAAGAAAGAATTTTTAAAAGAGAGAAACAACGTTGAACAAGTGCAGAGACGGATGGAATTCAGATTCCTTAGGAAGGATTCTGGCACTGTAGCCAAACGGGGAAAATCTGTGGAGGGGTGGGAGTTGGGGTGGTGGGGAAGAAAAGAAGAAAGTCAGTTAGCATTGAACATCTAAACGGGGTGGGAGGAGAAGCGGTGCAGAGATGGCAAGGAGTGGGGGGAGGGGTAGGGAAGGTCAGGTTTCAGAAGGCTGAGAGGATGCAGACAATCAATAGGTCAAGACTGACACCTGCTGGCACATAGCGTGTGTCAATTGCCGCCGGGCAGCTGGTCGACCACCGCCGAGAGACTAAGTGCAACTGGTCGACCTGAGCTGAGAGACCAAATGCAACTGGTCGACCTCCGCTGAGACCAAAAGCAACTGGTCGACCTCCGCTGAGACCAAATGCAACTGGTCAACCTCCGCTGAGACCAAATGCAACTGGTCGACCTGAGCTGAGAGACTAAGTGCAACCAGGCAGCTGGTCGACTGCCTTCCTTGGAAAAGAAAGGGTTACGGTGGGAGGGAGAGAGGGAGAAAGAGAGAAGGAGGGAGAGAGGGAGAGAGGGGCAGAGAGAGAGAGAGAATCTTCCACCACTTCACCAGTCAGTTCAGGACTTTGTCCCCAAAATGCAGGCCTAGAGAACTCAGAACGTTGGTGAACACAGCATTCCAGAGAGTATAGAATACTGGTCCTCAGTGCCACACAGCTCTGTTTAGCATACAAACAGGGTTTTCAACAGCTTTTGCCTCAAACCTGTGTGTGTGTGTGTGTGTGTGTGTGTGTAAAAACTGAACGTTTCTGACTTCATGTGCACAGAACCTCAACAAAACAACTAAACCAATGGGCATCGGAGTCCCATCTGGAGGTGTTCACATTGCATTTTGACAAGATACTGAGCCAAATCTCAGAGAGAGAAGTGAGGAGCAAAATCAATCAATCATGATAAATAGGTGGTAAGAAATCACGAATGTAAAATCGAATGATCTGTATTCTGGGAGTGAGTGAGTGGAATTTACCAACAGTGTCTGGTACACCCTTGTATCTGGATAGGCAATGATGGAGAGCAGTGGGGGTGGTGATGGTGGTGGAGGGTGGGGGGGAGAGATGTCATTTCCAGTGTTCTCCAACCTATGGGAAACTTGTAGGGAAAGTAGCATGCTGCCTAACTCTAACCCTAACCCCTAACCCTAACCCTAACCCCTAAACCCTAACCCTAACCCTAACCCCTAACCCCTAACCCTGACTCCTAACCCTAACCCCTAACCCTAACCCCTAACCCTAACCCCTAACCCCTATCCCCTAACCCTGACTCCTAACCCCAACCCCTAACCCTAAACCCTAACCCTAACCCTAACCCCTAAACCCTATCCCCTAACCCTGACTCCTAACCCCAACCCCTAACCCTAACCCCTAACCCTAACCCTAACCCCTAACCCTAACCCCTAAACCCTAACCCTAACCCTAACCCAACCCCTAACCCCTAACCCTGACTCCTAACACCAACCCCTAACCCTAAACCCTAACCCTAACCCTAACCCCTAAACCCTATCCCCTAACCCTGACTCCTAACCCCAACCCCTAACCCCAACCCCTAACCCTAACCCTAACCCTAACCCTAACCCCTAACCCTAACCCCTAAACCCTAACCCTAACCCCTTACCCTAAGCCCAGCAGCTCCACCCCCACCTCTTTCCTGGATATCTTTTCGAGTCTGGGACGCGACACGGCACACCTGAGCAGCTTGGTGGTTTAGTGCTGGACTAATTCGCAAGCAGCCCGGGCGGGAAAAGGCTGTGGGCAGCATTGTACTGCCCCAGGTGGGGCCAGCAGAAGCAGGTCATTACTCAACGTTGAGCCCAGCTTCCCCTGGTGAAACGAGTGTTCCTGTCTTTCTGAAGCAATGGGAAAAAGAAATGCATAAGTCAATGAAAAACTGAAATTTAAGTTGAAACAATTTTTAGAAAGACTCCCCAACTATACAGAAAGAAAGAAAGAAAGAAAGAAAAGGAAAGACAAGGAAAGAAAGAAAGAAAGGAAGAAAGAAAGAAAGAAAGAATTTTTAAAAGAGAGAAACAACGTTGAACAAGTGCAGAGATGGATGGAATTCAGATTCCTTAGGAAGGATTCTAGCACTGTAGTCCAATGGGGAAAATCTGTGGAAGGGTGGGAGTTGGGGTGGTGGGGAAGAAAAGAAGAAAGTCAGTTACCATTGAACATCTAAACGGGGTGAGAGGAGAAGCGGTGCCGGGATGGCAAGGAGGGGGCCAAGAGAGTGGGGGGAGGGGTAGGGAAGGTCAAGTTTCAGAAGGCTGAGAGGATCCAGACAATCAATAGGTCAAGACTGACACCTGCTGGCACATAGCGTGTGTCAATTGCCGCCGGGCAGCTGGTCGACCACCGCCGAGAGACTAAGTGCAACTGGTCGACCTGAGCTGAGAGACCAAATGCAACTGGTCGACCTCCACTGAGACCAAAAGCAACTGGTCGACCTCCGCTGAGACCAAATGCAACTGGTCAACCTCCGCTGAGACCAAATGCAACTGGTCGACCTGAGCTGAGAGACTAAGTGCAACCAGGCAGCTGGTCGACTGCCTTCCTTGGAAAAGAAAGGGTTACGGTGGGAGGGAGAGAGGGAGAAAGAGAGAAGGAGGGAGAGAGGGAGAGAGGGGCAGAGAGAGAGAATCTTCCACCACTTCACCAGTCAGTTCAGGACTTTGTCCCCAAAATGCAGGCCTAGAGAACTCAGAACGTTGGTGAACACAGCATTCCAGAGAGTATAGAATACTGGTCCTCAGTGCCACACAGCTCTGTTTAGCATACAAACAGGGTTTTCAACAGCTTTTGCCTCAAACCTGTGTGTGTGTGTGTGTGTGTGTGTGTGTGTGTAAAAACTGAACGTTTCTGACTTCATGTGCACAGAACCTCAACAAAACAACTAAACCAATGGGCATCGGAGTCCCATCTGGAGGTGTTCACATTGCATTTTGACAAGATACTGAGCCAAATCTCAGAGAGAGAAGTGAGGAGCAAAATCAATCAATCATGATAAATAGGTGGTAAGAAATCACGAATGTAAAATCGAATGATCTGTATTCTGGGAGTGAGTGAGTGGAATTTACCAACAGTGTCTGGTACACCCTTGTATCTGGATAGGCAATGATGGAGAGCAGTGGGGGTGGTGATGGTGGTGGAGGGTGGGGGGGAGAGATGTCATTTCCAGTGTTCTCCAACCTATGGGAAACTTGTAGGGAAAGTAGCATGCTGCCTAACTCTAACCCTAACCCCTAACCCTAACCCTAACCCCTAACCCTAACCCCTAAACCCTAACCCTAACCCTAACCCAACCCCTAACCCCTAACCCTGACTCCTAACACCAACCCCTAACCCTAAACCCTAACCCTAACCCCTAAACCCTATCCCCTAACCCTGACTCCTAACCCCAACCCCTAACCCCAACCCCTAACCCTAACCCTAACCCTAACCCTAACCCTAACCCCTAACCCTAACCCCTAAACCCTAACCCTAACCCCTTACCCTAAGCCCAGCAGCTCCACCCCCACCTCTTTCCTGGATATCTTTTCGAGTCTGGGACGCGACACGGCACACCTGAGCAGCTTGGTGGTTTAGTGCTGGACTAATTCGCAAGCAGCCCGGGCGGGAAAAGGCTGTGGGCAGCATTGTACTGCCCCAGGTGGGGCCAGCAGAAGCAGGTCATTACTCAACGTTGAGCCCAGCTTCCCCTGGTGAAACGAGTGTTCCTGTCTTTCTGAAGCAATGGGAAAAAGAAATGCATAAGTCAATGAAAAACTGAAATTTAAGTTGAAACAATTTTTAGAAAGACTCCCCAACTATACAGAAAGAAAGAAAGAAAGAAAGAAAGAAAGAAAGAAAGAAAGAAAGAAAGAAAGAAAGAAAGAAAGAAAAGACAAGGAAAGAAAGAAAGAAAGGAAGAAAGAAAGAAAGAAAGAATTTTTAAAAGAGAGAAACAACGTTGAACAAGTGCAGAGACGGATGGAATTCAGATTCCTTAGGAAGGATTCTGGCACTGTAGCCAAACGGGGAAAATCTGTGGAGGGGTGGGAGTTGGGGTGGTGGGGAAGAAAAGAAGAAAGTCAGTTAGCATTGAACATCTAAACGGGGTGGGAGGAGAAGCGGTGCAGAGATGGCAAGGAGTGGGGGGAGGGGTAGGGAAGGTCAGGTTTCAGAAGGCTGAGAGGATGCAGACAATCAATAGGTCAAGAGTGACACCTGCTGGCAAATAGCGTGTGTCAATTGCCGCCGGGCAGCTGGTCGACCACCGCCGAGAGACTAAGTGCAACTGGTCGACCTGAGCTGAGAGACCAAATGCAACTGGTCGACCTCCGCTGAGACCAAATGCAACTGGTCAACCTCCGCTGAGACCAAATGCAACTGGTCGACCTGAGCTGAGAGACTAAGTGCAACCAGGCAGCTGGTCGACTGCCTTCCTTGGAAAAGAAAGGGTTACGGTGGGAGGGAGAGAGGGAGAAAGAGAGAAGGAGGGAGAGAGGGAGAGAGGGGCAGAGAGAGAGAGAGAATCTTCCACCACTTCACCAGTCAGTTCAGGACTTTGTCCCCAAAATGCAGGCCTAGAGAACTCAGAACGTTGGTGAACACAGCATTCCAGAGAGTATAGAATACTGGTCCTCAGTGCCACACAGCTCTGTTTAGCATACAAACAGGGTTTTCAACAGCTTTTGCCTCAAACCTGTGTGTGTGTGTGTGTGTGTGTGTGTGTGTGTGTGTGTGTGTAAAAACTGAACGTTTCTGACTTCATGTGCACAGAACCTCAACAAAACAACTAAACCAATGGGCATCGGAGTCCCATCTGGAGGTGTTCACATTGCATTTTGACAAGATACTGAGCCAAATCTCAGAGAGAGAAGTGAGGAGCAAAATCAATCAATCATGATAAATAGGTGGTAAGAAATCACGAATGTAAAATCGAATGATCTGTATTCTGGGAGTGAGTGAGTGGAATTTACCAACAGTGTCTGGTACACCCTTGTATCTGGATAGGCAATGATGGAGAGCAGTGGGGGTGGTGATGGTGGTGGAGGGTGGGGGGGAGAGATGTCATTTCCAGTGTTCTCCAACCTATGGGAAACTTGTAGGGAAAGTAGCATGCTGCCTAACTCTAACCCTAACCCCTAACCCTAACCCTAACCCCTAAACCCTAACCCTAACCCTAACCCTAACCCCTAACCCCTAACCCTGACTCCTAACCCTAACCCCTAACCCTAACCCCTAACCCTAACCCCTAACCCCTATCCCCTAACCCTGACTCCTAACCCCAACCCCTAACCCTAAACCCTAACCCTAACCCTAACCCCTAAACCCTATCCCCTAACCCTGACTCCTAACCCCAACCCCTAACCCTAACCCCTAACCCTAACCCTAACCCCTAACCCTAACCCCTAAACCCTAACCCTAACCCTAACCCAACCCCTAACCCCTAACCCTGACTCCTAACACCAACCCCTAACCCTAAACCCTAACCCTAACCCCTAAACCCTATCCCCTAACCCTGACTCCTAACCCCAACCCCTAACCCCAACCCCTAACCCTAACCCTAACCCTAACCCTAACCCTAACCCCTAACCCTAACCCCTAAACCCTAACCCTAACCCCTTACCCTAAGCCCAGCAGCTCCACCCCCACCTCTTTCCTGGATATCTTTTCGAGTCTGGGACGCGACACGGCACACCTGAGCAGCTTGGTGGTTTAGTGCTGGACTAATTCGCAAGCAGCCCGGGCGGGAAAAGGCTGTGGGCAGCATTGTACTGCCCCAGGTGGGGCCAGCAGAAGCAGGTCATTACTCAACGTTGAGCCCAGCTTCCCCTGGTGAAACGAGTGTTCCTGTCTTTCTGAAGCAATGGGAAAAAGAAATGCATAAGTCAATGAAAAACTGAAATTTAAGTTGAAACAATTTTTAGAAAGACTCCCCAACTATACAGAAAGAAAGAAAGAAAGAAAGAAAGAAAGAAAGAAAGAAAGAAAGAAAGAAAGAAAAGACAAGGAAAGAAAGAAAGAAAGGAAGAAAGAAAGAAAGAAAGAATTTTTAAAAGAGAGAAACAACGTTGAACAAGTGCAGAGACGGATGGAATTCAGATTCCTTAGGAAGGATTCTGGCACTGTAGCCAAACGGGGAAAATCTGTGGAGGGGTGGGAGTTGGGGTGGTGGGGAAGAAAAGAAGAAAGTCAGTTAGCATTGAACATCTAAACGGGGTGGGAGGAGAAGCGGTGCAGAGATGGCAAGGAGTGGGGGGAGGGGTAGGGAAGGTCAGGTTTCAGAAGGCTGAGAGGATGCAGACAATCAATAGGTCAAGAGTGACACCTGCTGGCAAATAGCGTGTGTCAATTGCCGCCGGGCAGCTGGTCGACCACCGCCGAGAGACTAAGTGCAACTGGTCGACCTGAGCTGAGAGACCAAATGCAACTGGTCGACCTCCGCTGAGACCAAAAGCAACTGGTCGACCTCCGCTGAGACCAAATGCAACTGGTCAACCTCCGCTGAGACCAAATGCAACTGGTCGACCTGAGCTGAGAGACTAAGTGCAACCAGGCAGCTGGTCGACTGCCTTCCTTGGAAAAGAAAGGGTTACGGTGGGAGGGAGAGAGGGAGAAAGAGAGAAGGAGGGAGAGAGGGAGAGAGGGGCAGAGAGAGAGAGAGAATCTTCCACCACTTCACCAGTCAGTTCAGGACTTTGTCCCCAAAATGCAGGCCTAGAGAACTCAGAACGTTGGTGAACACAGCATTCCAGAGAGTATAGAATACTGGTCCTCAGTGCCACACAGCTCTGTTTAGCATACAAACAGGGTTTTCAACAGCTTTTGCCTCAAACCTGTGTGTGTGTGTGTGTGTGTGTGTGTGTGTGTGTGTAAAAACTGAACGTTTCTGACTTCATGTGCACAGAACCTCAACAAAACAACTAAACCAATGGGCATCGGAGTCCCATCTGGAGGTGTTCACATTGCATTTTGACAAGATACTGAGCCAAATCTCAGAGAGAGAAGTGAGGAGCAAAATCAATCAATCATGATAAATAGGTGGTAAGAAATCACGAATGTAAAATCGAATGATCTGTATTCTGGGAGTGAGTGAGTGGAATTTACCAACAGTGTCTGGTACACCCTTGTATCTGGATAGGCAATGATGGAGAGCAGTGGGGGTGGTGATGGTGGTGGAGGGTGGGGGGGAGAGATGTCATTTCCAGTGTTCTCCAACCTATGGGAAACTTGTAGGGAAAGTAGCATGCTGCCTAACTCTAACCCTAACCCCTAACCCTAACCCTAACCCCTAAACCCTAACCCTAACCCTAACCCTAACCCCTAACCCCTAACCCTGACTCCTAACCCTAACCCCTAACCCTAACCCCTAACCCTAACCCCTAACCCCTATCCCCTAACCCTGACTCCTAACCCCAACCCCTAACCCTAAACCCTAACCCTAACCCTAACCCCTAAACCCTATCCCCTAACCCTGACTCCTAACCCCAACCCCTAACCCTAACCCCTAACCCTAACCCTAACCCCTAACCCTAACCCCTAAACCCTAACCCTAACCCAACCCCTAACCCCTAACCCTGACTCCTAACACCAACCCCTAACCCTAAACCCTAACCCTAACCCCTAAACCCTATCCCCTAACCCTGACTCCTAACCCCAACCCCTAACCCCAACCCCTAACCCTAACCCTAACCCTAACCCTAACCCTAACCCCTAACCCTAACCCCTAAACCCTAACCCTAACCCCTTACCCTAAGCCCAGCAGCTCCACCCCCACCTCTTTCCTGGATATCTTTTCGAGTCTGGGACGCGACACGGCACACCTGAGCAGCTTGGTGGTTTAGTGCTGGACTAATTCGCAAGCAGCCCGGGCGGGAAAAGGCTGTGGGCAGCATTGTACTGCCCCAGGTGGGGCCAGCAGAAGCAGGTCATTACTCAACGTTGAGCCCAGCTTCCCCTGGTGAAACGAGTGTTCCTGTCTTTCTGAAGCAATGGGAAAAAGAAATGCATAAGTCAATGAAAAACTGAAATTTAAGTTGAAACAATTTTTAGAAAGACTCCCCAACTATACAGAAAGAAAGAAAGAAAGAAAGAAAAGGAAAGACAAGGAAAGAAAGAAAGAAAGGAAGAAAGAAAGAAAGAAAGAATTTTTAAAAGAGAGAAACAACGTTGAACAAGTGCAGAGATGGATGGAATTCAGATTCCTTAGGAAGGATTCTAGCACTGTAGTCCAATGGGGAAAATCTGTGGAAGGGTGGGAGTTGGGGTGGTGGGGAAGAAAAGAAGAAAGTCAGTTACCATTGAACATCTAAACGGGGTGAGAGGAGAAGCGGTGCCGGGATGGCAAGGAGGGGGCCAAGAGAGTGGGGGGAGGGGTAGGGAAGGTCAAGTTTCAGAAGGCTGAGAGGATCCAGACAATCAATAGGTCAAGACTGACACCTGCTGGCACATAGCGTGTGTCAATTGCCGCCGGGCAGCTGGTCGACCACCGCCGAGAGACTAAGTGCAACTGGTCGACCTGAGCTGAGAGACCAAATGCAACTGGTCGACCTCCACTGAGACCAAAAGCAACTGGTCGACCTCCGCTGAGACCAAATGCAACTGGTCAACCTCCGCTGAGACCAAATGCAACTGGTCGACCTGAGCTGAGAGACTAAGTGCAACCAGGCAGCTGGTCGACTGCCTTCCTTGGAAAAGAAAGGGTTACGGTGGGAGGGAGAGAGGGAGAAAGAGAGAAGGAGGGAGAGAGGGAGAGAGGGGCAGAGAGAGAGAGAGAATCTTCCACCACTTCACCAGTCAGTTCAGGACTTTGTCCCCAAAATGCAGGCCTAGAGAACTCAGAACGTTGGTGAACACAGCATTCCAGAGAGTATAGAATACTGGTCCTCAGTGCCACACAGCTCTGTTTAGCATACAAACAGGGTTTTCAACAGCTTTTGCCTCAAACCTGTGTGTGTGTGTGTGTGTGTGTGTGTGTGTGTAAAAACTGAACGTTTCTGACTTCATGTGCACAGAACCTCAACAAAACAACTAAACCAATGGGCATCGGAGTCCCATCTGGAGGTGTTCACATTGCATTTTGACAAGATACTGAGCCAAATCTCAGAGAGAGAAGTGAGGAGCAAAATCAATCAATCATGATAAATAGGTGGTAAGAAATCACGAATGTAAAATCGAATGATCTGTATTCTGGGAGTGAGTGAGTGGAATTTACCAACAGTGTCTGGTACACCCTTGTATCTGGATAGGCAATGATGGAGAGCAGTGGGGGTGGTGATGGTGGTGGAGGGTGGGGGGGAGAGATGTCATTTCCAGTGTTCTCCAACCTATGGGAAACTTGTAGGGAAAGTAGCATGCTGCCTAACTCCTAACCCTAACCCCTAACCCTAACCCTAACCCCTAACCCTAACCCCTAAACCCTAACCCTAACCCTAACCCAACCCCTAACCCCTAACCCTGACTCCTAACACCAACCCCTAACCCTAAACCCTAACCCTAACCCCTAAACCCTATCCCCTAACCCTGACTCCTAACCCCAACCCCTAACCCCAACCCCTAACCCTAACCCTAACCCTAACCCTAACCCTAACCCCTAACCCTAACCCCTAAACCCTAACCCTAACCCCTTACCCTAAGCCCAGCAGCTCCACCCCCACCTCTTTCCTGGATATCTTTTCGAGTCTGGGACGCGACACGGCACACCTGAGCAGCTTGGTGGTTTAGTGCTGGACTAATTCGCAAGCAGCCCGGGCGGGAAAAGGCTGTGGGCAGCATTGTACTGCCCCAGGTGGGGCCAGCAGAAGCAGGTCATTACTCAACGTTGAGCCCAGCTTCCCCTGGTGAAACGAGTGTTCCTGTCTTTCTGAAGCAATGGGAAAAAGAAATGCATAAGTCAATGAAAAACTGAAATTTAAGTTGAAACAATTTTTAGAAAGACTCCCCAACTATACAGAAAGAAAGAAAGAAAGAAAGAAAGAAAGAAAGAAAGAAAGAAAGAAAGAAAGAAAGAAAGAAAAGACAAGGAAAGAAAGAAAGAAAGGAAGAAAGAAAGAAAGAAAGAATTTTTAAAAGAGAGAAACAACGTTGAACAAGTGCAGAGACGGATGGAATTCAGATTCCTTAGGAAGGATTCTGGCACTGTAGCCAAACGGGGAAAATCTGTGGAGGGGTGGGAGTTGGGGTGGTGGGGAAGAAAAGAAGAAAGTCAGTTAGCATTGAACATCTAAACGGGGTGGGAGGAGAAGCGGTGCAGAGATGGCAAGGAGTGGGGGGAGGGGTAGGGAAGGTCAGGTTTCAGAAGGCTGAGAGGATGCAGACAATCAATAGGTCAAGAGTGACACCTGCTGGCAAATAGCGTGTGTCAATTGCCGCCGGGCAGCTGGTCGACCACCGCCGAGAGACTAAGTGCAACTGGTCGACCTGAGCTGAGAGACCAAATGCAACTGGTCGACCTCCGCTGAGACCAAATGCAACTGGTCAACCTCCGCTGAGACCAAATGCAACTGGTCGACCTGAGCTGAGAGACTAAGTGCAACCAGGCAGCTGGTCGACTGCCTTCCTTGGAAAAGAAAGGGTTACGGTGGGAGGGAGAGAGGGAGAAAGAGAGAAGGAGGGAGAGAGGGAGAGAGGGGCAGAGAGAGAGAGAGAATCTTCCACCACTTCACCAGTCAGTTCAGGACTTTGTCCCCAAAATGCAGGCCTAGAGAACTCAGAACGTTGGTGAACACAGCATTCCAGAGAGTATAGAATACTGGTCCTCAGTGCCACACAGCTCTGTTTAGCATACAAACAGGGTTTTCAACAGCTTTTGCCTCAAACCTGTGTGTGTGTGTGTGTGTGTGTGTGTGTGTGTGTGTGTGTAAAAACTGAACGTTTCTGACTTCATGTGCACAGAACCTCAACAAAACAACTAAACCAATGGGCATCGGAGTCCCATCTGGAGGTGTTCACATTGCATTTTGACAAGATACTGAGCCAAATCTCAGAGAGAGAAGTGAGGAGCAAAATCAATCAATCATGATAAATAGGTGGTAAGAAATCACGAATGTAAAATCGAATGATCTGTATTCTGGGAGTGAGTGAGTGGAATTTACCAACAGTGTCTGGTACACCCTTGTATCTGGATAGGCAATGATGGAGAGCAGTGGGGGTGGTGATGGTGGTGGAGGGTGGGGGGGAGAGATGTCATTTCCAGTGTTCTCCAACCTATGGGAAACTTGTAGGGAAAGTAGCATGCTGCCTAACTCTAACCCTAACCCCTAACCCTAACCCTGACCCCTAAACCCTAACCCTAACCCTAACCCTAACCCCTAACCCCTAACCCTGACTCCTAACCCTAACCCCTAACCCTAACCCCTAACCCTAACCCCTAACCCCTATCCCCTAACCCTGACTCCTAACCCCAACCCCTAACCCTAAACCCTAACCCTAACCCTAACCCCTAAACCCTATCCCCTAACCCTGACTCCTAACCCCAACCCCTAACCCTAACCCCTAACCCTAACCCTAACCCCTAACCCTAACCCCTAAACCCTAACCCTAACCCTAACCCAACCCCTAACCCCTAACCCTGACTCCTAACACCAACCCCTAACCCCAACCCCTAACCCTAACCCTAACCCCTAAACCCTATCCCCTAACCCTGACTCCTAACCCCAACCCCTAACCCCAACCCCTAACCCTAACCCTAACCCTAACCCTAACCCTAACCCCTAACCCTAACCCCTAACCCTAACCCCTAAACCCTAACCCTAACCCCTTACCCTAAGCCCAGCAGCTCCACCCCCACCTCTTTCCTGGATATCTTTTCGAGTCTGGGACGCGACACGGCACACCTGAGCAGCTTGGTGGTTTAGTGCTGGACTAATTCGCAAGCAGCCCGGGCGGGAAAAGGCTGTGGGCAGCATTGTACTGCCCCAGGTGGGGCCAGCAGAAGCAGGTCATTACTCAACGTTGAGCCCAGCTTCCCCTGGTGAAACGAGTGTTCCTGTCTTTCTGAAGCAATGGGAAAAAGAAATGCATAAGTCAATGAAAAACTGAAATTTAAGTTGAAACAATTTTTAGAAAGACTCCCCAACTATACAGAAAGAAAGAAAGAAAGAAAGAAAGAAAGAAAGAAAGAAAGAAAGAAAGAAAGAAAGAAAGAAAAGACAAGGAAAGAAAGAAAGAAAGGAAGAAAGAAAGAAAGAAAGAATTTTTAAAAGAGAGAAACAACGTTGAACAAGTGCAGAGACGGATGGAATTCAGATTCCTTAGGAAGGATTCTGGCACTGTAGCCAAACGGGGAAAATCTGTGGAGGGGTGGGAGTTGGGGTGTTGGGGAAGAAAAGAAGAAAGTCAGTTAGCATTGAACATCTAAACGGGGTGGGAGGAGAAGCGGTGCAGAGATGGCAAGGAGTGGGGGGAGGGGTAGGGAAGGTCAGGTTTCAGAAGGCTGAGAGGATGCAGACAATCAATAGGTCAAGACTGACACCTGCTGGCACATAGCGTGTGTCAATTGCCGCCGGGCAGCTGGTCGACCACCGCCGAGAGACTAAGTGCAACTGGTCGACCTGAGCTGAGAGACCAAATGCAACTGGTCGACCTCCGCTGAGACCAAAAGCAACTGGTCGACCTCCGCTGAGACCAAATGCAACTGGTCAACCTCCGCTGAGACCAAATGCAACTGGTCGACCTGAGCTGAGAGACTAAGTGCAACCAGGCAGCTGGTCGACTGCCTTCCTTGGAAAAGAAAGGGTTACGGTGGGAGGGAGAGAGGGAGAAAGAGAGAAGGAGGGAGAGAGGGAGAGAGGGGCAGAGAGAGAGAGAGAATCTTCCACCACTTCACCAGTCAGTTCAGGACTTTGTCCCCAAAATGCAGGCCTAGAGAACTCAGAACGTTGGTGAACACAGCATTCCAGAGAGTATAGAATACTGGTCCTCAGTGCCACACAGCTCTGTTTAGCATACAAACAGGGTTTTCAACAGCTTTTGCCTCAAACCTGTGTGTGTGTGTGTGTGTGTGTGTGTGTGTGTGTGTGTGTGTAAAAACTGAACGTTTCTGACTTCATGTGCACAGAACCTCAACAAAACAACTAAACCAATGGGCATCGGAGTCCCATCTGGAGGTGTTCACATTGCATTTTGACAAGATACTGAGCCAAATCTCAGAGAGAGAAGTGAGGAGCAAAATCAATCAATCATGATAAATAGGTGGTAAGAAATCACGAATGTAAAATCGAATGATCTGTATTCTGGGAGTGAGTGAGTGGAATTTACCAACAGTGTCTGGTACACCCTTGTATCTGGATAGGCAATGATGGAGAGCAGTGGGGGTGGTGATGGTGGTGGAGGGTGGGGGGGAGAGATGTCATTTCCAGTGTTCTCCAACCTATGGGAAACTTGTAGGGAAAGTAGCATGCTGCCTAACTCTAACCCTAACCCCTAACCCTAACCCTAACCCCTAAACCCTAACCCTAACCCTAACCCTAACCCCTAACCCCTAACCCTGACTCCTAACCCTAACCCCTAACCCTAACCCCTAACCCTAACCCCTAACCCCTATCCCCTAACCCTGACTCCTAACCCCAACCCCTAACCCTAAACCCTAACCCTAACCCTAACCCCTAAACCCTATCCCCTAACCCTGACTCCTAACCCCAACCCCTAACCCTAACCCCTAACCCTAACCCTAACCCCTAACCCTAACCCCTAAACCCTAACCCTAACCCTAACCCAACCCCTAACCCCTAACCCTGACTCCTAACACCAACCCCTAACCCTAAACCCTAACCCTAACCCCTAAACCCTATCCCCTAACCCTGACTCCTAACCCCAACCCCTAACCCCAACCCCTAACCCTAACCCTAACCCTAACCCTAACCCCTAACCCTAACCCCTAAACCCTAACCCTAACCCCTTACCCTAAGCCCAGCAGCTCCACCCCCACCTCTTTCCTGGATATCTTTTCGAGTCTGGGACGCGACACGGCACACCTGAGCAGCTTGGTGGTTTAGTGCTGGACTAATTCGCAAGCAGCCCGGGCGGGAAAAGGCTGTGGGCAGCATTGTACTGCCCCAGGTGGGGCCAGCAGAAGCAGGTCATTACTCAACGTTGAGCCCAGCTTCCCCTGGTGAAACGAGTGTTCCTGTCTTTCTGAAGCAATGGGAAAAAGAAATGCATAAGTCAATGAAAAACTGAAATTTAAGTTGAAACAATTTTTAGAAAGACTCCCCAACTATACAGAAAGAAAGAAAGAAAGAAAGAAAGAAAGAAAGAAAGAAAGAAAGAAAGAAAGAAAGAAAGAAAGAAAGAAAGAAAGAAAGAAAAGACAAGGAAAGAAAGAAAGAAAGGAAGAAAGAAAGAAAGAAAGAATTTTTAAAAGAGAGAAACAACGTTGAACAAGTGCAGAGACGGATGGAATTCAGATTCCTTAGGAAGGATTCTGGCACTGTAGCCAAACGGGGAAAATCTGTGGAGGGGTGGGAGTTGGGGTGGTGGGGAAGAAAAGAAGAAAGTCAGTTAGCATTGAACATCTAAACGGGGTGGGAGGAGAAGCGGTGCAGAGATGGCAAGGAGTGGGGGGAGGGGTAGGGAAGGTCAGGTTTCAGAAGGCTGAGAGGATGCAGACAATCAATAGGTCAAGAGTGACACCTGCTGGCAAATAGCGTGTGTCAATTGCCGCCGGGCAGCTGGTCGACCACCGCCGAGAGACTAAGTGCAACTGGTCGACCTGAGCTGAGAGACCAAATGCAACTGGTCGACCTCCGCTGAGACCAAAAGCAACTGGTCGACCTCCGCTGAGACCAAATGCAACTGGTCAACCTCCGCTGAGACCAAATGCAACTGGTCGACCTGAGCTGAGAGACTAAGTGCAACCAGGCAGCTGGTCGACTGCCTTCCTTGGAAAAGAAAGGGTTACGGTGGGAGGGAGAGAGGGAGAAAGAGAGAAGGAGGGAGAGAGGGAGAGAGGGGCAGAGAGAGAGAGAGAATCTTCCACCACTTCACCAGTCAGTTCAGGACTTTGTCCCCAAAATGCAGGCCTAGAGAACTCAGAACGTTGGTGAACACAGCATTCCAGAGAGTATAGAATACTGGTCCTCAGTGCCACACAGCTCTGTTTAGCATACAAACAGGGTTTTCAACAGCTTTTGCCTCAAACCTGTGTGTGTGTGTGTGTGTGTGTGTGTGTGTGTAAAAACTGAACGTTTCTGACTTCATGTGCACAGAACCTCAACAAAACAACTAAACCAATGGGCATCGGAGTCCCATCTGGAGGTGTTCACATTGCATTTTGACAAGATACTGAGCCAAATCTCAGAGAGAGAAGTGAGGAGCAAAATCAATCAATCATGATAAATAGGTGGTAAGAAATCACGAATGTAAAATCGAATGATCTGTATTCTGGGAGTGAGTGAGTGGAATTTACCAACAGTGTCTGGTACACCCTTGTATCTGGATAGGCAATGATGGAGAGCAGTGGGGGTGGTGATGGTGGTGGAGGGTGGGGGGGAGAGATGTCATTTCCAGTGTTCTCCAACCTATGGGAAACTTGTAGGGAAAGTAGCATGCTGCCTAACTCTAACCCTAACCCCTAACCCTAACCCTAACCCCTAAACCCTAACCCTAACCCTAACCCTAACCCCTAACCCCTAACCCTGACTCCTAACCCTAACCCCTAACCCTAACCCCTAACCCTAACCCCTAAACCCTAACCCTAACCCCTTACCCTAAGCCCAGCAGCTCCACCCCCACCTCTTTCCTGGATATCTTTTCGAGTCTGGGACGCGACACGGCACACCTGAGCAGCTTGGTGGTTTAGTGCTGGACTAATTCGCAAGCAGCCCGGGCGGGAAAAGGCTGTGGGCAGCATTGTACTGCCCCAGGTGGGGCCAGCAGAAGCAGGTCATTACTCAACGTTGAGCCCAGCTTCCCCTGGTGAAACGAGTGTTCCTGTCTTTCTGAAGCAATGGGAAAAAGAAATGCATAAGTCAATGAAAAACTGAAATTTAAGTTGAAACAATTTTTAGAAAGACTCCCCAACTATACAGAAAGAAAGAAAGAAAGAAAGAAAGAAAGAAAGAAAGAAAGAAAGAAAGAAAGAAAGAAAGAAAGAAAGAAAGAAAGAAAAGACAAGGAAAGAAAGAAAGAAAGGAAGAAAGAAAGAAAGAAAGAATTTTTAAAAGAGAGAAACAACGTTGAACAAGTGCAGAGACGGATGGAATTCAGATTCCTTAGGAAGGATTCTGGCACTGTAGCCAAACGGGGAAAATCTGTGGAGGGGTGGGAGTTGGGGTGGTGGGGAAGAAAAGAAGAAAGTCAGTTAGCATTGAACATCTAAACGGGGTGGGAGGAGAAGCGGTGCAGAGATGGCAAGGAGTGGGGGGAGGGGTAGGGAAGGTCAGGTTTCAGAAGGCTGAGAGGATGCAGACAATCAATAGGTCAAGAGTGACACCTGCTGGCAAATAGCGTGTGTCAATTGCCGCCGGGCAGCTGGTCGACCACCGCCGAGAGACTAAGTGCAACTGGTCGACCTGAGCTGAGAGACCAAATGCAACTGGTCGACCTCCGCTGAGACCAAATGCAACTGGTCAACCTCCGCTGAGACCAAATGCAACTGGTCGACCTGAGCTGAGAGACTAAGTGCAACCAGGCAGCTGGTCGACTGCCTTCCTTGGAAAAGAAAGGGTTACGGTGGGAGGGAGAGAGGGAGAAAGAGAGAAGGAGGGAGAGAGGGAGAGAGGGGCAGAGAGAGAGAGAGAATCTTCCACCACTTCACCAGTCAGTTCAGGACTTTGTCCCCAAAATGCAGGCCTAGAGAACTCAGAACGTTGGTGAACACAGCATTCCAGAGAGTATAGAATACTGGTCCTCAGTGCCACACAGCTCTGTTTAGCATACAAACAGGGTTTTCAACAGCTTTTGCCTCAAACCTGTGTGTGTGTGTGTGTGTGTGTGTGTGTGTGTGTGTGTGTGTAAAAACTGAACGTTTCTGACTTCATGTGCACAGAACCTCAACAAAACAACTAAACCAATGGGCATCGGAGTCCCATCTGGAGGTGTTCACATTGCATTTTGACAAGATACTGAGCCAAATCTCAGAGAGAGAAGTGAGGAGCAAAATCAATCAATCATGATAAATAGGTGGTAAGAAATCACGAATGTAAAATCGAATGATCTGTATTCTGGGAGTGAGTGAGTGGAATTTACCAACAGTGTCTGGTACACCTTTGTATCTGGATAGGCAATGATGGAGAGCAGTGGGGGTGGTGATGGTGGTGGAGGGTGGGGGGGAGAGATGTCATTTCCAGTGTTCTCCAACCTATGGGAAACTTGTAGGGAAAGTAGCATGCTGCCTAACTCTAACCCTAACCCCTAACCCTAACCCTGACCCCTAAACCCTAACCCTAACCCTAACCCTAACCCCTAACCCCTAACCCTGACTCCTAACCCTAACCCCTAACCCTAACCCCTAACCCTAACCCCTAACCCCTATCCCCTAACCCTGACTCCTAACCCCAACCCCTAACCCTAAACCCTAACCCTAACCCTAACCCCTAAACCCTATCCCCTAACCCTGACTCCTAACCCCAACCCCTAACCCTAACCCCTAACCCTAACCCTAACCCCTAACCCTAACCCCTAAACCCTAACCCTAACCCTAACCCAACCCCTAACCCCTAACCCTGACTCCTAACACCAACCCCTAACCCCAACCCCTAACCCTAACCCTAACCCCTAAACCCTATCCCCTAACCCTGACTCCTAACCCCAACCCCTAACCCCAACCCCTAACCCTAACCCTAACCCTAACCCTAACCCTAACCCCTAACCCTAACCCCTAACCCTAACCCCTAAACCCTAACCCTAACCCCTTACCCTAAGCCCAGCAGCTCCACCCCCACCTCTTTCCTGGATATCTTTTCGAGTCTGGGACGCGACACGGCACACCTGAGCAGCTTGGTGGTTTAGTGCTGGACTAATTCGCAAGCAGCCCGGGCGGGAAAAGGCTGTGGGCAGCATTGTACTGCCCCAGGTGGGGCCAGCAGAAGCAGGTCATTACTCAACGTTGAGCCCAGCTTCCCCTGGTGAAACGAGTGTTCCTGTCTTTCTGAAGCAATGGGAAAAAGAAATGCATAAGTCAATGAAAAACTGAAATTTAAGTTGAAACAATTTTTAGAAAGACTCCCCAACTATACAGAAAGAAAGAAAGAAAGAAAGAAAGAAAGAAAGAAAGAAAGAAAGAAAGAAAGAAAAGACAAGGAAAGAAAGAAAGAAAGGAAGAAAGAAAGAAAGAAAGAATTTTTAAAAGAGAGAAACAACGTTGAACAAGTGCAGAGACGGATGGAATTCAGATTCCTTAGGAAGGATTCTGGCACTGTAGCCAAACGGGGAAAATCTGTGGAGGGGTGGGAGTTGGGGTGTTGGGGAAGAAAAGAAGAAAGTCAGTTAGCATTGAACATCTAAACGGGGTGGGAGGAGAAGCGGTGCAGAGATGGCAAGGAGTGGGGGGAGGGGTAGGGAAGGTCAGGTTTCAGAAGGCTGAGAGGATGCAGACAATCAATAGGTCAAGACTGACACCTGCTGGCACATAGCGTGTGTCAATTGCCGCCGGGCAGCTGGTCGACCACCGCCGAGAGACTAAGTGCAACTGGTCGACCTGAGCTGAGAGACCAAATGCAACTGGTCGACCTCCGCTGAGACCAAAAGCAACTGGTCGACCTCCGCTGAGACCAAATGCAACTGGTCAACCTCCGCTGAGACCAAATGCAACTGGTCGACCTGAGCTGAGAGACTAAGTGCAACCAGGCAGCTGGTCGACTGCCTTCCTTGGAAAAGAAAGGGTTACGGTGGGAGGGAGAGAGGGAGAAAGAGAGAAGGAGGGAGAGAGGGAGAGAGGGGCAGAGAGAGAGAGAGAATCTTCCACCACTTCACCAGTCAGTTCAGGACTTTGTCCCCAAAATGCAGGCCTAGAGAACTCAGAACGTTGGTGAACACAGCATTCCAGAGAGTATAGAATACTGGTCCTCAGTGCCACACAGCTCTGTTTAGCATACAAACAGGGTTTTCAACAGCTTTTGCCTCAAACCTGTGTGTGTGTGTGTGTGTGTGTGTGTGTGTGTGTGTGTGTAAAAACTGAACGTTTCTGACTTCATGTGCACAGAACCTCAACAAAACAACTAAACCAATGGGCATCGGAGTCCCATCTGGAGGTGTTCACATTGCATTTTGACAAGATACTGAGCCAAATCTCAGAGAGAGAAGTGAGGAGCAAAATCAATCAATCATGATAAATAGGTGGTAAGAAATCACGAATGTAAAATCGAATGATCTGTATTCTGGGAGTGAGTGAGTGGAATTTACCAACAGTGTCTGGTACACCCTTGTATCTGGATAGGCAATGATGGAGAGCAGTGGGGGTGGTGATGGTGGTGGAGGGTGGGGGGGAGAGATGTCATTTCCAGTGTTCTCCAACCTATGGGAAACTTGTAGGGAAAGTAGCATGCTGCCTAACTCTAACCCTAACCCCTAACCCTAACCCTAACCCCTAAACCCTAACCCTAACCCTAACCCTAACCCCTAACCCCTAACCCTGACTCCTAACCCTAACCCCTAACCCTAACCCCTAACCCTAACCCCTAACCCCTATCCCCTAACCCTGACTCCTAACCCCAACCCCTAACCCTAAACCCTAACCCTAACCCTAACCCCTAAACCCTATCCCCTAACCCTGACTCCTAACCCCAACCCCTAACCCTAACCCCTAACCCTAACCCTAACCCCTAACCCTAACCCCTAAACCCTAACCCTAACCCTAACCCAACCCCTAACCCCTAACCCTGACTCCTAACACCAACCCCTAACCCTAAACCCTAACCCTAACCCCTAAACCCTATCCCCTAACCCTGACTCCTAACCCCAACCCCTAACCCCAACCCCTAACCCTAACCCTAACCCTAACCCTAACCCCTAACCCTAACCCCTAAACCCTAACCCTAACCCCTTACCCTAAGCCCAGCAGCTCCACCCCCACCTCTTTCCTGGATATCTTTTCGAGTCTGGGACGCGACACGGCACACCTGAGCAGCTTGGTGGTTTAGTGCTGGACTAATTCGCAAGCAGCCCGGGCGGGAAAAGGCTGTGGGCAGCATTGTACTGCCCCAGGTGGGGCCAGCAGAAGCAGGTCATTACTCAACGTTGAGCCCAGCTTCCCCTGGTGAAACGAGTGTTCCTGTCTTTCTGAAGCAATGGGAAAAAGAAATGCATAAGTCAATGAAAAACTGAAATTTAAGTTGAAACAATTTTTAGAAAGACTCCCCAACTATACAGAAAGAAAGAAAGAAAGAAAGAAAGAAAGAAAGAAAGAAAGAAAGAAAGAAAGAAAGAAAGAAAAGACAAGGAAAGAAAGAAAGAAAGGAAGAAAGAAAGAAAGAAAGAATTTTTAAAAGAGAGAAACAACGTTGAACAAGTGCAGAGACGGATGGAATTCAGATTCCTTAGGAAGGATTCTGGCACTGTAGCCAAACGGGGAAAATCTGTGGAGGGGTGGGAGTTGGGGTGGTGGGGAAGAAAAGAAGAAAGTCAGTTAGCATTGAACATCTAAACGGGGTGGGAGGAGAAGCGGTGCAGAGATGGCAAGGAGTGGGGGGAGGGGTAGGGAAGGTCAGGTTTCAGAAGGCTGAGAGGATGCAGACAATCAATAGGTCAAGAGTGACACCTGCTGGCAAATAGCGTGTGTCAATTGCCGCCGGGCAGCTGGTCGACCACCGCCGAGAGACTAAGTGCAACTGGTCGACCTGAGCTGAGAGACCAAATGCAACTGGTCGACCTCCGCTGAGACCAAAAGCAACTGGTCGACCTCCGCTGAGACCAAATGCAACTGGTCAACCTCCGCTGAGACCAAATGCAACTGGTCGACCTGAGCTGAGAGACTAAGTGCAACCAGGCAGCTGGTCGACTGCCTTCCTTGGAAAAGAAAGGGTTACGGTGGGAGGGAGAGAGGGAGAAAGAGAGAAGGAGGGAGAGAGGGAGAGAGGGGCAGAGAGAGAGAGAGAATCTTCCACCACTTCACCAGTCAGTTCAGGACTTTGTCCCCAAAATGCAGGCCTAGAGAACTCAGAACGTTGGTGAACACAGCATTCCAGAGAGTATAGAATACTGGTCCTCAGTGCCACACAGCTCTGTTTAGCATACAAACAGGGTTTTCAACAGCTTTTGCCTCAAACCTGTGTGTGTGTGTGTGTGTGTGTGTGTGTGTGTGTAAAAACTGAACGTTTCTGACTTCATGTGCACAGAACCTCAACAAAACAACTAAACCAATGGGCATCGGAGTCCCATCTGGAGGTGTTCACATTGCATTTTGACAAGATACTGAGCCAAATCTCAGAGAGAGAAGTGAGGAGCAAAATCAATCAATCATGATAAATAGGTGGTAAGAAATCACGAATGTAAAATCGAATGATCTGTATTCTGGGAGTGAGTGAGTGGAATTTACCAACAGTGTCTGGTACACCCTTGTATCTGGATAGGCAATGATGGAGAGCAGTGGGGGTGGTGATGGTGGTGGAGGGTGGGGGGGAGAGATGTCATTTCCAGTGTTCTCCAACCTATGGGAAACTTGTAGGGAAAGTAGCATGCTGCCTAACTCTAACCCTAACCCCTAACCCTAACCCTAACCCCTAAACCCTAACCCTAACCCTAACCCTAACCCCTAACCCCTAACCCCTAACCCTGACTCCTAACCCTAACCCCTAACCCTAACCCCTAACCCTAACCCCTAACCCCTATCCCCTAACCCTGACTCCTAACCCCAACCCCTAACCCTAAACCCTAACCCTAACCCTAACCCCTAAACCCTATCCCCTAACCCTGACTCCTAACCCCAACCCCTAACCCTAACCCCTAACCCTAACCCTAACCCCTAACCCTAACCCCTAAACCCTAACCCTAACCCAACCCCTAACCCCTAACCCTGACTCCTAACACCAACCCCTAACCCTAAACCCTAACCCTAACCCCTAAACCCTATCCCCTAACCCTGACTCCTAACCCCAACCCCTAACCCCAACCCCTAACCCTAACCCTAACCCTAACCCTAACCCTAACCCCTAACCCTAACCCCTAAACCCTAACCCTAACCCCTTACCCTAAGCCCAGCAGCTCCACCCCCACCTCTTTCCTGGATATCTTTTCGAGTCTGGGACGCGACACGGCACACCTGAGCAGCTTGGTGGTTTAGTGCTGGACTAATTCGCAAGCAGCCCGGGCGGGAAAAGGCTGTGGGCAGCATTGTACTGCCCCAGGTGGGGCCAGCAGAAGCAGGTCATTACTCAACGTTGAGCCCAGCTTCCCCTGGTGAAACGAGTGTTCCTGTCTTTCTGAAGCAATGGGAAAAAGAAATGCATAAGTCAATGAAAAACTGAAATTTAAGTTGAAACAATTTTTAGAAAGACTCCCCAACTATACAGAAAGAAAGAAAGAAAGAAAGAAAAGGAAAGACAAGGAAAGAAAGAAAGAAAGGAAGAAAGAAAGAAAGAAAGAATTTTTAAAAGAGAGAAACAACGTTGAACAAGTGCAGAGATGGATGGAATTCAGATTCCTTAGGAAGGATTCTAGCACTGTAGTCCAATGGGGAAAATCTGTGGAAGGGTGGGAGTTGGGGTGGTGGGGAAGAAAAGAAGAAAGTCAGTTACCATTGAACATCTAAACGGGGTGAGAGGAGAAGCGGTGCCGGGATGGCAAGGAGGGGGCCAAGAGAGTGGGGGGAGGGGTAGGGAAGGTCAAGTTTCAGAAGGCTGAGAGGATCCAGACAATCAATAGGTCAAGACTGACACCTGCTGGCACATAGCGTGTGTCAATTGCCGCCGGGCAGCTGGTCGACCACCGCCGAGAGACTAAGTGCAACTGGTCGACCTGAGCTGAGAGACCAAATGCAACTGGTCGACCTCCACTGAGACCAAAAGCAACTGGTCGACCTCCGCTGAGACCAAATGCAACTGGTCAACCTCCGCTGAGACCAAATGCAACTGGTCGACCTGAGCTGAGAGACTAAGTGCAACCAGGCAGCTGGTCGACTGCCTTCCTTGGAAAAGAAAGGGTTACGGTGGGAGGGAGAGAGGGAGAAAGAGAGAAGGAGGGAGAGAGGGAGAGAGGGGCAGAGAGAGAGAATCTTCCACCACTTCACCAGTCAGTTCAGGACTTTGTCCCCAAAATGCAGGCCTAGAGAACTCAGAACGTTGGTGAACACAGCATTCCAGAGAGTATAGAATACTGGTCCTCAGTGCCACACAGCTCTGTTTAGCATACAAACAGGGTTTTCAACAGCTTTTGCCTCAAACCTGTGTGTGTGTGTGTGTGTGTGTGTGTGTGTGTAAAAACTGAACGTTTCTGACTTCATGTGCACAGAACCTCAACAAAACAACTAAACCAATGGGCATCGGAGTCCCATCTGGAGGTGTTCACATTGCATTTTGACAAGATACTGAGCCAAATCTCAGAGAGAGAAGTGAGGAGCAAAATCAATCAATCATGATAAATAGGTGGTAAGAAATCACGAATGTAAAATCGAATGATCTGTATTCTGGGAGTGAGTGAGTGGAATTTACCAACAGTGTCTGGTACACCCTTGTATCTGGATAGGCAATGATGGAGAGCAGTGGGGGTGGTGATGGTGGTGGAGGGTGGGGGGGAGAGATGTCATTTCCAGTGTTCTCCAACCTATGGGAAACTTGTAGGGAAAGTAGCATGCTGCCTAACTCTAACCCTAACCCCTAACCCTAACCCTAACCCCTAACCCTAACCCCTAAACCCTAACCCTAACCCTAACCCAACCCCTAACCCCTAACCCTGACTCCTAACACCAACCCCTAACCCTAAACCCTAACCCTAACCCCTAAACCCTATCCCCTAACCCTGACTCCTAACCCCAACCCCTAACCCCAACCCCTAACCCTAACCCTAACCCTAACCCTAACCCTAACCCTAACCCCTAACCCTAACCCCTAAACCCTAACCCTAACCCCTTACCCTAAGCCCAGCAGCTCCACCCCCACCTCTTTCCTGGATATCTTTTCGAGTCTGGGACGCGACATGGCACACCTGAGCAGCTTGGTGGTTTAGTGCTGGACTAATTCGCAAGCAGCCCGGGCGGGAAAAGGCTGTGGGCAGCATTGTACTGCCCCAGGTGGGGCCAGCAGAAGCAGGTCATTACTCAACGTTGAGCCCAGCTTCCCCTGGTGAAACGAGTGTTCCTGTCTTTCTGAAGCAATGGGAAAAAGAAATGCATAAGTCAATGAAAAACTGAAATTTAAGTTGAAACAATTTTTAGAAAGACTCCCCAACTATACAGAAAGAAAGAAAGAAAGAAAGAAAGAAAGAAAGAAAGAAAGAAAGAAAGAAAGAAAGAAAAGACAAGGAAAGAAAGAAAGAAAGGAAGAAAGAAAGAAAGAAAGAATTTTTAAAAGAGAGAAACAACGTTGAACAAGTGCAGAGACGGATGGAATTCAGATTCCTTAGGAAGGATTCTGGCACTGTAGCCAAACGGGGAAAATCTGTGGAGGGGTGGGAGTTGGGGTGGTGGGGAAGAAAAGAAGAAAGTCAGTTAGCATTGAACATCTAAACGGGGTGGGAGGAGAAGCGGTGCAGAGATGGCAAGGAGTGGGGGGAGGGGTAGGGAAGGTCAGGTTTCAGAAGGCTGAGAGGATGCAGACAATCAATAGGTCAAGAGTGACACCTGCTGGCAAATAGCGTGTGTCAATTGCCGCCGGGCAGCTGGTCGACCACCGCCGAGAGACTAAGTGCAACTGGTCGACCTGAGCTGAGAGACCAAATGCAACTGGTCGACCTCCGCTGAGACCAAAAGCAACTGGTCGACCTCCGCTGAGACCAAATGCAACTGGTCAACCTCCGCTGAGACCAAATGCAACTGGTCGACCTGAGCTGAGAGACTAAGTGCAACCAGGCAGCTGGTCGACTGCCTTCCTTGGAAAAGAAAGGGTTACGGTGGGAGGGAGAGAGGGAGAAAGAGAGAAGGAGGGAGAGAGGGAGAGAGGGGCAGAGAGAGAGAGAGAATCTTCCACCACTTCACCAGTCAGTTCAGGACTTTGTCCCCAAAATGCAGGCCTAGAGAACTCAGAACGTTGGTGAACACAGCATTCCAGAGAGTATAGAATACTGGTCCTCAGTGCCACACAGCTCTGTTTAGCATACAAACAGGGTTTTCAACAGCTTTTGCCTCAAACCTGTGTGTGTGTGTGTGTGTGTGTGTGTGTAAAAACTGAACGTTTCTGACTTCATGTGCACAGAACCTCAACAAAACAACTAAACCAATGGGCATCGGAGTCCCATCTGGAGGTGTTCACATTGCATTTTGACAAGATACTGAGCCAAATCTCAGAGAGAGAAGTGAGGAGCAAAATCAATCAATCATGATAAATAGGTGGTAAGAAATCACGAATGTAAAATCGAATGATCTGTATTCTGGGAGTGAGTGAGTGGAATTTACCAACAGTGTCTGGTACACCCTTGTATCTGGATAGGCAATGATGGAGAGCAGTGGGGGTGGTGATGGTGGTGGAGGGTGGGGGGGAGAGATGTCATTTCCAGTGTTCTCCAACCTATGGGAAACTTGTAGGGAAAGTAGCATGCTGCCTAACTCTAACCCTAACCCCTAACCCTAACCCTAACCCCTAAACCCTAACCCTAACCCTAACCCCTAACCCCTAACCCTGACTCCTAACCCTAACCCCTAACCCTAACCCCTAACCCTAACCCCTAACCCCTATCCCCTAACCCTGACTCCTAACCCCAACCCCTAACCCTAAACCCTAACCCTAACCCTAACCCCTAAACCCTATCCCCTAACCCTGACTCCTAACCCCAACCCCTAACCCTAACCCCTAACCCTAACCCTAACCCCTAACCCTAACCCCTAAACCCTAACCCTAACCCTAACCCAACCCCTAACCCCTAACCCTGACTCCTAACACCAACCCCTAACCCTAAACCCTAACCCTAACCCTAACCCCTAAACCCTATCCCCTAACCCTGACTCCTAACCCCAACCCCTAACCCCAACCCCTAACCCTAACCCTAACCCTAACCCTAACCCCTAACCCTAACCCCTAAACCCTAACCCTAACCCCTTACCCTAAGCCCAGCAGCTCCACCCCCACCTCTTTCCTGGATATCTTTTCGAGTCTGGGACGCGACACGGCACACCTGAGCAGCTTGGTGGTTTAGTGCTGGACTAATTCGCAAGCAGCCCGGGCGGGAAAAGGCTGTGGGCAGCATTGTACTGCCCCAGGTGGGGCCAGCAGAAGCAGGTCATTACTCAACGTTGAGCCCAGCTTCCCCTGGTGAAACGAGTGTTCCTGTCTTTCTGAAGCAATGGGAAAAAGAAATGCATAAGTCAATGAAAAACTGAAATTTAAGTTGAAACAATTTTTAGAAAGACTCCCCAACTATACAGAAAGAAAGAAAGAAAGAAAGAAAAGGAAAGACAAGGAAAGAAAGAAAGAAAGGAAGAAAGAAAGAAAGAAAGAATTTTTAAAAGAGAGAAACAACGTTGAACAAGTGCAGAGATGGATGGAATTCAGATTCCTTAGGAAGGATTCTAGCACTGTAGTCCAATGGGGAAAATCTGTGGAAGGGTGGGAGTTGGGGTGGTGGGGAAGAAAAGAAGAAAGTCAGTTACCATTGAACATCTAAACGGGGTGAGAGGAGAAGCGGTGCCGGGATGGCAAGGAGGGGGCCAAGAGAGTGGGGGGAGGGGTAGGGAAGGTCAAGTTTCAGAAGGCTGAGAGGATCCAGACAATCAATAGGTCAAGACTGACACCTGCTGGCACATAGCGTGTGTCAATTGCCGCCGGGCAGCTGGTCGACCACCGCCGAGAGACTAAGTGCAACTGGTCGACCTGAGCTGAGAGACCAAATGCAACTGGTCGACCTCCACTGAGACCAAAAGCAACTGGTCGACCTCCGCTGAGACCAAATGCAACTGGTCAACCTCCGCTGAGACCAAATGCAACTGGTCGACCTGAGCTGAGAGACTAAGTGCAACCAGGCAGCTGGTCGACTGCCTTCCTTGGAAAAGAAAGGGTTACGGTGGGAGGGAGAGAGGGAGAAAGAGAGAAGGAGGGAGAGAGGGAGAGAGGGGCAGAGAGAGAGAATCTTCCACCACTTCACCAGTCAGTTCAGGACTTTGTCCCCAAAATGCAGGCCTAGAGAACTCAGAACGTTGGTGAACACAGCATTCCAGAGAGTATAGAATACTGGTCCTCAGTGCCACACAGCTCTGTTTAGCATACAAACAGGGTTTTCAACAGCTTTTGCCTCAAACCTGTGTGTGTGTGTGTGTGTGTGTGTGTGTGTGTAAAAACTGAACGTTTCTGACTTCATGTGCACAGAACCTCAACAAAACAACTAAACCAATGGGCATCGGAGTCCCATCTGGAGGTGTTCACATTGCATTTTGACAAGATACTGAGCCAAATCTCAGAGAGAGAAGTGAGGAGCAAAATCAATCAATCATGATAAATAGGTGGTAAGAAATCACGAATGTAAAATCGAATGATCTGTATTCTGGGAGTGAGTGAGTGGAATTTACCAACAGTGTCTGGTACACCCTTGTATCTGGATAGGCAATGATGGAGAGCAGTGGGGGTGGTGATGGTGGTGGAGGGTGGGGGGGAGAGATGTCATTTCCAGTGTTCTCCAACCTATGGGAAACTTGTAGGGAAAGTAGCATGCTGCCTAACTCTAACCCTAACCCCTAACCCTAACCCTAACCCCTAAACCCTAACCCTAACCCTAACCCTAACCCCTAACCCCTAACCCTGACTCCTAACCCTAACCCCTAACCCTAACCCCTAACCCTAACCCCTAACCCCTATCCCCTAACCCTGACTCCTAACCCCAACCCCTAACCCTAAACCCTAACCCTAACCCTAACCCCTAAACCCTATCCCCTAACCCTGACTCCTAACCCCAACCCCTAACCCTAACCCCTAACCCTAACCCTAACCCCTAACCCTAACCCCTAAACCCTAACCCTAACCCTAACCCAACCCCTAACCCCTAACCCTGACTCCTAACACCAACCCCTAACCCTAAACCCTAACCCTAACCCCTAAACCCTATCCCCTAACCCTGACTCCTAACCCCAACCCCTAACCCCAACCCCTAACCCTAACCCTAACCCTAACCCTAACCCCTAACCCTAACCCCTAAACCCTAACCCTAACCCCTTACCCTAAGCCCAGCAGCTCCACCCCCACCTCTTTCCTGGATATCTTTTCGAGTCTGGGACGCGACACGGCACACCTGAGCAGCTTGGTGGTTTAGTGCTGGACTAATTCGCAAGCAGCCCGGGCGGGAAAAGGCTGTGGGCAGCATTGTACTGCCCCAGGTGGGGCCAGCAGAAGCAGGTCATTACTCAACGTTGAGCCCAGCTTCCCCTGGTGAAACGAGTGTTCCTGTCTTTCTGAAGCAATGGGAAAAAGAAATGCATAAGTCAATGAAAAACTGAAATTTAAGTTGAAACAATTTTTAGAAAGACTCCCCAACTATACAGAAAGAAAGAAAGAAAGAAAGAAAGAAAGAAAGAAAGAAAGAAAGAAAGAAAGAAAGAAAAGACAAGGAAAGAAAGAAAGAAAGGAAGAAAGAAAGAAAGAAAGAATTTTTAAAAGAGAGAAACAACGTTGAACAAGTGCAGAGACGGATGGAATTCAGATTCCTTAGGAAGGATTCTGGCACTGTAGCCAAACGGGGAAAATCTGTGGAGGGGTGGGAGTTGGGGTGGTGGGGAAGAAAAGAAGAAAGTCAGTTAGCATTGAACATCTAAACGGGGTGGGAGGAGAAGCGGTGCAGAGATGGCAAGGAGTGGGGGGAGGGGTAGGGAAGGTCAGGTTTCAGAAGGCTGAGAGGATGCAGACAATCAATAGGTCAAGAGTGACACCTGCTGGCAAATAGCGTGTGTCAATTGCCGCCGGGCAGCTGGTCGACCACCGCCGAGAGACTAAGTGCAACTGGTCGACCTGAGCTGAGAGACCAAATGCAACTGGTCGACCTCCGCTGAGACCAAAAGCAACTGGTCGACCTCCGCTGAGACCAAATGCAACTGGTCAACCTCCGCTGAGACCAAATGCAACTGGTCGACCTGAGCTGAGAGACTAAGTGCAACCAGGCAGCTGGTCGACTGCCTTCCTTGGAAAAGAAAGGGTTACGGTGGGAGGGAGAGAGGGAGAAAGAGAGAAGGAGGGAGAGAGGGAGAGAGGGGCAGAGAGAGAGAGAGAATCTTCCACCACTTCACCAGTCAGTTCAGGACTTTGTCCCCAAAATGCAGGCCTAGAGAACTCAGAACGTTGGTGAACACAGCATTCCAGAGAGTATAGAATACTGGTCCTCAGTGCCACACAGCTCTGTTTAGCATACAAACAGGGTTTTCAACAGCTTTTGCCTCAAACCTGTGTGTGTGTGTGTGTGTGTGTGTGTGTGTGTGTAAAAACTGAACGTTTCTGACTTCATGTGCACAGAACCTCAACAAAACAACTAAACCAATGGGCATCGGAGTCCCATCTGGAGGTGTTCACATTGCATTTTGACAAGATACTGAGCCAAATCTCAGAGAGAGAAGTGAGGAGCAAAATCAATCAATCATGATAAATAGGTGGTAAGAAATCACGAATGTAAAATCGAATGATCTGTATTCTGGGAGTGAGTGAGTGGAATTTACCAACAGTGTCTGGTACACCCTTGTATCTGGATAGGCAATGATGGAGAGCAGTGGGGGTGGTGATGGTGGTGGAGGGTGGGGGGGAGAGATGTCATTTCCAGTGTTCTCCAACCTATGGGAAACTTGTAGGGAAAGTAGCATGCTGCCTAACTCTAACCCTAACCCCTAACCCTAACCCTAACCCCTAAACCCTAACCCTAACCCTAACCCTAACCCCTAACCCCTAACCCCTAACCCTGACTCCTAACCCTAACCCCTAACCCTAACCCCTAACCCTAACCCCTAACCCCTATCCCCTAACCCTGACTCCTAACCCCAACCCCTAACCCTAAACCCTAACCCTAACCCTAACCCCTAAACCCTATCCCCTAACCCTGACTCCTAACCCCAACCCCTAACCCTAACCCCTAACCCTAACCCTAACCCCTAACCCTAACCCCTAAACCCTAACCCTAACCCAACCCCTAACCCCTAACCCTGACTCCTAACACCAACCCCTAACCCTAAACCCTAACCCTAACCCCTAAACCCTATCCCCTAACCCTGACTCCTAACCCCAACCCCTAACCCCAACCCCTAACCCTAACCCTAACCCTAACCCTAACCCCTAACCCTAACCCCTAAACCCTAACCCTAACCCCTTACCCTAAGCCCAGCAGCTCCACCCCCACCTCTTTCCTGGATATCTTTTCGAGTCTGGGACGCGACACGGCACACCTGAGCAGCTTGGTGGTTTAGTGCTGGACTAATTCGCAAGCAGCCCGGGCGGGAAAAGGCTGTGGGCAGCATTGTACTGCCCCAGGTGGGGCCAGCAGAAGCAGGTCATTACTCAACGTTGAGCCCAGCTTCCCCTGGTGAAACGAGTGTTCCTGTCTTTCTGAAGCAATGGGAAAAAGAAATGCATAAGTCAATGAAAAACTGAAATTTAAGTTGAAACAATTTTTAGAAAGACTCCCCAACTATACAGAAAGAAAGAAAGAAAGAAAGAAAGAAAGAAAGAAAGAAAGAAAGAAAGAAAGAAAGAAAAGACAAGGAAAGAAAGAAAGAAAGGAAGAAAGAAAGAAAGAAAGAATTTTTAAAAGAGAGAAACAACGTTGAACAAGTGCAGAGACGGATGGAATTCAGATTCCTTAGGAAGGATTCTGGCACTGTAGCCAAACGGGGAAAATCTGTGGAGGGGTGGGAGTTGGGGTGGTGGGGAAGAAAAGAAGAAAGTCAGTTAGCATTGAACATCTAAACGGGGTGGGAGGAGAAGCGGTGCAGAGATGGCAAGGAGTGGGGGGAGGGGTAGGGAAGGTCAGGTTTCAGAAGGCTGAGAGGATGCAGACAATCAATAGGTCAAGAGTGACACCTGCTGGCAAATAGCGTGTGTCAATTGCCGCCGGGCAGCTGGTCGACCACCGCCGAGAGACTAAGTGCAACTGGTCGACCTGAGCTGAGAGACCAAATGCAACTGGTCGACCTCCGCTGAGACCAAAAGCAACTGGTCGACCTCCGCTGAGACCAAATGCAACTGGTCAACCTCCGCTGAGACCAAATGCAACTGGTCGACCTGAGCTGAGAGACTAAGTGCAACCAGGCAGCTGGTCGACTGCCTTCCTTGGAAAAGAAAGGGTTACGGTGGGAGGGAGAGAGGGAGAAAGAGAGAAGGAGGGAGAGAGGGAGAGAGGGGCAGAGAGAGAGAGAGAATCTTCCACCACTTCACCAGTCAGTTCAGGACTTTGTCCCCAAAATGCAGGCCTAGAGAACTCAGAACGTTGGTGAACACAGCATTCCAGAGAGTATAGAATACTGGTCCTCAGTGCCACACAGCTCTGTTTAGCATACAAACAGGGTTTTCAACAGCTTTTGCCTCAAACCTGTGTGTGTGTGTGTGTGTGTGTGTGTGTGTGTGTAAAAACTGAACGTTTCTGACTTCATGTGCACAGAACCTCAACAAAACAACTAAACCAATGGGCATCGGAGTCCCATCTGGAGGTGTTCACATTGCATTTTGACAAGATACTGAGCCAAATCTCAGAGAGAGAAGTGAGGAGCAAAATCAATCAATCATGATAAATAGGTGGTAAGAAATCACGAATGTAAAATCGAATGATCTGTATTCTGGGAGTGAGTGAGTGGAATTTACCAACAGTGTCTGGTACACCCTTGTATCTGGATAGGCAATGATGGAGAGCAGTGGGGGTGGTGATGGTGGTGGAGGGTGGGGGGGAGAGATGTCATTTCCAGTGTTCTCCAACCTATGGGAAACTTGTAGGGAAAGTAGCATGCTGCCTAACTCTAACCCTAACCCCTAACCCTAACCCTAACCCCTAAACCCTAACCCTAACCCTAACCCTAACCCCTAACCCCTAACCCCTAACCCTGACTCCTAACCCTAACCCCTAACCCTAACCCCTAACCCTAACCCCTAACCCCTATCCCCTAACCCTGACTCCTAACCCCAACCCCTAACCCTAAACCCTAACCCTAACCCTAACCCCTAAACCCTATCCCCTAACCCTGACTCCTAACCCCAACCCCTAACCCTAACCCCTAACCCTAACCCTAACCCCTAACCCTAACCCCTAAACCCTAACCCTAACCCAACCCCTAACCCCTAACCCTGACTCCTAACACCAACCCCTAACCCTAAACCCTAACCCTAACCCCTAAACCCTATCCCCTAACCCTGACTCCTAACCCCAACCCCTAACCCCAACCCCTAACCCTAACCCTAACCCTAACCCTAACCCTAACCCCTAACCCTAACCCCTAAACCCTAACCCTAACCCCTTACCCTAAGCCCAGCAGCTCCACCCCCACCTCTTTCCTGGATATCTTTTCGAGTCTGGGACGCGACACGGCACACCTGAGCAGCTTGGTGGTTTAGTGCTGGACTAATTCGCAAGCAGCCCGGGCGGGAAAAGGCTGTGGGCAGCATTGTACTGCCCCAGGTGGGGCCAGCAGAAGCAGGTCATTACTCAACGTTGAGCCCAGCTTCCCCTGGTGAAACGAGTGTTCCTGTCTTTCTGAAGCAATGGGAAAAAGAAATGCATAAGTCAATGAAAAACTGAAATTTAAGTTGAAACAATTTTTAGAAAGACTCCCCAACTATACAGAAAGAAAGAAAGAAAGAAAGAAAAGGAAAGACAAGGAAAGAAAGAAAGAAAGGAAGAAAGAAAGAAAGAAAGAATTTTTAAAAGAGAGAAACAACGTTGAACAAGTGCAGAGATGGATGGAATTCAGATTCCTTAGGAAGGATTCTAGCACTGTAGTCCAATGGGGAAAATCTGTGGAAGGGTGGGAGTTGGGGTGGTGGGGAAGAAAAGAAGAAAGTCAGTTACCATTGAACATCTAAACGGGGTGAGAGGAGAAGCGGTGCCGGGATGGCAAGGAGGGGGCCAAGAGAGTGGGGGGAGGGGTAGGGAAGGTCAAGTTTCAGAAGGCTGAGAGGATCCAGACAATCAATAGGTCAAGACTGACACCTGCTGGCACATAGCGTGTGTCAATTGCCGCCGGGCAGCTGGTCGACCACCGCCGAGAGACTAAGTGCAACTGGTCGACCTGAGCTGAGAGACCAAATGCAACTGGTCGACCTCCACTGAGACCAAAAGCAACTGGTCGACCTCCGCTGAGACCAAATGCAACTGGTCAACCTCCGCTGAGACCAAATGCAACTGGTCGACCTGAGCTGAGAGACTAAGTGCAACCAGGCAGCTGGTCGACTGCCTTCCTTGGAAAAGAAAGGGTTACGGTGGGAGGGAGAGAGGGAGAAAGAGAGAAGGAGGGAGAGAGGGAGAGAGGGGCAGAGAGAGAGAATCTTCCACCACTTCACCAGTCAGTTCAGGACTTTGTCCCCAAAATGCAGGCCTAGAGAACTCAGAACGTTGGTGAACACAGCATTCCAGAGAGTATAGAATACTGGTCCTCAGTGCCACACAGCTCTGTTTAGCATACAAACAGGGTTTTCAACAGCTTTTGCCTCAAACCTGTGTGTGTGTGTGTGTGTGTGTGTGTGTGTGTAAAAACTGAACGTTTCTGACTTCATGTGCACAGAACCTCAACAAAACAACTAAACCAATGGGCATCGGAGTCCCATCTGGAGGTGTTCACATTGCATTTTGACAAGATACTGAGCCAAATCTCAGAGAGAGAAGTGAGGAGCAAAATCAATCAATCATGATAAATAGGTGGTAAGAAATCACGAATGTAAAATCGAATGATCTGTATTCTGGGAGTGAGTGAGTGGAATTTACCAACAGTGTCTGGTACACCCTTGTATCTGGATAGGCAATGATGGAGAGCAGTGGGGGTGGTGATGGTGGTGGAGGGTGGGGGGGAGAGATGTCATTTCCAGTGTTCTCCAACCTATGGGAAACTTGTAGGGAAAGTAGCATGCTGCCTAACTCTAACCCTAACCCCTAACCCTAACCCTAACCCCTAACCCTAACCCCTAAACCCTAACCCTAACCCTAACCCAACCCCTAACCCCTAACCCTGACTCCTAACACCAACCCCTAACCCTAAACCCTAACCCTAACCCCTAAACCCTATCCCCTAACCCTGACTCCTAACCCCAACCCCTAACCCCAACCCCTAACCCTAACCCTAACCCTAACCCTAACCCTAACCCCTAACCCTAACCCCTAAACCCTAACCCTAACCCCTTACCCTAAGCCCAGCAGCTCCACCCCCACCTCTTTCCTGGATATCTTTTCGAGTCTGGGACGCGACATGGCACACCTGAGCAGCTTGGTGGTTTAGTGCTGGACTAATTCGCAAGCAGCCCGGGCGGGAAAAGGCTGTGGGCAGCATTGTACTGCCCCAGGTGGGGCCAGCAGAAGCAGGTCATTACTCAACGTTGAGCCCAGCTTCCCCTGGTGAAACGAGTGTTCCTGTCTTTCTGAAGCAATGGGAAAAAGAAATGCATAAGTCAATGAAAAACTGAAATTTAAGTTGAAACAATTTTTAGAAAGACTCCCCAACTATACAGAAAGAAAGAAAGAAAGAAAGAAAGAAAGAAAGAAAGAAAGAAAGAAAGAAAGAAAGAAAAGACAAGGAAAGAAAGAAAGAAAGGAAGAAAGAAAGAAAGAAAGAATTTTTAAAAGAGAGAAACAACGTTGAACAAGTGCAGAGACGGATGGAATTCAGATTCCTTAGGAAGGATTCTGGCACTGTAGCCAAACGGGGAAAATCTGTGGAGGGGTGGGAGTTGGGGTGGTGGGGAAGAAAAGAAGAAAGTCAGTTAGCATTGAACATCTAAACGGGGTGGGAGGAGAAGCGGTGCAGAGATGGCAAGGAGTGGGGGGAGGGGTAGGGAAGGTCAGGTTTCAGAAGGCTGAGAGGATGCAGACAATCAATAGGTCAAGACTGACACCTGCTGGCACATAGCGTGTGTCAATTGCCGCCGGGCAGCTGGTCGACCACCGCCGAGAGACTAAGTGCAACTGGTCGACCTGAGCTGAGAGACCAAATGCAACTGGTCGACCTCCGCTGAGACCAAAAGCAACTGGTCGACCTCCGCTGAGACCAAATGCAACTGGTCAACCTCCGCTGAGACCAAATGCAACTGGTCGACCTGAGCTGAGAGACTAAGTGCAACCAGGCAGCTGGTCGACTGCCTTCCTTGGAAAAGAAAGGGTTACGGTGGGAGGGAGAGAGGGAGAAAGAGAGAAGGAGGGAGAGAGGGAGAGAGGGGCAGAGAGAGAGAGAGAATCTTCCACCACTTCACCAGTCAGTTCAGGACTTTGTCCCCAAAATGCAGGCCTAGAGAACTCAGAACGTTGGTGAACACAGCATTCCAGAGAGTATAGAATACTGGTCCTCAGTGCCACACAGCTCTGTTTAGCATACAAACAGGGTTTTCAACAGCTTTTGCCTCAAACCTGTGTGTGTGTGTGTGTGTGTGTGTGTGTAAAAACTGAACGTTTCTGACTTCATGTGCACAGAACCTCAACAAAACAACTAAACCAATGGGCATCGGAGTCCCATCTGGAGGTGTTCACATTGCATTTTGACAAGATACTGAGCCAAATCTCAGAGAGAGAAGTGAGGAGCAAAATCAATCAATCATGATAAATAGGTGGTAAGAAATCACGAATGTAAAATCGAATGATCTGTATTCTGGGAGTGAGTGAGTGGAATTTACCAACAGTGTCTGGTACACCCTTGTATCTGGATAGGCAATGATGGAGAGCAGTGGGGGTGGTGATGGTGGTGGAGGGTGGGGGGGAGAGATGTCATTTCCAGTGTTCTCCAACCTATGGGAAACTTGTAGGGAAAGTAGCATGCTGCCTAACTCTAACCCTAACCCCTAACCCTAACCCTAACCCCTAAACCCTAACCCTAACCCTAACCCCTAACCCCTAACCCTGACTCCTAACCCTAACCCCTAACCCTAACCCCTAACCCTAACCCCTAACCCCTATCCCCTAACCCTGACTCCTAACCCCAACCCCTAACCCTAAACCCTAACCCTAACCCTAACCCCTAAACCCTATCCCCTAACCCTGACTCCTAACCCCAACCCCTAACCCTAACCCCTAACCCTAACCCTAACCCCTAACCCTAACCCCTAAACCCTAACCCTAACCCTAACCCAACCCCTAACCCCTAACCCTGACTCCTAACACCAACCCCTAACCCTAAACCCTAACCCTAACCCTAACCCCTAAACCCTATCCCCTAACCCTGACTCCTAACCCCAACCCCTAACCCCAACCCCTAACCCTAACCCTAACCCTAACCCTAACCCCTAACCCTAACCCCTAAACCCTAACCCTAACCCCTTACCCTAAGCCCAGCAGCTCCACCCCCACCTCTTTCCTGGATATCTTTTCGAGTCTGGGACGCGACACGGCACACCTGAGCAGCTTGGTGGTTTAGTGCTGGACTAATTCGCAAGCAGCCCGGGCGGGAAAAGGCTGTGGGCAGCATTGTACTGCCCCAGGTGGGGCCAGCAGAAGCAGGTCATTACTCAACGTTGAGCCCAGCTTCCCCTGGTGAAACGAGTGTTCCTGTCTTTCTGAAGCAATGGGAAAAAGAAATGCATAAGTCAATGAAAAACTGAAATTTAAGTTGAAACAATTTTTAGAAAGACTCCCCAACTATACAGAAAGAAAGAAAGAAAGAAAGAAAAGGAAAGACAAGGAAAGAAAGAAAGAAAGGAAGAAAGAAAGAAAGAAAGAATTTTTAAAAGAGAGAAACAACGTTGAACAAGTGCAGAGATGGATGGAATTCAGATTCCTTAGGAAGGATTCTAGCACTGTAGTCCAATGGGGAAAATCTGTGGAAGGGTGGGAGTTGGGGTGGTGGGGAAGAAAAGAAGAAAGTCAGTTACCATTGAACATCTAAACGGGGTGAGAGGAGAAGCGGTGCCGGGATGGCAAGGAGGGGGCCAAGAGAGTGGGGGGAGGGGTAGGGAAGGTCAAGTTTCAGAAGGCTGAGAGGATCCAGACAATCAATAGGTCAAGACTGACACCTGCTGGCACATAGCGTGTGTCAATTGCCGCCGGGCAGCTGGTCGACCACCGCCGAGAGACTAAGTGCAACTGGTCGACCTGAGCTGAGAGACCAAATGCAACTGGTCGACCTCCACTGAGACCAAAAGCAACTGGTCGACCTCCGCTGAGACCAAATGCAACTGGTCAACCTCCGCTGAGACCAAATGCAACTGGTCGACCTGAGCTGAGAGACTAAGTGCAACCAGGCAGCTGGTCGACTGCCTTCCTTGGAAAAGAAAGGGTTACGGTGGGAGGGAGAGAGGGAGAAAGAGAGAAGGAGGGAGAGAGGGAGAGAGGGGCAGAGAGAGAGAATCTTCCACCACTTCACCAGTCAGTTCAGGACTTTGTCCCCAAAATGCAGGCCTAGAGAACTCAGAACGTTGGTGAACACAGCATTCCAGAGAGTATAGAATACTGGTCCTCAGTGCCACACAGCTCTGTTTAGCATACAAACAGGGTTTTCAACAGCTTTTGCCTCAAACCTGTGTGTGTGTGTGTGTGTGTGTGTGTGTGTGTAAAAACTGAACGTTTCTGACTTCATGTGCACAGAACCTCAACAAAACAACTAAACCAATGGGCATCGGAGTCCCATCTGGAGGTGTTCACATTGCATTTTGACAAGATACTGAGCCAAATCTCAGAGAGAGAAGTGAGGAGCAAAATCAATCAATCATGATAAATAGGTGGTAAGAAATCACGAATGTAAAATCGAATGATCTGTATTCTGGGAGTGAGTGAGTGGAATTTACCAACAGTGTCTGGTACACCCTTGTATCTGGATAGGCAATGATGGAGAGCAGTGGGGGTGGTGATGGTGGTGGAGGGTGGGGGGGAGAGATGTCATTTCCAGTGTTCTCCAACCTATGGGAAACTTGTAGGGAAAGTAGCATGCTGCCTAACTCTAACCCTAACCCCTAACCCTAACCCTAACCCCTAACCCTAACCCCTAAACCCTAACCCTAACCCTAACCCAACCCCTAACCCCTAACCCTGACTCCTAACACCAACCCCTAACCCTAAACCCTAACCCTAACCCCTAAACCCTATCCCCTAACCCTGACTCCTAACCCCAACCCCTAACCCCAACCCCTAACCCTAACCCTAACCCTAACCCTAACCCTAACCCCTAACCCTAACCCCTAAACCCTAACCCTAACCCCTTACCCTAAGCCCAGCAGCTCCACCCCCACCTCTTTCCTGGATATCTTTTCGAGTCTGGGACGCGACACGGCACACCTGAGCAGCTTGGTGGTTTAGTGCTGGACTAATTCGCAAGCAGCCCGGGCGGGAAAAGGCTGTGGGCAGCATTGTACTGCCCCAGGTGGGGCCAGCAGAAGCAGGTCATTACTCAACGTTGAGCCCAGCTTCCCCTGGTGAAACGAGTGTTCCTGTCTTTCTGAAGCAATGGGAAAAAGAAATGCATAAGTCAATGAAAAACTGAAATTTAAGTTGAAACAATTTTTAGAAAGACTCCCCAACTATACAGAAAGAAAGAAAGAAAGAAAGAAAGAAAGAAAGAAAGAAAGAAAGAAAGAAAGAAAGAAAGAAAAGACAAGGAAAGAAAGAAAGAAAGGAAGAAAGAAAGAAAGAAAGAATTTTTAAAAGAGAGAAACAACGTTGAACAAGTGCAGAGACGGATGGAATTCAGATTCCTTAGGAAGGATTCTGGCACTGTAGCCAAACGGGGAAAATCTGTGGAGGGGTGGGAGTTGGGGTGGTGGGGAAGAAAAGAAGAAAGTCAGTTAGCATTGAACATCTAAACGGGGTGGGAGGAGAAGCGGTGCAGAGATGGCAAGGAGTGGGGGGAGGGGTAGGGAAGGTCAGGTTTCAGAAGGCTGAGAGGATGCAGACAATCAATAGGTCAAGAGTGACACCTGCTGGCAAATAGCGTGTGTCAATTGCCGCCGGGCAGCTGGTCGACCACCGCCGAGAGACTAAGTGCAACTGGTCGACCTGAGCTGAGAGACCAACTGCAGCTGGTCGACCTCCGCTGAGACCAAATGCAACTGGTCAACCTCCGCTGAGACCAAATGCAACTGGTCGACCTGAGCTGAGAGACTAAGTGCAACCAGGCAGCTGGTCGACTGCCTTCCTTGGAAAAGAAAGGGTTACGGTGGGAGGGAGAGAGGGAGAAAGAGAGAAGGAGGGAGAGAGGGAGAGAGGGGCAGAGAGAGAGAGAGAATCTTCCACCACTTCACCAGTCAGTTCAGGACTTTGTCCCCAAAATGCAGGCCTAGAGAACTCAGAACGTTGGTGAACACAGCATTCCAGAGAGTATAGAATACTGGTCCTCAGTGCCACACAGCTCTGTTTAGCATACAAACAGGGTTTTCAACAGCTTTTGCCTCAAACCTGTGTGTGTGTGTGTGTGTGTGTGTGTGTGTGTGTGTGTGTGTGTAAAAACTGAACGTTTCTGACTTCATGTGCACAGAACCTCAACAAAACAACTAAACCAATGGGCATCGGAGTCCCATCTGGAGGTGTTCACATTGCATTTTGACAAGATACTGAGCCAAATCTCAGAGAGAGAAGTGAGGAGCAAAATCAATCAATCATGATAAATAGGTGGTAAGAAATCACGAATGTAAAATCGAATGATCTGTATTCTGGGAGTGAGTGAGTGGAATTTACCAACAGTGTCTGGTACACCCTTGTATCTGGATAGGCAATGATGGAGAGCAGTGGGGGTGGTGATGGTGGTGGAGGGTGGGGGGGAGAGATGTCATTTCCAGTGTTCTCCAACCTATGGGAAACTTGTAGGGAAAGTAGCATGCTGCCTAACTCTAACCCTAACCCCTAACCCTAACCCTAACCCCTAAACCCTAACCCTAACCCTAACCCTAACCCCTAACCCCTAACCCTGACTCCTAACCCTAACCCCTAACCCTAACCCCTAACCCTAACCCCTAACCCCTATCCCCTAACCCTGACTCCTAACCCCAACCCCTAACCCTAAACCCTAACCCTAACCCTAACCCCTAAACCCTATCCCCTAACCCTGACTCCTAACCCCAACCCCTAACCCTAACCCCTAACCCTAACCCTAACCCCTAACCCTAACCCCTAAACCCTAACCCTAACCCAACCCCTAACCCCTAACCCTGACTCCTAACACCAACCCCTAACCCTAAACCCTAACCCTAACCCCTAAACCCTATCCCCTAACCCTGACTCCTAACCCCAACCCCTAACCCCAACCCCTAACCCTAACCCTAACCCTAACCCTAACCCTAACCCCTAACCCTAACCCCTAAACCCTAACCCTAACCCCTTACCCTAAGCCCAGCAGCTCCACCCCCACCTCTTTCCTGGATATCTTTTCGAGTCTGGGACGCGACACGGCACACCTGAGCAGCTTGGTGGTTTAGTGCTGGACTAATTCGCAAGCAGCCCGGGCGGGAAAAGGCTGTGGGCAGCATTGTACTGCCCCAGGTGGGGCCAGCAGAAGCAGGTCATTACTCAACGTTGAGCCCAGCTTCCCCTGGTGAAACGAGTGTTCCTGTCTTTCTGAAGCAATGGGAAAAAGAAATGCATAAGTCAATGAAAAACTGAAATTTAAGTTGAAACAATTTTTAGAAAGACTCCCCAACTATACAGAAAGAAAGAAAGAAAGAAAGAAAAGGAAAGACAAGGAAAGAAAGAAAGAAAGGAAGAAAGAAAGAAAGAAAGAATTTTTAAAAGAGAGAAACAACGTTGAACAAGTGCAGAGATGGATGGAATTCAGATTCCTTAGGAAGGATTCTAGCACTGTAGTCCAATGGGGAAAATCTGTGGAAGGGTGGGAGTTGGGGTGGTGGGGAAGAAAAGAAGAAAGTCAGTTACCATTGAACATCTAAACGGGGTGAGAGGAGAAGCGGTGCCGGGATGGCAAGGAGGGGGCCAAGAGAGTGGGGGGAGGGGTAGGGAAGGTCAAGTTTCAGAAGGCTGAGAGGATCCAGACAATCAATAGGTCAAGACTGACACCTGCTGGCAAATAGCGTGTGTCAATTGCCGCCGGGCAGCTGGTCGACCACCGCCGAGAGACTAAGTGCAACTGGTCGACCTGAGCTGAGAGACCAACTGCAGCTGGTCGACCTCCGCTGAGACCAAATGCAACTGGTCGACCTCCGCTGAGACCAAATGCAACTGGTCGACCTGAGCTGAGAGACTAAGTGCAACCAGGCAGCTGGTCGACTGCCTTCCTTGGAAAAGAAAGGGTTAGGGTGGGAGGGAGAGAGGGAGAAAGAGAGAAGGAGGGAGAGAGGGAGAGAGGGAGAGAGGGGCAGAGAGAGAGAGAGAGAGAGAGAGAGAGAGAGAGAGAATCTTCCACTACTTCACCAGTCAGTTCAGGACTTTGTCCCCAAAATGCAGGCGTAGAGAACTCAGAACGTTGGTGAACACAGCATTCCAGAGAGTATAGAATACTGGTCCTCAGTGCCACACAGCTTTGTTTAGCATACAAACAGGGTTTTCAAAAGCTTTTGCCTCAAACCTGTGTGTGTGTGTGTGTGTGTGTGTGTGTGCGTGTGCGTGTGTGTGTGTGTGTGAGTACAAAGAGGAATTAGCAACCTATCAGCTGTGGGTCTGGCGCCGTTGCTCAAAAGGCTAATAATCTTCCACCCTAAGCGACAGCATCCAACAGGGATGCTGCCTCAAGGCTTGGCCGCTCTAACTCCCATCTAGTTCCCTGCTTAGAGACTGGGGAAGTGGCAGAGGATGGCCCATGTCCTTGAGTCCCTGCCCCCGACCCCCCAAGGTTGACCCGAACCAGCTCCTGGCCTGTGGCTTCAGATTGCCTCAGCTCGGTCCATGGCAGCCATCTGGGGCGTGAACAGCAGACGCAAGATCTTTCTCTCGCCATCCCGTCTTCTCTGTGAGAACTGCAGTTCCCATAACGGGAAACAGGTTCTAGAAAAGAATTCTAATTGCATCCTAGCATATCTTGCTGTTTGTCTGTTTGTTGAGTGATTTTTCAACAAATATTGTCCTCGTTTCTTTGTACACGCAAAGTGCTGGCATCACTACGGCATGGGACGATGGCCTTTGGACACATATACAGAACATTTTCTAGGCTTCAGAGATGATGGAATCTGTGCCATAGCAGGATTCGGGAGCACTCTGGGCTGTTGCTGCCTCTTAGCACCTGGCAGCTTAACCCAGAGGCTGTGGAGGCAGTTCAGCCCCATGTCATTCACAGCAGTCTGGGAAGTGCAAGGCAGGGTTTGGGGCTCCACAGAGCACTGGGGTGAGTAGGGACACACAGGCTCTGCCTTGGGGGCACGGCAAGAGCCGAACCATGCCCACAATCTCCCGCTCTCTCTTCAGGTCCCTCCAGAGTCCACTGCTTCTACCCAAACCGGAACCAGATGTGGCTGCTCGAGGGAACCCCGGTGTTTCCTGGGAGACATCGTGTGTCTCTGCCTCCCCAATCTGGTGCATTCCACGGGAGCAAAATTGTGGTGGACAACCTATCTCACAGTCCTACAGGTCTGCACCGATGCAACAGCCTCCCGAGTGCTGCCCACACCCTGTGCCCCTCGCTTGCCAGCCTGTGCAGGAGGCCGGTGCTCCGGCATAATGGTCAAGTGGTCACTGGCAGAGCTGGCATCCAATGCCGGCTGCGCCGGAAGACTTGGGAGAATGTCCTTACTCGCGGGATGCATGAGAGGTAGGATTTCACTCAGAGAGAAGATCACAGGGCACAAAGCCTTTGTACGGGCACACCCATGCACTTCACTTGGGCACTACCCTGCCGCCAAGACATACATGCGAAAGGCTCTTGGAGTGAAATGCCTGGTACACCAGGAGCGGCATCTTGGCATGATAGCTCTTCCTCTTGGGAGCTCTGGCCGGGCCCTGCTTCAAAGAGTTCGAGCCCAAAGTACAGCCCTCGTGACCCCCAAAGCTTCATTGGGAGACCCGTGCAGATGAGCTGCTCAGATTTCTAGCTGTGCTAGGTGTCACACTAGGTGTCCTGCAAACAACTGCATAGCGTCCTCACCTTCGTGGAAAAGCCATTCTTCCCAGTGGGCTTGCACCGGACAAAGAATGACAACCAACAGGATTCAAAGAAGCCATTGTCCCCATCAGCTCTGAACACTCTGTGAGGTCCCCGCGGTGCTCCTGCCGAACACCTGAGGGCGCTGTGATTGCGCAGGCACAGCCTGCTGCTTGCAGCTTTCCCCTAGCCCAAGTTCACATTCCCTTCCCTTTGGCATCTCACTCCTGGTCAGTGTCCTCGGAAGAGGATGAGACCTGGAGATCCTCATAGAGCACGCTGAGTGGGGATTTGGAGCAGGATCCCACTCTGTCATCTGCAACGGGGGTCTTGAGTGGTCGAGGAACGGCCTCCTCAGGAGGCTGGGAGGAGGGAGTGCTGATGATTGTGCAGCTCCACCGGTTGCCGTGAACTCTGCTGAGGAGCATCTTGAGGGACTGCAGGTGAGGGGCAGAGCCAGGACTTGGGGGATGGGAGCCAGTGCAGTCCGGGGAAGGCTTCAGCTGAGGTCTGTTGCTTGGAGGCTGCTGATGAGCGCTGAGCTCTGGATTTGGTGAGCTCTGGGTCACATGCCATGATGGTTTCCTTGCAACTCCTGCTGTAGCTGGCAGTGGCAGTGGCAGTGGCAGTGGCCGTGGCTGTGGCAGTGGCTGTTGTGTTTGGAGAGTCACCGGCTCTCTGGTCTGACTGGCATTCTGTGATGCAGGGACAGCAGCAGCGAGCCTTGGCCTCTTGGCGCCCGTCTGCCAAGAAGCTCTGGGCCAATGGGCAGATCTCTTGCCTGGAATGATGCTGCCGAGAGTGGAGCGTGGACACATTCTGCGTGCGGGACCCTGCGGCTTGGCCTGTGTCCACCCCTCAGGACACCTGACTGGTGCATGAGATTGGATGCTTTGAGGTCGGCCTTGCATCCTGGAGGCCTCTTGGGGAAGAGGAGACGCAGGGACTGCAGACCTCTCTTCTGCCTGAGCTTGGAGAAGAGGATTCATGCCGGTTGTCTTCTTGGTTGTGTGCACGGGCCGCGGCCTACTGGGTGTCCTCAGAAGCTTTTCAGAGGAGTCAGTCGCATTCTCACGGTGGTGTTGCTGTCTTGCTTGGGCTTTGGTGAGACATGTCTGGAGGGGAGTTCTGCGATGCTTCTCTTGTCGCCTGTGTCCCTCCTTGTCTTGTACTGTCTTGGTAAAGGGCCCGGAATCCTTGGACTGCTGGATCTTCTGTGGCCCCAGGTTCTCTTCATTGGACTTCAAGGGATACAGGGCTAGGGTCCCATCCCAGCGCTTGATGGGGCACCTCCTGCTGCTGGCCATGTGACCGAAGGCGCCACAGTGCTTGCACTTCACCCTGGGGTCCTCCTCCTCTGCTGGAGGAACTCTGGGCCCAGCTGCGACCATACGCTGCTTGCCCATCTTCTGAGATGTCAGTGCTCTGTGGGTCTGGGGCTGTGTCTTCTGCATCGACAGCCACCGCTCCACCTGCATGTTCTGAAGGACTTTCTGTCTGGTGCAAAGTAGTGTGCTTCTCCAGAGGCACAAAAATGCTGCTGGATGATGCTTGACAAACCGCCGTGGAGAGTGCAGGTTCCCAGCAGAGCACCAGCAAGGCAGAGAGGGAAGGGCGGAGGCCTTATATAGGGCCCTACAATGGGAGTAGCATACAGCCTGTTCATCTGAGCATCACAAATCCAGTCAAGCTTCATCAGATTCTGTCTGAGCAAAAGAAGGCATCCTCCTTGGGTCGCTAGCAATTTGAGCACACCCTGCCATATTTCTCTCACCAAACTTCACCATTGCATTTTGGAAACTTTGCTCTGCAATGTGCCTTTCCTTTTCTTCTTTGTGTCCCTCTGCTCTGCTAGGAAGGCAGTTTCACTATTTTGGAGTGTGTGTGTGTCTGTGTCTGTGTGTGTGTGTGTGTGTGTGTGTGTTTGAAGAGTGTTTGGAGATATGAAAGTTTGACAAGGTATTTTTAAGCGTTACGTTCTTCCATCAGTGGTTAAATAGTCTTGCCCTGCAGAGCCATTGAAGAGGAAATAGAAGGGCTTACCCTAACCCTAACCTTAACCCTCACCGTAACTCCTAACCCTGACCCTGACTCTGACCTGATGCTGATGTTGACCCTGACCTTGACCCTGACCCTGACCCTGACCCCTGGCTGGAGCTATGGCTTAAGTGGCAAAGCCTCGGCCTTGCAGTGCCAGCATGTATTATGGGTGTGGTCCGTGTCCCAGCCGCACCTGTTTGCATCCAGCTCTCTGCTTATGGGCTTGGAAAGCAGTGGTGGATGGCCCAAAGACTCGAGAGGCTGCATCCACCTGGGAGACCCAGAAGAAGCTCCTGACTCCAGGCTTCAGATCAACTCAGCCTTGGCTGTGGCAGCCATTTGGGCAGTGAACTAGCACATGGCAGAACCTGCTTTCCCTTTCTTGCTTTCCCGCTCTCTCCCCCTCTGTCAATTTTGCCTATTCCGTAAACATCAGTCTCTTATTTGTGTCTGTGTGTGTGTGTGCGTGTCCATGTGCATGTGTGCGTGTGTGTGTGTGTGTGTGAGTACAAAGAGGAATTAGCAACCTATCAGCTGTGGGTCTGGCACCGTTGCTCAAAAGGCTAATAATCTTCCACCCTAAGCGACAGCATCCAACAGGGATGCTGCCTCAAGGCTTGGCCGCTCTAACTCCCATCTAGTTCCCTGCTTAGAGACTGGGGAAGTGGCAGAGGATGGCCCATGTCCTTGAGTCCCTGCCCCCGACCCCCCAAGGTTGACCCGAACCAGCTCCTGGCCTGTGGCTTCAGATTGCCTCAGCTCGGTCCATGGCAGCCATCTGGGGCGTGAACAGCAGACGCAAGATCTTTCTCTCGCCATCCCGTCTTCTCTGTGAGAACTGCAGTTCCCATAACGGGAAACAGGTTCTAGAAAAGAATTCTAATTGCATCCTAGCATATCTTGCTGTTTGTCTGTTTGTTGAGTGATTTTTCAACAAATATTGTCCTCGTTTCTTTGTACACGCAAAGTGCTGGCATCACTACGGCATGGGACGATGGCCTTTGGACACATATACAGAACATTTTCTAGGCTTCAGAGATGATGGAATCTGTGCCATAGCAGGATTCGGGAGCACTCTGGGCTGTTGCTGCCTCTTAGCACCTGGCAGCTTAACCCAGAGGCTGTGGAGGCAGTTCAGCCCCATGTCATTCACAGCAGTCTGGGAAGTGCAAGGCAGGGTTTGGGGCTCCACAGAGCACTGGGGTGAGTAGGGACACACAGGCTCTGCCTTGGGGGCACGGCAAGAGCCGAACCATGCCCACAATCTCCCGCTCTCTCTTCAGGTCCCTCCAGAGTCCACTGCTTCTACCCAAACCGGAACCAGATGTGGCTGCTCGAGGGAACCCCGGTGTTTCCTGGGAGACATCGTGTGTCTCTGCCTCCCCAATCTGGTGCATTCCACGGGAGCAAAATTGTGGTGGACAACCTATCTCACAGTCCTACAGGTCTGCACCGATGCAACAGCCTCCCGAGTGCTGCCCACACCCTGTGCCCCTCGCTTGCCAGCCTGTGCAGGAGGCCGGTGCTCCGGCATAATGGTCAAGTGGTCACTGGCAGAGCTGGCATCCAATGCCGGCTGCGCCGGAAGACTTGGGAGAATGTCCTTACTCGCGGGATGCATGAGAGGTAGGATTTCACTCAGAGAGAAGATCACAGGGCACAAAGCCTTTGTACGGGCACACCCATGCACTTCACTTGGGCACTACCCTGCCGCCAAGACATACATGCGAAAGGCTCTTGGAGTGAAATGCCTGGTACACCAGGAGCGGCATCTTGGCATGATAGCTCTTCCTCTTGGGAGCTCTGGCCGGGCCCTGCTTCAAAGAGTTCGAGCCCAAAGTACAGCCCTCGTGACCCCCAAAGCTTCATTGGGAGACCCGTGCAGATGAGCTGCTCAGATTTCTAGCTGTGCTAGGTGTCACACTAGGTGTCCTGCAAACAACTGCATAGCGTCCTCACCTTCGTGGAAAAGCCATTCTTCCCAGTGGGCTTGCACCGGACAAAGAATGACAACCAACAGGATTCAAAGAAGCCATTGTCCCCATCAGCTCTGAACACTCTGTGAGGTCCCCGCGGTGCTCCTGCCGAACACCTGAGGGCGCTGTGATTGCGCAGGCACAGCCTGCTGCTTGCAGCTTTCCCCTAGCCCAAGTTCACATTCCCTTCCCTTTGGCATCTCACTCCTGGTCAGTGTCCTCGGAAGAGGATGAGACCTGGAGATCCTCATAGAGCACGCTGAGTGGGGATTTGGAGCAGGATCCCACTCTGTCATCTGCAACGGGGGTCTTGAGTGGTCGAGGAACGGCCTCCTCAGGAGGCTGGGAGGAGGGAGTGCTGATGATTGTGCAGCTCCACCGGTTGCCGTGAACTCTGCTGAGGAGCATCTTGAGGGACTGCAGGTGAGGGGCAGAGCCAGGACTTGGGGGATGGGAGCCAGTGCAGTCCGGGGAAGGCTTCAGCTGAGGTCTGTTGCTTGGAGGCTGCTGATGAGCGCTGAGCTCTGGATTTGGTGAGCTCTGGGTCACATGCCATGATGGTTTCCTTGCAACTCCTGCTGTAGCTGGCAGTGGCAGTGGCAGTGGCAGTGGCCGTGGCTGTGGCAGTGGCTGTTGTGTTTGGAGAGTCACCGGCTCTCTGGTCTGACTGGCATTCTGTGATGCAGGGACAGCAGCAGCGAGCCTTGGCCTCTTGGCGCCCGTCTGCCAAGAAGCTCTGGGCCAATGGGCAGATCTCTTGCCTGGAATGATGCTGCCGAGAGTGGAGCGTGGACACATTCTGCGTGCGGGACCCTGCGGCTTGGCCTGTGTCCACCCCTCAGGACACCTGACTGGTGCATGAGATTGGATGCTTTGAGGTCGGCCTTGCATCCTGGAGGCCTCTTGGGGAAGAGGAGACGCAGGGACTGCAGACCTCTCTTCTGCCTGAGCTTGGAGAAGAGGATTCATGCCGGTTGTCTTCTTGGTTGTGTGCACGGGCCGCGGCCTACTGGGTGTCCTCAGAAGCTTTTCAGAGGAGTCAGTCGCATTCTCACGGTGGTGTTGCTGTCTTGCTTGGGCTTTGGTGAGACATGTCTGGAGGGGAGTTCTGCGATGCTTCTCTTGTCGCCTGTGTCCCTCCTTGTCTTGTACTGTCTTGGTAAAGGGCCCGGAATCCTTGGACTGCTGGATCTTCTGTGGCCCCAGGTTCTCTTCATTGGACTTCAAGGGATACAGGGCTAGGGTCCCATCCCAGCGCTTGATGGGGCACCTCCTGCTGCTGGCCATGTGACCGAAGGCGCCACAGTTCTTGCACTTCACCCTGGGGTCCTCCTCCTCTGCTGGAGGAACTCTGGGCCCAGCTGCGACCATACGCTGCTTGCCCATCTTCTGAGATGTCAGTGCTCTGTGGGTCTGGGGCTGTGTCTTCTGCATCGACAGCCACCGCTCCACCTGCATGTTCTGAAGGACTTTCTGTCTGGTGCAAAGTAGTGTGCTTCTCCAGAGGCACAAAAATGCTGCTGGATGATGCTTGACAAACCGCCGTGGAGAGTGCAGGTTCCCAGCAGAGCACCAGCAAGGCAGAGAGGGAAGGGCGGAGGCCTTATATAGGGCCCTACAATGGGAGTAGCATACAGCCTGTTCATCTGAGCATCACAAATCCAGTCAAGCTTCATCAGATTCTGTCTGAGCAAAAGAAGGCATCCTCCTTGGGTCGCTAGCAATTTGAGCACACCCTGCCATATTTCTCTCACCAAACTTCACCATTGCATTTTGGAAACTTTGCTCTGCAATGTGCCTTTCCTTTTCTTCTTTGTGTCCCTCTGCTCTGCTAGGAAGGCAGTTTCACTATTTTGGAGTGTGTGTGTGTCTGTGTCTGTGTCTGTGTGTGTGTGTGTGTGTGTGTGTGTGTTTGAAGAGTGTTTGGAGATATGAAAGTTTGACAAGGTATTTTTAAGCGTTACGTTCTTCCATCAGTGGTTAAATAGTCTTGCCCTGCAGAGCCATTGAAGAGGAAATAGAAGGGCTTACCCTAACCCTAACCTTAACCCTCACCGTAACTCCTAACCCTGACCCTGACTCTGACCTGATGCTGATGTTGACCCTGACCTTGACCCTGACCCTGACCCTGACCCCTGGCTGGAGCTATGGCTTAAGTGGCAAAGCCTCGGCCTTGCAGTGCCAGCATGTATTATGGGTGTGGTCCGTGTCCCAGCCGCACCTGTTTGCATCCAGCTCTCTGCTTATGGGCTTGGAAAGCAGTGGTAGATGGCCCAAAGACTCGAGAGGCTGCATCCACCTGGGAGACCCAGAAGAAGCTCCTGACTCCAGGCTTCAGATCAACTCAGCCTTGGCTGTGGCAGCCATTTGGGCAGTGAACTAGCACATGGCAGAACCTGCTTTCCCTTTCTTGCTTTCCCGCTCTCTCCCCCTCTGTCAATTTTGCCTATTCCGTAAACATCAGTCTCTTATTTGTGTCTGTGTGTGTGTGTGCGTGTCCATGTGCATGTGTGCGTGTGTGTGTGTGTGTGTGAGTACAAAGAGGAATTAGCAACCTATCAGCTGTGGGTCTGGCGCCGTTGCTCAAAAGGCTAATAATCTTCCACCCTAAGCGACAGCATCCAACAGGGATGCTGCCTCAAGGCTTGGCCGCTCTAACTCCCATCTAGTTCCCTGCTTAGAGACTGGGGAAGTGGCAGAGGATGGCCCATGTCCTTGAGTCCCTGCCCCCGACCCCCCAAGGTTGACCCGAACCAGCTCCTGGCCTGTGGCTTCAGATTGCCTCAGCTCGGTCCATGGCAGCCATCTGGGGCGTGAACAGCAGACGCAAGATCTTTCTCTCGCCATCCCGTCTTCTCTGTGAGAACTGCAGTTCCCATAACGGGAAACAGGTTCTAGAAAAGAATTCTAATTGCATCCTAGCATATCTTGCTGTTTGTCTGTTTGTTGAGTGATTTTTCAACAAATATTGTCCTCGTTTCTTTGTACACGCAAAGTGCTGGCATCACTACGGCATGGGACGATGGCCTTTGGACACATATACAGAACATTTTCTAGGCTTCAGAGATGATGGAATCTGTGCCATAGCAGGATTCGGGAGCACTCTGGGCTGTTGCTGCCTCTTAGCACCTGGCAGCTTAACCCAGAGGCTGTGGAGGCAGTTCAGCCCCATGTCATTCACAGCAGTCTGGGAAGTGCAAGGCAGGGTTTGGGGCTCCACAGAGCACTGGGGTGAGTAGGGACACACAGGCTCTGCCTTGGGGGCACGGCAAGAGCCGAACCATGCCCACAATCTCCCGCTCTCTCTTCAGGTCCCTCCAGAGTCCACTGCTTCTACCCAAACCGGAACCAGATGTGGCTGCTCGAGGGAACCCCGGTGTTTCCTGGGAGACATCGTGTGTCTCTGCCTCCCCAATCTGGTGCATTCCACGGGAGCAAAATTGTGGTGGACAACCTATCTCACAGTCCTACAGGTCTGCACCGATGCAACAGCCTCCCGAGTGCTGCCCACACCCTGTGCCCCTCGCTTGCCAGCCTGTGCAGGAGGCCGGTGCTCCGGCATAATGGTCAAGTGGTCACTGGCAGAGCTGGCATCCAATGCCGGCTGCGCCGGAAGACTTGGGAGAATGTCCTTACTCGCGGGATGCATGAGAGGTAGGATTTCACTCAGAGAGAAGGTCACAGGGCACAAAGCCTTTGTACGGGCACACCCATGCACTTCACTTGGGCACTACCCTGCCGCCAAGACATACATGCGAAAGTCTCTTGGAGTGAAATGCCTGGGACACCAGGAGCGGCATCTTGGCATGATAGCTCTTCCTCTTGGGAGCTCTGGCCGGGCCCTGCTTCAAAGAGTTCGAGCCCAAAGTACAGCCCTCGTGACCCCCAAAGCTTCATTGGGAGACCCGTGCAGATGAGCTGCTCAGATTTCTAGCTGTGCTAGGTGTCACACTAGGTGTCCTGCAAACAACTGCATAGCGTCCTCACCTTCGTGGAAAAGCCATTCTTCCCAGTGGGCTTGCACCGGACAAAGAATGACAACCAACAGGATTCAAAGAAGCCATTGTCCCCATCAGCTCTGAACACTCTGTGAGGTCCCCGCGGTGCTCCTGCCGAACACCTGAGGGCGCTGTGATTGCGCAGGCACAGCCTGCTGCTTGCAGCTTGCCCCTAGCCCAAGTTCACATTCCCTTCCCTTTGGCATCTCACTCCTGGTCAGTGTCCTCGGAAGAGGATGAGACCTGGAGATCCTCATAGAGCACGCTGAGTGGGGATTTGGAGCAGGATCCCACTCTGTCATCTGCAACGGGGGTCTTGAGTGGTCGAGGAACGGCCTCCTCAGGAGGCTGGGAGGAGGGAGTGCTGATGATTGTGCAGCTCCACCGGTTGCCGTGAACTCTGCTGAGGAGCATCTTGAGGGACTGCAGGTGAGGGGCAGAGCCAGGACTTGGGGGATGGGAGCCAGTGCAGTCCGGGGAAGGCTTCAGCTGAGGTCTGTTGCTTGGAGGCTGCTGATGAGCGCTGAGCTCTGGATTTGGTGAGCTCTGGGTCACATGCCATGATGGTTTCCTTGCAACTCCTGCTGTAGCTGGCAGTGGCAGTGGCAGTGGCAGTGGCCGTGGCCGTGGCTGTGGCAGTGGCTGTTGTGTTTGGAGAGTCACCGGCTCTCTGGTCTGACTGGCATTCTGTGATGCAGGGACAGCAGCAGCGAGCCTTGGCCTCTTGGCGCCCGTCTGCCAAGAAGCTCTGGGCCAATGGGCAGATCTCTTGCCTGGAATGATGCTGCCGAGAGTGGAGCGTGGACACATTCTGCGTGCGGGACCCTGCGGCTTGGCCTGTGTCCACCCCTCAGGACACCTGACTGGTGCATGAGATTGGATGCTTTGAGGTCGGCCTTGCATCCTGGAGGCCTCTTGGGGAAGAGGAGACGCAGGGACTGCAGACCTCTCTTCTGCCTGAGCTTGGAGAAGAGGATTCATGCCGGTTGTCTTCTTGGTTGTGTGCACGGGCCGCGGCCTACTGGGTGTCCTCAGAAGCTTTTCAGAGGAGTCAGTCGCATTCTCACGGTGGTGTTGCTGTCTTGCTTGGGCTTTGGTGAGACATGTCTGGAGGGGAGTTCTGCGATGCTTCTCTTGTCGCCTGTGTCCCTCCTTGTCTTGTACTGTCTTGGTAAAGGGCCCGGAATCCTTGGACTGCTGGATCTTCTGTGGCCCCAGGTTCTCTTCATTGGACTTCAAGGGATACAGGGCTAGGGTCCCATCCCAGCGCTTGATGGGGCACCTCCTGCTGCTGGCCATGTGACCGAAGGCGCCACAGTTCTTGCACTTCACCCTGGGGTCCTCCTCCTCTGCTGGAGGAACTCTGGGCCCAGCTGCGACCATACGCTGCTTGCCCATCTTCTGAGATGTCAGTGCTCTGTGGGTCTGGGGCTGTGTCTTCTGCATCGACAGCCACCGCTCCACCTGCATGTTCTGAAGGACTTTCTGTCTGGTGCAAAGTAGTGTGCTTCTCCAGAGGCACAAAAATGCTGCTGGATGATGCTTGACAAACCGCCGTGGAGAGTGCAGGTTCCCAGCAGAGCACCAGCAAGGCAGAGAGGGAAGGGCGGAGGCCTTATATAGGGCCCTACAATGGGAGTAGCATACAGCCTGTTCATCTGAGCATCACAAATCCAGTCAAGCTTCATCAGATTCTGTCTGAGCAAAAGAAGGCATCCTCCTTGGGTCGCTAGCAATTTGAGCACACCCTGCCATATTTCTCTCACCAAACTTCACCATTGCATTTTGGAAACTTTGCTCTGCAATGTGCCTTTCCTTTTCTTCTTTGTGTCCCTCTGCTCTGCTAGGAAGGCAGTTTCACTATTTTGGAGTGTGTGTGTGTCTGTGTCTGTGTCTGTGTCTGTGTGTGTGTGTGTGTGTGTGTGTGTTTGAAGAGTGTTTGGAGATATGAAAGTTTGACAAGGTATTTTTAAGCGTTACGTTCTTCCATCAGTGGTTAAATAGTCTTGCCCTGCAGAGCCATTGAAGAGGAAATAGAAGGGCTTACCCTAACCCTAACCTTAACCCTCACCGTAACTCCTAACCCTGACCCTGACTCTGACCTGATGCTGATGTTGACCCTGACCTTGACCCTGACCCTGACCCTGACCCCTGGCTGGAGCTATGGCTTAAGTGGCAAAGCCTCGGCCTTGCAGTGCCAGCATGTATTATGGGTGTGGTCCGTGTCCCAGCCGCACCTGTTTGCATCCAGCTCTCTGCTTATGGGCTTGGAAAGCAGTGGTGGATGGCCCAAAGACTCGAGAGGCTGCATCCACCTGGGAGACCCAGAAGAAGCTCCTGACTCCAGGCTTCAGATCAACTCAGCCTTGGCTGTGGCAGCCATTTGGGCAGTGAACTAGCACATGGCAGAACCTGCTTTCCCTTTCTTGCTTTCCCGCTCTCTCCCCCTCTGTCAATTTTGCCTATTCCGTAAACATCAGTCTCTTATTTGTGTCTGTGTGTGTGTGTGCGTGTCCATGTGCATGTGTGCGTGTGTGTGTGTGTGTGTGAGTACAAAGAGGAATTAGCAACCTATCAGCTGTGGGTCTGGCGCCGTTGCTCAAAAGGCTAATAATCTTCCACCCTAAGCGACAGCATCCAACAGGGATGCTGCCTCAAGGCTTGGCCGCTCTAACTCCCATCTAGTTCCCTGCTTAGAGACTGGGGAAGTGGCAGAGGATGGCCCATGTCCTTGAGTCCCTGCCCCCGACCCCCCAAGGTTGACCCGAACCAGCTCCTGGCCTGTGGCTTCAGATTGCCTCAGCTCGGTCCATGGCAGCCATCTGGGGCGTGAACAGCAGACGCAAGATCTTTCTCTCGCCATCCCGTCTTCTCTGTGAGAACTGCAGTTCCCATAACGGGAAACAGGTTCTAGAAAAGAATTCTAATTGCATCCTAGCATATCTTGCTGTTTGTCTGTTTGTTGAGTGATTTTTCAACAAATATTGTCCTCGTTTCTTTGTACACGCAAAGTGCTGGCATCACTACGGCATGGGACGATGGCCTTTGGACACATATACAGAACATTTTCTAGGCTTCAGAGATGATGGAATCTGTGCCATAGCAGGATTCGGGAGCACTCTGGGCTGTTGCTGCCTCTTAGCACCTGGCAGCTTAACCCAGAGGCTGTGGAGGCAGTTCAGCCCCATGTCATTCACAGCAGTCTGGGAAGTGCAAGGCAGGGTTTGGGGCTCCACAGAGCACTGGGGTGAGTAGGGACACACAGGCTCTGCCTTGGGGGCACGGCAAGAGCCGAACCATGCCCACAATCTCCCGCTCTCTCTTCAGGTCCCTCCAGAGTCCACTGCTTCTACCCAAACCGGAACCAGATGTGGCTGCTCGAGGGAACCCCGGTGTTTCCTGGGAGACATCGTGTGTCTCTGCCTCCCCAATCTGGTGCATTCCACGGGAGCAAAATTGTGGTGGACAACCTATCTCACAGTCCTACAGGTCTGCACCGATGCAACAGCCTCCCGAGTGCTGCCCACACCCTGTGCCCCTCGCTTGCCAGCCTGTGCAGGAGGCCGGTGCTCCGGCATAATGGTCAAGTGGTCACTGGCAGAGCTGGCATCCAATGCCGGCTGCGCCGGAAGACTTGGGAGAATGTCCTTACTCGCGGGATGCATGAGAGGTAGGATTTCACTCAGAGAGAAGATCACAGGGCACAAAGCCTTTGTACGGGCACACCCATGCACTTCACTTGGGCACTACCCTGCCGCCAAGACATACATGCGAAAGGCTCTTGGAGTGAAATGCCTGGGACACCAGGAGCGGCATCTTGGCATGATAGCTCTTCCTCTTGGGAGCTCTGGCCGGGCCCTGCTTCAAAGAGTTCGAGCCCAAAGTACAGCCCTCGTGACCCCCAAAGCTTCATTGGGAGACCCGTGCAGATGAGCTGCTCAGATTTCTAGCTGTGCTAGGTGTCACACTAGGTGTCCTGCAAACAACTGCATAGCGTCCTCACCTTCGTGGAAAAGCCATTCTTCCCAGTGGGCTTGCACCGGACAAAGAATGACAACCAACAGGATTCAAAGAAGCCATTGTCCCCATCAGCTCTGAACACTCTGTGAGGTCCCCGCGGTGCTCCTGCCGAACACCTGAGGGCGCTGTGATTGCGCAGGCACAGCCTGCTGCTTGCAGCTTTCCCCTAGCCCAAGTTCACATTCCCTTCCCTTTGGCATCTCACTCCTGGTCAGTGTCCTCGGAAGAGGATGAGACCTGGAGATCCTCATAGAGCACGCTGAGTGGGGATTTGGAGCAGGATCCCACTCTGTCATCTGCAACGGGGGTCTTGAGTGGTCGAGGAACGGCCTCCTCAGGAGGCTGGGAGGAGGGAGTGCTGATGATTGTGCAGCTCCACCGGTTGCCGTGAACTCTGCTGAGGAGCATCTTGAGGGACTGCAGGTGAGGGGCAGAGCCAGGACTTGGGGGATGGGAGCCAGTGCAGTCCGGGGAAGGCTTCAGCTGAGGTCTGTTGCTTGGAGGCTGCTGATGAGCGCTGAGCTCTGGATTTGGTGAGCTCTGGGTCACATGCCATGATGGTTTCCTTGCAACTCCTGCTGTAGCTGGCAGTGGCAGTGGCAGTGGCAGTGGCCGTGGCCGTGGCTGTGGCAGTGGCTGTTGTGTTTGGAGAGTCACCGGCTCTCTGGTCTGACTGGCATTCTGTGATGCAGGGACAGCAGCAGCGAGCCTTGGCCTCTTGGCGCCCGTCTGCCAAGAAGCTCTGGGCCAATGGGCAGATCTCTTGCCTGGAATGATGCTGCCGAGAGTGGAGCGTGGACACATTCTGCGTGCGGGACCCTGCGGCTTGGCCTGTGTCCACCCCTCAGGACACCTGACTGGTGCATGAGATTGGATGCTTTGAGGTCGGCCTTGCATCCTGGAGGCCTCTTGGGGAAGAGGAGACGCAGGGACTGCAGACCTCTCTTCTGCCTGAGCTTGGAGAAGAGGATTCATGCCGGTTGTCTTCTTGGTTGTGTGCACGGGCCGCGGCCTACTGGGTGTCCTCAGAAGCTTTTCAGAGGAGTCAGTCGCATTCTCACGGTGGTGTTGCTGTCTTGCTTGGGCTTTGGTGAGACATGTCTGGAGGGGAGTTCTGCGATGCTTCTCTTGTCGCCTGTGTCCCTCCTTGTCTTGTACTGTCTTGGTAAAGGGCCCGGAATCCTTGGACTGCTGGATCTTCTGTGGCCCCAGGTTCTCTTCATTGGACTTCAAGGGATACAGGGCTAGGGTCCCATCCCAGCGCTTGATGGGGCACCTCCTGCTGCTGGCCATGTGACCGAAGGCGCCACAGTGCTTGCACTTCACCCTGGGGTCCTCCTCCTCTGCTGGAGGAACTCTGGGCCCAGCTGCGACCATACGCTGCTTGCCCATCTTCTGAGATGTCAGTGCTCTGTGGGTCTGGGGCTGTGTCTTCTGCATCGACAGCCACCGCTCCACCTGCATGTTCTGAAGGACTTTCTGTCTGGTGCAAAGTAGTGTGCTTCTCCAGAGGCACAAAAATGCTGCTGGATGATGCTTGACAAACCGCCGTGGAGAGTGCAGGTTCCCAGCAGAGCACCAGCAAGGCAGAGAGGGAAGGGCGGAGGCCTTATATAGGGCCCTACAATGGGAGTAGCATACAGCCTGTTCATCTGAGCATCACAAATCCAGTCAAGCTTCATCAGATTCTGTCTGAGCAAAAGAAGGCATCCTCCTTGGGTCGCTAGCAATTTGAGCACACCCTGCCATATTTCTCTCACCAAACTTCACCATTGCATTTTGGAAACTTTGCTCTGCAATGTGCCTTTCCTTTTCTTCTTTGTGTCCCTCTGCTCTGCTAGGAAGGCAGTTTCACTATTTTGGAGTGTGTGTGTGTCTGTGTCTGTGTGTGTGTGTGTGTGTGTGTGTGTGTTTGAAGAGTGTTTGGAGATATGAAAGTTTGACAAGGTATTTTTAAGCGTTACGTTCTTCCATCAGTGGTTAAATAGTCTTGCCCTGCAGAGCCATTGAAGAGGAAATAGAAGGGCTTACCCTAACCCTAACCTTAACCCTCACCGTAACTCCTAACCCTGACCCTGACTCTGACCTGATGCTGATGTTGACCCTGACCTTGACCCTGACCCTGACCCTGACCCCTGGCTGGAGCTATGGCTTAAGTGGCAAAGCCTCGGCCTTGCAGTGCCAGCATGTATTATGGGTGTGGTCCGTGTCCCAGCCGCACCTGTTTGCATCCAGCTCTCTGCTTATGGGCTTGGAAAGCAGTGGTGGATGGCCCAAAGACTCGAGAGGCTGCATCCACCTGGGAGACCCAGAAGAAGCTCCTGACTCCAGGCTTCAGATCAACTCAGCCTTGGCTGTGGCAGCCATTTGGGCAGTGAACTAGCACATGGCAGAACCTGCTTTCCCTTTCTTGCTTTCCCGCTCTCTCCCCCTCTGTCAATTTTGCCTATTCCGTAAACATCAGTCTCTTATTTGTGTCTGTGTGTGTGTGTGCGTGTCCATGTGCATGTGTGCGTGTGTGTGTGTGTGTGTGAGTACAAAGAGGAATTAGCAACCTATCAGCTGTGGGTCTGGCGCCGTTGCTCAAAAGGCTAATAATCTTCCACCCTAAGCGACAGCATCCAACAGGGATGCTGCCTCAAGGCTTGGCCGCTCTAACTCCCATCTAGTTCCCTGCTTAGAGACTGGGGAAGTGGCAGAGGATGGCCCATGTCCTTGAGTCCCTGCCCCCGACCCCCCAAGGTTGACCCGAACCAGCTCCTGGCCTGTGGCTTCAGATTGCCTCAGCTCGGTCCATGGCAGCCATCTGGGGCGTGAACAGCAGACGCAAGATCTTTCTCTCGCCATCCCGTCTTCTCTGTGAGAACTGCAGTTCCCATAACGGGAAACAGGTTCTAGAAAAGAATTCTAATTGCATCCTAGCATATCTTGCTGTTTGTCTGTTTGTTGAGTGATTTTTCAACAAATATTGTCCTCGTTTCTTTGTACACGCAAAGTGCTGGCATCACTACGGCATGGGACGATGGCCTTTGGACACATATACAGAACATTTTCTAGGCTTCAGAGATGATGGAATCTGTGCCATAGCAGGATTCGGGAGCACTCTGGGCTGTTGCTGCCTCTTAGCACCTGGCAGCTTAACCCAGAGGCTGTGGAGGCAGTTCAGCCCCATGTCATTCACAGCAGTCTGGGAAGTGCAAGGCAGGGTTTGGGGCTCCACAGAGCACTGGGGTGAGTAGGGACACACAGGCTCTGCCTTGGGGGCACGGCAAGAGCCGAACCATGCCCACAATCTCCCGCTCTCTCTTCAGGTCCCTCCAGAGTCCACTGCTTCTACCCAAACCGGAACCAGATGTGGCTGCTCGAGGGAACCCCGGTGTTTCCTGGGAGACATCGTGTGTCTCTGCCTCCCCAATCTGGTGCATTCCACGGGAGCAAAATTGTGGTGGACAACCTATCTCACAGTCCTACAGGTCTGCACCGATGCAACAGCCTCCCGAGTGCTGCCCACACCCTGTGCCCCTCGCTTGCCAGCCTGTGCAGGAGGCCGGTGCTCCGGCATAATGGTCAAGTGGTCACTGGCAGAGCTGGCATCCAATGCCGGCTGCGCCGGAAGACTTGGGAGAATGTCCTTACTCGCGGGATGCATGAGAGGTAGGATTTCACTCAGAGAGAAGATCACAGTGCACAAAGCCTTTGTACGGGCACACCCATGCACTTCACTTGGGCACTACCCTGCCGCCAAGACATACATGCGAAAGGCTCTTGGAGTGAAATGCCTGGTACACCAGGAGCGGCATCTTGGCATGATAGCTCTTCCTCTTGGGAGCTCTGGCCGGGCCCTGCTTCAAAGAGTTCGAGCCCAAAGTACAGCCCTCGTGACCCCCAAAGCTTCATTGGGAAACCCGTGCAGATGAGCTGCTCAGATTTCTAGCTGTGCTAGGTGTCACACTAGGTGTCCTGCAAACAACTGCATAGCGTCCTCACCTTCGTGGAAAAGCCATTCTTCCCAGTGGGCTTGCACCGGACAAAGAATGACAACCAACAGGATTCAAAGAAGCCATTGTCCCCATCAGCTCTGAACACTCTGTGAGGTCCCCGCGGTGCTCCTGCCGAACACCTGAGGGCGCTGTGATTGCGCAGGCACAGCCTGCTGCTTGCAGCTTTCCCCTAGCCCAAGTTCACATTCCCTTCCCTTTGGCATCTCACTCCTGGTCAGTGTCCTCGGAAGAGGATGAGACCTGGAGATCCTCATAGAGCACGCTGAGTGGGGATTTGGAGCAGGATCCCACTCTGTCATCTGCAGCGGGGGTCTTGAGTGGTCGAGGAACGGGCTCCTCAGGAGGCTGGGAGGAGGGAGTGCTGATGATTGTGCAGCTCCACCGGTTGCCGTGAACTCTGCTGAGGAGCATCTTGAGGGACTGCAGGTGAGGGGCAGAGCCAGGACTTGGGGGATGGGAGCCAGTGCAGTCCGGGGAAGGCTTCAGCTGAGGTCTGTTGCTTGGAGGCTGCTGATGAGCGCTGAGCTCTGGATTTGGTGAGCTCTGGGTCACATGCCATGATGGTTTCCTTGCAACTCCTGCTGTAGCTGGCAGTGGCAGTGGCAGTGGCAGTGGCCGTGGCTGTGGCAGTGGCTGTTGTGTTTGGAGAGTCACCGGCTCTCTGGTCTGACTGGCATTCTGTGATGCAGGGACAGCAGCAGCGAGCCTTGGCCTCTTGGCGCCCGTCTGCCAAGAAGCTCTGGGCCAATGGGCAGATCTCTTGCCTGGAATGATGCTGCCGAGAGTGGAGCGTGGACACATTCTGCGTGCGGGACCCTGCGGCTTGGCCTGTGTCCACCCCTCAGGACACCTGACTGGTGCATGAGATTGGATGCTTTGAGGTCGGCCTTGCATCCTGGAGGCCTCTTGGGGAAGAGGAGACGCAGGGACTGCAGACCTCTCTTCTGCCTGAGCTTGGAGAAGAGGATTCATGCCGGTTGTCTTCTTGGTTGTGTGCACGGGCCGCGGCCTACTGGGTGTCCTCAGAAGCTTTTCAGAGGAGTCAGTCGCATTCTCACGGTGGTGTTGCTGTCTTGCTTGGGCTTTGGTGAGACATGTCTGGAGGGGAGTTCTGCGATGCTTCTCTTGTCGCCTGTGTCCCTCCTTGTCTTGTACTGTCTTGGTAAAGGGCCCGGAATCCTTGGACTGCTGGATCTTCTGTGGCCCCAGGTTCTCTTCATTGGACTTCAAGGGATACAGGGCTAGGGTCCCATCCCAGCGCTTGATGGGGCACCTCCTGCTGCTGGCCATGTGACCGAAGGCGCCACAGTGCTTGCACTTCACCCTGGGGTCCTCCTCCTCTGCTGGAGGAACTCTGGGCCCAGCTGCGACCATACGCTGCTTGCCCATCTTCTGAGATGTCAGTGCTCTGTGGGTCTGGGGCTGTGTCTTCTGCATCGACAGCCACCGCTCCACCTGCATGTTCTGAAGGACTTTCTGTCTGGTGCAAAGTAGTGTGCTTCTCCAGAGGCACAAAAATGCTGCTGGATGATGCTTGACAAACCGCCGTGGAGAGTGCAGGTTCCCAGCAGAGCACCAGCAAGGCAGAGAGGGAAGGGCGGAGGCCTTATATAGGGCCCTACAATGGGAGTAGCATACAGCCTGTTCATCTGAGCATCACAAATCCAGTCAAGCTTCATCAGATTCTGTCTGAGCAAAAGAAGGCATCCTCCTTGGGTCGCTAGCAATTTGAGCACACCCTGCCATATTTCTCTCACCAAACTTCACCATTGCATTTTGGAAACTTTGCTCTGCAATGTGCCTTTCCTTTTCTTCTTTGTGTCCCTCTGCTCTGCTAGGAAGGCAGTTTCACTATTTTGGAGTGTGTGTGTGTCTGTGTCTGTGTCTGTGTGTGTGTGTGTGTGTGTGTGTGTTTGAAGAGTGTTTGGAGATACGAAAGTTTGACAAGGTATTTTTAAGCGTTACGTTCTTCCATCAGTGGTTAAATAGTCTTGCCCTGCAGAGCCATTGAAGAGGAAATAGAAGGGCTTACCCTAACCCTAACCTTAACCCTCACCGTAACTCCTAACCCTGACCCTGACTCTGACCTGATGCTGATGTTGACCCTGACCTTGACCCTGACCCTGACCCTGACCCCTGGCTGGAGCTATGGCTTAAGTGGCAAAGCCTCGGCCTTGCAGTGCCAGCATGTATTATGGGTGTGGTCTGTGTCCCAGCCGCACCTGTTTGCATCCAGCTCTCTGCTTATGGGCTTGGAAAGCAGTGGTGGATGGCCCAAAGACTCGAGAGGCTGCATCCACCTGGGAGACCCAGAAGAAGCTCCTGACTCCAGGCTTCAGATCAACTCAGCCTTGGCTGTGGCAGCCATTTGGGCAGTGAACTAGCACATGGCAGATCCTGCTTTCCCTTTCTTGCTTTCCCACTCTCTCCCCCTCTGTCAATCTGCCTATTCCGTAAACATCAGTCTCTTATTTGTGTGTGTGTGTGTGTGTGCGTGTGCATGTGTGCGTGTGTGTGTGTGTGTGTGTGAGTACAAAGAGGAATTAGCAACCTATCAGCTGTGGGTCTGGCGCCGTTGCTCAAAAGGCTAATAATCTTCCACCCTAAGCGACAGCATCCAACAGGGATGCTGCCTCAAGGCTTGGCCGCTCTAACTCCCATCTAGTTCCCTGCTTAGAGACTGGGGAAGTGGCAGAGGATGGCCCATGTCCTTGAGTCCCTGCCCCCGACCCCCCAAGGTTGACCCGAACCAGCTCCTGGCCTGTGGCTTCAGATTGCCTCAGCTCGGTCCATGGCAGCCATCTGGGGCGTGAACAGCAGACGCAAGATCTTTCTCTCGCCATCCCGTCTTCTCTGTGAGAACTGCAGTTCCCATAACGGGAAACAGGTTCTAGAAAAGAATTCTAATTGCATCCTAGCATATCTTGCTGTTTGTCTGTTTGTTGAGTGATTTTTCAACAAATATTGTCCTCGTTTCTTTGTACACGCAAAGTGCTGGCATCACTACGGCATGGGACGATGGCCTTTGGACACATATACAGAACATTTTCTAGGCTTCAGAGATGATGGAATCTGTGCCATAGCAGGATTCGGGAGCACTCTGGGCTGTTGCTGCCTCTTAGCACCTGGCAGCTTAACCCAGAGGCTGTGGAGGCAGTTCAGCCCCATGTCATTCACAGCAGTCTGGGAAGTGCAAGGCAGGGTTTGGGGCTCCACAGAGCACTGGGGTGAGTAGGGACACACAGGCTCTGCCTTGGGGGCACGGCAAGAGCCGAACCATGCCCACAATCTCCCGCTCTCTCTTCAGGTCCCTCCAGAGTCCACTGCTTCTACCCAAACCGGAACCAGATGTGGCTGCTCGAGGGAACCCCGGTGTTTCCTGGGAGACATCGTGTGTCTCTGCCTCCCCAATCTGGTGCATTCCACGGGAGCAAAATTGTGGTGGACAACCTATCTCACAGTCCTACAGGTCTGCACCGATGCAACAGCCTCCCGAGTGCTGCCCACACCCTGTGCCCCTCGCTTGCCAGCCTGTGCAGGAGGCCGGTGCTCCGGCATAATGGTCAAGTGGTCACTGGCAGAGCTGGCATCCAATGCCGGCTGCGCCGGAAGACTTGGGAGAATGTCCTTACTCGCGGGATGCATGAGAGGTAGGATTTCACTCAGAGAGAAGATCACAGGGCACAAAGCCTTTGTACGGGCACACCCATGCACTTCACTTGGGCACTACCCTGCCGCCAAGACATACATGCGAAAGGCTCTTGGAGTGAAATGCCTGGGACACCAGGAGCGGCATCTTGGCATGATAGCTCTTCCTCTTGGGAGCTCTGGCCGGGCCCTGCTTCAAAGAGTTCGAGCCCAAAGTACAGCCCTCGTGACCCCCAAAGCTTCATTGGGAGACCCGTGCAGATGAGCTGCTCAGATTTCTAGCTGTGCTAGGTGTCACACTAGGTGTCCTGCAAACAACTGCATAGCGTCCTCACCTTCGTGGAAAAGCCATTCTTCCCAGTGGGCTTGCACCGGACAAAGAATGACAACCAACAGGATTCAAAGAAGCCATTGTCCCCATCAGCTCTGAACACTCTGTGAGGTCCCCGCGGTGCTCCTGCCGAACACCTGAGGGCGCTGTGATTGCGCAGGCACAGCCTGCTGCTTGCAGCTTTCCCCTAGCCCAAGTTCACATTCCCTTCCCTTTGGCATCTCACTCCTGGTCAGTGTCCTCGGAAGAGGATGAGACCTGGAGATCCTCATAGAGCACGCTGAGTGGGGATTTGGAGCAGGATCCCACTCTGTCATCTGCAGCGGGGGTCTTGAGTGGTCGAGGAACGGCCTCCTCAGGAGGCTGGGAGGAGGGAGTGCTGATGATTGTGCAGCTCCACCGGTTGCCGTGAACTCTGCTGAGGAGCATCTTGAGGGACTGCAGGTGAGGGGCAGAGCCAGGACTTGGGGGATGGGAGCCAGTGCAGTCCGGGGAAGGCTTCAGCTGAGGTCTGTTGCTTGGAGGCTGCTGATGAGCGCTGAGCTCTGGATTTGGTGAGCTCTGGGTCACATGCCATGATGGTTTCCTTGCAACTCCTGCTGTAGCTGGCAGTGGCAGTGGCAGTGGCAGTGGCCGTGGCCGTGGCTGTGGCAGTGGCTGTTGTGTTTGGAGAGTCACCGGCTCTCTGGTCTGACTGGCATTCTGTGATGCAGGGACAGCAGCAGCGAGCCTTGGCCTCTTGGCGCCCGTCTGCCAAGAAGCTCTGGGCCAATGGGCCGATCTCTTGCCTGGAATGATGCTGCCGAGAGTGGAGCGTGGACACATTCTGCGTGCGGGACCCTGCGGCTTGGCCTGTGTCCACCCCTCAGGACACCTGACTGGTGCATGAGATTGGATGCTTTGAGGTCGGCCTTGCATCCTGGAGGCCTCTTGGGGAAGAGGAGACGCAGGGACTGCAGACCTCTCTTCTGCCTGAGCTTGGAGAAGAGGATTCATGCCGGTTGTCTTCTTGGTTGTGTGCACGGGCCGCGGCCTACTGGGTGTCCTCAGAAGCTTTTCAGAGGAGTCAGTCGCATTCTCACGGTGGTGTTGCTGTCTTGCTTGGGCTTTGGTGAGACATGTCTGGAGGGGAGTTCTGCGATGCTTCTCTTGTCGCCTGTGTCCCTCCTTGTCTTGTACTGTCTTGGTAAAGGGCCCGGAATCCTTGGACTGCTGGATCTTCTGTGGCCCCAGGTTCTCTTCATTGGACTTCAAGGGATACAGGGCTAGGGTCCCATCCCAGCGCTTGATGGGGCACCTCCTGCTGCTGGCCATGTGACCGAAGGCGCCACAGTGCTTGCACTTCACCCTGGGGTCCTCCTCCTCTGCTGGAGGAACTCTGGGCCCAGCTGCGACCATACGCTGCTTGCCCATCTTCTGAGATGTCAGTGCTCTGTGGGTCTGGGGCTGTGTCTTCTGCATCGACAGCCACCGCTCCACCTGCATGTTCTGAAGGACTTTCTGTCTGGTGCAAAGTAGTGTGCTTCTCCAGAGGCACAAAAATGCTGCTGGATGATGCTTGACAAACCGCCGTGGAGAGTGCAGGTTCCCAGCAGAGCACCAGCAAGGCAGAGAGGGAAGGGCGGAGGCCTTATATAGGGCCCTACAATGGGAGTAGCATACAGCCTGTTCATCTGAGCATCACAAATCCAGTCAAGCTTCATCAGATTCTGTCTGAGCAAAAGAAGGCATCCTCCTTGGGTCGCTAGCAATTTGAGCACACCCTGCCATATTTCTCTCACCAAACTTCACCATTGCATTTTGGAAACTTTGCTCTGCAATGTGCCTTTCCTTTTCTTCTTTGTGTCCCTCTGCTCTGCTAGGGAGGCAGTTTCACTATTTTGGAGTGTGTGTGTGTCTGTGTCTGTGTGTGTGTGTGTGTGTGTGTGTGTGTGTGTTTGAAGAGTGTTTGGAGATATGAAAGTTTGACAAGGTATTTTTAAGCGTTACGTTCTTCCATCAGTGGTTAAATAGTCTTGCCCTGCAGAGCCATTGAAGAGGAAATAGAAGGGCTAACCCTAACCCTAACCTTAACCCTCACCGTAACCCCTAACCCTGACCCTGACTCTGACCTGATGCTGATGTTGACCCTGACCTTGACCCTGACCCTGACCCTGACCCCTGGCTGGAGCTATGGCTTAAGTGGCAAAGCCTCGGCCTTGCAGTGCCAGCATGTATTATGGGTGTGGTCTGTGTCCCAGCCGCACCTGTTTGCATCCAGCTCTCTGCTTATGGGCTTGGAAAGCAGTGGTGGATGGCCCAAAGACTCGAGAGGCTGCATCCACCTGGGAGACCCAGAAGAAGCTCCTGACTCCAGGCTTCAGATCAACTCAGCCTTGGCTGTGGCAGCCATTTGGGCAGTGAACTAGCACATGGCAGATCCTGCTTTCCCTTTCTTGCTTTCCCGCTGTCTCGCCCTCTGTCAATCTGCCTATTCCGTAAACATCAGTCTCTTATTTGTGTGTGTGTGTGTGTGTGCGTGTGCATGTGTGCGTGTGTGTGTGTGTGTGTGTGAGTACAAAGAGAAATTAGCAACCTATCAGCTGTGGGTCTGGCGCCGTTGCTCAAAAGGCTAATAATCTTCCACCCTAAGCGACAGCATCCAACAGGGATGCTGCCTCAAGGCTTGGCCGCTCTAACTCCCATCTAGTTCCCTGCTTAGAGACTGGGGAAGTGGCAGAGGATGGCCCATGTCCTTGAGTCCCTGCCCCCGACCCCCCAAGGTTGACCCGAACCAGCTCCTGGCCTGTGGCTTCAGATTGCCTCAGCTCGGTCCATGGCAGCCATCTGGGGCGTGAACAGCAGACGCAAGATCTTTCTCTCGCCATCCCGTCTTCTCTGTGAAAACTGCAGTTCCCATAACGGGAAACAGGTTCTAGAAAAGAATTCTAATTGCATCCTAGCATATCTTGCTGTTTGTCTGTTTGTTGAGTGATTTTTGAACAAATATTGTCCTCGTTTCTTTGTACACGCAAAGTGCTGGCATCACTACGGCATGGGACGATGGCCTTTGGACACATATACAGAACATTTTCTAGGCTTCAGAGATGATGGAATCTGTGCAATAGCAGGATTCGGGAGCACTCTGGGCTGTTGCTGCCTCTTAGCACCTGGCAGCTTAACCCAGAGGCTGTGGAGGCAGTTCAGCCCCATGTCATTCACAGCAGTCTGGGAAGTGCAAGGCAGGGTTTGGGGCTCCACAGAGCACTGGGGTGAGTAGGGACACACAGGCTCTGCCTTGGGGGCACGGCAAGAGCCGAACCATGCCCACAATCTCCCGCTCTCTCTTCAGGTCCCTCCAGAGTCCACTGCTTCTACCCAAATCGGAACCAGATGTGGCTGCTCGAGGGAACCCCGGTGTTTCCTGGGAGACATCGTGTGTCTCTGCCTCCCCAATCTGGTGCATTCCACGGGAGCAAAATTGTGGTGGACAACCTATCTCACAGTCCTACAGGTCTGCACCGATGCAACAGCCTCCCGAGTGCTGCCCACACCCTGTGCCCCTCGCTTGCCAGCCTGTGCAGGAGGCCGGTGCTCCGGCATAATGGTCAAGTGGTCACTGGCAGAGCTGGCATCCAATGCCGGCTGCGCCGGAAGACTTGGGAGAATGTCCTTACTCGCGGGATGCATGAGAGGTAGGATTTCACTCAGAGAGACGATCACAGGGCACAAAGCCTTTGTACGGGCACACCCATGCACTTCACTTGGGCACTACCCTGCCGCCAAGACATACATGCGAAAGGCTCTTGGAGTGAAATGCCTGGTACACCAGGAGCGGCATCTTGGCATGATAGCTCTTCCTCTTGGGAGCTCTGGCCGGGCCCTGCTTCAAAGAGTTCGAGCCCAAAGTACAGCCCTCGTGACCCCCAAAGCTTCATTGGGAGACCCGTGCAGATGAGCTGCTCAGATTTCTAGCTGTGCTAGGTGTCACACTAGGTGTCCTGCAAACAACTGCATAGCGTCCTCACCTTCGTGGAAAAGCCATTCTTCCCAGTGGGCTTGCACCGGACAAAGAATGACAACCAACAGGATTCAAAGAAGCCATTGTCCCCATCAGCTCTGAACACTCTGTGAGGTCCCCGCGGTGCTCCTGCCGAACACCTGAGGGCGCTGTGATTGCGCAGGCACAGCCTGCTGCTTGCAGCTTTCCCCTAGCCCAAGTTCACATTCCCTTCCCTTTGGCATCTCACTCCTGGTCAGTGTCCTCGGAAGAGGATGAGACCTGGAGATCCTCATAGAGCACGCTGAGTGGGGATTTGGAGCAGGATCCCACTCTGTCATCTGCAACGGGGGTCTTGAGTGGTCGAGGAACGGCCTCCTCAGGAGGCTGGGAGGAGGGAGTGCTGATGATTGTGCAGCTCCACCGGTTGCCGTGAACTCTGCTGAGGAGCATCTTGAGGGACTGCAGGTGAGGGGCAGAGCCAGGACTTGGGGGATGGGAGCCAGTGCAGTCCGGGGAAGGCTTCAGCTGAGGTCTGTTGCTTGGAGGCTGCTGATGAGCGCTGAGCTCTGGATTTGGTGAGCTCTGGGTCACATGCCATGATGGTTTCCTTGCAACTCCTGCTGTAGCTGGCAGTGGCAGTGGCAGTGGCAGTGGCCGTGGCTGTGGCAGTGGCTGTTGTGTTTGGAGAGTCACCGGCTCTCTGGTCTGACTGGCATTCTGTGATGCAGGGACAGCAGCAGCGAGCCTTGGCCTCTTGGCGCCCGTCTGCCAAGAAGCTCTGGGCCAATGGGCCGATCTCTTGCCTGGAATGATGCTGCCGAGAGTGGAGCGTGGACACATTCTGCGTGCGGGACCCTGCGGCTTGGCCTGTGTCCACCCCTCAGGACACCTGACTGGTGCATGAGATTGGATGCTTTGAGGTCGGCCTTGCATCCTGGAGGCCTCTTGGGGAAGAGGAGACGCAGGGACTGCAGACCTCTCTTCTGCCTGAGCTTGGAGAAGAGGATTCATGCCGGTTGTCTTCTTGGTTGTGTGCACGGGCCGCGGCCTACTGGGTGTCCTCAGAAGCTTTTCAGAGGAGTCAGTCGCATTCTCACGGTGGTGTTGCTGTCTTGCTTGGGCTTTGGTGAGACATGTCTGGAGGGGAGTTCTGCGATGCTTCTCTTGTCGCCTGTGTCCCTCCTTGTCTTGTACTGTCTTGGTAAAGGGCCCGGAATCCTTGGACTGCTGGATCTTCTGTGGCCCCAGGTTCTCTTCATTGGACTTCAAGGGATACAGGGCTAGGGTCCCATCCCAGCGCTTGATGGGGCACCTCCTGCTGCTGGCCATGTGACCGAAGGCGCCACAGTGCTTGCACTTCACCCTGGGGTCCTCCTCCTCTGCTGGAGGAACTCTGGGCCCAGCTGCGACCATACGCTGCTTGCCCATCTTCTGAGATGTCAGTGCTCTGTGGGTCTGGGGCTGTGTCTTCTGCATCGACAGCCACCGCTCCACCTGCATGTTCTGAAGGACTTTCTGTCTGGTGCAAAGTAGTGTGCTTCTCCAGAGGCACAAAAATGCTGCTGGATGATGCTTGACAAACCGCCGTGGAGAGTGCAGGTTCCCAGCAGAGCACCAGCAAGGCAGAGAGGGAAGGGCGGAGGCCTTATATAGGGCCCTACAATGGGAGTAGCATACAGCCTGTTCATCTGAGCATCACAAATCCAGTCAAGCTTCATCAGATTCTGTCTGAGCAAAAGAAGGCATCCTCCTTGGGTCGCTAGCAATTTGAGCACACCCTGCCATATTTCTCTCACCAAACTTCACCATTGCATTTTGGAAACTTTGCTCTGCAATGTGCCTTTCCTTTTCTTCTTTGTGTCCCTCTGCTCTGCTAGGAAGGCAGTTTCACTATTTTGGAGTGTGTGTGTGTCTGTGTCTGTGTCTGTGTGTGTGTGTGTGTGTGTGTGTGTGTTTGAAGAGTGTTTGGAGATATGAAAGTTTGACAAGGTATTTTTAAGCGTTACGTTCTTCCATCAGTGGTTAAATAGTCTTGCCCTGCAGAGCCATTGAAGAGGAAATAGAAGGGCTTACCCTAACCCTAACCTTAACCCTCACCGTAACTCCTAACCCTGACCCTGACTCTGACCTGATGCTGATGTTGACCCTGACCTTGACCCTGACCCTGACCCTGACCCCTGGCTGGAGCTATGGCTTAAGTGGCAAAGCCTCGGCCTTGCAGTGCCAGCATGTATTATGGGTGTGGTCCGTGTCCCAGCCGCACCTGTTTGCATCCAGCTCTCTGCTTATGGGCTTGGAAAGCAGTGGTGGATGGCCCAAAGACTCGAGAGGCTGCATCCACCTGGGAGACCCAGAAGAAGCTCCTGACTCCAGGCTTCAGATCAACTCAGCCTTGGCTGTGGCAGCCATTTGGGCAGTGAACTAGCACATGGCAGAACCTGCTTTCCCTTTCTTGCTTTCCCGCTCTCTCCCCCTCTGTCAATTTTGCCTATTCCGTAAACATCAGTCTCTTATTTGTGTCTGTGTGTGTGTGTGCGTGTGCATGTGCATGTGTGCGTGTGTGTGTGTGTGTGTGAGTACAAAGAGGAATTAGCAACCTATCAGCTGTGGGTCTGGCGCCGTTGCTCAAAAGGCTAATAATCTTCCACCCTAAGCGACAGCATCCAACAGGGATGCTGCCTCAAGGCTTGGCCGCTCTAACTCCCATCTAGTTCCCTGCTTAGAGACTGGGGAAGTGGCAGAGGATGGCCCATGTCCTTGAGTCCCTGCCCCCGACCCCCCAAGGTTGACCCGAACCAGCTCCTGGCCTGTGGCTTCAGATTGCCTCAGCTCGGTCCATGGCAGCCATCTGGGGCGTGAACAGCAGACGCAAGATCTTTCTCTCGCCATCCCGTCTTCTCTGTGAGAACTGCAGTTCCCATAACGGGAAACAGGTTCTAGAAAAGAATTCTAATTGCATCCTAGCATATCTTGCTGTTTGTCTGTTTGTTGAGTGATTTTTCAACAAATATTGTCCTCGTTTCTTTGTACACGCAAAGTGCTGGCATCACTACGGCATGGGACGATGGCCTTTGGACACATATACAGAACATTTTCTAGGCTTCAGAGATGATGGAATCTGTGCCATAGCAGGATTCGGGAGCACTCTGGGCTGTTGCTGCCTCTTAGCACCTGGCAGCTTAACCCAGAGGCTGTGGAGGCAGTTCAGCCCCATGTCATTCACAGCAGTCTGGGAAGTGCAAGGCAGGGTTTGGGGCTCCACAGAGCACTGGGGTGAGTAGGGACACACAGGCTCTGCCTTGGGGGCACGGCAAGAGCCGAACCATGCCCACAATCTCCCGCTCTCTCTTCAGGTCCCTCCAGAGTCCACTGCTTCTACCCAAACCGGAACCAGATGTGGCTGCTCGAGGGAACCCCGGTGTTTCCTGGGAGACATCGTGTGTCTCTGCCTCCCCAATCTGGTGCATTCCACGGGAGCAAAATTGTGGTGGACAACCTATCTCACAGTCCTACAGGTCTGCACCGATGCAACAGCCTCCCGAGTGCTGCCCACACCCTGTGCCCCTCGCTTGCCAGCCTGTGCAGGAGGCCGGTGCTCCGGCATAATGGTCAAGTGGTCACTGGCAGAGCTGGCATCCAATGCCGGCTGCGCCGGAAGACTTGGGAGAATGTCCTTACTCGCGGGATGCATGAGAGGTAGGATTTCACTCAGAGAGAAGATCACAGGGCACAAAGCCTTTGTACGGGCACACCCATGCACTTCACTTGGGCACTACCCTGCCGCCAAGACATACATGCGAAAGGCTCTTGGAGTGAAATGCCTGGGACACCAGGAGCGGCATCTTGGCATGATAGCTCTTCCTCTTGGGAGCTCTGGCCGGGCCCTGCTTCAAAGAGTTCGAGCCCAAAGTACAGCCCTCGTGACCCCCAAAGCTTCATTGGGAGACCCGTGCAGATGAGCTGCTCAGATTTCTAGCTGTGCTAGGTGTCACACTAGGTGTCCTGCAAACAACTGCATAGCGTCCTCACCTTCGTGGAAAAGCCATTCTTCCCAGTGGGCTTGCACCGGACAAAGAATGACAACCAACAGGATTCAAAGAAGCCATTGTCCCCATCAGCTCTGAACACTCTGTGAGGTCCCCGCGGTGCTCCTGCCGAACACCTGAGGGCGCTGTGATTGCGCAGGCACAGCCTGCTGCTTGCAGCTTTCCCCTAGCCCAAGTTCACATTCCCTTCCCTTTGGCATCTCACTCCTGGTCAGTGTCCTCGGAAGAGGATGAGACCTGGAGATCCTCATAGAGCACGCTGAGTGGGGATTTGGAGCAGGATCCCACTCTGTCATCTGCAGCGGGGGTCTTGAGTGGTCGAGGAACGGCCTCCTCAGGAGGCTGGGAGGAGGGAGTGCTGATGATTGTGCAGCTCCACCGGTTGCCGTGAACTCTGCTGAGGAGCATCTTGAGGGACTGCAGGTGAGGGGCAGAGCCAGGACTTGGGGGATGGGAGCCAGTGCAGTCCGGGGAAGGCTTCAGCTGAGGTCTGTTGCTTGGAGGCTGCTGATGAGCGCTGAGCTCTGGATTTGGTGAGCTCTGGGTCACATGCCATGATGGTTTCCTTGCAACTCCTGCTGTAGCTGGCAGTGGCAGTGGCAGTGGCCGTGGCTGTGGCAGTGGCTGTTGTGTTTGGAGAGTCACCGGCTCTCTGGTCTGACTGGCATTCTGTGATGCAGGGACAGCAGCAGCGAGCCTTGGCCTCTTGGCGCCCGTCTGCCAAGAAGCTCTGGGCCAATGGGCCGATCTCTTGCCTGGAATGATGCTGCCGAGAGTGGAGCGTGGACACATTCTGCGTGCGGGACCCTGCGGCTTGGCCTGTGTCCACCCCTCAGGACACCTGACTGGTGCATGAGATTGGATGCTTTGAGGTCGGCCTTGCATCCTGGAGGCCTCTTGGGGAAGAGGAGACGCAGGGACTGCAGACCTCTCTTCTGCCTGAGCTTGGAGAAGAGGATTCATGCCGGTTGTCTTCTTGGTTGTGTGCACGGGCCGCGGCCTACTGGGTGTCCTCAGAAGCTTTTCAGAGGAGTCAGTCGCATTCTCACGGTGGTGTTGCTGTCTTGCTTGGGCTTTGGTGAGACATGTCTGGAGGGGAGTTCTGCGATGCTTCTCTTGTCGCCTGTGTCCCTCCTTGTCTTGTACTGTCTTGGTAAAGGGCCCGGAATCCTTGGACTGCTGGATCTTCTGTGGCCCCAGGTTCTCTTCATTGGACTTCAAGGGATACAGGGCTAGGGTCCCATCCCAGCGCTTGATGGGGCACCTCCTGCTGCTGGCCATGTGACCGAAGGCGCCACAGTGCTTGCACTTCACCCTGGGGTCCTCCTCCTCTGCTGGAGGAACTCTGGGCCCAGCTGCGACCATACGCTGCTTGCCCATCTTCTGAGATGTCAGTGCTCTGTGGGTCTGGGGCTGTGTCTTCTGCATCGACAGCCACCGCTCCACCTGCATGTTCTGAAGGACTTTCTGTCTGGTGCAAAGTAGTGTGCTTCTCCAGAGGCACAAAAATGCTGCTGGATGATGCTTGACAAACCGCCGTGGAGAGTGCAGGTTCCCAGCAGAGCACCAGCAAGGCAGAGAGGGAAGGGCGGAGGCCTTATATAGGGCCCTACAATGGGAGTAGCATACAGCCTGTTCATCTGAGCATCACAAATCCAGTCAAGCTTCATCAGATTCTGTCTGAGCAAAAGAAGGCATCCTCCTTGGGTCGCTAGCAATTTGAGCACACCCTGCCATATTTCTCTCACCAAACTTCACCATTGCATTTTGGAAACTTTGCTCTGCAATGTGCCTTTCCTTTTCTTCTTTGTGTCCCTCTGCTCTGCTAGGGAGGCAGTTTCACTATTTTGGAGTGTGTGTGTGTCTGTGTCTGTGTCTGTGTGTGTGTGTGTGTGTGTGTGTGTGTTTGAAGAGTGTTTGGAGATATGAAAGTTTGACAAGGTATTTTTAAGCGTTACGTTCTTCCATCAGTGGTTAAATAGTCTTGCCCTGCAGAGCCATTGAAGAGGAAATAGAAGGGCTAACCCTAACCCTAACCTTAACCCTCACCGTAACCCCTAACCCTGACCCTGACTCTGACCTGATGCTGATGTTGACCCTGACCTTGACCCTGACCCTGACCCTGACCCCTGGCTGGAGCTATGGCTTAAGTGGCAAAGCCTCGGCCTTGCAGTGCCAGCATGTATTATGGGTGTGGTCTGTGTCCCAGCCGCACCTGTTTGCATCCAGCTCTCTGCTTATGGGCTTGGAAAGCAGTGGTGGATGGCCCAAAGACTCGAGAGGCTGCATCCACCTGGGAGACCCAGAAGAAGCTCCTGACTCCAGGCTTCAGATCAACTCAGCCTTGGCTGTGGCAGCCATTTGGGCAGTGAACTAGCACATGGCAGATCCTGCTTTCCCTTTCTTGCTTTCCCGCTGTCTCGCCCTCTGTCAATCTGCCTATTCCGTAAACATCAGTCTCTTATTTGTGTGTGTGTGTGTGTGTGCGTGTGCATGTGTGCGTGTGTGTGTGTGTGAGTACAAAGAGAAATTAGCAACCTATCAGCTGTGGGTCTGGCGCCGTTGCTCAAAAGGCTAATAATCTTCCACCCTAAGCGACAGCATCCAACAGGGATGCTGCCTCAAGGCTTGGCCGCTCTAACTCCCATCTAGTTCCCTGCTTAGAGACTGGGGAAGTGGCAGAGGATGGCCCATGTCCTTGAGTCCCTGCCCCCGACCCCCCAAGGTTGACCCGAACCAGCTCCTGGCCTGTGGCTTCAGATTGCCTCAGCTCGGTCCATGGCAGCCATCTGGGGCGTGAACAGCAGACGCAAGATCTTTCTCTCGCCATCCCGTCTTCTCTGTGAGAACTGCAGTTCCCATAACGGGAAACAGGTTCTAGAAAAGAATTCTAATTGCATCCTAGCATATCTTGCTGTTTGTCTGTTTGTTGAGTGATTTTTCAACAAATATTGTCCTCGTTTCTTTGTACACGCAAAGTGCTGGCATCACTACGGCATGGGACGATGGCCTTTGGACACATATACAGAACATTTTCTAGGCTTCAGAGATGATGGAATCTGTGCCATAGCAGGATTCGGGAGCACTCTGGGCTGTTGCTGCCTCTTAGCACCTGGCAGCTTAACCCAGAGGCTGTGGAGGCAGTTCAGCCCCATGTCATTCACAGCAGTCTGGGAAGTGCAAGGCAGGGTTTGGGGCTCCACAGAGCACTGGGGTGAGTAGGGACACACAGGCTCTGCCTTGGGGGCACGGCAAGAGCCGAACCATGCCCACAATCTCCCGCTCTCTCTTCAGGTCCCTCCAGAGTCCACTGCTTCTACCCAAACCGGAACCAGATGTGGCTGCTCGAGGGAACCCCGGTGTTTCCTGGGAGACATCATGTGTCTCTGCCTCCCCAATCTGGTGCATTCCACGGGAGCAAAATTGTGGTGGACAACCTATCTCACAGTCCTACAGGTCTGCACCGATGCAACAGCCTCCCGAGTGCTGCCCACACCCTGTGCCCCTCGCTTGCCAGCCTGTGCAGGAGGCCGGTGCTCCGGCATAATGGTCAAGTGGTCACTGGCAGAGCTGGCATCCAATGCCGGCTGCGCCGGAAGACTTGGGAGAATGTCCTTACTCGCGGGATGCATGAGAGGTAGGATTTCACTCAGAGAGACGATCACAGGGCACAAAGCCTTTGTACGGGCACACCCATGCACTTCACTTGGGCACTACCCTGCCGCCAAGACATACATGCGAAAGGCTCTTGGAGTGAAATGCCTGGGACACCAGGAGCGGCATCTTGGCATGATAGCTCTTCCTCTTGGGAGCTCTGGCCGGGCCCTGCTTCAAAGAGTTCGAGCCCAAAGTACAGCCCTCGTGACCCCCAAAGCTTCATTGGGAGACCCGTGCAGATGAGCTGCTCAGATTTCTAGCTGTGCTAGGTGTCACACTAGGTGTCCTGCAAACAACTGCATAGCGTCCTCACCTTCGTGGAAAAGCCATTCTTCCCAGTGGGCTTGCACCGGACAAAGAATGACAACCAACAGGATTCAAAGAAGCCATTGTCCCCATCAGCTCTGAACACTCTGTGAGGTCCCCGCGGTGCTCCTGCCGAACACCTGAGGGCGCTGTGATTGCGCAGGCACAGCCTGCTGCTTGCAGCTTTCCCCTAGCCCAAGTTCACATTCCCTTCCCTTTGGCATCTCACTCCTGGTCAGTGTCCTCGGAAGAGGATGAGACCTGGAGATCCTCATAGAGCACGCTGAGTGGGGATTTGGAGCAGGATCCCACTCTGTCATCTGCAACGGGGGTCTTGAGTGGTCGAGGAACGGCCTCCTCAGGAGGCTGGGAGGAGGGAGTGCTGATGATTGTGCAGCTCCACCGGTTGCCGTGAACTCTGCTGAGGAGCATCTTGAGGGACTGCAGGTGAGGGGCAGAGCCAGGACTTGGGGGATGGGAGCCAGTGCAGTCCGGGGAAGGCTTCAGCTGAGGTCTGTTGCTTGGAGGCTGCTGATGAGCGCTGAGCTCTGGATTTGGTGAGCTCTGGGTCACATGCCATGATGGTTTCCTTGCAACTCCTGCTGTAGCTGGCAGTGGCAGTGGCAGTGGCAGTGGCCGTGGCTGTGGCAGTGGCTGTTGTGTTTGGAGAGTCACCGGCTCTCTGGTCTGACTGGCATTCTGTGATGCAGGGACAGCAGCAGCGAGCCTTGGCCTCTTGGCGCCCGTCTGCCAAGAAGCTCTGGGCCAATGGGCCGATCTCTTGCCTGGAATGATGCTGCCGAGAGTGGAGCGTGGACACATTCTGCGTGCGGGACCCTGCGGCTTGGCCTGTGTCCACCCCTCAGGACACCTGACTGGTGCATGAGATTGGATGCTTTGAGGTCGGCCTTGCATCCTGGAGGCCTCTTGGGGAAGAGGAGACGCAGGGACTGCAGACCTCTCTTCTGCCTGAGCTTGGAGAAGAGGATTCATGCCGGTTGTCTTCTTGGTTGTGTGCACGGGCCGCGGCCTACTGGGTGTCCTCAGAAGCTTTTCAGAGGAGTCAGTCGCATTCTCACGGTGGTGTTGCTGTCTTGCTTGGGCTTTGGTGAGACATGTCTGGAGGGGAGTTCTGCGATGCTTCTCTTGTCGCCTGTGTCCCTCCTTGTCTTGTACTGTCTTGGTAAAGGGCCCGGAATCCTTGGACTGCTGGATCTTCTGTGGCCCCAGGTTCTCTTCATTGGACTTCAAGGGATACAGGGCTAGGGTCCCATCCCAGCGCTTGATGGGGCACCTCCTGCTGCTGGCCATGTGACCGAAGGCGCCACAGTTCTTGCACTTCACCCTGGGGTCCTCCTCCTCTGCTGGAGGAACTCTGGGCCCAGCTGCGACCATACGCTGCTTGCCCATCTTCTGAGATGTCAGTGCTCTGTGGGTCTGGGGCTGTGTCTTCTGCATCGACAGCCACCGCTCCACCTGCATGTTCTGAAGGACTTTCTGTCTGGTGCAAAGTAGTGTGCTTCTCCAGAGGCACAAAAATGCTGCTGGATGATGCTTGACAAACCGCCGTGGAGAGTGCAGGTTCCCAGCAGAGCACCAGCAAGGCAGAGAGGGAAGGGCGGAGGCCTTATATAGGGCCCTACAATGGGAGTAGCATACAGCCTGTTCATCTGAGCATCACAAATCCAGTCAAGCTTCATCAGATTCTGTCTGAGCAAAAGAAGGCATCCTCCTTGGGTCGCTAGCAATTTGAGCACACCCTGCCATATTTCTCTCACCAAACTTCACCATTGCATTTTGGAAACTTTGCTCTGCAATGTGCCTTTCCTTTTCTTCTTTGTGTCCCTCTGCTCTGCTAGGAAGGCAGTTTCACTATTTTGGAGTGTGTGTGTGTCTGTGTCTGTGTCTGTGTGTGTGTGTGTGTGTGTGTGTGTGTGTTTGAAGAGTGTTTGGAGATATGAAAGTTTGACAAGGTATTTTTAAGCGTTACGTTCTTCCATCAGTGGTTAAATAGTCTTGCCCTGCAGAGCCATTGAAGAGGAAATAGAAGGGCTTACCCTAACCCTAACCTTAACCCTCACCGTAACTCCTAACCCTGACCCTGACTCTGACCTGATGCTGATGTTGACCCTGACCTTGACCCTGACCCTGACCCTGACCCCTGGCTGGAGCTATGGCTTAAGTGGCAAAGCCTCGGCCTTGCAGTGCCAGCATGTATTATGGGTGTGGTCCGTGTCCCAGCCGCACCTGTTTGCATCCAGCTCTCTGCTTATGGGCTTGGAAAGCAGTGGTGGATGGCCCAAAGACTCGAGAGGCTGCATCCACCTGGGAGACCCAGAAGAAGCTCCTGACTCCAGGCTTCAGATCAACTCAGCCTTGGCTGTGGCAGCCATTTGGGCAGTGAACTAGCACATGGCAGAACCTGCTTTCCCTTTCTTGCTTTCCCACTCTCTCCCCCTCTGTCAATTTTGCCTATTCCGTAAACATCAGTCTCTTATTTGTGTCTGTGTGTGTGTGTGCGTGTCCATGTGCATGTGTGCGTGTGTGTGTGTGTGTGTGAGTACAAAGAGGAATTAGCAACCTATCAGCTGTGGGTCTGGCGCCGTTGCTCAAAAGGCTAATAATCTTCCACCCTAAGCGACAGCATCCAACAGGGATGCTGCCTCAAGGCTTGGCCGCTCTAACTCCCATCTAGTTCCCTGCTTAGAGACTGGGGAAGTGGCAGAGGATGGCCCATGTCCTTGAGTCCCTGCCCCCGACCCCCCAAGGTTGACCCGAACCAGCTCCTGGCCTGTGGCTTCAGATTGCCTCAGCTCGGTCCATGGCAGCCATCTGGGGCGTGAACAGCAGACGCAAGATCTTTCTCTCGCCATCCCGTCTTCTCTGTGAGAACTGCAGTTCCCATAACGGGAAACAGGTTCTAGAAAAGAATTCTAATTGCATCCTAGCATATCTTGCTGTTTGTCTGTTTGTTGAGTGATTTTTCAACAAATATTGTCCTCGTTTCTTTGTACACGCAAAGTGCTGGCATCACTACGGCATGGGACGATGGCCTTTGGACACATATACAGAACATTTTCTAGGCTTCAGAGATGATGGAATCTGTGCCATAGCAGGATTCGGGAGCACTCTGGGCTGTTGCTGCCTCTTAGCACCTGGCAGCTTAACCCAGAGGCTGTGGAGGCAGTTCAGCCCCATGTCATTCACAGCAGTCTGGGAAGTGCAAGGCAGGGTTTGGGGCTCCACAGAGCACTGGGGTGAGTAGGGACACACAGGCTCTGCCTTGGGGGCACGGCAAGAGCCGAACCATGCCCACAATCTCCCGCTCTCTCTTCAGGTCCCTCCAGAGTCCACTGCTTCTACCCAAACCGGAACCAGATGTGGCTGCTCGAGGGAACCCCGGTGTTTCCTGGGAGACATCGTGTGTCTCTGCCTCCCCAATCTGGTGCATTCCACGGGAGCAAAATTGTGGTGGACAACCTATCTCACAGTCCTACAGGTCTGCACCGATGCAACAGCCTCCCGAGTGCTGCCCACACCCTGTGCCCCTCGCTTGCCAGCCTGTGCAGGAGGCCGGTGCTCCGGCATAATGGTCAAGTGGTCACTGGCAGAGCTGGCATCCAATGCCGGCTGCGCCGGAAGACTTGGGAGAATGTCCTTACTCGCGGGATGCATGAGAGGTAGGATTTCACTCAGAGAGAAGATCACAGGGCACAAAGCCTTTGTACGGGCACACCCATGCACTTCACTTGGGCACTACCCTGCCGCCAAGACATACATGCGAAAGGCTCTTGGAGTGAAATGCCTGGGACACCAGGAGCGGCATCTTGGCATGATAGCTCTTCCTCTTGGGAGCTCTGGCCGGGCCCTGCTTCAAAGAGTTCGAGCCCAAAGTACAGCCCTCGTGACCCCCAAAGCTTCATTGGGAGACCCGTGCAGATGAGCTGCTCAGATTTCTAGCTGTGCTAGGTGTCACACTAGGTGTCCTGCAAACAACTGCATAGCGTCCTCACCTTCGTGGAAAAGCCATTCTTCCCAGTGGGCTTGCACCGGACAAAGAATGACAACCAACAGGATTCAAAGAAGCCATTGTCCCCATCAGCTCTGAACACTCTGTGAGGTCCCCGCGGTGCTCCTGCCGAACACCTGAGGGCGCTGTGATTGCGCAGGCACAGCCTGCTGCTTGCAGCTTTCCCCTAGCCCAAGTTCACATTCCCTTCCCTTTGGCATCTCACTCCTGGTCAGTGTCCTCGGAAGAGGATGAGACCTGGAGATCCTCATAGAGCACGCTGAGTGGGGATTTGGAGCAGGATCCCACTCTGTCATCTGCAACGGGGGTCTTGAGTGGTCGAGGAACGGCCTCCTCAGGAGGCTGGGAGGAGGGAGTGCTGATGATTGTGCAGCTCCACCGGTTGCCGTGAACTCTGCTGAGGAGCATCTTGAGGGACTGCAGGTGAGGGGCAGAGCCAGGACTTGGGGGATGGGAGCCAGTGCAGTCCGGGGAAGGCTTCAGCTGAGGTCTGTTGCTTGGAGGCTGCTGATGAGCGCTGAGCTCTGGATTTGGTGAGCTCTGGGTCACATGCCATGATGGTTTCCTTGCAACTCCTGCTGTAGCTGGCAGTGGCAGTGGCAGTGGCAGTGGCCGTGGCTGTGGCAGTGGCTGTTGTGTTTGGAGAGTCACCGGCTCTCTGGTCTGACTGGCATTCTGTGATGCAGGGACAGCAGCAGCGAGCCTTGGCCTCTTGGCGCCCGTCTGCCAAGAAGCTCTGGGCCAATGGGCAGATCTCTTGCCTGGAATGATGCTGCCGAGAGTGGAGCGTGGACACATTCTGCGTGCGGGACCCTGCGGCTTGGCCTGTGTCCACCCCTCAGGACACCTGACTGGTGCATGAGATTGGATGCTTTGAGGTCGGCCTTGCATCCTGGAGGCCTCTTGGGGAAGAGGAGACGCAGGGACTGCAGACCTCTCTTCTGCCTGAGCTTGGAGAAGAGGATTCATGCCGGTTGTCTTCTTGGTTGTGTGCACGGGCCGCGGCCTACTGGGTGTCCTCAGAAGCTTTTCAGAGGAGTCAGTCGCATTCTCACGGTGGTGTTGCTGTCTTGCTTGGGCTTTGGTGAGACATGTCTGGAGGGGAGTTCTGCGATGCTTCTCTTGTCGCCTGTGTCCCTCCTTGTCTTGTACTGTCTTGGTAAAGGGCCCGGAATCCTTGGACTGCTGGATCTTCTGTGGCCCCAGGTTCTCTTCATTGGACTTCAAGGGATACAGGGCTAGGGTCCCATCCCAGCGCTTGATGGGGCACCTCCTGCTGCTGGCCATGTGACCGAAGGCGCCACAGTTCTTGCACTTCACCCTGGGGTCCTCCTCCTCTGCTGGAGGAACTCTGGGCCCAGCTGCGACCATACGCTGCTTGCCCATCTTCTGAGATGTCAGTGCTCTGTGGGTCTGGGGCTGTGTCTTCTGCATCGACAGCCACCGCTCCACCTGCATGTTCTGAAGGACTTTCTGTCTGGTGCAAAGTAGTGTGCTTCTCCAGAGGCACAAAAATGCTGCTGGATGATGCTTGACAAACCGCCGTGGAGAGTGCAGGTTCCCAGCAGAGCACCAGCAAGGCAGAGAGGGAAGGGCGGAGGCCTTATATAGGGCCCTACAATGGGAGTAGCATACAGCCTGTTCATCTGAGCATCACAAATCCAGTCAAGCTTCATCAGATTCTGTCTGAGCAAAAGAAGGCATCCTCCTTGGGTCGCTAGCAATTTGAGCACACCCTGCCATATTTCTCTCACCAAACTTCACCATTGCATTTTGGAAACTTTGCTCTGCAATGTGCCTTTCCTTTTCTTCTTTGTGTCCCTCTGCTCTGCTAGGGAGGCAGTTTCACTATTTTGGAGTGTGTGTGTGTCTGTGTGTGTGTGTGTGTGTGTGTGTGTGTGTGTGTGTTTGAAGAGTGTTTGGAGATATGAAAGTTTGACAAGGTATTTTTAAGCGTTACGTTCTTCCATCAGTGGTTAAATAGTCTTGCCCTGCAGAGCCATTGAAGAGGAAATAGAAGGGCTTACCCTAACCCTAACCTTAACCCTCACCGTAACCCCTAACCCTGACCCTGACTCTGACCTGATGCTGATGTTGACCCTGACCTTGACCCTGACCCTACCCTGACCCCTGGCTGGAGCTATGGCTTAAGTGGCAAAGCCTCGGCCTTGCAGTGCCAGCATGTATTATGGGTGTGGTCCGTGTCCCAGCCGCACCTGTTTGCATCCAGCTCTCTGCTTATGGGCTTGGAAAGCAGTGGTGGATGGCCCAAAGACTCGAGAGGCTGCATCCACCTGGGAGACCCAGAAGAAGCTCCTGACTCCAGGCTTCAGATCAACTCAGCCTTGGCTGTGGCAGCCATTTGGGCAGTGAACTAGCACATGGCAGATCCTGCTTTCCCTTTCTTGCTTTCCCGCTCTCTCCCCCTCTGTCAATCTGCCTATTCCGTAAACATCAGTCTCTTATTTGTGTGTGTGTGTGTGTGTGTGCGTGTGCATGTGTGCGTGTGTGTGTGTGTGTGTGAGTACAAAGAGGAATTAGCAACCTATCAGCTGTGGGTCTGGCGCCGTTGCTCAAAAGGCTAATAATCTTCCACCCTAAGCGACAGCATCCAACAGGGATGCTGCCTCAAGGCTTGGCCGCTCTAACTCCCATCTAGTTCCCTGCTTAGAGACTGGGGAAGTGGCAGAGGATGGCCCATGTCCTTGAGTCCCTGCCCCCGACCCCCCAAGGTTGACCCGAACCAGCTCCTGGCCTGTGGCTTCAGATTGCCTCAGCTCGGTCCATGGCAGCCATCTGGGGCGTGAACAGCAGACGCAAGATCTTTCTCTCGCCATCCCGTCTTCTCTGTGAGAACTGCAGTTCCCATAACGGGAAACAGGTTCTAGAAAAGAATTCTAATTGCATCCTAGCATATCTTGCTGTTTGTCTGTTTGTTGAGTGATTTTTCAACAAATATTGTCCTCGTTTCTTTGTACACGCAAAGTGCTGGCATCACTACGGCATGGGACGATGGCCTTTGGACACATATACAGAACATTTTCTAGGCTTCAGAGATGATGGAATCTGTGCCATAGCAGGATTCGGGAGCACTCTGGGCTGTTGCTGCCTCTTAGCACCTGGCAGCTTAACCCAGAGGCTGTGGAGGCAGTTCAGCCCCATGTCATTCACAGCAGTCTGGGAAGTGCAAGGCAGGGTTTGGGGCTCCACAGAGCACTGGGGTGAGTAGGGACACACAGGCTCTGCCTTGGGGGCACGGCAAGAGCCGAACCATGCCCACAATCTCCCGCTCTCTCTTCAGGTCCCTCCAGAGTCCACTGCTTCTACCCAAACCGGAACCAGATGTGGCTGCTCGAGGGAACCCCGGTGTTTCCTGGGAGACATCGTGTGTCTCTGCCTCCCCAATCTGGTGCATTCCACGGGAGCAAAATTGTGGTGGACAACCTATCTCACAGTCCTACAGGTCTGCACCGATGCAACAGCCTCCCGAGTGCTGCCCACACCCTGTGCCCCTCGCTTGCCAGCCTGTGCAGGAGGCCGGTGCTCCGGCATAATGGTCAAGTGGTCACTGGCAGAGCTGGCATCCAATGCCGGCTGCGCCGGAAGACTTGGGAGAATGTCCTTACTCGCGGGATGCATGAGAGGTAGGATTTCACTCAGAGAGAAGATCACAGGGCACAAAGCCTTTGTACGGGCACACCCATGCACTTCACTTGGGCACTACCCTGCCGCCAAGACATACATGCGAAAGGCTCTTGGAGTGAAATGCCTGGGACACCAGGAGCGGCATCTTGGCATGATAGCTCTTCCTCTTGGGAGCTCTGGCCGGGCCCTGCTTCAAAGAGTTCGAGCCCAAAGTACAGCCCTCGTGACCCCCAAAGCTTCATTGGGAGACCCGTGCAGATGAGCTGCTCAGATTTCTAGCTGTGCTAGGTGTCACACTAGGTGTCCTGCAAACAACTGCATAGCGTCCTCACCTTCGTGGAAAAGCCATTCTTCCCAGTGGGCTTGCACCGGACAAAGAATGACAACCAACAGGATTCAAAGAAGCCATTGTCCCCATCAGCTCTGAACACTCTGTGAGGTCCCCGCGGTGCTCCTGCCGAACACCTGAGGGCGCTGTGATTGCGCAGGCACAGCCTGCTGCTTGCAGCTTTCCCCTAGCCCAAGTTCACATTCCCTTCCCTTTGGCATCTCACTCCTGGTCAGTGTCCTCGGAAGAGGATGAGACCTGGAGATCCTCATAGAGCACGCTGAGTGGGGATTTGGAGCAGGATCCCACTCTGTCATCTGCAGCGGGGGTCTTGAGTGGTCGAGGAACGGCCTCCTCAGGAGGCTGGGAGGAGGGAGTGCTGATGATTGTGCAGCTCCACCGGTTGCCGTGAACTCTGCTGAGGAGCATCTTGAGGGACTGCAGGTGAGGGGCAGAGCCAGGACTTGGGGGATGGGAGCCAGTGCAGTCCGGGGAAGGCTTCAGCTGAGGTCTGTTGCTTGGAGGCTGCTGATGAGCGCTGAGCTCTGGATTTGGTGAGCTCTGGGTCACATGCCATGATGGTTTCCTTGCAACTCCTGCTGTAGCTGGCAGTGGCAGTGGCAGTGGCCGTGGCTGTGGCAGTGGCTGTTGTGTTTGGAGAGTCACCGGCTCTCTGGTCTGACTGGCATTCTGTGATGCAGGGACAGCAGCAGCGAGCCTTGGCCTCTTGGCGCCCGTCTGCCAAGAAGCTCTGGGCCAATGGGCAGATCTCTTGCCTGGAATGATGCTGCCGAGAGTGGAGCGTGGACACATTCTGCGTGCGGGACCCTGCGGCTTGGCCTGTGTCCACCCCTCAGGACACCTGACTGGTGCATGAGATTGGATGCTTTGAGGTCGGCCTTGCATCCTGGAGGCCTCTTGGGGAAGAGGAGACGCAGGGACTGCAGACCTCTCTTCTGCCTGAGCTTGGAGAAGAGGATTCATGCCGGTTGTCTTCTTGGTTGTGTGCACGGGCCGCGGCCTACTGGGTGTCCTCAGAAGCTTTTCAGAGGAGTCAGTCGCATTCTCACGGTGGTGTTGCTGTCTTGCTTGGGCTTTGGTGAGACATGTCTGGAGGGGAGTTCTGCGATGCTTCTCTTGTCGCCTGTGTCCCTCCTTGTCTTGTACTGTCTTGGTAAAGGGCCCGGAATCCTTGGACTGCTGGATCTTCTGTGGCCCCAGGTTCTCTTCATTGGACTTCAAGGGATACAGGGCTAGGGTCCCATCCCAGCGCTTGATGGGGCACCTCCTGCTGCTGGCCATGTGACCGAAGGCGCCACAGTTCTTGCACTTCACCCTGGGGTCCTCCTCCTCTGCTGGAGGAACTCTGGGCCCAGCTGCGACCATACGCTGCTTGCCCATCTTCTGAGATGTCAGTGCTCTGTGGGTCTGGGGCTGTGTCTTCTGCATCGACAGCCACCGCTCCACCTGCATGTTCTGAAGGACTTTCTGTCTGGTGCAAAGTAGTGTGCTTCTCCAGAGGCACAAAAATGCTGCTGGATGATGCTTGACAAACCGCCGTGGAGAGTGCAGGTTCCCAGCAGAGCACCAGCAAGGCAGAGAGGGAAGGGCGGAGGCCTTATATAGGGCCCTACAATGGGAGTAGCATACAGCCTGTTCATCTGAGCATCACAAATCCAGTCAAGCTTCATCAGATTCTGTCTGAGCAAAAGAAGGCATCCTCCTTGGGTCGCTAGCAATTTGAGCACACCCTGCCATATTTCTCTCACCAAACTTCACCATTGCATTTTGGAAACTTTGCTCTGCAATGTGCCTTTCCTTTTCTTCTTTGTGTCCCTCTGCTCTGCTAGGGAGGCAGTTTCACTATTTTGGAGTGTGTGTGTGTCTGTGTGTGTGTGTGTGTGTGTGTGTGTGTGTGTGTGTGTTTGAAGAGTGTTTGGAGATATGAAAGTTTGACAAGGTATTTTTAAGCGTTACGTTCTTCCATCAGTGGTTAAATAGTCTTGCCCTGCAGAGCCATTGAAGAGGAAATAGAAGGGCTTACCCTAACCCTAACCTTAACCCTCACCGTAACCCCTAACCCTGACCCTGACTCTGACCTGATGCTGATGTTGACCCTGACCTTGACCCTGACCCTGACCCTGACCCCTGGCTGGAGCTATGGCTTAAGTGGCAAAGCCTCGGCCTTGCAGTGCCAGCATGTATTATGGGTGTGGTCCGTGTCCCAGCCGCACCTGTTTGCATCCAGCTCTCTGCTTATGGGCTTGGAAAGCAGTGGTGGATGGCCCAAAGACTCGAGAGGCTGCATCCACCTGGGAGACCCAGAAGAAGCTCCTGACTCCAGGCTTCAGATCAACTCAGCCTTGGCTGTGGCAGCCATTTGGGCAGTGAACTAGCACATGGCAGATCCTGCTTTCCCTTTCTTGCTTTCCCGCTCTCTCCCCCTCTGTCAATCTGCCTATTCCGTAAACATCAGTCTCTTATTTGTGTGTGTGTGTGTGTGTGTGCGTGTGCATGTGTGCGTGTGTGTGTGTGTGTGTGTGAGTACAAAGAGAAATTAGCAACCTATCAGCTGTGGGTCTGGCGCCGTTGCTCAAAAGGCTAATAATCTTCCACCCTAAGCGACAGCATCCAACAGGGATGCTGCCTCAAGGCTTGGCCGCTCTAACTCCCATCTAGTTCCCTGCTTAGAGACTGGGGAAGTGGCAGAGGATGGCCCATGTCCTTGAGTCCCTGCCCCCGACCCCCCAAGGTTGACCCGAACCAGCTCCTGGCCTGTGGCTTCAGATTGCCTCAGCTCGGTCCATGGCAGCCATCTGGGGCGTGAACAGCAGACTCAAGATCTTTCTCTCGCCATCCCGTCTTCTCTGTGAGAACTGCAGTTCCCATAACGGGAAACAGGTTCTAGAAAAGAATTCTAATTGCATCCTAGCATATCTTGCTGTTTGTCTGTTTGTTGAGTGATTTTTCAACAAATATTGTCCTCGTTTCTTTGTACACGCAAAGTGCTGGCATCACTACGGCATGGGACGATGGCCTTTGGACACATATACAGAACATTTTCTAGGCTTCAGAGATGATGGAATCTGTGCCATAGCAGGATTCGGGAGCACTCTGGGCTGTTGCTGCCTCTTAGCACCTGGCAGCTTAACCCAGAGGCTGTGGAGGCAGTTCAGCCCCATGTCATTCACAGCAGTCTGGGAAGTGCAAGGCAGGGTTTGGGGCTCCACAGAGCACTGGGGTGAGTAGGGACACACAGGCTCTGCCTTGGGGGCACGGCAAGAGCCGAACCATGCCCACAATCTCCCGCTCTCTCTTCAGGTCCCTCCAGAGTCCACTGCTTCTACCCAAACCGGAACCAGATGTGGCTGCTCGAGGGAACCCCGGTGTTTCCTGGGAGACATCGTGTGTCTCTGCCTCCCCAATCTGGTGCATTCCACGGGAGCAAAATTGTGGTGGACAACCTATCTCACAGTCCTACAGGTCTGCACCGATGCAACAGCCTCCCGAGTGCTGCCCACACCCTGTGCCCCTCGCTTGCCAGCCTGTGCAGGAGGCCGGTGCTCCGGCATAATGGTCAAGTGGTCACTGGCAGAGCTGGCATCCAATGCCGGCTGCGCCGGAAGACTTGGGAGAATGTCCTTACTCGCGGGATGCATGAGAGGTAGGATTTCACTCAGAGAGAAGATCACAGGGCACAAAGCCTTTGTACGGGCACACCCATGCACTTCACTTGGGCACTACCCTGCCGCCAAGACATACATGCGAAAGGCTCTTGGAGTGAAATGCCTGGGACACCAGGAGCGGCATCTTGGCATGATAGCTCTTCCTCTTGGGAGCTCTGGCCGGGCCCTGCTTCAAAGAGTTCGAGCCCAAAGTACAGCCCTCGTGACCCCCAAAGCTTCATTGGGAGACCCGTGCAGATGAGCTGCTCAGATTTCTAGCTGTGCTAGGTGTCACACTAGGTGTCCTGCAAACAACTGCATAGCGTCCTCACCTTCGTGGAAAAGCCATTCTTCCCAGTGGGCTTGCACCGGACAAAGAATGACAACCAACAGGATTCAAAGAAGCCATTGTCCCCATCAGCTCTGAACACTCTGTGAGGTCCCCGCGGTGCTCCTGCCGAACACCTGAGGGCGCTGTGATTGCGCAGGCACAGCCTGCTGCTTGCAGCTTTCCCCTAGCCCAAGTTCACATTCCCTTCCCTTTGGCATCTCACTCCTGGTCAGTGTCCTCGGAAGAGGATGAGACCTGGAGATCCTCATAGAGCACGCTGAGTGGGGATTTGGAGCAGGATCCCACTCTGTCATCTGCAGCGGGGGTCTTGAGTGGTCGAGGAACGGCCTCCTCAGGAGGCTGGGAGGAGGGAGTGCTGATGATTGTGCAGCTCCACCGGTTGCCGTGAACTCTGCTGAGGAGCATCTTGAGGGACTGCAGGTGAGGGGCAGAGCCAGGACTTGGGGGATGGGAGCCAGTGCAGTCCGGGGAAGGCTTCAGCTGAGGTCTGTTGCTTGGAGGCTGCTGATGAGCGCTGAGCTCTGGATTTGGTGAGCTCTGGGTCACATGCCATGATGGTTTCCTTGCAACTCCTGCTGTAGCTGGCAGTGGCAGTGGCAGTGGCCGTGGCTGTGGCAGTGGCTGTTGTGTTTGGAGAGTCACCGGCTCTCTGGTCTGACTGGCATTCTGTGATGCAGGGACAGCAGCAGCGAGCCTTGGCCTCTTGGCGCCCGTCTGCCAAGAAGCTCTGGGCCAATGGGCAGATCTCTTGCCTGGAATGATGCTGCCGAGAGTGGAGCGTGGACACATTCTGCGTGCGGGACCCTGCGGCTTGGCCTGTGTCCACCCCTCAGGACACCTGACTGGTGCATGAGATTGGATGCTTTGAGGTCGGCCTTGCATCCTGGAGGCCTCTTGGGGAAGAGGAGACGCAGGGACTGCAGACCTCTCTTCTGCCTGAGCTTGGAGAAGAGGATTCATGCCGGTTGTCTTCTTGGTTGTGTGCACGGGCCGCGGCCTACTGGGTGTCCTCAGAAGCTTTTCAGAGGAGTCAGTCGCATTCTCACGGTGGTGTTGCTGTCTTGCTTGGGCTTTGGTGAGACATGTCTGGAGGGGAGTTCTGCGATGCTTCTCTTGTCGCCTGTGTCCCTCCTTGTCTTGTACTGTCTTGGTAAAGGGCCCGGAATCCTTGGACTGCTGGATCTTCTGTGGCCCCAGGTTCTCTTCATTGGACTTCAAGGGATACAGGGCTAGGGTCCCATCCCAGCGCTTGATGGGGCACCTCCTGCTGCTGGCCATGTGACCGAAGGCGCCACAGTGCTTGCACTTCACCCTGGGGTCCTCCTCCTCTGCTGGAGGAACTCTGGGCCCAGCTGCGACCATACGCTGCTTGCCCATCTTCTGAGATGTCAGTGCTCTGTGGGTCTGGGGCTGTGTCTTCTGCATCGACAGCCACCGCTCCACCTGCATGTTCTGAAGGACTTTCTGTCTGGTGCAAAGTAGTGTGCTTCTCCAGAGGCACAAAAATGCTGCTGGATGATGCTTGACAAACCGCCGTGGAGAGTGCAGGTTCCCAGCAGAGCACCAGCAAGGCAGAGAGGGAAGGGCGGAGGCCTTATATAGGGCCCTACAATGGGAGTAGCATACAGCCTGTTCATCTGAGCATCACAAATCCAGTCAAGCTTCATCAGATTCTGTCTGAGCAAAAGAAGGCATCCTCCTTGGGTCGCTAGCAATTTGAGCACACCCTGCCATATTTCTCTCACCAAACTTCACCATTGCATTTTGGAAACTTTGCTCTGCAATGTGCCTTTCCTTTTCTTCTTTGTGTCCCTCTGCTCTGCTAGGGAGGCAGTTTCACTATTTTGGAGTGTGTGTGTGTCTGTGTGTGTGTGTGTGTGTGTGTGTGTGTGTGTGTGTGTTTGAAGAGTGTTTGGAGATATGAAAGTTTGACAAGGTATTTTTAAGCGTTACGTTCTTCCATCAGTGGTTAAATAGTCTTGCCCTGCAGAGCCATTGAAGAGGAAATAGAAGGGCTAACCCTAACCCTAACCTTAACCCTCACCGTAACCCCTAACCCTGACCCTGACTCTGACCTGATGCTGATGTTGACCCTGACCTTGACCCTGACCCTGACCCTGACCCCTGGCTGGAGCTATGGCTTAAGTGGCAAAGCCTCGGCCTTGCATTGCCAGCATGTATTATGGGTGTGGTCTGTGTCCCAGCCGCACCTGTTTGCATCCAGCTCTCTGCTTATGGGCTTGGAAAGCAGTGGTGGATGGCCCAAAGACTCGAGAGGCTGCATCCACCTGGGAGACCCAGAAGAAGCTCCTGACTCCAGGCTTCAGATCAACTCAGCCTTGGCTGTGGCAGCCATTTGGGCAGTGAACTAGCACATGGCAGATCCTGCTTTCCCTTTCTTGCTTTCCCGCTGTCTCGCCCTCTGTCAATCTGCCTATTCCGTAAACATCAGTCTCTTATTTGTGTGTGTGTGTGTGTGTGCGTGTGCATGTGTGCGTGTGTGTGTGTGTGTGTGAGTACAAAGAGGAATTAGCAACCTATCAGCTGTGGGTCTGGCGCCGTTGCTCAAAAGGCTAATAATCTTCCACCCTAAGCGACAGCATCCAACAGGGATGCTGCCTCAAGGCTTGGCCGCTCTAACTCCCATCTAGTTCCCTGCTTAGAGACTGGGGAAGTGGCAGAGGATGGCCCATGTCCTTGAGTCCCTGCCCCCGACCCCCCAAGGTTGACCCGAACCAGCTCCTGGCTTGTGGCTTCAGATTGCCTCAGCTCGGTCCATGGCAGCCATCTGGGGCGTGAACAGCAGACGCAAGATCTTTCTCTCGCCATCCCGTCTTCTCTGTGAGAACTGCAGTTCCCATAACGGGAAACAGGTTCTAGAAAAGAATTCTAATTGCATCCTAGCATATCTTGCTGTTTGTCTGTTTGTTGAGTGATTTTTGAACAAATATTGTCCTCGTTTCTTTGTACACGCAAAGTGCTGGCATCACTACGGCATGGGACGATGGCCTTTGGACACATATACAGAACATTTTCTAGGCTTCAGAGATGATGGAATCTGTGCCATAGCAGGATTCGGGAGCACTCTGGGCTGTTGCTGCCTCTTAGCACCTGGCAGCTTAACCCAGAGGCTGTGGAGGCAGTTCAGCCCCATGTCATTCACAGCAGTCTGGGAAGTGCAAGGCAGGGTTTGGGGCTCCACAGAGCACTGGGGTGAGTAGGGACACACAGGCTCTGCCTTGGGGACACGACAAGAGCCGAACCATGCCCACAATCTCCCGCTCTCTCTTCAGGTCCCTCCAGAGTCCACTGCTTCTACCCAAATCGGAACCAGATGTGGCTGCTCGAGGGAACCCCGGTGTTTCCTGGGAGACATCGTGTGTCTCTGCCTCCCCAATCTGGTGCATTCCACGGGAGCAAAATTGTGGTGGACAACCTATCTCACAGTCCTACAGGTCTGCACCGATGCAACAGCCTCCCGAGTGCTGCCCACACCCTGTGCCCCTCGCTTGCCAGCCTGTGCAGGAGGCCGGTGCTCCGGCATAATGGTCAAGTGGTCACTGGCAGAGCTGGCATCCAATGCCGGCTGCACCGGAAGACTTGGGAGAATGTCCTTACTCGCGGGATGCATGAGAGGTAGGATTTCACTCAGAGAGACGATCACAGGGCACAAAGCCTTTGTACGGGCACACCCATGCAATTCATTTGGGCACTACCCTGCCGCCAAGACATACATGCGAAAGGCTCTTGGAGTGAAATGCCTGGGACACCAGGAGCGGCATCTTGGCATGATAGCTCTTCCTCTTGGGAGCTCTGGCCGGGCCCTGCTTCAAAGAGTTCGAGCCCAAAGTACAGCCCTCGTGACCCCCAAAGCTTCATTGGGAGACCCGTGCAGATGAGCTGCTCAGATTTCTAGCTGTGCTAGGTGTCACACTAGGTGTCCTGCAAACAACTGCATAGCGTCCTCACCTTCGTGGAAAAGCCATTCTTCCCAGTGGGCTTGCACCGGACAAAGAATGACAACCAACAGGATTCAAAGAAGCCATTGTCCCCATCAGCTCTGAACACTCTGTGAGGTCCCCGCGGTGCTCCTGCCGAACACCTGAGGGCGCTGTGATTGCGCAGGCACAGCCTGCTGCTTGCAGCTTTCCCCTAGCCCAAGTTCACATTCCCTTCCCTTTGGCATCTCACTCCTGGTCAGTGTCCTCGGAAGAGGATGAGACCTGGAGATCCTCATAGAGCACGCTGAGTGGGGATTTGGAGCAGGATCCCACTCTGTCATCTGCAACGGGGGTCTTGAGTGGTCGAGGAACGGCCTCCTCAGGAGGCTGGGAGGAGGGAGTGCTGATGATTGTGCAGCTCCACCGGTTGCCGTGAACTCTGCTGAGGAGCATCTTGAGGGACTGCAGGTGAGGGGCAGAGCCAGGACTTGGGGGATGGGGGCCAGTGCAGTCCGGGGAAGGCTTCAGCTGAGGTCTGTTGCTTGGAGGCTGCTGATGAGCGCTGAGCTCTGGATTTGGTGAGCTCTGGGTCACATGCCATGATGGTTTCCTTGCAACTCCTGCTGTAGCTGGCAGTGGCAGTGGCAGTGGCCGTGGCCGTGGCTGTGGCAGTGGCTGTTGTGTTTGGAGAGTCACCGGCTCTCTGGTCTGACTGGCATTCTGTGATGCAGGGACAGCAGCAGCGAGCCTTGGCCTCTTGGCGCCCGTCTGCCAAGAAGCTCTGGGCCAATGGGCCGATCTCTTGCCTGGAATGATGCTGCCGAGAGTGGAGCGTGGACACATTCTGCGTGCGGGACCCTGCGGCTTGGCCTGTGTCCACCCCTCAGGACACCTGACTGGTGCATGAGATTGGATGCTTTGAGGTCGGCCTTGCATCCTGGAGGCCTCTTGGGGAAGAGGAGACGCAGGGACTGCAGACCTCTCTTCTGCCTGAGCTTGGAGAAGAGGATTCATGCCGGTTGTCTTCTTGGTTGTGTGCACGGGCCGCGGCCTACTGGGTGTCCTCAGAAGCTTTTCAGAGGAGTCAGTCGCATTCTCACGGTGGTGTTGCTGTCTTGCTTGGGCTTTGGTGAGACATGTCTGGAGGGGAGTTCTGCGATGCTTCTCTTGTCGCCTGTGTCCCTCCTTGTCTTGTACTGTCTTGGTAAAGGGCCCGGAATCCTTGGACTGCTGGATCTTCTGTGGCCCCAGGTTCTCTTCATTGGACTTCAAGGGATACAGGGCTAGGGTCCCATCCCAGCGCTTGATGGGGCACCTCCTGCTGCTGGCCATGTGACCGAAGGCGCCACAGTGCTTGCACTTCACCCTGGGGTCCTCCTCCTCTGCTGGAGGAACTCTGGGCCCAGCTGCGACCATACGCTGCTTGCCCATCTTCTGAGATGTCAGTGCTCTGTGGGTCTGGGGCTGTGTCTTCTGCATCGACAGCCACCGCTCCACCTGCATGTTCTGAAGGACTTTCTGTCTGGTGCAAAGTAGTGTGCTTCTCCAGAGGCACAAAAATGCTGCTGGATGATGCTTGACAAACCGCCGTGGAGAGTGCAGGTTCCCAGCAGAGCACCAGCAAGGCAGAGAGGGAAGGGCGGAGGCCTTATATAGGGCCCTACCATGGGAGTAGCATACAGCCTGTTCATCTGAGCATCACAAATCCAGTCAAGCTTCATCAGATTCTGTCTGAGCAAAAGAAGGCATCCTCCTTGGGTCGCTAGCAATTTGAGCACACCCTGCCATATTTCTCTCACCAAACTTCACCATTGCATTTTGGAAACTTTGCTCTGCAATGTGCCTTTCCTTTTCTTCTTTGTGTCCCTCTGCTCTGCTAGGGAGGCAGTTTCACTATTTTGGAGTGTGTGTGTGTCTGTGTCTGTGTGTGTGTGTGTGTGTGTGTGTGTGTTTGAAGAGTGTTTGGAGATATGAAAGTTTGACAAGGTATTTTTAAGCGTTACGTTCTTCCATCAGTGGTTAAATAGTCTTGCCCTGCAGAGCCATTGAAGAGGAAATAGAAGGGCTAACCCTAACCCTAACCTTAACCCTCACCGTAACCCCTAACCCTGACCCTGACTCTGACCTGATGCTGATGTTGACCCTGACCTTGACCCTGACCCTGACCCTGACCCCTGGCTGGAGCTATGGCTTAAGTGGCAAAGCCTCGGCCTTGCAGTGCCAGCATGTATTATGGGTGTGGTCTGTGTCCCAGCCGCACCTGTTTGCATCCAGCTCTCTGCTTATGGGCTTGGAAAGCAGTGGTGGATGGCCCAAAGACTCGAGAGGCTGCATCCACCTGGGAGACCCAGAAGAAGCTCCTGACTCCAGGCTTCAGATCAACTCAGCCTTGGCTGTGGCAGCCATTTGGGCAGTGAACTAGCACATGGCAGATCCTGCTTTCCCTTTCTTGCTTTCCCGCTCTCTCCCCCTCTGTCAATCTGCCTATTCTGTAAACATCAGTCTCTTATTTGTGTGTGTGTGTGTGTGTGTGCGTGTGCATGTGTGCGTGTGTGTGTGTGTGTGTGTGAGTACAAAGAGAAATTAGCAACCTATCAGCTGTGGGTCTGGCGCCGTTGCTCAAAAGGCTAATAATCTTCCACCCTAAGCGACAGCATCCAACAGGGATGCTGCCTCAAGGCTTGGCCGCTCTAACTCCCATCTAGTTCCCTGCTTAGAGACTGGGGAAGTGGCAGAGGATGGCCCATGTCCTTGAGTCCCTGCCCCCGACCCCCCAAGGTTGACCCGAACCAGCTCCTGGCCTGTGGCTTCAGATTGCCTCAGCTCGGTCCATGGCAGCCATCTGGGGCGTGAACAGCAGACGCAAGATCTTTCTCTCGCCATCCCGTCTTCTCTGTGAAAACTGCAGTTCCCATAACGGGAAACAGGTTCTAGAAAAGAATTCTAATTGCATCCTAGCATATCTTGCTGTTTGTCTGTTTGTTGAGTGATTTTTGAACAAATATTGTCCTCGTTTCTTTGTACACGCAAAGTGCTGGCATCACTACGGCATGGGACGATGGCCTTTGGACACATATACAGAACATTTTCTAGGCTTCAGAGATGATGGAATCTGTGCAATAGCAGGATTCGGGAGCACTCTGGGCTGTTGCTGCCTCTTAGCACCTGGCAGCTTAACCCAGAGGCTGTGGAGGCAGTTCAGCCCCATGTCATTCACAGCAGTCTGGGAAGTGCAAGGCAGGGTTTGGGGCTCCACAGAGCACTGGGGTGAGTAGGGACACACAGGCTCTGCCTTGGGGGCACGGCAAGAGCCGAACCATGCCCACAATCTCCCGCTCTCTCTTCAGGTCCCTCCAGAGTCCACTGCTTCTACCCAAATCGGAACCAGATGTGGCTGCTCGAGGGAACCCCGGTGTTTCCTGGGAGACATCGTGTGTCTCTGCTTCCCCAATCTGGTGCATTCCACGGGAGCAAAATTGTGGTGGACAACCTATCTCACAGTCCTACAGGTCTGCACCGATGCAACAGCCTCCCGAGTGCTGCCCACACCCTGTGCCCCTCGCTTGCCAGCCTGTGCAGGAGGCCGGTGCTCCGGCATAATGGTCAAGTGGTCACTGGCAGAGCTGGCATCCAATGCCGGCTGCGCCGGAAGACTTGGGAGAATGTCCTTACTCGCGGGATGCATGAGAGGTAGGATTTCACTCAGAGAGAAGATCACAGGGCACAAAGCCTTTGTACGGGCACACCCATGCACTTCACTTGGGCACTACCCTGCCGCCAAGACATACATGCGAAAGGCTCTTGGAGTGAAATGCCTGGGACACCAGGAGCGGCATCTTGGCATGATAGCTCTTCCTCTTGGGAGCTCTGGCCGGGCCCTGCTTCAAAGAGTTCGAGCCCAAAGTACAGCCCTCGTGACCCCCAAAGCTTCATTGGGAGACCCGTGCAGATGAGCTGCTCAGATTTCTAGCTGTGCTAGGTGTCACACTAGGTGTCCTGCAAACAACTGCATAGCGTCCTCACCTTCGTGGAAAAGCCATTCTTCCCAGTGGGCTTGCACCGGACAAAGAATGACAACCAACAGGATTCAAAGAAGCCATTGTCCCCATCAGCTCTGAACACTCTGTGAGGTCCCCGCGGTGCTCCTGCCGAACACCTGAGGGCGCTGTGATTGCGCAGGCACAGCCTGCTGCTTGCAGCTTTCCCCTAGCCCAAGTTCACATTCCCTTCCCTTTGGCATCTCACTCCTGGTCAGTGTCCTCGGAAGAGGATGAGACCTGGAGATCCTCATAGAGCACGCTGAGTGGGGATTTGGAGCAGGATCCCACTCTGTCATCTGCAACGGGGGTCTTGAGTGGTCGAGGAACGGCCTCCTCAGGAGGCTGGGAGGAGGGAGTGCTGATGATTGTGCAGCTCCACCGGTTGCCGTGAACTCTGCTGAGGAGCATCTTGAGGGACTGCAGGTGAGGGGCAGAGCCAGGACTTGGGGGATGGGGGCCAGTGCAGTCCGGGGAAGGCTTCAGCTGAGGTCTGTTGCTTGGAGGCTGCTGATGAGCGCTGAGCTCTGGATTTGGTGAGCTCTGGGTCACATGCCATGATGGTTTCCTTGCAACTCCTGCTGTAGCTGGCAGTGGCAGTGGCAGTGGCAGTGGCCGTGGCTGTGGCAGTGGCTGTTGTGTTTGGAGAGTCACCGGCTCTCTGGTCTGACTGGCATTCTGTGATGCAGGGACAGCAGCAGCGAGCCTTGGCCTCTTGGCGCCCGTCTGCCAAGAAGCTCTGGGCCAATGGGCCGATCTCTTGCCTGGAATGATGCTGCCGAGAGTGGAGCGTGGACACATTCTGCGTGCGGGACCCTGCGGCTTGGCCTGTGTCCACCCCTCAGGACACCTGACTGGTGCATGAGATTGGATGCTTTGAGGTCGGCCTTGCATCCTGGAGGCCTCTTGGGGAAGAGGAGACGCAGGGACTGCAGACCTCTCTTCTGCCTGAGCTTGGAGAAGAGGATTCATGCCGGTTGTCTTCTTGGTTGTGTGCACGGGCCGCGGCCTACTGGGTGTCCTCAGAAGCTTTTCAGAGGAGTCAGTCGCATTCTCACGGTGGTGTTGCTGTCTTGCTTGGGCTTTGGTGAGACATGTCTGGAGGGGAGTTCTGCGATGCTTCTCTTGTCGCCTGTGTCCCTGCTTGTCTTGTACTGTCTTGGTAAAGGGCCCGGAATCCTTGGACTGCTGGATCTTCTGTGGCCCCAGGTTCTCTTCATTGGACTTCAAGGGATACAGGGCTAGGGTCCCATCCCAGCGCTTGATGGGGCACCTCCTGCTGCTGGCCATGTGACCGAAGGCGCCACAGTGCTTGCACTTCACCCTGGGGTCCTCCTCCTCTGCTGGAGGAACTCTGGGCCCAGCTGCGACCATACGCTGCTTGCCCATCTTCTGAGATGTCAGTGCTCTGTGGGTCTGGGGCTGTGTCTTCTGCATCGACAGCCACCGCTCCACCTGCATGTTCTGAAGGACTTTCTGTCTGGTGCAAAGTAGTGTGCTTCTCCAGAGGCACAAAAATGCTGCTGGATGATGCTTGACAAACCGCCGTGGAGAGTGCAGGTTCCCAGCAGAGCACCAGCAAGGCAGAGAGGGAAGGGCGGAGGCCTTATATAGGGCCCTACAATGGGAGTAGCATACAGCCTGTTCATCTGAGCATCACAAATCCAGTCAAGCTTCATGAGATTCTGTCTGAGCAAAAGAAGGCATCCTCCTTGGGTCGCTAGCAATTTGAGCACACCCTGCCATATTTCTCTCACCAAACTTCACCATTGCATTTTGGAAACTTTGCTCTGCAATGTGCCTTTCCTTTTCTTCTTTGTGTCCCTCTGCTCTGCTAGGGAGGCAGTTTCACTATTTTGGAGTGTGTGTGTGTGTGTGTGTGTGTGTGTGTGTGTGTGTGTGTTTGAAGAGTGTTTGGAGATATGAAAGTTTGACAAGGTATTTTTAAGCGTTACGTTCTTCCATCAGTGGTTAAATAGTCTTGCCCTGCAGAGCCATTGAAGAGGAAATAGAAGGGCTTACCCTAACCCTAACCTTAACCCTCACCGTAACTCCTAACCCTGACCCTGACTCTGACCTGATGCTGATGTTGACCCTGACCTTGACCCTGACCCTGACCCTGACCCCTGGCTGGAGCTATGGCTTAAGTGGCAAAGCCTCGGCCTTGCAGTGCCAGCATGTATTATGGGTGTGGTCTGTGTCCCAGCCGCACCTGTTTGCATCCAGCTCTCTGCTTATGGGCTTGGAAAGCAGTGGTGGATGGCCCAAAGACTCGAGAGGCTGCATCCACCTGGGAGACCCAGAAGAAGCTCCTGACTCCAGGCTTCAGATCAACTCAGCCTTGGCTGTGGCAGCCATTTGGGCAGTGAACTAGCACATGGCAGATCCTGCTTTCCCTTTCTTGCTTTCCCGCTCTCTCCCCCTCTGTCACTTTTGCCTATTCCGTAAACATCAGTCTCTTATTTGTGTCTGTGTGTGTGTGTGCGTGTGCATGTGCATGTGTGCGTGTGTGTGTGTGTGTGTGAGTACAAAGAGGAATTAGCAACCTATCAGCTGTGGGTCTGGCGCCGTTGCTCAAAAGGCTAATAATCTTCCACCCTAAGCGACAGCATCCAACAGGGATGCTGCCTCAAGGCTTGGCCGCTCTAACTCCCATCTAGTTCCCTGCTTAGAGACTGGGGAAGTGGCAGAGGATGGCCCATGTCCTTGAGTCCCTGCCCCCGACCCCCCAAGTTTGACCCGAACCAGCTCCTGGCCTGTGGCTTCAGATTGCCTCAGCTCGGTCCATGGCAGCCATCTGGGGCGTGAACAGCAGACTCAAGATCTTTCTCTCGCCATCCCGTCTTCTCTGTGAAAACTGCAGTTCCCATAACGGGAAACAGGTTCTAGAAAAGAATTCTAATTGCATCCTAGCATATCTTGCTGTTTGTCTGTTTGTTGAGTGATTTTTGAACAAATATTGTCCTCGTTTCTTTGTACACGCAAAGTGCTGGCATCACTACGGCATGGGACGATGGCCTTTGGACACATATACAGAACATTTTCTAGGCTTCAGAGATGATGGAATCTGTGCCATAGCAGGATTCGGGAGCACTCTGGGCTGTTGCTGCCTCTTAGCACCTGGCAGCTTAACCCAGAGGCTGTGGAGGCAGTTCAGCCCCATGACATTCACAGCAGTCTGGGAAGTGCAAGGCAGGGTTTGGGGCTCCACAGAGCACTGGGGTGAGTAGGGACACACAGGCTCTGCCTTGGGGGCACGGCAAGAGCCGAACCATGCCCACAATCTCCCGCTCTCTCTTCAGGTCCCTCCAGAGTCCACTGCTTCTACCCAAATCGGAACCAGATGTGGCTGCTCGAGGGAACCCCGGTGTTTCCTGGGAGACATCGTGTGTCTCTGCCTCCCCAATCTGGTGCATTCCACGGGAGCAAAATTGTGGTGGACAACCTATCTCACAGTCCTACAGGTCTGCACCGATGCAACAGCCTCCCGAGTGCTGCCCACACCCTGTGCCCCTCGCTTGCCAGCCTGTGCAGGAGGCCGGTGCTCCGGCATAATGGTCAAGTGGTCACTGGCAGAGCTGGCATCCAATGCCGGCTGCGCCGGAAGACTTGGGAGAATGTCCTTACTCGCGGGATGCATGAGAGGTAGGATTTCACTCAGAGAGACGATCACAGGGCACAAAGCCTTTGTACGGGCACACCCATGCACTTCACTTGGGCACTACCCTGCCGCCAAGACATACATGCGAAAGGCTCTTGGAGTGAAATGCCTAGGACACCAGGAGCGGCATCTTGGCATGATAGCTCTTCCTCTTGGGAGCTCTGGCCGGGCCCTGCTTCAAAGAGTTCGAGCCCAAAGTACAGCCCTCGTGACCCCCAAAGCTTCATTGGGAGACCCGTGCAGATGAGCTGCTCAGATTTCTAGCTGTGCTAGGTGTCACACTAGGTGTCCTGCAAACAACTGCATAGCGTCCTCACCTTCGTGGAAAAGCCATTCTTCCCAGTGGGCTTGCACCGGACAAAGAATGACAACCAACAGGATTCAAAGAAGCCATTGTCCCCATCAGCTCTGAACACTCTGTGAGGTCCCCGCGGTGCTCCTGCCGAACACCTGAGGGCGCTGTGATTGCGCAGGCACAGCCTGCTGCTTGCAGCTTTCCCCTAGCCCAAGTTCACATTCCCTTCCCTTTGGCATCTCACTCCTGGTCAGTGTCCTCGGAAGAGGATGAGACCTGGAGATCCTCATAGAGCACGCTGAGTGGGGATTTGGAGCAGGATCCCACTCTGTCATCTGCAACGGGGGTCTTGAGTGGTCGAGGAACGGCCTCCTCAGGAGGCTGGGAGGAGGGAGTGCTGATGATTGTGCAGCTCCACCGGTTGCCGTGAACTCTGCTGAGGAGCATCTTGAGGGACTGCAGGTGAGGGGCAGAGCCAGGACTTGGGGGATGGGGGCCAGTGCAGTCCGGGGAAGGCTTCAGCTGAGGTCTGTTGCTTGGAGGCTGCTGATGAGCGCTGAGCTCTGGATTTGGTGAGCTCTGGGTCACATGCCATGATGGTTTCCTTGCAACTCCTGCTGTAGCTGGCAGTGGCAGTGGCAGTGGCAGTGGCAGTGGCTGTGGCAGTGGCTGTTGTGTTTGGAGAGTCACCGGCTCTCTGGTCTGACTGGCATTCTGTGATGCAGGGACAGCAGCAGCGAGCCTTGGCCTCTTGGCGCCCGTCTGCCAAGAAGCTCTGGGCCAATGGGCAGATCTCTTGCCTGGAATGATGCTGCCGAGAGTGGAGCGTGGACACATTCTGCGTGCGGGACCCTGCGGCTTGGCCTGTGTCCACCCCTCAGGACACCTGACTGGTGCATGAGATTGGATGCTTTGAGGTCGGCCTTGCATCCTGGAGGCCTCTTGGGGAAGAGGAGACGCAGGGACTGCAGACCTCTCTTCTGCCTGAGCTTGGAGAAGAGGATTCATGCCGGTTGTCTTCTTGGTTGTGTGCACGGGCCGCGGCCTACTGGGTGTCCTCAGAAGCTTTTCAGAGGAGTCAGTCGCATTCTCACGGTGGTGTTGCTGTCTTGCTTGGGCTTTGGTGAGACATGTCTGGAGGGGAGTTCTGCGATGCTTCTCTTGTCGCCTGTGTCCCTCCTTGTCTTGTACTGTCTTGGTAAAGGGCCCGGAATCCTTGGACTGCTGGATCTTCTGTGGCCCCAGGTTCTCTTCATTGGACTTCAAGGGATACAGGGCTAGGGTCCCATCCCAGCGCTTGATGGGGCACCTCCTGCTGCTGACCATGTGACCGAAGGCGCCACAGTTCTTGCACTTCACCCTGGGGTCCTCCTCCTCTGCTGGAGGAACTCTGGGCCCAGCTGCGACCATACGCTGCTTGCCCATCTTCTGAGATGTCAGTGCTCTGTGGGTCTGGGGCTGTGTCTTCTGCATCGACAGCCACCGCTCCACCTGCATGTTCTGAAGGACTTTCTGTCTGGTGCAAAGTAGTGTGCTTCTCCAGAGGCACAAAAATGCTGCTGGATGATGCTTGACAAACCGCCGTGGAGAGTGCAGGTTCCCAGCAGAGCACCAGCAAGGCAGAGAGGGAAGGGCGGAGGCCTTATATAGGGCCCTACAATGGGAGTAGCATACAGCCTGTTCATCTGAGCATCACAAATCCAGTCAAGCTTCATCAGATTCTGTCTGAGCAAAAGAAGGCATCCTCCTTGGGTCGCTAGCAATTTGAGCACACCCTGCCATATTTCTCTCACCAAACTTCACCATTGCATTTTGGAAACTTTGCTCTGCAATGTGCCTTTCCTTTTCTTCTTTGTGTCCCTCTGCTCTGCTAGGAAGGCAGTTTCACTATTTTGGAGTGTGTGTGTGTCTGTGTGTGTGTGTGTGTGTGTGTGTGTGTGTGTGTGTGTTTGAAGAGTGTTTGGAGATATGAAAGTTTGACAAGGTATTTTTAAGCGTTACGTTCTTCCATCAGTGGTTAAATAGTCTTGCCCTGCAGAGCCATTGAAGAGGAAATAGAAGGGCTTACCCTAACCCTAACCTTAACCCTCACCGTAACTCCTAACCCTGACCCTGACTCTGACCTGATGCTGATGTTGACCCTGACCTTGACCCTGACCCTGACCCTGACCCCTGGCTGGAGCTATGGCTTAAGTGGCAAAGCCTCGGCCTTGCAGTGCCAGCATGTATTATGGGTGTGGTCCGTGTCCCAGCCGCACCTGTTTGCATCCAGCTCTCTGCTTATGGGCTTGGAAAGCAGTGGTGGATGGCCCAAAGACTCGAGAGGCTGCATCCACCTGGGAGACCCAGAAGAAGCTCCTGACTCCAGGCTTCAGATCAACTCAGCCTTGGCTGTGGCAGCCATTTGGGCAGTGAACTAGCACATGGCAGAACCTGCCTTCCCTTTCTTGCTTTCCCGCTCTCTCCCCCTCTGTCAATTTTGCCTATTCCGTAAACATCAGTCTCTTATTTGTGTCTGTGTGTGTGTGTGCGTGTCCATGTGCATGTGTGCGTGTGTGTGTGTGTGTGTGAGTACAAAGAGGAATTAGCAACCTATCAGCTGTGGGTCTGGCGCCGTTGCTCAAAAGGCTAATAATCTTCCACCCTAAGCGACAGCATCCAACAGGGATGCTGCCTCAAGGCTTGGCCGCTCTAACTCCCATCTAGTTCCCTGCTTAGAGACTGGGGAAGTGGCAGAGGATGGCCCATGTCCTTGAGTCCCTGCCCCCGACCCCCCAAGGTTGACCCGAACCAGCTCCTGGCCTGTGGCTTCAGATTGCCTCAGCTCGGTCCATGGCAGCCATCTGGGGCGTGAACAGCAGACGCAAGATCTTTCTCTCGCCATCCCGTCTTCTCTGTGAGAACTGCAGTTCCCATAACGGGAAACAGGTTCTAGAAAAGAATTCTAATTGCATCCTAGCATATCTTGCTGTTTGTCTGTTTGTTGAGTGATTTTTCAACAAATATTGTCCTCGTTTCTTTGTACACGCAAAGTGCTGGCATCACTACGGCATGGGACGATGGCCTTTGGACACATATACAGAACATTTTCTAGGCTTCAGAGATGATGGAATCTGTGCCATAGCAGGATTCGGGAGCACTCTGGGCTGTTGCTGCCTCTTAGCACCTGGCAGCTTAACCCAGAGGCTGTGGAGGCAGTTCAGCCCCATGTCATTCACAGCAGTCTGGGAAGTGCAAGGCAGGGTTTGGGGCTCCACAGAGCACTGGGGTGAGTAGGGACACACAGGCTCTGCCTTGGGGGCACGGCAAGAGCCGAACCATGCCCACAATCTCCCGCTCTCTCTTCAGGTCCCTCCAGAGTCCACTGCTTCTACCCAAACCGGAACCAGATGTGGCTGCTCGAGGGAACCCCGGTGTTTCCTGGGAGACATCGTGTGTCTCTGCCTCCCCAATCTGGTGCATTCCACGGGAGCAAAATTGTGGTGGACAACCTATCTCACAGTCCTACAGGTCTGCACCGATGCAACAGCCTCCCGAGTGCTGCCCACACCCTGTGCCCCTCGCTTGCCAGCCTGTGCAGGAGGCCGGTGCTCCGGCATAATGGTCAAGTGGTCACTGGCAGAGCTGGCATCCAATGCCGGCTGCGCCGGAAGACTTGGGAGAATGTCCTTACTCGCGGGATGCATGAGAGGTAGGATTTCACTCAGAGAGAAGGTCACAGGGCACAAAGCCTTTGTACGGGCACACCCATGCACTTCACTTGGGCACTACCCTGCCGCCAAGACATACATGCGAAAGTCTCTTGGAGTGAAATGCCTGGGACACCAGGAGCGGCATCTTGGCATGATAGCTCTTCCTCTTGGGAGCTCTGGCCGGGCCCTGCTTCAAAGAGTTCGAGCCCAAAGTACAGCCCTCGTGACCCCCAAAGCTTCATTGGGAAACCCGTGCAGATGAGCTGCTCAGATTTCTAGCTGTGCTAGGTGTCACACTAGGTGTCCTGCAAACAACTGCATAGCGTCCTCACCTTCGTGGAAAAGCCATTCTTCCCAGTGGGCTTGCACCGGACAAAGAATGACAACCAACAGGATTCAAAGAAGCCATTGTCCCCATCAGCTCTGAACACTCTGTGAGGTCCCCGCGGTGCTCCTGCCGAACACCTGAGGGCGCTGTGATTGCGCAGGCACAGCCTGCTGCTTGCAGCTTTCCCCTAGCCCAAGTTCACATTCCCTTCCCTTTGGCATCTCACTCCTGGTCAGTGTCCTCGGAAGAGGATGAGACCTGGAGATCCTCATAGAGCACGCTGAGTGGGGATTTGGAGCAGGATCCCACTCTGTCATCTGCAGCGGGGGTCTTGAGTGGTCGAGGAACGGGCTCCTCAGGAGGCTGGGAGGAGGGAGTGCTGATGATTGTGCAGCTCCACCGGTTGCCGTGAACTCTGCTGAGGAGCATCTTGAGGGACTGCAGGTGAGGGGCAGAGCCAGGACTTGGGGGATGGGAGCCAGTGCAGTCCGGGGAAGGCTTCAGCTGAGGTCTGTTGCTTGGAGGCTGCTGATGAGCGCTGAGCTCTGGATTTGGTGAGCTCTGGGTCACATGCCATGATGGTTTCCTTGCAACTCCTGCTGTAGCTGGCAGTGGCAGTGGCAGTGGCAGTGGCCGTGGCTGTGGCAGTGGCTGTTGTGTTTGGAGAGTCACCGGCTCTCTGGTCTGACTGGCATTCTGTGATGCAGGGACAGCAGCAGCGAGCCTTGGCCTCTTGGCGCCCGTCTGCCAAGAAGCTCTGGGCCAATGGGCAGATCTCTTGCCTGGAATGATGCTGCCGAGAGTGGAGCGTGGACACATTCTGCGTGCGGGACCCTGCGGCTTGGCCTGTGTCCACCCCTCAGGACACCTGACTGGTGCATGAGATTGGATGCTTTGAGGTCGGCCTTGCATCCTGGAGGCCTCTTGGGGAAGAGGAGACGCAGGGACTGCAGACCTCTCTTCTGCCTGAGCTTGGAGAAGAGGATTCATGCCGGTTGTCTTCTTGGTTGTGTGCACGGGCCGCGGCCTACTGGGTGTCCTCAGAAGCTTTTCAGAGGAGTCAGTCGCATTCTCACGGTGGTGTTGCTGTCTTGCTTGGGCTTTGGTGAGACATGTCTGGAGGGGAGTTCTGCGATGCTTCTCTTGTCGCCTGTGTCCCTCCTTGTCTTGTACTGTCTTGGTAAAGGGCCCGGAATCCTTGGACTGCTGGATCTTCTGTGGCCCCAGGTTCTCTTCATTGGACTTCAAGGGATACAGGGCTAGGGTCCCATCCCAGCGCTTGATGGGGCACCTCCTGCTGCTGGCCATGTGACCGAAGGCGCCACAGTGCTTGCACTTCACCCTGGGGTCCTCCTCCTCTGCTGGAGGAACTCTGGGCCCAGCTGCGACCATACGCTGCTTGCCCATCTTCTGAGATGTCAGTGCTCTGTGGGTCTGGGGCTGTGTCTTCTGCATCGACAGCCACCGCTCCACCTGCATGTTCTGAAGGACTTTCTGTCTGGTGCAAAGTAGTGTGCTTCTCCAGAGGCACAAAAATGCTGCTGGATGATGCTTGACAAACCGCCGTGGAGAGTGCAGGTTCCCAGCAGAGCACCAGCAAGGCAGAGAGGGAAGGGCGGAGGCCTTATATAGGGCCCTACCATGGGAGTAGCATACAGCCTGTTCATCTGAGCATCACAAATCCAGTCAAGCTTCATCAGATTCTGTCTGAGCAAAAGAAGGCATCCTCCTTGGGTCGCTAGCAATTTGAGCACACCCTGCCATATTTCTCTCACCAAACTTCACCATTGCATTTTGGAAACTTTGCTCTGCAATGTGCCTTTCCTTTTCTTCTTTGTGTCCCTCTGCTCTGCTAGGGAGGCAGTTTCACTATTTTGGAGTGTGTGTGTGTCTGTGTCTGTGTGTGTGTGTGTGTGTGTGTGTGTGTTTGAAGAGTGTTTGGAGATATGAAAGTTTGACAAGGTATTTTTAAGCGTTACGTTCTTCCATCAGTGGTTAAATAGTCTTGCCCTGCAGAGCCATTGAAGAGGAAATAGAAGGGCTAACCCTAACCCTAACCTTAACCCTCACCGTAACCCCTAACCCTGACCCTGACTCTGACCTGATGCTGATGTTGACCCTGACCTTGACCCTGACCCTGACCCTGACCCCTGGCTGGAGCTATGGCTTAAGTGGCAAAGCCTCGGCCTTGCAGTGCCAGCATGTATTATGGGTGTGGTCTGTGTCCCAGCCGCACCTGTTTGCATCCAGCTCTCTGCTTATGGGCTTGGAAAGCAGTGGTGGATGGCCCAAAGACTCGAGAGGCTGCATCCACCTGGGAGACCCAGAAGAAGCTCCTGACTCCAGGCTTCAGATCAACTCAGCCTTGGCTGTGGCAGCCATTTGGGCAGTGAACTAGCACATGGCAGATCCTGCTTTCCCTTTCTTGCTTTCCCGCTCTCTCCCCCTCTGTCAATCTGCCTATTCTGTAAACATCAGTCTCTTATTTGTGTGTGTGTGTGTGTGTGTGCGTGTGCATGTGTGCGTGTGTGTGTGTGTGTGTGTGTGAGTACAAAGAGAAATTAGCAACCTATCAGCTGTGGGTCTGGCGCCGTTGCTCAAAAGGCTAATAATCTTCCACCCTAAGCGACAGCATCCAACAGGGATGCTGCCTCAAGGCTTGGCCGCTCTAACTCCCATCTAGTTCCCTGCTTAGAGACTGGGGAAGTGGCAGAGGATGGCCCATGTCCTTGAGTCCCTGCCCCCGACCCCCCAAGGTTGACCCGAACCAGCTCCTGGCCTGTGGCTTCAGATTGCCTCAGCTCGGTCCATGGCAGCCATCTGGGGCGTGAACAGCAGACGCAAGATCTTTCTCTCGCCATCCCGTCTTCTCTGTGAAAACTGCAGTTCCCATAACGGGAAACAGGTTCTAGAAAAGAATTCTAATTGCATCCTAGCATATCTTGCTGTTTGTCTGTTTGTTGAGTGATTTTTGAACAAATATTGTCCTCGTTTCTTTGTACACGCAAAGTGCTGGCATCACTACGGCATGGGACGATGGCCTTTGGACACATATACAGAACATTTTCTAGGCTTCAGAGATGATGGAATCTGTGCAATAGCAGGATTCGGGAGCACTCTGGGCTGTTGCTGCCTCTTAGCACCTGGCAGCTTAACCCAGAGGCTGTGGAGGCAGTTCAGCCCCATGTCATTCACAGCAGTCTGGGAAGTGCAAGGCAGGGTTTGGGGCTCCACAGAGCACTGGGGTGAGTAGGGACACACAGGCTCTGCCTTGGGGGCACGGCAAGAGCCGAACCATGCCCACAATCTCCCGCTCTCTCTTCAGGTCCCTCCAGAGTCCACTGCTTCTACCCAAATCGGAACCAGATGTGGCTGCTCGAGGGAACCCCGGTGTTTCCTGGGAGACATCGTGTGTCTCTGCCTCCCCAATCTGGTGCATTCCACGGGAGCAAAATTGTGGTGGACAACCTATCTCACAGTCCTACAGGTCTGCACCGATGCAACAGCCTCCCGAGTGCTGCCCACACCCTGTGCCCCTCGCTTGCCAGCCTGTGCAGGAGGCCGGTGCTCCGGCATAATGGTCAAGTGGTCACTGGCAGAGCTGGCATCCAATGCCGGCTGCGCCGGAAGACTTGGGAGAATGTCCTTACTCGCGGGATGCATGAGAGGTAGGATTTCACTCAGAGAGAAGATCACAGGGCACAAAGCCTTTGTACGGGCACACCCATGCACTTCACTTGGGCACTACCCTGCCGCCAAGACATACATGCGAAAGGCTCTTGGAGTGAAATGCCTGGGACACCAGGAGCGGCATCTTGGCATGATAGCTCTTCCTCTTGGGAGCTCTGGCCGGGCCCTGCTTCAAAGAGTTCGAGCCCAAAGTACAGCCCTCGTGACCCCCAAAGCTTCATTGGGAGACCCGTGCAGATGAGCTGCTCAGATTTCTAGCTGTGCTAGGTGTCACACTAGGTGTCCTGCAAACAACTGCATAGCGTCCTCACCTTCGTGGAAAAGCCATTCTTCCCAGTGGGCTTGCACCGGACAAAGAATGACAACCAACAGGATTCAAAGAAGCCATTGTCCCCATCAGCTCTGAACACTCTGTGAGGTCCCCGCGGTGCTCCTGCCGAACACCTGAGGGCGCTGTGATTGCGCAGGCACAGCCTGCTGCTTGCAGCTTTCCCCTAGCCCAAGTTCACATTCCCTTCCCTTTGGCATCTCACTCCTGGTCAGTGTCCTCGGAAGAGGATGAGACCTGGAGATCCTCATAGAGCACGCTGAGTGGGGATTTGGAGCAGGATCCCACTCTGTCATCTGCAACGGGGGTCTTGAGTGGTCGAGGAACGGCCTCCTCAGGAGGCTGGGAGGAGGGAGTGCTGATGATTGTGCAGCTCCACCGGTTGCCGTGAACTCTGCTGAGGAGCATCTTGAGGGACTGCAGGTGAGGGGCAGAGCCAGGACTTGGGGGATGGGGGCCAGTGCAGTCCGGGGAAGGCTTCAGCTGAGGTCTGTTGCTTGGAGGCTGCTGATGAGCGCTGAGCTCTGGATTTGGTGAGCTCTGGGTCACATGCCATGATGGTTTCCTTGCAACTCCTGCTGTAGCTGGCAGTGGCAGTGGCAGTGGCAGTGGCCGTGGCTGTGGCAGTGGCTGTTGTGTTTGGAGAGTCACCGGCTCTCTGGTCTGACTGGCATTCTGTGATGCAGGGACAGCAGCAGCGAGCCTTGGCCTCTTGGCGCCCGTCTGCCAAGAAGCTCTGGGCCAATGGGCCGATCTCTTGCCTGGAATGATGCTGCCGAGAGTGGAGCGTGGACACATTCTGCGTGCGGGACCCTGCGGCTTGGCCTGTGTCCACCCCTCAGGACACCTGACTGGTGCATGAGATTGGATGCTTTGAGGTCGGCCTTGCATCCTGGAGGCCTCTTGGGGAAGAGGAGACGCAGGGACTGCAGACCTCTCTTCTGCCTGAGCTTGGAGAAGAGGATTCATGCCGGTTGTCTTCTTGGTTGTGTGCACGGGCCGCGGCCTACTGGGTGTCCTCAGAAGCTTTTCAGAGGAGTCAGTCGCATTCTCACGGTGGTGTTGCTGTCTTGCTTGGGCTTTGGTGAGACATGTCTGGAGGGGAGTTCTGCGATGCTTCTCTTGTCGCCTGTGTCCCTCCTTGTCTTGTACTGTCTTGGTAAAGGGCCCGGAATCCTTGGACTGCTGGATCTTCTGTGGCCCCAGGTTCTCTTCATTGGACTTCAAGGGATACAGGGCTAGGGTCCCATCCCAGCGCTTGATGGGGCACCTCCTGCTGCTGGCCATGTGACCGAAGGCGCCACAGTGCTTGCACTTCACCCTGGGGTCCTCCTCCTCTGCTGGAGGAACTCTGGGCCCAGCTGCGACCATACGCTGCTTGCCCATCTTCTGAGATGTCAGTGCTCTGTGGGTCTGGGGCTGTGTCTTCTGCATCGACAGCCACCGCTCCACCTGCATGTTCTGAAGGACTTTCTGTCTGGTGCAAAGTAGTGTGCTTCTCCAGAGGCACAAAAATGCTGCTGGATGATGCTTGACAAACCGCCGTGGAGAGTGCAGGTTCCCAGCAGAGCACCAGCAAGGCAGAGAGGGAAGGGCGGAGGCCTTATATAGGGCCCTACAATGGGAGTAGCATACAGCCTGTTCATCTGAGCATCACAAATCCAGTCAAGCTTCATGAGATTCTGTCTGAGCAAAAGAAGGCATCCTCCTTGGGTCGCTAGCAATTTGAGCACACCCTGCCATATTTCTCTCACCAAACTTCACCATTGCATTTTGGAAACTTTGCTCTGCAATGTGCCTTTCCTTTTCTTCTTTGTGTCCCTCTGCTCTGCTAGGGAGGCAGTTTCACTATTTTGGAGTGTGTGTGTGTGTGTGTGTGTGTGTGTGTGTGTTTGAAGAGTGTTTGGAGATATGAAAGTTTGACAAGGTATTTTTAAGCGTTACGTTCTTCCATCAGTGGTTAAATAGTCTTGCCCTGCAGAGCCATTGAAGAGGAAATAGAAGGGCTTACCCTAACCCTAACCTTAACCCTCACCGTAACTCCTAACCCTGACCCTGACTCTGACCTGATGCTGATGTTGACCCTGACCTTGACCCTGACCCTGACCCTGACCCCTGGCTGGAGCTATGGCTTAAGTGGCAAAGCCTCGGCCTTGCAGTGCCAGCATGTATTATGGGTGTGGTCTGTGTCCCAGCCGCACCTGTTTGCATCCAGCTCTCTGCTTATGGGCTTGGAAAGCAGTGGTGGATGGCCCAAAGACTCGAGAGGCTGCATCCACCTGGGAGACCCAGAAGAAGCTCCTGACTCCAGGCTTCAGATCAACTCAGCCTTGGCTGTGGCAGCCATTTGGGCAGTGAACTAGCACATGGCAGATCCTGCTTTCCCTTTCTTGCTTTCCCACTCTCTCCCCCTCTGTCAATCTGCCTATTCCGTAAACATCAGTCTCTTATTTGTGTGTGTGTGTGTGTGTGCGTGTGCATGTGTGCGTGTGTGTGTGTGTGTGTGTGAGTACAAAGAGGAATTAGCAACCTATCAGCTGTGGGTCTGGCGCCGTTGCTCAAAAGGCTAATAATCTTCCACCCTAAGCGACAGCATCCAACAGGGATGCTGCCTCAAGGCTTGGCCGCTCTAACTCCCATCTAGTTCCCTGCTTAGAGACTGGGGAAGTGGCAGAGGATGGCCCATGTCCTTGAGTCCCTGCCCCCGACCCCCCAAGGTTGACCCGAACCAGCTCCTGGCCTGTGGCTTCAGATTGCCTCAGCTCGGTCCATGGCAGCCATCTGGGGCGTGAACAGCAGACGCAAGATCTTTCTCTCGCCATCCCGTCTTCTCTGTGAGAACTGCAGTTCCCATAACGGGAAACAGGTTCTAGAAAAGAATTCTAATTGCATCCTAGCATATCTTGCTGTTTGTCTGTTTGTTGAGTGATTTTTCAACAAATATTGTCCTCGTTTCTTTGTACACGCAAAGTGCTGGCATCACTACGGCATGGGACGATGGCCTTTGGACACATATACAGAACATTTTCTAGGCTTCAGAGATGATGGAATCTGTGCCATAGCAGGATTCGGGAGCACTCTGGGCTGTTGCTGCCTCTTAGCACCTGGCAGCTTAACCCAGAGGCTGTGGAGGCAGTTCAGCCCCATGACATTCACAGCAGTCTGGGAAGTGCAAGGCAGGGTTTGGGGCTCCACAGAGCACTGGGGTGAGTAGGGACACACAGGCTCTGCCTTGGGGGCACGGCAAGAGCCGAACCATGCCCACAATCTCCCGCTCTCTCTTCAGGTCCCTCCAGAGTCCACTGCTTCTACCCAAATCGGAACCAGATGTGGCTGCTCGAGGGAACCCCGGTGTTTCCTGGGAGACATCGTGTGTCTCTGCCTCCCCAATCTGGTGCATTCCACGGGAGCAAAATTGTGGTGGACAACCTATCTCACAGTCCTACAGGTCTGCACCGATGCAACAGCCTCCCGAGTGCTGCCCACACCCTGTGCCCCTCGCTTGCCAGCCTGTGCAGGAGGCCGGTGCTCCGGCATAATGGTCAAGTGGTCACTGGCAGAGCTGGCATCCAATGCCGGCTGCGCCGGAAGACTTGGGAGAATGTCCTTACTCGCGGGATGCATGAGAGGTAGGATTTCACTCAGAGAGACGATCACAGGGCACAAAGCCTTTGTACGGGCACACCCATGCACTTCACTTGGGCACTACCCTGCCGCCAAGACATACATGCGAAAGGCTCTTGGAGTGAAATGCCTGGGACACCAGGAGCGGCATCTTGGCATGATAGCTCTTCCTCTTGGGAGCTCTGGCCGGGCCCTGCTTCAAAGAGTTCGAGCCCAAAGTACAGCCCTCGTGACCCCCAAAGCTTCATTGGGAGACCCGTGCAGATGAGCTGCTCAGATTTCTAGCTGTGCTAGGTGTCACACTAGGTGTCCTGCAAACAACTGCATAGCGTCCTCACCTTCGTGGAAAAGCCATTCTTCCCAGTGGGCTTGCACCGGACAAAGAATGACAACCAACAGGATTCAAAGAAGCCATTGTCCCCATCAGCTCTGAACACTCTGTGAGGTCCCCGCGGTGCTCCTGCCGAACACCTGAGGGCGCTGTGATTGCGCAGGCACAGCCTGCTGCTTGCAGCTTTCCCCTAGCCCAAGTTCACATTCCCTTCCCTTTGGCATCTCACTCCTGGTCAGTGTCCTCGGAAGAGGATGAGACCTGGAGATCCTCATAGAGCACGCTGAGTGGGGATTTGGAGCAGGATCCCACTCTGTCATCTGCAACGGGGGTCTTGAGTGGTCGAGGAACGGCCTCCTCAGGAGGCTGGGAGGAGGGAGTGCTGATGATTGTGCAGCTCCACCGGTTGCCGTGAACTCTGCTGAGGAGCATCTTGAGGGACTGCAGGTGAGGGGCAGAGCCAGGACTTGGGGGATGGGGGCCAGTGCAGTCCGGGGAAGGCTTCAGCTGAGGTCTGTTGCTTGGAGGCTGCTGATGAGCGCTGAGCTCTGGATTTGGTGAGCTCTGGGTCACATGCCATGATGGTTTCCTTGCAACTCCTGCTGTAGCTGGCAGTGGCAGTGGCAGTGGCCGTGGCTGTGGCAGTGGCTGTTGTGTTTGGAGAGTCACCGGCTCTCTGGTCTGACTGGCATTCTGTGATGCAGGGACAGCAGCAGCGAGCCTTGGCCTCTTGGCGCCCGTCTGCCAAGAAGCTCTGGGCCAATGGGCCGATCTCTTGCCTGGAATGATGCTGCCGAGAGTGGAGCGTGGACACATTCTGCGTGCGGGACCCTGCGGCTTGGCCTGTGTCCACCCCTCAGGACACCTGACTGGTGCATGAGATTGGATGCTTTGAGGTCGGCCTTGCATCCTGGAGGCCTCTTGGGGAAGAGGAGACGCAGGGACTGCAGACCTCTCTTCTGCCTGAGCTTGGAGAAGAGGATTCATGCCGGTTGTCTTCTTGGTTGTGTGCACGGGCCGCGGCCTACTGGGTGTCCTCAGAAGCTTTTCAGAGGAGTCAGTCGCATTCTCACGGTGGTGTTGCTGTCTTGCTTGGGCTTTGGTGAGACATGTCTGGAGGGGAGTTCTGCGATGCTTCTCTTGTCGCCTGTGTCCCTCCTTGTCTTGTACTGTCTTGGTAAAGGGCCCGGAATCCTTGGACTGCTGGATCTTCTGTGGCCCCAGGTTCTCTTCATTGGACTTCAAGGGATACAGGGCTAGGGTCCCATCCCAGCGCTTGATGGGGCACCTCCTGCTGCTGGCCATGTGACCGAAGGCGCCACAGTGCTTGCACTTCACCCTGGGGTCCTCCTCCTCTGCTGGAGGAACTCTGGGCCCAGCTGCGACCATACGCTGCTTGCCCATCTTCTGAGATGTCAGTGCTCTGTGGGTCTGGGGCTGTGTCTTCTGCATCGACAGCCACCGCTCCACCTGCATGTTCTGAAGGACTTTCTGTCTGGTGCAAAGTAGTGTGCTTCTCCAGAGGCACAAAAATGCTGCTGGATGATGCTTGACAAACCGCCGTGGAGAGTGCAGGTTCCCAGCAGAGCACCAGCAAGGCAGAGAGGGAAGGGCGGAGGCCTTATATAGGGCCCTACAATGGGAGTAGCATACAGCCTGTTCATCTGAGCATCACAAATCCAGTCAAGCTTCATCAGATTCTGTCTGAGCAAAAGAAGGCATCCTCCTTGGGTCGCTAGCAATTTGAGCACACCCTGCCATATTTCTCTCACCAAACTTCACCATTGCATTTTGGAAACTTTGCTCTGCAATGTGCCTTTCCTTTTCTTCTTTGTGTCCCTCTGCTCTGCTAGGGAGGCAGTTTCACTATTTTGGAGTGTGTGTGTGTCTGTGTCTGTGTGTGTGTGTGTGTGTGTGTGTGTTTGAAGAGTGTTTGGAGATATGAAAGTTTGACAAGGTATTTTTAAGCGTTACGTTCTTCCATCAGTGGTTAAATAGTCTTGCCCTGCAGAGCCATTGAAGAGGAAATAGAAGGGCTTACCCTAACCCTAACCTTAACCCTCACCGTAACCCCTAACCCTGACCCTGACTCTGACCTGATGCTGATGTTGACCCTGACCTTGACCCTGACCCTGACCCTGACCCCTGGCTGGAGCTATGGCTTAAGTGGCAAAGCCTCGGCCTTGCAGTGCCAGCATGTATTATGGGTGTGGTCCGTGTCCCAGCCGCACCTGTTTGCATCCAGCTCTCTGCTTATGGGCTTGGAAAGCAGTGGTGGATGGCCCAAAGACTCGAGAGGCTGCATCCACCTGGGAGACCCAGAAGAAGCTCCTGACTCCAGGCTTCAGATCAACTCAGCCTTGGCTGTGGCAGCCATTTGGGCAGTGAACTAGCACATGGCAGAACCTGCTTTCCCTTTCTTGCTTTCCCGCTCTCTCCCCCTCTGTCAATTTTGCCTATTCCGTAAACATCAGTCTCTTATTTGTGTCTGTGTGTGTGTGTGCGTGTCCATGTGCATGTGTGCGTGTGTGTGTGTGTGTGTGAGTACAAAGAGGAATTAGCAACCTATCAGCTGTGGGTCTGGCGCCGTTGCTCAAAAGGCTAATAATCTTCCACCCTAAGCGACAGCATCCAACAGGGATGCTGCCTCAAGGCTTGGCCGCTCTAACTCCCATCTAGTTCCCTGCTTAGAGACTGGGGAAGTGGCAGAGGATGGCCCATGTCCTTGAGTCCCTGCCCCCGACCCCCCAAGGTTGACCCGAACCAGCTCCTGGCCTGTGGCTTCAGATTGCCTCAGCTCGGTCCATGGCAGCCATCTGGGGCGTGAACAGCAGACGCAAGATCTTTCTCTCGCCATCCCGTCTTCTCTGTGAAAACTGCAGTTCCCATAACGGGAAACAGGTTCTAGAAAAGAATTCTAATTGCATCCTAGCATATCTTGCTGTTTGTCTGTTTGTTGAGTGATTTTTCAACAAATATTGTCCTCGTTTCTTTGTACACGCAAAGTGCTGGCATCACTACGGCATGGGACGATGGCCTTTGGACACATATACAGAACATTTTCTAGGCTTCAGAGATGATGGAATCTGTGCCATAGCAGGATTCGGGAGCACTCTGGGCTGTTGCTGCCTCTTAGCACCTGGCAGCTTAACCCAGAGGCTGTGGAGGCAGTTCAGCCCCATGTCATTCACAGCAGTCTGGGAAGTGCAAGGCAGGGTTTGGGGCTCCACAGAGCACTGGGGTGAGTAGGGACACACAGGCTCTGCCTTGGGGGCACGGCAAGAGCCGAACCATGCCCACAATCTCCCGCTCTCTCTTCAGGTCCCTCCAGAGTCCACTGCTTCTACCCAAACCGGAACCAGATGTGGCTGCTCGAGGGAACCCCGGTGTTTCCTGGGAGACATCGTGTGTCTCTGCCTCCCCAATCTGGTGCATTCCACGGGAGCAAAATTGTGGTGGACAACCTATCTCACAGTCCTACAGGTCTGCACCGATGCAACAGCCTCCCGAGTGCTGCCCACACCCTGTGCCCCTCGCTTGCCAGCCTGTGCAGGAGGCCGGTGCTCCGGCATAATGGTCAAGTGGTCACTGGCAGAGCTGGCATCCAATGCCGGCTGCGCCGGAAGACTTGGGAGAATGTCCTTACTCGCGGGATGCATGAGAGGTAGGATTTCACTCAGAGAGAAGATCACAGGGCACAAAGCCTTTGTACGGGCACACCCATGCACTTCACTTGGGCACTACCCTGCCGCCAAGACATACATGCGAAAGGCTCTTGGAGTGAAATGCCTGGGACACCAGGAGCGGCATCTTGGCATGATAGCTCTTCCTCTTGGGAGCTCTGGCCGGGCCCTGCTTCAAAGAGTTCGAGCCCAAAGTACAGCCCTCGTGACCCCCAAAGCTTCATTGGGAGACCCGTGCAGATGAGCTGCTCAGATTTCTAGCTGTGCTAGGTGTCACACTAGGTGTCCTGCAAACAACTGCATAGCGTCCTCACCTTCGTGGAAAAGCCATTCTTCCCAGTGGGCTTGCACCGGACAAAGAATGACAACCAACAGGATTCAAAGAAGCCATTGTCCCCATCAGCTCTGAACACTCTGTGAGGTCCCCGCGGTGCTCCTGCCGAACACCTGAGGGCGCTGTGATTGCGCAGGCACAGCCTGCTGCTTGCAGCTTTCCCCTAGCCCAAGTTCACATTCCCTTCCCTTTGGCATCTCACTCCTGGTCAGTGTCCTCGGAAGAGGATGAGACCTGGAGATCCTCATAGAGCACGCTGAGTGGGGATTTGGAGCAGGATCCCACTCTGTCATCTGCAACGGGGGTCTTGAGTGGTCGAGGAACGGCCTCCTCAGGAGGCTGGGAGGAGGGAGTGCTGATGATTGTGCAGCTCCACCGGTTGCCGTGAACTCTGCTGAGGAGCATCTTGAGGGACTGCAGGTGAGGGGCAGAGCCAGGACTTGGGGGATGGGGGCCAGTGCAGTCCGGGGAAGGCTTCAGCTGAGGTCTGTTGCTTGGAGGCTGCTGATGAGCGCTGAGCTCTGGATTTGGTGAGCTCTGGGTCACATGCCATGATGGTTTCCTTGCAACTCCTGCTGTAGCTGGCAGTGGCAGTGGCAGTGGCAGTGGCCGTGGCTGTGGCAGTGGCTGTTGTGTTTGGAGAGTCACCGGCTCTCTGGTCTGACTGGCATTCTGTGATGCAGGGACAGCAGCAGCGAGCCTTGGCCTCTTGGCGCCCGTCTGCCAAGAAGCTCTGGGCCAATGGGCCGATCTCTTGCCTGGAATGATGCTGCCGAGAGTGGAGCGTGGACACATTCTGCGTGCGGGACCCTGCGGCTTGGCCTGTGTCCACCCCTCAGGACACCTGACTGGTGCATGAGATTGGATGCTTTGAGGTCGGCCTTGCATCCTGGAGGCCTCTTGGGGAAGAGGAGACGCAGGGACTGCAGACCTCTCTTCTGCCTGAGCTTGGAGAAGAGGATTCATGCCGGTTGTCTTCTTGGTTGTGTGCACGGGCCGCGGCCTACTGGGTGTCCTCAGAAGCTTTTCAGAGGAGTCAGTCGCATTCTCACGGTGGTGTTGCTGTCTTGCTTGGGCTTTGGTGAGACATGTCTGGAGGGGAGTTCTGCGATGCTTCTCTTGTCGCCTGTGTCCCTCCTTGTCTTGTACTGTCTTGGTAAAGGGCCCGGAATCCTTGGACTGCTGGATCTTCTGTGGCCCCAGGTTCTCTTCATTGGACTTCAAGGGATACAGGGCTAGGGTCCCATCCCAGCGCTTGATGGGGCACCTCCTGCTGCTGGCCATGTGACCGAAGGCGCCACAGTTCTTGCACTTCACCCTGGGGTCCTCCTCCTCTGCTGGAGGAACTCTGGGCCCAGCTGCGACCATACGCTGCTTGCCCATCTTCTGAGATGTCAGTGCTCTGTGGGTCTGGGGCTGTGTCTTCTGCATCGACAGCCACCGCTCCACCTGCATGTTCTGAAGGACTTTCTGTCTGGTGCAAAGTAGTGTGCTTCTCCAGAGGCACAAAAATGCTGCTGGATGATGCTTGACAAACCGCCGTGGAGAGTGCAGGTTCCCAGCAGAGCACCAGCAAGGCAGAGAGGGAAGGGCGGAGGCCTTATATAGGGCCCTACCATGGGAGTAGCATACAGCCTGTTCATCTGAGCATCACAAATCCAGTCAAGCTTCATCAGATTCTGTCTGAGCCAAAGAAGGCATCCTCCTTGGGTCGCTAGCAATTTGAGCACACCCTGCCATATTTCTCTCACCAAACTTCACCATTGCATTTTGGAAACTTTGCTCTGCAATGTGCCTTTCCTTTTCTTCTTTGTGTCCCTCTGCTCTGCTAGGGAGGCAGTTTCACTATTTTGGAGTGTGTGTGTGTCTGTGTCTGTGTGTGTGTGTGTGTGTGTGTGTGTGTGTGTGTGTTTGAAGAGTGTTTGGAGATATGAAAGTTTGACAAGGTATTTTTAAGCGTTACGTTCTTCCATCAGTGGTTAAATAGTCTTGCCCTGCAGAGCCATTGAAGAGGAAATAGAAGGGCTAACCCTAACCCTAACCTTAACCCTCACCGTAACCCCTAACCCTGACCCTGACTCTGACCTGATGCTGATGTTGACCCTGACCTTGACCCTGACCCTGACCCTGACCCTGGCTGGAGCTATGGCTTAAGTGGCAAAGCCTCGGCCTTGCAGTGCCAGCATGTATTATGGGTGTGGTCTGTGTCCCAGCCGCACCTGTTTGCATCCAGCTCTCTGCTTATGGGCTTGGAAAGCAGTGGTGGATGGCCCAAAGACTCGAGAGGCTGCATCCACCTGGGAGACCCAGAAGAAGCTCCTGACTCCAGGCTTCAGATCAACTCAGCCTTGGCTGTGGCAGCCATTTGGGCAGTGAACTAGCACATGGCAGATCCTGCTTTCCCTTTCTTGCTTTCCCGCTCTCTCCCCCTCTGTCAATCTGCCTATTCCGTAAACATCAGTCTCTTATTTGTGTGTGTGTGTGTGTGTGCATGTGCATGTGTGCGTGTGTGTGTGTGTGTGTGTGAGTACAAAGAGAAATTAGCAACCTATCAGCTGTGGGTCTGGCGCCGTTGCTCAAAAGGCTAATAATCTTCCACCCTAAGCGACAGCATCCAACAGGGATGCTGCCTCAAGGCTTGGCCGCTCTAACTCCCATCTAGTTCCCTGCTTAGAGACTGGGGAAGTGGCAGAGGATGGCCCATGTCCTTGAGTCCCTGCCCCCGACCCCCCAAGGTTGACCCGAACCAGCTCCTGGCCTGTGGCTTCAGATTGCCTCAGCTCGGTCCATGGCAGCCATCTGGGGCGTGAACAGCAGACTCAAGATCTTTCTCTCGCCATCCCGTCTTCTCTGTGAAAACTGCAGTTCCCATAACGGGAAACAGGTTCTAGAAAAGAATTCTAATTGCATCCTAGCATATCTTGCTGTTTGTCTGTTTGTTGAGTGATTTTTGAACAAATATTGTCCTCGTTTCTTTGTACACGCAAAGTGCTGGCATCACTACGGCATGGGACGATGGCCTTTGGACACATATACAGAACATTTTCTAGGCTTCAGAGATGATGGAATCTGTGCAATAGCAGGATTCGGGAGCACTCTGGGCTGTTGCTGCCTCTTAGCACCTGGCAGCTTAACCCAGAGGCTGTGGAGGCAGTTCAGCCCCATGTCATTCACAGCAGTCTGGGAAGTGCAAGGCAGGGTTTGGGGCTCCACAGAGCACTGGGGTGAGTAGGGACACACAGGCTCTGCCTTGGGGGCACGGCAAGAGCCGAACCATGCCCACAATCTCCCGCTCTCTCTTCAGGTCCCTCCAGAGTCCACTGCTTCTACCCAAATCGGAACCAGATGTGGCTGCTCGAGGGAACCCCGGTGTTTCCTGGGAGACATCGTGTGTCTCTGCCTCCCCAATCTGGTGCATTCCACGGGAGCAAAATTGTGGTGGACAACCTATCTCACAGTCCTACAGGTCTGCACCGATGCAACAGCCTCCCGAGTGCTGCCCACACCCTGTGCCCCTCGCTTGCCAGCCTGTGCAGGAGGCCGGTGCTCCGGCATAATGGTCAAGTGGTCACTGGCAGAGCTGGCATCCAATGCCGGCTGCGCCGGAAGACTTGGGAGAATGTCCTTACTCGCGGGATGCATGAGAGGTAGGATTTCACTCAGAGAGACGATCACAGGGCACAAAGCCTTTGTACGGGCACACCCATGCACTTCACTTGGGCACTACCCTGCCGCCAAGACATACATGCGAAAGGCTCTTGGAGTGAAATGCCTGGGACACCAGGAGCGGCATCTTGGCATGATAGCTCTTCCTCTTGGGAGCTCTGGCCGGGCCCTGCTTCAAAGAGTTCGAGCCCAAAGTACAGCCCTCGTGACCCCCAAAGCTTCATTGGGAGACCCGTGCAGATGAGCTGCTCAGATTTCTAGCTGTGCTAGGTGTCACACTAGGTGTCCTGCAAACAACTGCATAGCGTCCTCACCTTCGTGGAAAAGCCATTCTTCCCAGTGGGCTTGCACCGGACAAAGAATGACAACCAACAGGATTCAAAGAAGCCATTGTCCCCATCAGCTCTGAACACTCTGTGAGGTCCCCGCGGTGCTCCTGCCGAACACCTGAGGGCGCTGTGATTGCGCAGGCACAGCCTGCTGCTTGCAGCTTTCCCCTAGCCCAAGTTCACATTCCCTTCCCTTTGGCATCTCACTCCTGGTCAGTGTCCTCGGAAGAGGATGAGACCTGGAGATCCTCATAGAGCACGCTGAGTGGGGATTTGGAGCAGGATCCCACTCTGTCATCTGCAACGGGGGTCTTGAGTGGTCGAGGAACGGCCTCCTCAGGAGGCTGGGAGGAGGGAGTGCTGATGATTGTGCAGCTCCACCGGTTGCCGTGAACTCTGCTGAGGAGCATCTTGAGGGACTGCAGGTGAGGGGCAGAGCCAGGACTTGGGGGATGGGAGCCAGTGCAGTCCGGGGAAGGCTTCAGCTGAGGTCTGTTGCTTGGAGGCTGCTGATGAGCGCTGAGCTCTGGATTTGGTGAGCTCTGGGTCACATGCCATGATGGTTTCCTTGCAACTCCTGCTGTAGCTGGCAGTGGCAGTGGCAGTGGCAGTGGCCGTGGCTGTGGCAGTGGCTGTTGTGTTTGGAGAGTCACCGGCTCTCTGGTCTGACTGGCATTCTGTGATGCAGGGACAGCAGCAGCGAGCCTTGGCCTCTTGGCGCCCGTCTGCCAAGAAGCTCTGGGCCAATGGGCAGATCTCTTGCCTGGAATGATGCTGCCGAGAGTGGAGCGTGGACACATTCTGCGTGCGGGACCCTGCGGCTTGGCCTGTGTCCACCCCTCAGGACACCTGACTGGTGCATGAGATTGGATGCTTTGAGGTCGGCCTTGCATCCTGGAGGCCTCTTGGGGAAGAGGAGACGCAGGGACTGCAGACCTCTCTTCTGCCTGAGCTTGGAGAAGAGGATTCATGCCGGTTGTCTTCTTGGTTGTGTGCACGGGCCGCGGCCTACTGGGTGTCCTCAGAAGCTTTTCAGAGGAGTCAGTCGCATTCTCACGGTGGTGTTGCTGTCTTGCTTGGGCTTTGGTGAGACATGTCTGGAGGGGAGTTCTGCGATGCTTCTCTTGTCGCCTGTGTCCCTCCTTGTCTTGTACTGTCTTGGTAAAGGGCCCGGAATCCTTGGACTGCTGGATCTTCTGTGGCCCCAGGTTCTCTTCATTGGACTTCAAGGGATACAGGGCTAGGGTCCCATCCCAGCGCTTGATGGGGCACCTCCTGCTGCTGGCCATGTGACCGAAGGCGCCACAGTTCTTGCACTTCACCCTGGGGTCCTCCTCCTCTGCTGGAGGAACTCTGGGCCCAGCTGCGACCATACGCTGCTTGCCCATCTTCTGAGATGTCAGTGCTCTGTGGGTCTGGGGCTGTGTCTTCTGCATCGACAGCCACCGCTCCACCTGCATGTTCTGAAGGACTTTCTGTCTGGTGCAAAGTAGTGTGCTTCTCCAGAGGCACAAAAATGCTGCTGGATGATGCTTGACAAACCGCCGTGGAGAGTGCAGGTTCCCAGCAGAGCACCAGCAAGGCAGAGAGGGAAGGGCGGAGGCCTTATATAGGGCCCTACCATGGGAGTAGCATACAGCCTGTTCATCTGAGCATCACAAATCCAGTCAAGCTTCATCAGATTCTGTCTGAGCAAAAGAAGGCATCCTCCTTGGGTCGCTAGCAATTTGAGCACACCCTGCCATATTTCTCTCACCAAACTTCACCATTGCATTTTGGAAACTTTGCTCTGCAATGTGCCTTTCCTTTTCTTCTTTGTGTCCCTCTGCTCTGCTAGGAAGGCAGTTTCACTATTTTGGAGTGTGTGTGTGTCTGTGTCTGTGTGTGTGTGTGTGTGTGTGTGTGTGTGTTTGAAGAGTGTTTGGAGATATGAAAGTTTGACAAGGTATTTTTAAGCGTTACGTTCTTCCATCAGTGGTTAAATAGTCTTGCCCTGCAGAGCCATTGAAGAGGAAATAGAAGGGCTTACCCTAACCCTAACCTTAACCCTCACCGTAACTCCTAACCCTGACCCTGACTCTGACCTGATGCTGATGTTGACCCTGACCTTGACCCTGACCCTGACCCTGGCTGGAGCTATGGCTTAAGTGGCAAAGCCTCGGCCTTGCAGTGCCAGCATGTATTATGGGTGTGGTCTGTGTCCCAGCCGCACCTGTTTGCATCCAGCTCTCTGCTTATGGGCTTGGAAAGCAGTGGTGGATGGCCCAAAGACTCGAGAGGCTGCATCCACCTGGGAGACCCAGAAGAAGCTCCTAACTCCAGGCTTCAGATCAACTCAGCCTTGGATGTGGCAGCCATTTGGGCAGTGAACTAGCACATGGCAGATCCTGCTTTCCCTTTCTTGCTTTCCCGCTCTGTCCCCCTCTGTCAATCTGCCTATTCCATAAACATCAGTCTCTTATTTGTGTGTGTGTGTGTGTGTGTGTGTGCGTGTGCATGTGCATGTGTGCGTGTGTGTGTGTGTGTGTGAGTACAAAGAGGAATTAGCAACCTATCAGCTGTGGGTCTGGCGCCATTGCTCAAAAGGCTAATAATCTTCCACCCTAAGCGACAGCATCCAACAGGGATGCTGCCTCAAGGCTTGGCCGCTCTAACTCCCATCTAGTTCCCTGCTTAGAGACTGGGGAAGTGGCAGAGGATGGCCCATGTCCTTGAGTCCCTGCCCCCGACCCCCCAAGGTTGACCCGAACCAGCTCCTGGCCTGTGGCTTCAGATTGCCTCAGCTCGGTCCATGGCAGCCATCTGGGGCGTGAACAGCAGACGCAAGATCTTTCTCTCGCCATCCCGTCTTCTCTGTGAAAACTGCAGTTCCCATAACGGGAAACAGGTTCTAGAAAAGAATTCTAATTGCATCCTAGCATATCTTGCTGTTTGTCTGTTTGTTGAGTGATTTTTGAACAAATATTGTCCTCGTTTCTTTGTACACGCAAAGTGCTGGCATCACTACGGCATGGGACGATGGCCTTTGGACACATATACAGAACATTTTCTAGGCTTCAGAGATGATGGAATCTGTGCAATAGCAGGATTCGGGAGCACTCTGGGCTGTTGCTGCCTCTTAGCACCTGGCAGCTTAACCCAGAGGCTGTGGAGGCAGTTCAGCCCCATGTCATTCACAGCAGTCTGGGAAGTGCAAGGCAGGGTTTGGGGCTCCACAGAGCACTGGGGTGAGTAGGGACACACAGGCTCTGCCTTGGGGGCACGGCAAGAGCCGAACCATGCCCACAATCTCCCGCTCTCTCTTCAGGTCCCTCCAGAGTCCACTGCTTCTACCCAAATCGGAACCAGATGTGGCTGCTCGAGGGAACCCCGGTGTTTCCTGGGAGACATCGTGTGTCTCTGCCTCCCCAATCTGGTGCATTCCACGGGAGCAAAATTGTGGTGGACAACCTATCTCACAGTCCTACAGGTCTGCACCGATGCAACAGCCTCCCGAGTGCTGCCCACACCCTGTGCCCCTCGCTTGCCAGCCTGTGCAGGAGGCCGGTGCTCCGGCATAATGGTCAAGTGGTCACTGGCAGAGCTGGCATCCAATGCCGGCTGCGCCGGAAGACTTGGGAGAATGTCCTTACTCGCGGGATGCATGAGAGGTAGGATTTCACTCAGAGAGACGATCACAGTGCACAAAGCCTTTGTACGGGCACACCCATGCAATTCACTTGGGCACTACCCTGCCGCCAAGACATACATGCGAAAGGCTCTTGGAGTGAAATGCCTGGGACACCAGGAGCGGCATCTTGGCATGATAGCTCTTCCTCTTGGGAGCTCTGGCCGGGCCCTGCTTCAAAGAGTTCGAGCCCAAAGTACAGCCCTCGTGACCCCCAAAGCTTCATTGGGAGACCCGTGCAGATGAGCTGCTCAGATTTCTAGCTGTGCTAGGTGTCACACTAGGTGTCCTGCAAACAACTGCATAGCGTCCTCACCTTCGTGGAAAAGCCATTCTTCCCAGTGGGCTTGCACCGGACAAAGAATGACAACCAACAGGATTCAAAGAAGCCATTGTCCCCATCAGCTCTGAACACTCTGTGAGGTCCCCGCGGTGCTCCTGCCGAACACCTGAGGGCGCTGTGATTGCGCAGGCACAGCCTGCTGCTTGCAGCTTTCCCCTAGCCCAAGTTCACATTCCCTTCCCTTTGGCATCTCACTCCTGGTCAGTGTCCTCGGAAGAGGATGAGACCTGGAGATCCTCATAGAGCACGCTGAGTGGGGATTTGGAGCAGGATCCCACTCTGTCATCTGCAACGGGGGTCTTGAGTGGTCGAGGAACGGCCTCCTCAGGAGGCTGGGAGGAGGGAGTGCTGATGATTGTGCAGCTCCACCGGTTGCCGTGAACTCTGCTGAGGAGCATCTTGAGGGACTGCAGGTGAGGGGCAGAGCCAGGACTTGGGGGATGGGGGCCAGTGCAGTCCGGGGAAGGCTTCAGCTGAGGTCTGTTGCTTGGAGGCTGCTGATGAGCGCTGAGCTCTGGATTTGGTGAGCTCTGGGTCACATGCCATGATGGTTTCCTTGCAACTCCTGCTGTAGCTGGCAGTGGCAGTGGCAGTGGCAGTGGCCGTGGCTGTGGCAGTGGCTGTTGTGTTTGGAGAGTCACCGGCTCTCTGGTCTGACTGGCATTCTGTGATGCAGGGACAGCAGCAGCGAGCCTTGGCCTCTTGGCGCCCGTCTGCCAAGAAGCTCTGGGCCAATGGGCCGATCTCTTGCCTGGAATGATGCTGCCGAGAGTGGAGCGTGGACACATTCTGCGTGCGGGACCCTGCGGCTTGGCCTGTGTCCACCCCTCAGGACACCTGACTGGTGCATGAGATTGGATGCTTTGAGGTCGGCCTTGCATCCTGGAGGCCTCTTGGGGAAGAGGAGACGCAGGGACTGCAGACCTCTCTTCTGCCTGAGCTTGGAGAAGAGGATTCATGCCGGTTGTCTTCTTGGTTGTGTGCACGGGCCGCGGCCTACTGGGTGTCCTCAGAAGCTTTTCAGAGGAGTCAGTCGCATTCTCACGGTGGTGTTGCTGTCTTGCTTGGGCTTTGGTGAGACATGTCTGGAGGGGAGTTCTGCGATGCTTCTCTTGTCGCCTGTGTCCCTCCTTGTCTTGTACTGTCTTGGTAAAGGGCCCGGAATCCTTGGACTGCTGGATCTTCTGTGGCCCCAGGTTCTCTTCATTGGACTTCAAGGGATACAGGGCTAGGGTCCCATCCCAGCGCTTGATGGGGCACCTCCTGCTGCTGGCCATGTGACCGAAGGCGCCACAGTTCTTGCACTTCACCCTGGGGTCCTCCTCCTCTGCTGGAGGAACTCTGGGCCCAGCTGCGACCATACGCTGCTTGCCCATCTTCTGAGATGTCAGTGCTCTGTGGGTCTGGGGCTGTGTCTTCTGCATCGACAGCCACCGCTCCACCTGCATGTTCTGAAGGACTTTCTGTCTGGTGCAAAGTAGTGTGCTTCTCCAGAGGCACAAAAATGCTGCTGGATGATGCTTGACAAACCGCCGTGGAGAGTGCAGGTTCCCAGCAGAGCACCAGCAAGGCAGAGAGGGAAGGGCGGAGGCCTTATATAGGGCCCTACCATGGGAGTAGCATACAGCCTGTTCATCTGAGCATCACAAATCCAGTCAAGCTTCATCAGATTCTGTCTGAGCAAAAGAAGGCATCCTCCTTGGGTCGCTAGCAATTTGAGCACACCCTGCCATATTTCTCTCACCAAACTTCACCATTGCATTTTGGAAACTTTGCTCTGCAATGTGCCTTTCCTTTTCTTCTTTGTGTCCCTCTGCTCTGCTAGGGAGGCAGTTTCACTATTTTGGAGTGTGTGTGTGTCTTTGTGTGTGTGTGTGTGTGTGTGTGTGTGTTTGAAGAGTGTTTGGAGATATGAAAGTTTGACAAGGTATTTTTAAGCGTTACGTTCTTCCATTAGTGGTTAAATAGTCTTGCCCTGCAGAGCCATTGAAGAGGAAATAGAAGGGCTAACCCTAACCCTAACCTTAACCCTCACTGTAACCCCTAACCCTGACCCTGACTCTGACCTGATGCTGATGTTGACCCTGACCTTGACCCTGACCCTGACCCTGACCCCTGGCTGGAGCTATGGCTTAAGTGGCAAAGCCTCGGCCTTGCAGTGCCAGCATGTATTATGGGTGTGGTCTGTGTCCCAGCCGCACCTGTTTGCATCCAGCTCTCTGCTTATGGGCTTGGAAAGCAGTGGTGGATGGCCCAAAGACTCGAGAGGCTGCATCCACCTGGGAGACCCAGAAGAAGCTCCTGACTCCAGGCTTCAGATCAACTCAGCCTTGGCTGTGGCAGCCATTTGGGCAGTGAACTAGCACATGGCAGATCCTGCTTTCCCTTTCTTGCTTTCCCGCTCTCTCCCCCTCTGTCAATCTGCCTATTCCGTAAACATCAGTCTCTTATTTGTGTCTGTGTGTGTGTGTGCGTGTGCATGTGCATGTGTGCGTGTGTGTGTGTGTGTGTGTGTGTGAGTACAAAGAGAAATTAGCAACCTATCAGCTGTGGGTCTGGCGCCGTTGCTCAAAAGGCTAATAATCTTCCACCCTAAGCGACAGCATCCAACAGGGATGCTGCCTCAAGGCTTGGCCGCTCTAACTCCCATCTAGTTCCCTGCTTAGAGACTGGGGAAGTGGCAGAGGATGGCCCATGTCCTTGAGTCCCTGCCCCCGACCCCCCAAGGTTGACCCGAACCAGCTCCTGGCCTGTGGCTTCAGATTGCCTCAGCTCGGTCCATGGCAGCCATCTGGGGCGTGAACAGCAGACTCAAGATCTTTCTCTCGCCATCCCGTCTTCTCTGTGAAAACTGCAGTTCCCATAACGGGAAACAGGTTCTAGAAAAGAATTCTAATTGCATCCTAGCATATCTTGCTGTTTGTCTGTTTGTTGAGTGATTTTTGAACAAATATTGTCCTCGTTTCTTTGTACACGCAAAGTGCTGGCATCACTACGGCATGGGACGATGGCCTTTGGACACATATACAGAACATTTTCTAGGCTTCAGAGATGATGGAATCTGTGCCATAGCAGGATTCGGGAGCACTCTGGGCTGTTGCTGCCTCTTAGCACCTGGCAGCTTAACCCAGAGGCTGTGGAGGCAGTTCAGCCCCATGTCATTCACAGCAGTCTGGGAAGTGCAAGGCAGGGTTTGGGGCTCCACAGAGCACTGGGGTGAGTAGGGACACACAGGCTCTGCCTTGGGGGCACGGCAAGAGCCGAACCATGCCCACAATCTCCCGCTCTCTCTTCAGGTCCCTCCAGAGTCCACTGCTTCTACCCAAATCGGAACCAGATGTGGCTGCTCGAGGGAACCCCGGTGTTTCCTGGGAGACATCGTGTGTCTCTGCCTCCCCAATCTGGTGCATTCCACGGGAGCAAAATTGTGGTGGACAACCTATCTCACAGTCCTACAGGTCTGCACCGATGCAACAGCCTCCCGAGTGCTGCCCACACCCTGTGCCCCTCGCTTGCCAGCCTGTGCAGGAGGCCGGTGCTCCGGCATAATGGTCAAGTGGTCACTGGCAGAGCTGGCATCCAATGCCGGCTGCGCCGGAAGACTTGGGAGAATGTCCTTACTCGCGGGATGCATGAGAGGTAGGATTTCACTCAGAGAGACGATCACAGGGCACAAAGCCTTTGTACGGGCACACCCATGCACTTCACTTGGGCACTACCCTGCCGCCAAGACATACATGCGAAAGGCTCTTGGAGTGAAATGCCTGGGACACCAGGAGCGGCATCTTGGCATGATAGCTCTTCCTCTTGGGAGCTCTGGCCGGGCCCTGCTTCAAAGAGTTCGAGCCCAAAGTACAGCCCTCGTGACCCCCAAAGCTTCATTGGGAGACCCGTGCAGATGAGCTGCTCAGATTTCTAGCTGTGCTAGGTGTCACACTAGGTGTCCTGCAAACAACTGCATAGCGTCCTCACCTTCGTGGAAAAGCCATTCTTCCCAGTGGGCTTGCACCGGACAAAGAATGACAACCAACAGGATTCAAAGAAGCCATTGTCCCCATCAGCTCTGAACACTCTGTGAGGTCCCCGCGGTGCTCCTGCCGAACACCTGAGGGCGCTGTGATTGCGCAGGCACAGCCTGCTGCTTGCAGCTTTCCCCTAGCCCAAGTTCACATTCCCTTCCCTTTGGCATCTCACTCCTGGTCAGTGTCCTCGGAAGAGGATGAGACCTGGAGATCCTCATAGAGCACACTGAGTGGGGATTTGGAGCAGGATCCCACTCTGTCATCTGCAACGGGGGTCTTGAGTGGTCGAGGAACGGCCTCCTCAGGAGGCTGGGAGGAGGGAGTGCTGATGATTGTGCAGCTCCACCGGTTGCCGTGAACTCTGCTGAGGAGCATCTTGAGGGACTGCAGGTGAGGGGCAGAGCCAGGACTTGGGGGATGGGGGCCAGTGCAGTCCGGGGAAGGCTTCAGCTGAGGTCTGTTGCTTGGAGGCTGCTGATGAGCGCTGAGCTCTGGATTTGGTGAGCTCTGGGTCACATGCCATGATGGTTTCCTTGCAACTCCTGCTGTAGCTGGCAGTGGCAGTGGCAGTGGCCGTGGCTGTGGCAGTGGCTGTTGTGTTTGGAGAGTCACCGGCTCTCTGGTCTGACTGGCATTCTGTGATGCAGGGACAGCAGCAGCGAGCCTTGGCCTCTTGGCGCCCGTCTGCCAAGAAGCTCTGGGCCAATGGGCCGATCTCTTGCCTGGAATGATGCTGCCGAGAGTGGAGCGTGGACACATTCTGCGTGCGGGACCCTGCGGCTTGGCCTGTGTCCACCCCTCAGGACACCTGACTGGTGCATGAGATTGGATGCTTTGAGGTCGGCCTTGCATCCTGGAGGCCTCTTGGGGAAGAGGAGACGCAGGGACTGCAGACCTCTCTTCTGCCTGAGCTTGGAGAAGAGGATTCATGCCGGTTGTCTTCTTGGTTGTGTGCACGGGCCGCGGCCTACTGGGTGTCCTCAGAAGCTTTTCAGAGGAGTCAGTCGCATTCTCACGGTGGTGTTGCTGTCTTGCTTGGGCTTTGGTGAGACATGTCTGGAGGGGAGTTCTGCGATGCTTCTCTTGTCGCCTGTGTCCCTCCTTGTCTTGTACTGTCTTGGTAAAGGGCCCGGAATCCTTGGACTGCTGGATCTTCTGTGGCCCCAGGTTCTCTTCATTGGACTTCAAGGGATACAGGGCTAGGGTCCCATCCCAGCGCTTGATGGGGCACCTCCTGCTGCTGGCCATGTGACCGAAGGCGCCACAGTGCTTGCACTTCACCCTGGGGTCCTCCTCCTCTGCTGGAGGAACTCTGGGCCCAGCTGCGACCATACGCTGCTTGCCCATCTTCTGAGATGTCAGTGCTCTGTGGGTCTGGGGCTGTGTCTTCTGCATCGACAGCCACCGCTCCACCTGCATGTTCTGAAGGACTTTCTGTCTGGTGCAAAGTAGTGTGCTTCTCCAGAGGCACAAAAATGCTGCTGGATGATGCTTGACAAACCGCCGTGGAGAGTGCAGGTTCCCAGCAGAGCACCAGCAAGGCAGAGAGGGAAGGGCGGAGGCCTTATATAGGGCCCTACAATGGGAGTAGCATACAGCCTGTTCATCTGAGCATCACAAATCCAGTCAAGCTTCATGAGATTCTGTCTGAGCAAAAGAAGGCATCCTCCTTGGGTCGCTAGCAATTTGAGCACACCCTGCCATATTTCTCTCACCAAACTTCACCATTGCATTTTGGAAACTTTGCTCTGCAATGTGCCTTTCCTTTTCTTCTTTGTGTCCCTCTGCTCTGCTAGGGAGGCAGTTTCACTATTTTGGAGTGTGTGTGTGTGTGTGTGTGTGTGTGTGTGTGTTTGAAGAGTGTTTGGAGATATGAAAGTTTGACAAGGTATTTTTAAGCGTTACGTTCTTCCATCAGTGGTTAAATAGTCTTGCCCTGCAGAGCCATTGAAGAGGAAATAGAAGGGCTTACCCTAACCCTAACCTTAACCCTCACCGTAACTCCTAACCCTGACCCTGACTCTGACCTGATGCTGATGTTGACCCTGACCTTGACCCTGACCCTGACCCTGACCCCTGGCTGGAGCTATGGCTTAAGTGGCAAAGCCTCGGCCTTGCAGTGCCAGCATGTATTATGGGTGTGGTCTGTGTCCCAGCCGCACCTGTTTGCATCCAGCTCTCTGCTTATGGGCTTGGAAAGCAGTGGTGGATGGCCCAAAGACTCGAGAGGCTGCATCCACCTGGGAGACCCAGAAGAAGCTCCTGACTCCAGGCTTCAGATCAACTCAGCCTTGGCTGTGGCAGCCATTTGGGCAGTGAACTAGCACATGGCAGATCCTGCTTTCCCTTTCTTGCTTTCCCACTCTCTCCCCCTCTGTCAATCTGCCTATTCCGTAAACATCAGTCTCTTATTTGTGTGTGTGTGTGTGTGTGCGTGTGCATGTGTGCGTGTGTGTGTGTGTGTGTGTGAGTACAAAGAGGAATTAGCAACCTATCAGCTGTGGGTCTGGCGCCGTTGCTCAAAAGGCTAATAATCTTCCACCCTAAGCGACAGCATCCAACAGGGATGCTGCCTCAAGGCTTGGCCGCTCTAACTCCCATCTAGTTCCCTGCTTAGAGACTGGGGAAGTGGCAGAGGATGGCCCATGTCCTTGAGTCCCTGCCCCCGACCCCCCAAGGTTGACCCGAACCAGCTCCTGGCCTGTGGCTTCAGATTGCCTCAGCTCGGTCCATGGCAGCCATCTGGGGCGTGAACAGCAGACGCAAGATCTTTCTCTCGCCATCCCGTCTTCTCTGTGAGAACTGCAGTTCCCATAACGGGAAACAGGTTCTAGAAAAGAATTCTAATTGCATCCTAGCATATCTTGCTGTTTGTCTGTTTGTTGAGTGATTTTTCAACAAATATTGTCCTCGTTTCTTTGTACACGCAAAGTGCTGGCATCACTACGGCATGGGACGATGGCCTTTGGACACATATACAGAACATTTTCTAGGCTTCAGAGATGATGGAATCTGTGCCATAGCAGGATTCGGGAGCACTCTGGGCTGTTGCTGCCTCTTAGCACCTGGCAGCTTAACCCAGAGGCTGTGGAGGCAGTTCAGCCCCATGACATTCACAGCAGTCTGGGAAGTGCAAGGCAGGGTTTGGGGCTCCACAGAGCACTGGGGTGAGTAGGGACACACAGGCTCTGCCTTGGGGGCACGGCAAGAGCCGAACCATGCCCACAATCTCCCGCTCTCTCTTCAGGTCCCTCCAGAGTCCACTGCTTCTACCCAAATCGGAACCAGATGTGGCTGCTCGAGGGAACCCCGGTGTTTCCTGGGAGACATCGTGTGTCTCTGCCTCCCCAATCTGGTGCATTCCACGGGAGCAAAATTGTGGTGGACAACCTATCTCACAGTCCTACAGGTCTGCACCGATGCAACAGCCTCCCGAGTGCTGCCCACACCCTGTGCCCCTCGCTTGCCAGCCTGTGCAGGAGGCCGGTGCTCCGGCATAATGGTCAAGTGGTCACTGGCAGAGCTGGCATCCAATGCCGGCTGCGCCGGAAGACTTGGGAGAATGTCCTTACTCGCGGGATGCATGAGAGGTAGGATTTCACTCAGAGAGACGATCACAGGGCACAAAGCCTTTGTACGGGCACACCCATGCACTTCACTTGGGCACTACCCTGCCGCCAAGACATACATGCGAAAGGCTCTTGGAGTGAAATGCCTGGGACACCAGGAGCGGCATCTTGGCATGATAGCTCTTCCTCTTGGGAGCTCTGGCCGGGCCCTGCTTCAAAGAGTTCGAGCCCAAAGTACAGCCCTCGTGACCCCCAAAGCTTCATTGGGAGACCCGTGCAGATGAGCTGCTCAGATTTCTAGCTGTGCTAGGTGTCACACTAGGTGTCCTGCAAACAACTGCATAGCGTCCTCACCTTCGTGGAAAAGCCATTCTTCCCAGTGGGCTTGCACCGGACAAAGAATGACAACCAACAGGATTCAAAGAAGCCATTGTCCCCATCAGCTCTGAACACTCTGTGAGGTCCCCGCGGTGCTCCTGCCGAACACCTGAGGGCGCTGTGATTGCGCAGGCACAGCCTGCTGCTTGCAGCTTTCCCCTAGCCCAAGTTCACATTCCCTTCCCTTTGGCATCTCACTCCTGGTCAGTGTCCTCGGAAGAGGATGAGACCTGGAGATCCTCATAGAGCACGCTGAGTGGGGATTTGGAGCAGGATCCCACTCTGTCATCTGCAACGGGGGTCTTGAGTGGTCGAGGAACGGCCTCCTCAGGAGGCTGGGAGGAGGGAGTGCTGATGATTGTGCAGCTCCACCGGTTGCCGTGAACTCTGCTGAGGAGCATCTTGAGGGACTGCAGGTGAGGGGCAGAGCCAGGACTTGGGGGATGGGGGCCAGTGCAGTCCGGGGAAGGCTTCAGCTGAGGTCTGTTGCTTGGAGGCTGCTGATGAGCGCTGAGCTCTGGATTTGGTGAGCTCTGGGTCACATGCCATGATGGTTTCCTTGCAACTCCTGCTGTAGCTGGCAGTGGCAGTGGCAGTGGCAGTGGCCGTGGCTGTGGCAGTGGCTGTTGTGTTTGGAGAGTCACCGGCTCTCTGGTCTGACTGGCATTCTGTGATGCAGGGACAGCAGCAGCGAGCCTTGGCCTCTTGGCGCCCGTCTGCCAAGAAGCTCTGGGCCAATGGGCCGATCTCTTGCCTGGAATGATGCTGCCGAGAGTGGAGCGTGGACACATTCTGCGTGCGGGACCCTGCGGCTTGGCCTGTGTCCACCCCTCAGGACACCTGACTGGTGCATGAGATTGGATGCTTTGAGGTCGGCCTTGCATCCTGGAGGCCTCTTGGGGAAGAGGAGACGCAGGGACTGCAGACCTCTCTTCTGCCTGAGCTTGGAGAAGAGGATTCATGCCGGTTGTCTTCTTGGTTGTGTGCACGGGCCGCGGCCTACTGGGTGTCCTCAGAAGCTTTTCAGAGGAGTCAGTCGCATTCTCACGGTGGTGTTGCTGTCTTGCTTGGGCTTTGGTGAGACATGTCTGGAGGGGAGTTCTGCGATGCTTCTCTTGTCGCCTGTGTCCCTCCTTGTCTTGTACTGTCTTGGTAAAGGGCCCGGAATCCTTGGACTGCTGGATCTTCTGTGGCCCCAGGTTCTCTTCATTGGACTTCAAGGGATACAGGGCTAGGGTCCCATCCCAGCGCTTGATGGGGCACCTCCTGCTGCTGGCCATGTGACCGAAGGCGCCACAGTTCTTGCACTTCACCCTGGGGTCCTCCTCCTCTGCTGGAGGAACTCTGGGCCCAGCTGCGACCATACGCTGCTTGCCCATCTTCTGAGATGTCAGTGCTCTGTGGGTCTGGGGCTGTGTCTTCTGCATCGACAGCCACCGCTCCACCTGCATGTTCTGAAGGACTTTCTGTCTGGTGCAAAGTAGTGTGCTTCTCCAGAGGCACAAAAATGCTGCTGGATGATGCTTGACAAACCGCCGTGGAGAGTGCAGGTTCCCAGCAGAGCACCAGCAAGGCAGAGAGGGAAGGGCGGAGGCCTTATATAGGGCCCTACCATGGGAGTAGCATACAGCCTGTTCATCTGAGCATCACAAATCCAGTCAAGCTTCATCAGATTCTGTCTGAGCAAAAGAAGGCATCCTCCTTGAGTCGCTAGCAATTTGAGCACACCCTGCCATATTTCTCTCACCAAACTTCACCATTGCATTTTGGAAACTTTGCTCTGCAATGTGCCTTTCCTTTTCTTCTTTGTGTCCCTCTGCTCTGCTAGGGAGGCAGTTTCACTATTTTGGAGTGTGTGTGTGTCTTTGTGTGTGTGTGTGTGTGTGTGTGTTTGAAGAGTGTTTGGAGATATGAAAGTTTGACAAGGTATTTTTAAGCGTTACGTTCTTCCATTAGTGGTTAAATAGTCTTGCCCTGCAGAGCCATTGAAGAGGAAATAGAAGGGCTAACCCTAACCCTAACCTTAACCCTCACCGTAACCCCTAACCCTGACCCTGACTCTGACCTGATGCTGATGTTGACCCTGACCTTGACCCTGACCCTGACCCTGGCTGGAGCTATGGCTTAAGTGGCAAAGCCTCGGCCTTGCAGTGCCAGCATGTATTATGGGTGTGGTCTGTGTCCCAGCCGCACCTGTTTGCATCCAGCTCTCTGCTTATGGGCTTGGAAAGCAGTGGTGGATGGCCCAAAGACTCGAGAGGCTGCATCCACCTGGGAGACCCAGAAGAAGCTCCTGACTCCAGGCTTCAGATCAACTCAGCCTTGGCTGTGGCAGCCATTTGGGCAGTGAACTAGCACATGGCAGATCCTGCTTTCCCTTTCTTGCTTTCCCGCTCTCTCCCCCTCTGTCAATCTGCCTATTCCGTAAACATCAGTCTCTTATTTGTGTGTGTGTGTGTGTGCATGTGCATGTGTGCGTGTGTGTGTGTGTGTGTGTGTGTGTGAGTACAAAGAGAAATTAGCAACCTATCAGCTGTGGGTCTGGCGCCGTTGCTCAAAAGGCTAATAATCTTCCACCCTAAGCGACAGCATCCAACAGGGATGCTGCCTCAAGGCTTGGCCGCTCTAACTCCCATCTAGTTCCCTGCTTAGAGACTGGGGAAGTGGCAGAGGATGGCCCATGTCCTTGAGTCCCTGCCCCCGACCCCCCAAGGTTGACCCGAACCAGCTCCTGGCCTGTGGCTTCAGATTGCCTCAGCTCGGTCCATGGCAGCCATCTGGGGCGTGAACAGCAGACTCAAGATCTTTCTCTCGCCATCCCATCTTCTCTGTGAAAACTGCAGTTCCCATAACGGGAAACAGGTTCTAGAAAAGAATTCTAATTGCATCCTAGCATATCTTGCTGTTTGTCTGTTTGTTGAGTGATTTTTGAACAAATATTGTCCTCGTTTCTTTGTACACGCAAAGTGCTGGCATCACTACGGCATGGGACGATGGCCTTTGGACACATATACAGAACATTTTCTAGGCTTCAGAGATGATGGAATCTGTGCCATAGCAGGATTCGGGAGCACTCTGGGCTGTTGCTGCCTCTTAGCACCTGGCAGCTTAACCCAGAGGCTGTGGAGGCAGTTCAGCCCCATGTCATTCACAGCAGTCTGGGAAGTGCAAGGCAGGGTTTGGGGCTCCACAGAGCACTGGGGTGAGTAGGGACACACAGGCTCTGCCTTGGGGGCACGGCAAGAGCCGAACCATGCCCACAATCTCCCGCTCTCTCTTCAGGTCCCTCCAGAGTCCACTGCTTCTACCCAAATCGGAACCAGATGTGGCTGCTCGAGGGAACCCCGGTGTTTCCTGGGAGACATCGTGTGTCTCTGCCTCCCCAATCTGGTGCATTCCACGGGAGCAAAATTGTGGTGGACAACCTATCTCACAGTCCTACAGGTCTGCACCGATGCAACAGCCTCCCGAGTGCTGCCCACACCCTGTGCCCCTCGCTTGCCAGCCTGTGCAGGAGGCCGGTGCTCCGGCATAATGGTCAAGTGGTCACTGGCAGAGCTGGCATCCAATGCCGGCTGCGCCGGAAGACTTGGGAGAATGTCCTTACTCGCGGGATGCATGAGAGGTAGGATTTCACTCAGAGAGACGATCACAGGGCACAAAGCCTTTGTACGGGCACACCCATGCACTTCACTTGGGCACTACCCTGCCGCCAAGACATACATGCGAAAGGCTCTTGGAGTGAAATGCCTGGGACACCAGGAGCGGCATCTTGGCATGATAGCTCTTCCTCTTGGGAGCTCTGGCCGGGCCCTGCTTCAAAGAGTTCGAGCCCAAAGTACAGCCCTCGTGACCCCCAAAGCTTCATTGGGAGACCCGTGCAGATGAGCTGCTCAGATTTCTAGCTGTGCTAGGTGTCACACTAGGTGTCCTGCAAACAACTGCATAGCGTCCTCACCTTCGTGGAAAAGCCATTCTTCCCAGTGGGCTTGCACCGGACAAAGAATGACAACCAACAGGATTCAAAGAAGCCATTGTCCCCATCAGCTCTGAACACTCTGTGAGGTCCCCGCGGTGCTCCTGCCGAACACCTGAGGGCGCTGTGATTGCGCAGGCACAGCCTGCTGCTTGCAGCTTTCCCCTAGCCCAAGTTCACATTCCCTTCCCTTTGGCATCTCACTCCTGGTCAGTGTCCTCGGAAGAGGATGAGACCTGGAGATCCTCATAGAGCACGCTGAGTGGGGATTTGGAGCAGGATCCCACTCTGTCATCTGCAACGGGGGTCTTGAGTGGTCGAGGAACGGCCTCCTCAGGAGGCTGGGAGGAGGGAGTGCTGATGATTGTGCAGCTCCACCGGTTGCCGTGAACTCTGCTGAGGAGCATCTTGAGGGACTGCAGGTGAGGGGCAGAGCCAGGACTTGGGGGATGGGGGCCAGTGCAGTCCGGGGAAGGCTTCAGCTGAGGTCTGTTGCTTGGAGGCTGCTGATGAGCGCTGAGCTCTGGATTTGGTGAGCTCTGGGTCACATGCCATGATGGTTTCCTTGCAACTCCTGCTGTAGCTGGCAGTGGCAGTGGCAGTGGCAGTGGCCGTGGCTGTGGCAGTGGCTGTTGTGTTTGGAGAGTCACCGGCTCTCTGGTCTGACTGGCATTCTGTGATGCAGGGACAGCAGCAGCGAGCCTTGGCCTCTTGGCGCCCGTCTGCCAAGAAGCTCTGGGCCAATGGGCCGATCTCTTGCCTGGAATGATGCTGCCGAGAGTGGAGCGTGGACACATTCTGCGTGCGGGACCCTGCGGCTTGGCCTGTGTCCACCCCTCAGGACACCTGACTGGTGCATGAGATTGGATGCTTTGAGGTCGGCCTTGCATCCTGGAGGCCTCTTGGGGAAGAGGAGACGCAGGGACTGCAGACCTCTCTTCTGCCTGAGCTTGGAGAAGAGGATTCATGCCGGTTGTCTTCTTGGTTGTGTGCACGGGCCGCGGCCTACTGGGTGTCCTCAGAAGCTTTTCAGAGGAGTCAGTCGCATTCTCACGGTGGTGTTGCTGTCTTGCTTGGGCTTTGGTGAGACATGTCTGGAGGGGAGTTCTGCGATGCTTCTCTTGTCGCCTGTGTCCCTCCTTGTCTTGTACTGTCTTGGTAAAGGGCCCGGAATCCTTGGACTGCTGGATCTTCTGTGGCCCCAGGTTCTCTTCATTGGACTTCAAGGGATACAGGGCTAGGGTCCCATCCCAGCGCTTGATGGGGCACCTCCTGCTGCTGGCCATGTGACCGAAGGCGCCACAGTTCTTGCACTTCACCCTGGGGTCCTCCTCCTCTGCTGGAGGAACTCTGGGCCCAGCTGCGACCATACGCTGCTTGCCCATCTTCTGAGATGTCAGTGCTCTGTGGGTCTGGGGCTGTGTCTTCTGCATCGACAGCCACCGCTCCACCTGCATGTTCTGAAGGACTTTCTGTCTGGTGCAAAGTAGTGTGCTTCTCCAGAGGCACAAAAATGCTGCTGGATGATGCTTGACAAACCGCCGTGGAGAGTGCAGGTTCCCAGCAGAGCACCAGCAAGGCAGAGAGGGAAGGGCGGAGGCCTTATATAGGGCCCTACCATGGGAGTAGCATACAGCCTGTTCATCTGAGCATCACAAATCCAGTCAAGCTTCATCAGATTCTGTCTGAGCAAAAGAAGGCATCCTCCTTGAGTCGCTAGCAATTTGAGCACACCCTGCCATATTTCTCTCACCAAACTTCACCATTGCATTTTGGAAACTTTGCTCTGCAATGTGCCTTTCCTTTTCTTCTTTGTGTCCCTCTGCTCTGCTAGGGAGGCAGTTTCACTATTTTGGAGTGTGTGTGTGTCTTTGTGTGTGTGTGTGTGTGTGTGTGTTTGAAGAGTGTTTGGAGATATGAAAGTTTGACAAGGTATTTTTAAGCGTTACGTTCTTCCATTAGTGGTTAAATAGTCTTGCCCTGCAGAGCCATTGAAGAGGAAATAGAAGGGCTAACCCTAACCCTAACCTTAACCCTCACCGTAACCCCTAACCCTGACCCTGACTCTGACCTGATGCTGATGTTGACCCTGACCTTGACCCTGACCCTGACCCTGGCTGGAGCTATGGCTTAAGTGGCAAAGCCTCGGCCTTGCAGTGCCAGCATGTATTATGGGTGTGGTCTGTGTCCCAGCCGCACCTGTTTGCATCCAGCTCTCTGCTTATGGGCTTGGAAAGCAGTGGTGGATGGCCCAAAGACTCGAGAGGCTGCATCCACCTGGGAGACCCAGAAGAAGCTCCTGACTCCAGGCTTCAGATCAACTCAGCCTTGGCTGTGGCAGCCATTTGGGCAGTGAACTAGCACATGGCAGATCCTGCTTTCCCTTTCTTGCTTTCCCGCTCTCTCCCCCTCTGTCAATCTGCCTATTCCGTAAACATCAGTCTCTTATTTGTGTGTGTGTGTGTGTGCATGTGCATGTGTGCGTGTGTGTGTGTGTGTGTGTGTGTGTGAGTACAAAGAGAAATTAGCAACCTATCAGCTGTGGGTCTGGCGCCGTTGCTCAAAAGGCTAATAATCTTCCACCCTAAGCGACAGCATCCAACAGGGATGCTGCCTCAAGGCTTGGCCGCTCTAACTCCCATCTAGTTCCCTGCTTAGAGACTGGGGAAGTGGCAGAGGATGGCCCATGTCCTTGAGTCCCTGCCCCCGACCCCCCAAGGTTGACCCGAACCAGCTCCTGGCCTGTGGCTTCAGATTGCCTCAGCTCGGTCCATGGCAGCCATCTGGGGCGTGAACAGCAGACTCAAGATCTTTCTCTCGCCATCCCATCTTCTCTGTGAAAACTGCAGTTCCCATAACGGGAAACAGGTTCTAGAAAAGAATTCTAATTGCATCCTAGCATATCTTGCTGTTTGTCTGTTTGTTGAGTGATTTTTGAACAAATATTGTCCTCGTTTCTTTGTACACGCAAAGTGCTGGCATCACTACGGCATGGGACGATGGCCTTTGGACACATATACAGAACATTTTCTAGGCTTCAGAGATGATGGAATCTGTGCCATAGCAGGATTCGGGAGCACTCTGGGCTGTTGCTGCCTCTTAGCACCTGGCAGCTTAACCCAGAGGCTGTGGAGGCAGTTCAGCCCCATGTCATTCACAGCAGTCTGGGAAGTGCAAGGCAGGGTTTGGGGCTCCACAGAGCACTGGGGTGAGTAGGGACACACAGGCTCTGCCTTGGGGGCACGGCAAGAGCCGAACCATGCCCACAATCTCCCGCTCTCTCTTCAGGTCCCTCCAGAGTCCACTGCTTCTACCCAAATCGGAACCAGATGTGGCTGCTCGAGGGAACCCCGGTGTTTCCTGGGAGACATCGTGTGTCTCTGCCTCCCCAATCTGGTGCATTCCACGGGAGCAAAATTGTGGTGGACAACCTATCTCACAGTCCTACAGGTCTGCACCGATGCAACAGCCTCCCGAGTGCTGCCCACACCCTGTGCCCCTCGCTTGCCAGCCTGTGCAGGAGGCCGGTGCTCCGGCATAATGGTCAAGTGGTCACTGGCAGAGCTGGCATCCAATGCCGGCTGCGCCGGAAGACTTGGGAGAATGTCCTTACTCGCGGGATGCATGAGAGGTAGGATTTCACTCAGAGAGACGATCACAGGGCACAAAGCCTTTGTACGGGCACACCCATGCACTTCACTTGGGCACTACCCTGCCGCCAAGACATACATGCGAAAGGCTCTTGGAGTGAAATGCCTGGGACACCAGGAGCGGCATCTTGGCATGATAGCTCTTCCTCTTGGGAGCTCTGGCCGGGCCCTGCTTCAAAGAGTTCGAGCCCAAAGTACAGCCCTCGTGACCCCCAAAGCTTCATTGGGAGACCCGTGCAGATGAGCTGCTCAGATTTCTAGCTGTGCTAGGTGTCACACTAGGTGTCCTGCAAACAACTGCATAGCGTCCTCACCTTCGTGGAAAAGCCATTCTTCCCAGTGGGCTTGCACCGGACAAAGAATGACAACCAACAGGATTCAAAGAAGCCATTGTCCCCATCAGCTCTGAACACTCTGTGAGGTCCCCGCGGTGCTCCTGCCGAACACCTGAGGGCGCTGTGATTGCGCAGGCACAGCCTGCTGCTTGCAGCTTTCCCCTAGCCCAAGTTCACATTCCCTTCCCTTTGGCATCTCACTCCTGGTCAGTGTCCTCGGAAGAGGATGAGACCTGGAGATCCTCATAGAGCACGCTGAGTGGGGATTTGGAGCAGGATCCCACTCTGTCATCTGCAACGGGGGTCTTGAGTGGTCGAGGAACGGCCTCCTCAGGAGGCTGGGAGGAGGGAGTGCTGATGATTGTGCAGCTCCACCGGTTGCCGTGAACTCTGCTGAGGAGCATCTTGAGGGACTGCAGGTGAGGGGCAGAGCCAGGACTTGGGGGATGGGGGCCAGTGCAGTCCGGGGAAGGCTTCAGCTGAGGTCTGTTGCTTGGAGGCTGCTGATGAGCGCTGAGCTCTGGATTTGGTGAGCTCTGGGTCACATGCCATGATGGTTTCCTTGCAACTCCTGCTGTAGCTGGCAGTGGCAGTGGCAGTGGCAGTGGCCGTGGCTGTGGCAGTGGCTGTTGTGTTTGGAGAGTCACCGGCTCTCTGGTCTGACTGGCATTCTGTGATGCAGGGACAGCAGCAGCGAGCCTTGGCCTCTTGGCGCCCGTCTGCCAAGAAGCTCTGGGCCAATGGGCCGATCTCTTGCCTGGAATGATGCTGCCGAGAGTGGAGCGTGGACACATTCTGCGTGCGGGACCCTGCGGCTTGGCCTGTGTCCACCCCTCAGGACACCTGACTGGTGCATGAGATTGGATGCTTTGAGGTCGGCCTTGCATCCTGGAGGCCTCTTGGGGAAGAGGAGACGCAGGGACTGCAGACCTCTCTTCTGCCTGAGCTTGGAGAAGAGGATTCATGCCGGTTGTCTTCTTGGTTGTGTGCACGGGCCGCGGCCTACTGGGTGTCCTCAGAAGCTTTTCAGAGGAGTCAGTCGCATTCTCACGGTGGTGTTGCTGTCTTGCTTGGGCTTTGGTGAGACATGTCTGGAGGGGAGTTCTGCGATGCTTCTCTTGTCGCCTGTGTCCCTCCTTGTCTTGTACTGTCTTGGTAAAGGGCCCGGAATCCTTGGACTGCTGGATCTTCTGTGGCCCCAGGTTCTCTTCATTGGACTTCAAGGGATACAGGGCTAGGGTCCCATCCCAGCGCTTGATGGGGCACCTCCTGCTGCTGGCCATGTGACCGAAGGCGCCACAGTGCTTGCACTTCACCCTGGGGTCCTCCTCCTCTGCTGGAGGAACTCTGGGCCCAGCTGCGACCATACGCTGCTTGCCCATCTTCTGAGATGTCAGTGCTCTGTGGGTCTGGGGCTGTGTCTTCTGCATCGACAGCCACCGCTCCACCTGCATGTTCTGAAGGACTTTCTGTCTGGTGCAAAGTAGTGTGCTTCTCCAGAGGCACAAAAATGCTGCTGGATGATGCTTGACAAACCGCCGTGGAGAGTGCAGGTTCCCAGCAGAGCACCAGCAAGGCAGAGAGGGAAGGGCGGAGGCCTTATATAGGGCCCTACAATGGGAGTAGCATACAGCCTGTTCATCTGAGCATCACAAATCCAGTCAAGCTTCATCAGATTCTGTCTGAGCCAAAGAAGGCATCCTCCTTGGGTCGCTAGCAATTTGAGCACACCCTGCCATATTTCTCTCACCAAACTTCACCATTGCATTTTGGAAACTTTGCTCTGCAATGTGCCTTTCCTTTTCTTCTTTGTGTCCCTCTGCTCTGCTAGGGAGGCAGTTTCACTATTTTGGAGTGTGTGTGTGTGTGTGTGTGTGTGTGTGTGTGTGTGTTTGAAGAGTGTTTGGAGATATGAAAGTTTGACAAGGTATTTTTAAGCGTTACGTTCTTCCATCAGTGGTTAAATAGTCTTGCCCTGCAGAGCCATTGAAGAGGAAATAGAAGGGCTAACCCTAACCCTAACCTTAACCCTCACTGTAACCCCTAACCCTGACCCTGACTCTGACCTGATGCTGATGTTGACCCTGACCTTGACCCTGACCCTGACCCTGACCCTGACCCTGACTGGAGCTATGGCTTAAGTGGCAAAGCCTCGGCCTTGCAGTGCCAGCATGTATTATGGGTGTGGTCTGTGTCCCAGCCGCACCTGTTTGCATCCAGCTCTCTGCTTATGGGCTTGGAAAGCAGTGGTGGATGGCCCAAAGACTCGAGAGGCTGCATCCACCTGGGAGACCCAGAAGAAGCTCCTAACTCCAGGCTTCAGATCAACTCAGCCTTGGATGTGGCAGCCATTTGGGCAGTGAACTAGCACATGGCAGATCCTGCTTTCCCTTTCTTGCTTTCCCGCTCTGTCCCCCTCTGTCAATCTGCCTATTCCATAAACATCAGTCTCTTATTTGTGTGTGTGTGTGTGTGTGTGTGTGCGTGTGCATGTGCATGTGTGCGTGTGTGTGTGTGTGTGTGAGTACAAAGAGGAATTAGCAACCTATCAGCTGTGGGTCTGGCGCCATTGCTCAAAAGGCTAATAATCTTCCACCCTAAGCGACAGCATCCAACAGGGATGCTGCCTCAAGGCTTGGCCGCTCTAACTCCCATCTAGTTCCCTGCTTAGAGACTGGGGAAGTGGCAGAGGATGGCCCATGTCCTTGAGTCCCTGCCCCCGACCCCCCAAGGTTGACCCGAACCAGCTCCTGGCCTGTGGCTTCAGATTGCCTCAGCTCGGTCCATGGCAGCCATCTGGGGCGTGAACAGCAGACGCAAGATCTTTCTCTCGCCATCCCGTCTTCTCTGTGAAAACTGCAGTTCCCATAACGGGAAACAGGTTCTAGAAAAGAATTCTAATTGCATCCTAGCATATCTTGCTGTTTGTCTGTTTGTTGAGTGATTTTTGAACAAATATTGTCCTCGTTTCTTTGTACACGCAAAGTGCTGGCATCACTACGGCATGGGACGATGGCCTTTGGACACATATACAGAACATTTTCTAGGCTTCAGAGATGATGGAATCTGTGCAATAGCAGGATTCGGGAGCACTCTGGGCTGTTGCTGCCTCTTAGCACCTGGCAGCTTAACCCAGAGGCTGTGGAGGCAGTTCAGCCCCATGTCATTCACAGCAGTCTGGGAAGTGCAAGGCAGGGTTTGGGGCTCCACAGAGCACTGGGGTGAGTAGGGACACACAGGCTCTGCCTTGGGGGCACGGCAAGAGCCGAACCATGCCCACAATCTCCCGCTCTCTCTTCAGGTCCCTCCAGAGTCCACTGCTTCTACCCAAATCGGAACCAGATGTGGCTGCTCGAGGGAACCCCGGTGTTTCCTGGGAGACATCGTGTGTCTCTGCCTCCCCAATCTGGTGCATTCCACGGGAGCAAAATTGTGGTGGACAACCTATCTCACAGTCCTACAGGTCTGCACCGATGCAACAGCCTCCCGAGTGCTGCCCACACCCTGTGCCCCTCGCTTGCCAGCCTGTGCAGGAGGCCGGTGCTCCGGCATAATGGTCAAGTGGTCACTGGCAGAGCTGGCATCCAATGCCGGCTGCGCCGGAAGACTTGGGAGAATGTCCTTACTCGCGGGATGCATGAGAGGTAGGATTTCACTCAGAGAGACGATCACAGTGCACAAAGCCTTTGTACGGGCACACCCATGCAATTCACTTGGGCACTACCCTGCCGCCAAGACATACATGCGAAAGGCTCTTGGAGTGAAATGCCTGGGACACCAGGAGCGGCATCTTGGCATGATAGCTCTTCCTCTTGGGAGCTCTGGCCGGGCCCTGCTTCAAAGAGTTCGAGCCCAAAGTACAGCCCTCGTGACCCCCAAAGCTTCATTGGGAGACCCGTGCAGATGAGCTGCTCAGATTTCTAGCTGTGCTAGGTGTCACACTAGGTGTCCTGCAAACAACTGCATAGCGTCCTCACCTTCGTGGAAAAGCCATTCTTCCCAGTGGGCTTGCACCGGACAAAGAATGACAACCAACAGGATTCAAAGAAGCCATTGTCCCCATCAGCTCTGAACACTCTGTGAGGTCCCCGCGGTGCTCCTGCCGAACACCTGAGGGCGCTGTGATTGCGCAGGCACAGCCTGCTGCTTGCAGCTTTCCCCTAGCCCAAGTTCACATTCCCTTCCCTTTGGCATCTCACTCCTGGTCAGTGTCCTCGGAAGAGGATGAGACCTGGAGATCCTCATAGAGCACGCTGAGTGGGGATTTGGAGCAGGATCCCACTCTGTCATCTGCAACGGGGGTCTTGAGTGGTCGAGGAACGGCCTCCTCAGGAGGCTGGGAGGAGGGAGTGCTGATGATTGTGCAGCTCCACCGGTTGCCGTGAACTCTGCTGAGGAGCATCTTGAGGGACTGCAGGTGAGGGGCAGAGCCAGGACTTGGGGGATGGGGGCCAGTGCAGTCCGGGGAAGGCTTCAGCTGAGGTCTGTTGCTTGGAGGCTGCTGATGAGCGCTGAGCTCTGGATTTGGTGAGCTCTGGGTCACATGCCATGATGGTTTCCTTGCAACTCCTGCTGTAGCTGGCAGTGGCAGTGGCAGTGGCAGTGGCCGTGGCTGTGGCAGTGGCTGTTGTGTTTGGAGAGTCACCGGCTCTCTGGTCTGACTGGCATTCTGTGATGCAGGGACAGCAGCAGCGAGCCTTGGCCTCTTGGCGCCCGTCTGCCAAGAAGCTCTGGGCCAATGGGCCGATCTCTTGCCTGGAATGATGCTGCCGAGAGTGGAGCGTGGACACATTCTGCGTGCGGGACCCTGCGGCTTGGCCTGTGTCCACCCCTCAGGACACCTGACTGGTGCATGAGATTGGATGCTTTGAGGTCGGCCTTGCATCCTGGAGGCCTCTTGGGGAAGAGGAGACGCAGGGACTGCAGACCTCTCTTCTGCCTGAGCTTGGAGAAGAGGATTCATGCCGGTTGTCTTCTTGGTTGTGTGCACGGGCCGCGGCCTACTGGGTGTCCTCAGAAGCTTTTCAGAGGAGTCAGTCGCATTCTCACGGTGGTGTTGCTGTCTTGCTTGGGCTTTGGTGAGACATGTCTGGAGGGGAGTTCTGCGATGCTTCTCTTGTCGCCTGTGTCCCTCCTTGTCTTGTACTGTCTTGGTAAAGGGCCCGGAATCCTTGGACTGCTGGATCTTCTGTGGCCCCAGGTTCTCTTCATTGGACTTCAAGGGATACAGGGCTAGGGTCCCATCCCAGCGCTTGATGGGGCACCTCCTGCTGCTGGCCATGTGACCGAAGGCGCCACAGTGCTTGCACTTCACCCTGGGGTCCTCCTCCTCTGCTGGAGGAACTCTGGGCCCAGCTGCGACCATACGCTGCTTGCCCATCTTCTGAGATGTCAGTGCTCTGTGGGTCTGGGGCTGTGTCTTCTGCATCGACAGCCACCGCTCCACCTGCATGTTCTGAAGGACTTTCTGTCTGGTGCAAAGTAGTGTGCTTCTCCAGAGGCACAAAAATGCTGCTGGATGATGCTTGACAAACCGCCGTGGAGAGTGCAGGTTCCCAGCAGAGCACCAGCAAGGCAGAGAGGGAAGGGCGGAGGCCTTATATAGGGCCCTACAATGGGAGTAGCATACAGCCTGTTCATCTGAGCATCACAAATCCAGTCAAGCTTCATCAGATTCTGTCTGAGCAAAAGAAGGCATCCTCCTTGGGTCGCTAGCAATTTGAGCACACCCTGCCATATTTCTCTCACCAAACTTCACCATTGCATTTTGGAAACTTTGCTCTGCAATGTGCCTTTCCTTTTCTTCTTTGTGTCCCTCTGCTCTGCTAGGGAGGCAGTTTCACTATTTTGGAGTGTGTGTGTGTGTGTGTGTGTGTGTGTGTGTGTTTGAAGAGTGTTTGGAGATATGAAAGTTTGACAAGGTATTTTTAAGCGTTACGTTCTTCCATCAGTGGTTAAATAGTCTTGCCCTGCAGAGCCATTGAAGAGGAAATAGAAGGGCTTACCCTAACCCTAACCTTAACCCTCACCGTAACTCCTAACCCTGACCCTGACTCTGACCTGATGCTGATGTTGACCCTGACCTTGACCCTGACCCTGACCCTGACCCTGACCCCTGGCTGGAGCTATGGCTTAAGTGGCAAAGCCTCGGCCTTGCAGTGCCAGCATGTATTATGGGTGTGGTCTGTGTCCCAGCCGCACCTGTTTGCATCCAGCTCTCTGCTTATGGGCTTGGAAAGCAGTGGTGGATGGCCCAAAGACTCGAGAGGCTGCATCCACCTGGGAGACCCAGAAGAAGCTCCTGACTCCAGGCTTCAGATCAACTCAGCCTTGGCTGTGGCAGCCATTTGGGCAGTGAACTAGCACATGGCAGATCCTGCTTTCCCTTTCTTGCTTTCCTGCTCTCTCCCCCTCTGTCACTTTTGCCTATTCCGTAAACATCAGTCTCTTATTTGTGTCTGTGTGTGTGTGTGCGTGTGCATGTGCATGTGTGCGTGTGTGTGTGTGTGTGTGAGTACAAAGAGGAATTAGCAACCTATCAGCTGTGGGTCTGGCGCCGTTGCTCAAAAGGCTAATAATCTTCCACCCTAAGCGACAGCATCCAACAGGGATGCTGCCTCAAGGCTTGGCCGCTCTAACTCCCATCTAGTTCCCTGCTTAGAGACTGGGGAAGTGGCAGAGGATGGCCCATGTCCTTGAGTCCCTGCCCCCGACCCCCCAAGGTTGACCCGAACCAGCTCCTGGCCTGTGGCTTCAGATTGCCTCAGCTCGGTCCATGGCAGCCATCTGGGGCGTGAACAGCAGACTCAAGATCTTTCTCTCGCCATCCCGTCTTCTCTGTGAAAACTGCAGTTCCCATAACGGGAAACAGGTTCTAGAAAAGAATTCTAATTGCATCCTAGCATATCTTGCTGTTTGTCTGTTTGTTGAGTGATTTTTGAACAAATATTGTCCTCGTTTCTTTGTACACGCAAAGTGCTGGCATCACTACGGCATGGGACGATGGCCTTTGGACACATATACAGAACATTTTCTAGGCTTCAGAGATGATGGAATCTGTGCCATAGCAGGATTCGGGAGCACTCTGGGCTGTTGCTGCCTCTTAGCACCTGGCAGCTTAACCCAGAGGCTGTGGAGGCAGTTCAGCCCCATGTCATTCACAGCAGTCTGGGAAGTGCAAGGCAGGGTTTGGGGCTCCACAGAGCACTGGGGTGAGTAGGGACACACAGGCTCTGCCTTGGGGGCACGGCAAGAGCCGAACCATGCCCACAATCTCCCGCTCTCTCTTCAGGTCCCTCCAGAGTCCACTGCTTCTACCCAAATCGGAACCAGATGTGGCTGCTCGAGGGAACCCCGGTGTTTCCTGGGAGACATCGTGTGTCTCTGCCTCCCCAATCTGGTGCATTCCACGGGAGCAAAATTGTGGTGGACAACCTATCTCACAGTCCTACAGGTCTGCACCGATGCAACAGCCTCCCGAGTGCTGCCCACACCCTGTGCCCCTCGCTTGCCAGCCTGTGCAGGAGGCCGGTGCTCCGGCATAATGGTCAAGTGGTCACTGGCAGAGCTGGCATCCAATGCCGGCTGCGCCGGAAGACTTGGGAGAATGTCCTTACTCGCGGGATGCATGAGAGGTAGGATTTCACTCAGAGAGACGATCACAGGGCACAAAGCCTTTGTACGGGCACACCCATGCACTTCACTTGGGCACTACCCTGCCGCCAAGACATACATGCGAAAGGCTCTTGGAGTGAAATGCCTGGGACACCAGGAGCGGCATCTTGGCATGATAGCTCTTCCTCTTGGGAGCTCTGGCCGGGCCCTGCTTCAAAGAGTTCGAGCCCAAAGTACAGCCCTCGTGACCCCCAAAGCTTCATTGGGAGACCCGTGCAGATGAGCTGCTCAGATTTCTAGCTGTGCTAGGTGTCACACTAGGTGTCCTGCAAACAACTGCATAGCGTCCTCACCTTCGTGGAAAAGCCATTCTTCCCAGTGGGCTTGCACCGGACAAAGAATGACAACCAACAGGATTCAAAGAAGCCATTGTCCCCATCAGCTCTGAACACTCTGTGAGGTCCCCGCGGTGCTCCTGCCGAACACCTGAGGGCGCTGTGATTGCGCAGGCACAGCCTGCTGCTTGCAGCTTTCCCCTAGCCCAAGTTCACATTCCCTTCCCTTTGGCATCTCACTCCTGGTCAGTGTCCTCGGAAGAGGATGAGACCTGGAGATCCTCATAGAGCACGCTGAGTGGGGATTTGGAGCAGGATCCCACTCTGTCATCTGCAACGGGGGTCTTGAGTGGTCGAGGAACGGCCTCCTCAGGAGGCTGGGAGGAGGGAGTGCTGATGATTGTGCAGCTCCACCGGTTGCCGTGAACTCTGCTGAGGAGCATCTTGAGGGACTGCAGGTGAGGGGCAGAGCCAGGACTTGGGGGATGGGGGCCAGTGCAGTCCGGGGAAGGCTTCAGCTGAGGTCTGTTGCTTGGAGGCTGCTGATGAGCGCTGAGCTCTGGATTTGGTGAGCTCTGGGTCACATGCCATGATGGTTTCCTTGCAACTCCTGCTGTAGCTGGCAGTGGCAGTGGCAGTGGCAGTGGCCGTGGCTGTGGCAGTGGCTGTTGTGTTTGGAGAGTCACCGGCTCTCTGGTCTGACTGGCATTCTGTGATGCAGGGACAGCAGCAGCGAGCCTTGGCCTCTTGGCGCCCGTCTGCCAAGAAGCTCTGGGCCAATGGGCCGATCTCTTGCCTGGAATGATGCTGCCGAGAGTGGAGCGTGGACACATTCTGCGTGCGGGACCCTGCGGCTTGGCCTGTGTCCACCCCTCAGGACACCTGACTGGTGCATGAGATTGGATGCTTTGAGGTCGGCCTTGCATCCTGGAGGCCTCTTGGGGAAGAGGAGACGCAGGGACTGCAGACCTCTCTTCTGCCTGAGCTTGGAGAAGAGGATTCATGCCGGTTGTCTTCTTGGTTGTGTGCACGGGCCGCGGCCTACTGGGTGTCCTCAGAAGCTTTTCAGAGGAGTCAGTCGCATTCTCACGGTGGTGTTGCTGTCTTGCTTGGGCTTTGGTGAGACATGTCTGGAGGGGAGTTCTGCGATGCTTCTCTTGTCGCCTGTGTCCCTCCTTGTCTTGTACTGTCTTGGTAAAGGGCCCGGAATCCTTGGACTGCTGGATCTTCTGTGGCCCCAGGTTCTCTTCATTGGACTTCAAGGGATACAGGGCTAGGGTCCCATCCCAGCGCTTGATGGGGCACCTCCTGCTGCTGGCCATGTGACCGAAGGCGCCACAGTTCTTGCACTTCACCCTGGGGTCCTCCTCCTCTGCTGGAGGAACTCTGGGCCCAGCTGCGACCATACGCTGCTTGCCCATCTTCTGAGATGTCAGTGCTCTGTGGGTCTGGGGCTGTGTCTTCTGCATCGACAGCCACCGCTCCACCTGCATGTTCTGAAGGACTTTCTGTCTGGTGCAAAGTAGTGTGCTTCTCCAGAGGCACAAAAATGCTGCTGGATGATGCTTGACAAACCGCCGTGGAGAGTGCAGGTTCCCAGCAGAGCACCAGCAAGGCAGAGAGGGAAGGGCGGAGGCCTTATATAGGGCCCTACAATGGGAGTAGCATACAGCCTGTTCATCTGAGCATCACAAATCCAGTCAAGCTTCATCAGATTCTGTCTGAGCAAAAGAAGGCATCCTCCTTGGGTCGCTAGCAATTTGAGCACACCCTGCCATATTTCTCTCACCAAACTTCACCATTGCATTTTGGAAACTTTGCTCTGCAATGTGCCTTTCCTTTTCTTCTTTGTGTCCCTCTGCTCTGCTAGGGAGGCAGTTTCACTATTTTGGAGTGTGTGTGTGTCTGTGTGTGTGTGTGTGTGTGTGTGTGTGTGTGTTTGAAGAGTGTTTGGAGATATGAAAGTTTGACAAGGTATTTTTAAGCGTTACGTTCTTCCATCAGTGGTTAAATAGTCTTGCCCTGCAGAGCCATTGAAGAGGAAATAGAAGGGCTAACCCTAACCCTAACCTTAACCCTCACCGTAACCCCTAACCCTGACCCTGACTCTGACCTGATGCTGATGTTGACCCTGACCTTGACCCTGACCCTGACCCTGACCCCTGGCTGGAGCTATGGCTTAAGTGGCAAAGCCTCGGCCTTGCAGTGCCAGCATGTATTATGGGTGTGGTCTGTGTCCCAGCCGCACCTGTTTGCATCCAGCTCTCTGCTTATGGGCTTGGAAAGCAGTGGTGGATGGCCCAAAGACTCGAGAGGCTGCATCCACCTGGGAGACCCAGAAGAAGCTCCTGACTCCAGGCTTCAGATCAACTCAGCCTTGGCTGTGGCAGCCATTTGGGCAGTGAACTAGCACATGGCAGATCCTGCTTTCCCTTTCTTGCTTTCCCGCTCTGTCCCATTCTGTCAATCTGCCTATTCCGTAAACATCAGTCTCTTATTTGTGTGTGTGTGTGTGTGTGTGCGTGTGCATGTGTGTGTGTGTGTGTGTATGTGTGTGTGTGTGAGTACAAAGAGGAATTAGCAACCTATCAGCTGTGGGTCTGGCGCCGTTGCTCAAAAGGCTAATAATCTTCCACCCTAAGCGACAGCATCCAACAGGGATGCTGCCTCAAGGCTTGGCCGCTCTAACTCCCATCTAGTTCCCTGCTTAGAGACTGGGGAAGTGGCAGAGGATGGCCCATGTCCTTGAGTCCCTGCCCCCGACCCCCCAAGGTTGACCCGAACCAGCTCCTGGCCTGTGGCTTCAGATTGCCTCAGCTCGGTCCATGGCAGCCATCTGGGGCGTGAACAGCAGACGCAAGATCTTTCTCTCGCCATCCCGTCTTCTCTGTGAAAACTGCAGTTCCCATAACGGGAAACAGGTTCTAGAAAAGAATTCTAATTGCATCCTAGCATATCTTGCTGTTTGTCTGTTTGTTGAGTGATTTTTGAACAAATATTGTCCTCGTTTCTTTGTACACGCAAAGTGCTGGCATCACTACGGCATGGGACGATGGCCTTTGGACACATATACAGAACATTTTCTAGGCTTCAGAGATGATGGAATCTGTGCAATAGCAGGATTCGGGAGCACTCTGGGCTGTTGCTGCCTCTTAGCACCTGGCAGCTTAACCCAGAGGCTGTGGAGGCAGTTCAGCCCCATGTCATTCACAGCAGTCTGGGAAGTGCAAGGCAGGGTTTGGGGCTCCACAGAGCACTGGGGTGAGTAGGGACACACAGGCTCTGCCTTGGGGGCACGGCAAGAGCCGAACCATGCCCACAATCTCCCGCTCTCTCTTCAGGTCCCTCCAGAGTCCACTGCTTCTACCCAAATCGGAACCAGATGTGGCTGCTCGAGGGAACCCCGGTGTTTCCTGGGAGACATCGTGTGTCTCTGCCTCCCCAATCTGGTGCATTCCACGGGAGCAAAATTGTGGTGGACAACCTATCTCACAGTCCTACAGGTCTGCACCGATGCAACAGCCTCCCGAGTGCTGCCCACACCCTGTGCCCCTCGCTTGCCAGCCTGTGCAGGAGGCCGGTGCTCCGGCATAATGGTCAAGTGGTCACTGGCAGAGCTGGCATCCAATGCCGGCTGCGCCGGAAGACTTGGGAGAATGTCCTTACTCGCGGGATGCATGAGAGGTAGGATTTCACTCAGAGAGACGATCACAGTGCACAAAGCCTTTGTACGGGCACACCCATGCAATTCATTTGGGCACTACCCTGCCCGCCAAGACATACATGCGAAAGGCTCTTGGAGTGAAATGCCTGGGACACCAGGAGCGGCATCTTGGCATGATAGCTCTTCCTCTTGGGAGCTCTGGCCGGGCCCTGCTTCAAAGAGTTCGAGCCCAAAGTACAGCCCTCGTGACCCCCAAAGCTTCATTGGGAGACCCGTGCAGATGAGCTGCTCAGATTTCTAGCTGTGCTAGGTGTCACACTAGGTGTCCTGCAAACAACTGCATAGCGTCCTCACCTTCGTGGAAAAGCCATTCTTCCCAGTGGGCTTGCACCGGACAAAGAATGACAACCAACAGGATTCAAAGAAGCCATTGTCCCCATCAGCTCTGAACACTCTGTGAGGTCCCCGCGGTGCTCCTGCCGAACACCTGAGGGCGCTGTGATTGCGCAGGCACAGCCTGCTGCTTGCAGCTTTCCCCTAGCCCAAGTTCACATTCCCTTCCCTTTGGCATCTCACTCCTGGTCAGTGTCCTCGGAAGAGGATGAGACCTGGAGATCCTCATAGAGCACGCTGAGTGGGGATTTGGAGCAGGATCCCACTCTGTCATCTGCAACGGGGGTCTTGAGTGGTCGAGGAACGGCCTCCTCAGGAGGCTGGGAGGAGGGAGTGCTGATGATTGTGCAGCTCCACCGGTTGCCGTGAACTCTGCTGAGGAGCATCTTGAGGGACTGCAGGTGAGGGGCAGAGCCAGGACTTGGGGGATGGGGGCCAGTGCAGTCCGGGGAAGGCTTCAGCTGAGGTCTGTTGCTTGGAGGCTGCTGATGAGCGCTGAGCTCTGGATTTGGTGAGCTCTGGGTCACATGCCATGATGGTTTCCTTGCAACTCCTGCTGTAGCTGGCAGTGGCAGTGGCAGTGGCAGTGGCCGTGGCTGTGGCAGTGGCTGTTGTGTTTGGAGAGTCACCGGCTCTCTGGTCTGACTGGCATTCTGTGATGCAGGGACAGCAGCAGCAAGCCTTGGCCTCTTGGCGCCCGTCTGCCAAGAAGCTCTGGGCCAATGGGCTGATCTCTTGCCTGGAATGATGCTGCCGAGAGTGGAGCGTGGACACATTCTGCGTGCGGGACCCTGCGGCTTGGCCTGTGTCCACCCCTCAGGACACCTGACTGGTGCATGAGATTGGATGCTTTGAGGTCGGCCTTGCATCCTGGAGGCCTCTTGGGGAAGAGGAGACGCAGGGACTGCAGACCTCTCTTCTGCCTGAGCTTGGAGAAGAGGATTCATGCCGGTTGTCTTCTTGGTTGTGTGCACGGGCCGCGGCCTACTGGGTGTCCTCAGAAGCTTTTCAGAGGAGTCAGTCGCATTCTCACGGTGGTGTTGCTGTCTTGCTTGGGCTTTGGTGAGACATGTCTGGAGGGGAGTTCTGCGATGCTTCTCTTGTCGCCTGTGTCCCTCCTTGTCTTGTACTGTCTTGGTAAAGGGCCCGGAATCCTTGGACTGCTGGATCTTCTGTGGCCCCAGGTTCTCTTCATTGGACTTCAAGGGATACAGGGCTAGGGTCCCATCCCAGCGCTTGATGGGGCACCTCCTGCTGCTGGCCATGTGACCGAAGGCGCCACAGTTCTTGCACTTCACCCTGGGGTCCTCCTCCTCTGCTGGAGGAACTCTGGGCCCAGCTGCGACCATACGCTGCTTGCCCATCTTCTGAGATGTCAGTGCTCTGTGGGTCTGGGGCTGTGTCTTCTGCATCGACAGCCACCGCTCCACCTGCATGTTCTGAAGGACTTTCTGTCTGGTGCAAAGTAGTGTGCTTCTCCAGAGGCACAAAAATGCTGCTGGATGATGCTTGACAAACCGCCGTGGAGAGTGCAGGTTCCCAGCAGAGCACCAGCAAGGCAGAGAGGGAAGGGCGGAGGCCTTATATAGGGCCCTACAATGGGAGTAGCATACAGCCTGTTCATCTGAGCATCACAAATCCAGTCAAGCTTCATCAGATTCTGTCTGAGCAAAAGAAGGCATCCTCCTTGGGTCGCTAGCAATTTGAGCACACCCTGCCATATTTCTCTCACCAAACTTCACCATTGCATTTTGGAAACTTTGCTCTGCAATGTGCCTTTCCTTTTCTTCTTTGTGTCCCTCTGCTCTGCTAGGGAGGCAGTTTCACTTTTTTGGAGTGTGTGTGTGTCTGTGTCTGTGTGTGTGTGTGTGTGTGTGTGTGTTTGAAGAGTGTTTGGAGATATGAAAGTTTGACAAGGTATTTTTAAGCGTTACGTTCTTCCATCAGTGGTTAAATAGTCTTGCCCTGCAGAGCCATTGAAGAGGAAATAGAAGGGCTAACCCTAACCCTAACCTTAACCCTCACCGTAACCCCTAACCCTGACCCTGACCCTGACTCTGACCTGATGCTGATGTTGACCCTGACCTTGACCCTGACCCTGACCCTGACCCCTGGCTGGAGCTATGGCTTAAGTGGCAAAGCCTCGGCCTTGCAGTGCCAGCATGTATTATGGGTGTGGTCTGTGTCCCAGCCGCACCTGTTTGCATCCAGCTCTCTGCTTATGGGCTTGGAAAGCAGTGGTGGATGGCCCAAAGACTCGAGAGGCTGCATCCACCTGGGAGACCCAGAAGAAGCTCCTGACTCCAGGCTTCAGATCAACTCAGCCTTGGCTGTGGCAGCCATTTGGGCAGTGAACTAGCACATGGCAGATCCTGCTTTTCCTTTCTTGCTTTCCCGCTCTCTCCCCCTCTGTCAATCTGCCTATTCCGTAAACATCAGTCTCTTATTTGTGTGTGTGTGTGTGTGTGTGTGTGCGTGTGCATGTGTGCGTGTGTGTGTGTGTGTGTGAGTACAAAGAGGAATTAGCAACCTATCAGCTGTGGGTCTGGCGCCGTTGCTCAAAAGGCTAATAATCTTCCACCCTAAGCGACAGCATCCAACAGGGATGCTGCCTCAAGGCTTGGCCGCTCTAACTCCCATCTAGTTCCCTGCTTAGAGACTGGGGAAGTGGCAGAGGATGGCCCATGTCCTTGAGTCCCTGCCCCCGACCCCCCAAGGTTGACCCGAACCAGCTCCTGGCCTGTGGCTTCAGATTGCCTCAGCTCGGTCCATGGCAGCCATCTGGGGCGTGAACAGCAGACGCAAGATCTTTCTCTCGCCATCCCGTCTTCTCTGTGAAAACTGCAGTTCCCATAACGGGAAACAGGTTCTAGAAAAGAATTCTAATTGCATCCTAGCATATCTTGCTGTTTGTCTGTTTGTTGAGTGATTTTTGAACAAATATTGTCCTCGTTTCTTTGTACACGCAAAGTGCTGGCATCACTACGGCATGGGACGATGGCCTTTGGACACATATACAGAACATTTTCTAGGCTTCAGAGATGATGGAATCTGTGCAATAGCAGGATTCGGGAGCACTCTGGGCTGTTGCTGCCTCTTAGCACCTGGCAGCTTAACCCAGAGGCTGTGGAGGCAGTTCAGCCCCATGTCATTCACAGCAGTCTGGGAAGTGCAAGGCAGGGTTTGGGGCTCCACAGAGCACTGGGGTGAGTAGGGACACACAGGCTCTGCCTTGGGGGCACGGCAAGAGCCGAACCATGCCCACAATCTCCCGCTCTCTCTTCAGGTCCCTCCAGAGTCCACTGCTTCTACCCAAATCGGAACCAGATGTGGCTGCTCGAGGGAACCCCGGTGTTTCCTGGGAGACATCGTGTGTCTCTGCCTCCCCAATCTGGTGCATTCCACGGGAGCAAAATTGTGGTGGACAACCTATCTCACAGTCCTACAGGTCTGCACTGATGCAACAGCCTCCCGAGTGCTGCCCACACCCTGTGCCCCTCGCTTGCCAGCCTGTGCAGGAGGCCGGTGCTCCGGCATAATGGTCAAGTGGTCACTGGCAGAGCTGGCATCCAATGCCGGCTGCGCCGGAAGACTTGGGAGAATGTCCTTACTCGCGGGATGCATGAGAGGTAGGATTTCACTCAGAGAGACGATCACAGTGCACAAAGCCTTTGTACGGGCACACCCATGCAATTCATTTGGGCACTACCCTGCCGCCAAGACATACATGCGAAAGGCTCTTGGAGTGAAATGCCTGGGACACCAGGAGCGGCATCTTGGCATGATAGCTCTTCCTCTTGGGAGCTCTGGCCGGGCCCTGCTTCAAAGAGTTCGAGCCCAAAGTACAGCCCTCGTGACCCCCAAAGCTTCATTGGGAGACCCGTGCAGATGAGCTGCTCAGATTTCTAGCTGTGCTAGGTGTCACACTAGGTGTCCTGCAAACAACTGCATAGCGTCCTCACCTTCGTGGAAAAGCCATTCTTCCCAGTGGGCTTGCACCGGACAAAGAATGACAACCAACAGGATTCAAAGAAGCCATTGTCCCCATCAGCTCTGAACACTCTGTGAGGTCCCCGCGGTGCTCCTGCCGAACACCTGAGGGCGCTGTGATTGCGCAGGCACAGCCTGCTGCTTGCAGCTTTCCCCTAGCCCAAGTTCACATTCCCTTCCCTTTGGCATCTCACTCCTGGTCAGTGTCCTCGGAAGAGGATGAGACCTGGAGATCCTCATAGAGCACGCTGAGTGGGGATTTGGAGCAGGATCCCACTCTGTCATCTGCAACGGGGGTCTTGAGTGGTCGAGGAACGGCCTCCTCAGGAGGCTGGGAGGAGGGAGTGCTGATGATTGTGCAGCTCCACCGGTTGCCGTGAACTCTGCTGAGGAGCATCTTGAGGGACTGCAGGTGAGGGGCAGAGCCAGGACTTGGGGGATGGGGGCCAGTGCAGTCCGGGGAAGGCTTCAGCTGAGGTCTGTTGCTTGGAGGCTGCTGATGAGCGCTGAGCTCTGGATTTGGTGAGCTCTGGGTCACATGCCATGATGGTTTCCTTGCAACTCCTGCTGTAGCTGGCAGTGGCAGTGGCAGTGGCAGTGGCCGTGGCTGTGGCAGTGGCTGTTGTGTTTGGAGAGTCACCGGCTCTCTGGTCTGACTGGCATTCTGTGATGCAGGGACAGCAGCAGCGAGCCTTGGCCTCTTGGCGCCCGTCTGCCAAGAAGCTCTGGGCCAATGGGCCGATCTCTTGCCTGGAATGATGCTGCCGAGAGTGGAGCGTGGACACATTCTGCGTGCGGGACCCTGCGGCTTGGCCTGTGTCCACCCCTCAGGACACCTGACTGGTGCATGAGATTGGATGCTTTGAGGTCGGCCTTGCATCCTGGAGGCCTCTTGGGGAAGAGGAGACGCAGGGACTGCAGACCTCTCTTCTGCCTGAGCTTGGAGAAGAGGATTCATGCCGGTTGTCTTCTTGGTTGTGTGCACGGGCCGCGGCCTACTGGGTGTCCTCAGAAGCTTTTCAGAGGAGTCAGTCGCATTCTCACGGTGGTGTTGCTGTCTTGCTTGGGCTTTGGTGAGACATGTCTGGAGGGGAGTTCTGCGATGCTTCTCTTGTCGCCTGTGTCCCTCCTTGTCTTGTACTGTCTTGGTAAAGGGCCCGGAATCCTTGGACTGCTGGATCTTCTGTGGCCCCAGGTTCTCTTCATTGGACTTCAAGGGATACAGGGCTAGGGTCCCATCCCAGCGCTTGATGGGGCACCTCCTGCTGCTGGCCATGTGACCGAAGGCGCCACAGTTCTTGCACTTCACCCTGGGGTCCTCCTCCTCTGCTGGAGGAACTCTGGGCCCAGCTGCGACCATACGCTGCTTGCCCATCTTCTGAGATGTCAGTGCTCTGTGGGTCTGGGGCTGTGTCTTCTGCATCGACAGCCACCGCTCCACCTGCATGTTCTGAAGGACTTTCTGTCTGGTGCAAAGTAGTGTGCTTCTCCAGAGGCACAAAAATGCTGCTGGATGATGCTTGACAAACCGCCGTGGAGAGTGCAGGTTCCCAGCAGAGCACCAGCAAGGCAGAGAGGGAAGGGCGGAGGCCTTATATAGGGCCCTACAATGGGAGTAGCATACAGCCTGTTCATCTGAGCATCACAAATCCAGTCAAGCTTCATCAGATTCTGTCTGAGCAAAAAAAGGCATCCTCCTTGGGTCGCTAGCAATTTGAGCACACCCTGCCATATTTCTCTCACCAAACTTCACCATTGCATTTTGGAAACTTTGCTCTGCAATGTGCCTTTCCTTTTCTTCTTTGTGTCCCTCTGCTCTGCTAGGGAGGCAGTTTCACTTTTTTGGAGTGTGTGTGTGTCTGTGTCTGTGTCTGTGTCTGTGTGTGTGTGTGTGTGTGTGTGTGTTTGAAGAGTGTTTGGAGATATGAAAGTTTGACAAGGTATTTTTAAGCGTTACGTTCTTCCATCAGTGGTTAAATAGTCTTGCCCTGCAGAGCCATTGAAGAGGAAATAGAAGGGCTAACCCTAACCCTAACCCTAACCCTCACCGTAACCCCTAACCCTGACCCTGACTCTGACCTGATGCTGATGTTGACCCTGACCTTGACCCTGACCCTGACCCTGACCCCTGGCTGGAGCTATGGCTTAAGTGGCAAAGCCTCGGCCTTGCAGTGCCAGCATGTATTATGGGTGTGGTCTGTGTCCCAGCCGCACCTGTTTGCATCCAGCTCTCTGCTTATGGGCTTGGAAAGCAGTGGTGGATGGCCCAAAGACTCGAGAGGCTGCATCCACCTGGGAGACCCAGAAGAAGCTCCTGACTCCAGGCTTCAGATCAACTCAGCCTTGGCTGTGGCAGCCATTTGGGCAGTGAACTAGCACATGGCAGATCCTGCTTTCCCTTTCTTGCTTTCCCGCTCTCTCCCCCTCTGTCAATCTGCCTATTCCGTAAACATCAGTCTCTTATTTGTGTGTGTGTGTGTGCGTGTGCATGTGCATGTGTGCGTGTGTGTGTGTGTGTGTGAGTACAAAGAGGAATTAGCAACCTATCAGCTGTGGGTCTGGCGCCGTTGCTCAAAAGGCTAATAATCTTCCACCCTAAGCGACAGCATCCAACAGGGATGCTGCCTCAAGGCTTGGCCACTCTGACTCCCATCTAGTTCCCTGCTTAGAGACTGGGGAAGTGGCAGAGGATGGCCCATGTCCTTGAGTCCCTGCCCCTGACCCCCCAAGGTTGACCCGAACCAGCTCCTGGCCTGTGGCTTCAGATTGCCTCAGCTCGGTCCATGGCAGCCATCTGGGGCGTGAACAGCAGACGCAAGATCTTTCTCTCGCCATCCCGTCTTCTCTGTGAAAACTGCAGTTCCCATAACGGGAAACAGGTTCTAGAAAAGAATTCTAATTGCATCCTAGCATATCTTGCTGTTTGTCTGTTTGTTGAGTGATTTTTGAACAAATATTGTCCTCGTTTCTTTGTACACGCAAAGTGCTGGCATCACTACGGCATGGGACGATGGCCTTTGGACACATATACAGAACATTTTCTAGGCTTCAGAGATGATGGAATCTGTGCAATAGCAGGATTCGGGAGCACTCTGGGCTGTTGCTGCCTCTTAGCACCTGGCAGCTTAACCCAGAGGCTGTGGAGGCAGTTCAGCCCCATGTCATTCACAGCAGTCTGGGAAGTGCAAGGCAGGGTTTGGGGCTCCACAGAGCACTGGGGTGAGTAGGGACACACAGGCTCTGCCTTGGGGGCACGGCAAGAGCCGAACCATGCCCACAATCTCCCGCTCTCTCTTCAGGTCCCTCCAGAGTCCACTGCTTCTACCCAAATCGGAACCAGATGTGGCTGCTCGAGGGAACCCCGGTGTTTCCTGGGAGACATCGTGTGTCTCTGCCTCCCCAATCTGGTGCATTCCACGGGAGCAAAATTGTGGTGGACAACCTATCTCACAGTCCTACAGGTCTGCACCGATGCAACAGCCTCCCGAGTGCTGCCCACACCCTGTGCCCCTCGCTTGCCAGCCTGTGCAGGAGGCCGGTGCTCCGGCATAATGGTCAAGTGGTCACTGGCAGAGCTGGCATCCAATGCCGGCTGCGCCGGAAGACTTGGGAGAATGTCCTTACTCGCGGGATGCATGAGAGGTAGGATTTCACTCAGAGAGACGATCACAGGGCACAAAGCCTTTGTACGGGCACACCCATGCAATTCATTTGGGCACTACCCTGCCCGCCAAGACATACATGCGAAAGGCTCTTGGAGTGAAATGCCTGGGACACCAGGAGCGGCATCTTGGCATGATAGCTCTTCCTCTTGGGAGCTCTGGCCGGGCCCTGCTTCAAAGAGTTCGAGCCCAAAGTACAGCCCTCGTGACCCCCAAAGCTTCATTGGGAGACCCGTGCAGATGAGCTGCTCAGATTTCTAGCTGTGCTAGGTGTCACACTAGGTGTCCTGCAAACAACTGCATAGCGTCCTCACCTTCGTGGAAAAGCCATTCTTCCCAGTGGGCTTGCACCGGACAAAGAATGACAACCAACAGGATTCAAAGAAGCCATTGTCCCCATCAGCTCTGAACACTCTGTGAGGTCCCCGCGGTGCTCCTGCCGAACACCTGAGGGCGCTGTGATTGCGCAGGCACAGCCTGCTGCTTGCAGCTTTCCCCTAGCCCAAGTTCACATTCCCTTCCCTTTGGCATCTCACTCCTGGTCAGTGTCCTCGGAAGAGGATGAGACCTGGAGATCCTCATAGAGCACGCTGAGTGGGGATTTGGAGCAGGATCCCACTCTGTCATCTGCAACGGGGGTCTTGAGTGGTCGAGGAACGGCCTCCTCAGGAGGCTGGGAGGAGGGAGTGCTGATGATTGTGCAGCTCCACCGGTTGCCGTGAACTCTGCTGAGGAGCATCTTGAGGGACTGCAGGTGAGGGGCAGAGCCAGGACTTGGGGGATGGGGGCCAGTGCAGTCCGGGGAAGGCTTCAGCTGAGGTCTGTTGCTTGGAGGCTGCTGATGAGCGCTGAGCTCTGGATTTGGTGAGCTCTGGGTCACATGCCATGATGGTTTCCTTGCAACTCCTGCTGTAGCTGGCAGTGGCAGTGGCAGTGGCAGTGGCCGTGGCTGTGGCAGTGGCTGTTGTGTTTGGAGAGTCACCGGCTCTCTGGTCTGACTGGCATTCTGTGATGCAGGGACAGCAGCAGCGAGCCTTGGCCTCTTGGCGCCCGTCTGCCAAGAAGCTCTGGGCCAATGGGCCGATCTCTTGCCTGGAATGATGCTGCCGAGAGTGGAGCGTGGACACATTCTGCGTGCGGGACCCTGCGGCTTGGCCTGTGTCCACCCCTCAGGACACCTGACTGGTGCATGAGATTGGATGCTTTGAGGTCGGCCTTGCATCCTGGAGGCCTCTTGGGGAAGAGGAGACGCAGGGACTGCAGACCTCTCTTCTGCCTGAGCTTGGAGAAGAGGATTCATGCCGGTTGTCTTCTTGGTTGTGTGCACGGGCCGCGGCCTACTGGGTGTCCTCAGAAGCTTTTCAGAGGAGTCAGTCGCATTCTCACGGTGGTGTTGCTGTCTTGCTTGGGCTTTGGTGAGACATGTCTGGAGGGGAGTTCTGCGATGCTTCTCTTGTCGCCTGTGTCCCTCCTTGTCTTGTACTGTCTTGGTAAAGGGCCCGGAATCCTTGGACTGCTGGATCTTCTGTGGCCCCAGGTTCTCTTCATTGGACTTCAAGGGATACAGGGCTAGGGTCCCATCCCAGCGCTTGATGGGGCACCTCCTGCTGCTGGCCATGTGACCGAAGGCGCCACAGTTCTTGCACTTCACCCTGGGGTCCTCCTCCTCTGCTGGAGGAACTCTGGGCCCAGCTGCGACCATACGCTGCTTGCCCATCTTCTGAGATGTCAGTGCTCTGTGGGTCTGGGGCTGTGTCTTCTGCATCGACAGCCACCGCTCCACCTGCATGTTCTGAAGGACTTTCTGTCTGGTGCAAAGTAGTGTGCTTCTCCAGAGGCACAAAAATGCTGCTGGATGATGCTTGACAAACCGCCGTGGAGAGTGCAGGTTCCCAGCAGAGCACCAGCAAGGCAGAGAGGGAAGGGCGGAGGCCTTATATAGGGCCCTACAATGGGAGTAGCATACAGCCTGTTCATCTGAGCATCACAAATCCAGTCAAGCTTCATCAGATTCTGTCTGAGCAAAAAAAGGCATCCTCCTTGGGTCGCTAGCAATTTGAGCACACCCTGCCATATTTCTCTCACCAAACTTCACCATTGCATTTTGGAAACTTTGCTCTGCAATGTGCCTTTCCTTTTCTTCTTTGTGTCCCTCTGCTCTGCTAGGGAGGCAGTTTCACTTTTTTGGAGTGTGTGTGTGTCTGTGTCTGTGTCTGTGTCTGTGTGTGTGTGTGTGTGTGTGTGTGTTTGAAGAGTGTTTGGAGATATGAAAGTTTGACAAGGTATTTTTAAGCGTTACGTTCTTCCATCAGTGGTTAAATAGTCTTGCCCTGCAGAGCCATTGAAGAGGAAATAGAAGGGCTAACCCTAACCCTAACCCTAACCCTCACCGTAACCCCTAACCCTGACCCTGACTCTGACCTGATGCTGATGTTGACCCTGACCTTGACCCTGACCCTGACCCTGACCCCTGGCTGGAGCTATGGCTTAAGTGGCAAAGCCTCGGCCTTGCAGTGCCAGCATGTATTATGGGTGTGGTCTGTGTCCCAGCCGCACCTGTTTGCATCCAGCTCTCTGCTTATGGGCTTGGAAAGCAGTGGTGGATGGCCCAAAGACTCGAGAGGCTGCATCCACCTGGGAGACCCAGAAGAAGCTCCTGACTCCAGGCTTCAGATCAACTCAGCCTTGGCTGTGGCAGCCATTTGGGCAGTGAACTAGCACATGGCAGATCCTGCTTTCCCTTTCTTGCTTTCCCGCTCTCTCCCCCTCTGTCAATCTGCCTATTCCGTAAACATCAGTCTCTTATTTGTGTGTGTGTGTGTGCGTGTGCATGTGTGCGTGTGTGTGTGTGTGTGTGAGTACAAAGAGGAATTAGCAACCTATCAGCTGTGGGTCTGGCGCCGTTGCTCAAAAGGCTAATAATCTTCCACCCTAAGCGACAGCATCCAACAGGGATGCTGCCTCAAGGCTTGGCCACTCTGACTCCCATCTAGTTCCCTGCTTAGAGACTGGGGAAGTGGCAGAGGATGGCCCATGTCCTTGAGTCCCTGCCCCTGACCCCCCAAGGTTGACCCGAACCAGCTCCTGGCCTGTGGCTTCAGATTGCCTCAGCTCGGTCCATGGCAGCCATCTGGGGCGTGAACAGCAGACGCAAGATCTTTCTCTCGCCATCCCGTCTTCTCTGTGAAAACTGCAGTTCCCATAACGGGAAACAGGTTCTAGAAAAGAATTCTAATTGCATCCTAGCATATCTTGCTGTTTGTCTGTTTGTTGAGTGATTTTTGAACAAATATTGTCCTCGTTTCTTTGTACACGCAAAGTGCTGGCATCACTACGGCATGGGACGATGGCCTTTGGACACATATACAGAACATTTTCTAGGCTTCAGAGATGATGGAATCTGTGCAATAGCAGGATTCGGGAGCACTCTGGGCTGTTGCTGCCTCTTAGCACCTGGCAGCTTAACCCAGAGGCTGTGGAGGCAGTTCAGCCCCATGTCATTCACAGCAGTCTGGGAAGTGCAAGGCAGGGTTTGGGGCTCCACAGAGCACTGGGGTGAGTAGGGACACACAGGCTCTGCCTTGGGGGCACGGCAAGAGCCGAACCATGCCCACAATCTCCCGCTCTCTCTTCAGGTCCCTCCAGAGTCCACTGCTTCTACCCAAATCGGAACCAGATGTGGCTGCTCGAGGGAACCCCGGTGTTTCCTGGGAGACATCGTGTGTCTCTGCCTCCCCAATCTGGTGCATTCCACGGGAGCAAAATTGTGGTGGACAACCTATCTCACAGTCCTACAGGTCTGCACCGATGCAACAGCCTCCCGAGTGCTGCCCACACCCTGTGCCCCTCGCTTGCCAGCCTGTGCAGGAGGCCGGTGCTCCGGCATAATGGTCAAGTGGTCACTGGCAGAGCTGGCATCCAATGCCGGCTGCGCCGGAAGACTTGGGAGAATGTCCTTACTCGCGGGATGCATGAGAGGTAGGATTTCACTCAGAGAGACGATCACAGGGCACAAAGCCTTTGTACGGGCACACCCATGCAATTCATTTGGGCACTACCCTGCCCGCCAAGACATACATGCGAAAGGCTCTTGGAGTGAAATGCCTGGGACACCAGGAGCGGCATCTTGGCATGATAGCTCTTCCTCTTGGGAGCTCTGGCCGGGCCCTGCTTCAAAGAGTTCGAGCCCAAAGTACAGCCCTCGTGACCCCCAAAGCTTCATTGGGAGACCCGTGCAGATGAGCTGCTCAGATTTCTAGCTGTGCTAGGTGTCACACTAGGTGTCCTGCAAACAACTGCATAGCGTCCTCACCTTCGTGGAAAAGCCATTCTTCCCAGTGGGCTTGCACCGGACAAAGAATGACAACCAACAGGATTCAAAGAAGCCATTGTCCCCATCAGCTCTGAACACTCTGTGAGGTCCCCGCGGTGCTCCTGCCGAACACCTGAGGGCGCTGTGATTGCGCAGGCACAGCCTGCTGCTTGCAGCTTTCCCCTAGCCCAAGTTCACATTCCCTTCCCTTTGGCATCTCACTCCTGGTCAGTGTCCTCGGAAGAGGATGAGACCTGGAGATCCTCATAGAGCACGCTGAGTGGGGATTTGGAGCAGGATCCCACTCTGTCATCTGCAACGGGGGTCTTGAGTGGTCGAGGAACGGCCTCCTCAGGAGGCTGGGAGGAGGGAGTGCTGATGATTGTGCAGCTCCACCGGTTGCCGTGAACTCTGCTGAGGAGCATCTTGAGGGACTGCAGGTGAGGGGCAGAGCCAGGACTTGGGGGATGGGGGCCAGTGCAGTCCGGGGAAGGCTTCAGCTGAGGTCTGTTGCTTGGAGGCTGCTGATGAGCGCTGAGCTCTGGATTTGGTGAGCTCTGGGTCACATGCCATGATGGTTTCCTTGCAACTCCTGCTGTAGCTGGCAGTGGCAGTGGCAGTGGCAGTGGCCGTGGCTGTGGCAGTGGCTGTTGTGTTTGGAGAGTCACCGGCTCTCTGGTCTGACTGGCATTCTGTGATGCAGGGACAGCAGCAGCGAGCCTTGGCCTCTTGGCGCCCGTCTGCCAAGAAGCTCTGGGCCAATGGGCCGATCTCTTGCCTGGAATGATGCTGCCGAGAGTGGAGCGTGGACACATTCTGCGTGCGGGACCCTGCGGCTTGGCCTGTGTCCACCCCTCAGGACACCTGACTGGTGCATGAGATTGGATGCTTTGAGGTCGGCCTTGCATCCTGGAGGCCTCTTGGGGAAGAGGAGACGCAGGGACTGCAGACCTCTCTTCTGCCTGAGCTTGGAGAAGAGGATTCATGCCGGTTGTCTTCTTGGTTGTGTGCACGGGCCGCGGCCTACTGGGTGTCCTCAGAAGCTTTTCAGAGGAGTCAGTCGCATTCTCACGGTGGTGTTGCTGTCTTGCTTGGGCTTTGGTGAGACATGTCTGGAGGGGAGTTCTGCGATGCTTCTCTTGTCGCCTGTGTCCCTCCTTGTCTTGTACTGTCTTGGTAAAGGGCCCGGAATCCTTGGACTGCTGGATCTTCTGTGGCCCCAGGTTCTCTTCATTGGACTTCAAGGGATACAGGGCTAGGGTCCCATCCCAGCGCTTGATGGGGCACCTCCTGCTGCTGGCCATGTGACCGAAGGCGCCACAGTTCTTGCACTTCACCCTGGGGTCCTCCTCCTCTGCTGGAGGAACTCTGGGCCCAGCTGCGACCATACGCTGCTTGCCCATCTTCTGAGATGTCAGTGCTCTGTGGGTCTGGGGCTGTGTCTTCTGCATCGACAGCCACCGCTCCACCTGCATGTTCTGAAGGACTTTCTGTCTGGTGCAAAGTAGTGTGCTTCTCCAGAGGCACAAAAATGCTGCTGGATGATGCTTGACAAACCGCCGTGGAGAGTGCAGGTTCCCAGCAGAGCACCAGCAAGGCAGAGAGGGAAGGGCGGAGGCCTTATATAGGGCCCTACAATGGGAGTAGCATACAGCCTGTTCATCTGAGCATCACAAATCCAGTCAAGCTTCATCAGATTCTGTCTGAGCAAAAAAAGGCATCCTCCTTGGGTCGCTAGCAATTTGAGCACACCCTGCCATATTTCTCTCACCAAACTTCACCATTGCATTTTGGAAACTTTGCTCTGCAATGTGCCTTTCCTTTTCTTCTTTGTGTCCCTCTGCTCTGCTAGGGAGGCAGTTTCACTTTTTTGGAGTGTGTGTGTGTCTGTGTCTGTGTCTGTGTCTGTGTGTGTGTGTGTGTGTGTGTGTGTTTGAAGAGTGTTTGGAGATATGAAAGTTTGACAAGGTATTTTTAAGCGTTACGTTCTTCCATCAGTGGTTAAATAGTCTTGCCCTGCAGAGCCATTGAAGAGGAAATAGAAGGGCTAACCCTAACCCTAACCCTAACCCTCACCGTAACCCCTAACCCTGACCCTGACTCTGACCTGATGCTGATGTTGACCCTGACCTTGACCCTGACCCTGACCCTGACCCCTGGCTGGAGCTATGGCTTAAGTGGCAAAGCCTCGGCCTTGCAGTGCCAGCATGTATTATGGGTGTGGTCTGTGTCCCAGCCGCACCTGTTTGCATCCAGCTCTCTGCTTATGGGCTTGGAAAGCAGTGGTGGATGGCCCAAAGACTCGAGAGGCTGCATCCACCTGGGAGACCCAGAAGAAGCTCCTGACTCCAGGCTTCAGATCAACTCAGCCTTGGCTGTGGCAGCCATTTGGGCAGTGAACTAGCACATGGCAGATCCTGCTTTCCCTTTCTTGCTTTCCCGCTCTCTCCCCCTCTGTCAATCTGCCTATTCCGTAAACATCAGTCTCTTATTTGTGTGTGTGTGTGTGCGTGTGCATGTGCATGTGTGCGTGTGTGTGTGTGTGTGTGAGTACAAAGAGGAATTAGCAACCTATCAGCTGTGGGTCTGGCGCCGTTGCTCAAAAGGCTAATAATCTTCCACCCTAAGCGACAGCATCCAACAGGGATGCTGCCTCAAGGCTTGGCCACTCTGACTCCCATCTAGTTCCCTGCTTAGAGACTGGGGAAGTGGCAGAGGATGGCCCATGTCCTTGAGTCCCTGCCCCTGACCCCCCAAGGTTGACCCGAACCAGCTCCTGGCCTGTGGCTTCAGATTGCCTCAGCTCGGTCCATGGCAGCCATCTGGGGCGTGAACAGCAGACGCAAGATCTTTCTCTCGCCATCCCGTCTTCTCTGTGAAAACTGCAGTTCCCATAACGGGAAACAGGTTCTAGAAAAGAATTCTAATTGCATCCTAGCATATCTTGCTGTTTGTCTGTTTGTTGAGTGATTTTTGAACAAATATTGTCCTCGTTTCTTTGTACACGCAAAGTGCTGGCATCACTACGGCATGGGACGATGGCCTTTGGACACATATACAGAACATTTTCTAGGCTTCAGAGATGATGGAATCTGTGCAATAGCAGGATTCGGGAGCACTCTGGGCTGTTGCTGCCTCTTAGCACCTGGCAGCTTAACCCAGAGGCTGTGGAGGCAGTTCAGCCCCATGTCATTCACAGCAGTCTGGGAAGTGCAAGGCAGGGTTTGGGGCTCCACAGAGCACTGGGGTGAGTAGGGACACACAGGCTCTGCCTTGGGGGCACGGCAAGAGCCGAACCATGCCCACAATCTCCCGCTCTCTCTTCAGGTCCCTCCAGAGTCCACTGCTTCTACCCAAATCGGAACCAGATGTGGCTGCTCGAGGGAACCCCGGTGTTTCCTGGGAGACATCGTGTGTCTCTGCCTCCCCAATCTGGTGCATTCCACGGGAGCAAAATTGTGGTGGACAACCTATCTCACAGTCCTACAGGTCTGCACCGATGCAACAGCCTCCCGAGTGCTGCCCACACCCTGTGCCCCTCGCTTGCCAGCCTGTGCAGGAGGCCGGTGCTCCGGCATAATGGTCAAGTGGTCACTGGCAGAGCTGGCATCCAATGCCGGCTGCGCCGGAAGACTTGGGAGAATGTCCTTACTCGCGGGATGCATGAGAGGTAGGATTTCACTCAGAGAGACGATCACAGGGCACAAAGCCTTTGTACGGGCACACCCATGCAATTCATTTGGGCACTACCCTGCCCGCCAAGACATACATGCGAAAGGCTCTTGGAGTGAAATGCCTGGGACACCAGGAGCGGCATCTTGGCATGATAGCTCTTCCTCTTGGGAGCTCTGGCCGGGCCCTGCTTCAAAGAGTTCGAGCCCAAAGTACAGCCCTCGTGACCCCCAAAGCTTCATTGGGAGACCCGTGCAGATGAGCTGCTCAGATTTCTAGCTGTGCTAGGTGTCACACTAGGTGTCCTGCAAACAACTGCATAGCGTCCTCACCTTCGTGGAAAAGCCATTCTTCCCAGTGGGCTTGCACCGGACAAAGAATGACAACCAACAGGATTCAAAGAAGCCATTGTCCCCATCAGCTCTGAACACTCTGTGAGGTCCCCGCGGTGCTCCTGCCGAACACCTGAGGGCGCTGTGATTGCGCAGGCACAGCCTGCTGCTTGCAGCTTTCCCCTAGCCCAAGTTCACATTCCCTTCCCTTTGGCATCTCACTCCTGGTCAGTGTCCTCGGAAGAGGATGAGACCTGGAGATCCTCATAGAGCACGCTGAGTGGGGATTTGGAGCAGGATCCCACTCTGTCATCTGCAACGGGGGTCTTGAGTGGTCGAGGAACGGCCTCCTCAGGAGGCTGGGAGGAGGGAGTGCTGATGATTGTGCAGCTCCACCGGTTGCCGTGAACTCTGCTGAGGAGCATCTTGAGGGACTGCAGGTGAGGGGCAGAGCCAGGACTTGGGGGATGGGGGCCAGTGCAGTCCGGGGAAGGCTTCAGCTGAGGTCTGTTGCTTGGAGGCTGCTGATGAGCGCTGAGCTCTGGATTTGGTGAGCTCTGGGTCACATGCCATGATGGTTTCCTTGCAACTCCTGCTGTAGCTGGCAGTGGCAGTGGCAGTGGCAGTGGCCGTGGCTGTGGCAGTGGCTGTTGTGTTTGGAGAGTCACCGGCTCTCTGGTCTGACTGGCATTCTGTGATGCAGGGACAGCAGCAGCGAGCCTTGGCCTCTTGGCGCCCGTCTGCCAAGAAGCTCTGGGCCAATGGGCCGATCTCTTGCCTGGAATGATGCTGCCGAGAGTGGAGCGTGGACACATTCTGCGTGCGGGACCCTGCGGCTTGGCCTGTGTCCACCCCTCAGGACACCTGACTGGTGCATGAGATTGGATGCTTTGAGGTCGGCCTTGCATCCTGGAGGCCTCTTGGGGAAGAGGAGACGCAGGGACTGCAGACCTCTCTTCTGCCTGAGCTTGGAGAAGAGGATTCATGCCGGTTGTCTTCTTGGTTGTGTGCACGGGCCGCGGCCTACTGGGTGTCCTCAGAAGCTTTTCAGAGGAGTCAGTCGCATTCTCACGGTGGTGTTGCTGTCTTGCTTGGGCTTTGGTGAGACATGTCTGGAGGGGAGTTCTGCGATGCTTCTCTTGTCGCCTGTGTCCCTCCTTGTCTTGTACTGTCTTGGTAAAGGGCCCGGAATCCTTGGACTGCTGGATCTTCTGTGGCCCCAGGTTCTCTTCATTGGACTTCAAGGGATACAGGGCTAGGGTCCCATCCCAGCGCTTGATGGGGCACCTCCTGCTGCTGGCCATGTGACCGAAGGCGCCACAGTGCTTGCACTTCACCCTGGGGTCCTCCTCCTCTGCTGGAGGAACTCTGGGCCCAGCTGCGACCATACGCTGCTTGCCCATCTTCTGAGATGTCAGTGCTCTGTGGGTCTGGGGCTGTGTCTTCTGCATCGACAGCCACCGCTCCACCTGCATGTTCTGAAGGACTTTCTGTCTGGTGCAAAGTAGTGTGCTTCTCCAGAGGCACAAAAATGCTGCTGGATGATGCTTGACAAACCGCCGTGGAGAGTGCAGGTTCCCAGCAGAGCACCAGCAAGGCAGAGAGGGAAGGGCGGAGGCCTTATATAGGGCCCTACAATGGGAGTAGCATACAGCCTGTTCATCTGAGCATCACAAATCCAGTCAAGCTTCATGAGATTCTGTCTGAGCAAAAGAAGGCATCCTCCTTGGGTCGCTAGCAATTTGAGCACACCCTGCCATATTTCTCTCACCAAACTTCACCATTGCATTTTGGAAACTTTGCTCTGCAATGTGCCTTTCCTTTTCTTCTTTGTGTCCCTCTGCTCTGCTAGGGAGGCAGTTTCACTTTTTTGGAGTGTGTGTGTGTCTGTGTCTGTGTCTGTGTCTGTGTGTGTGTGTGTGTGTGTGTGTGTGTTTGAAGAGTGTTTGGAGATATGAAAGTTTGACAAGGTATTTTTAAGCGTTACGTTCTTCCATCAGTGGTTAAATAGTCTTGCCCTGCAGAGCCATTGAAGAGGAAATAGAAGGGCTAACCCTAACCCTAACCCTAACCCTCACCGTAACCCCTAACCCTGACCCTGACTCTGACCTGATGCTGATGTTGACCCTGACCTTGACCCTGACCCTGACCCTGACCCCTGGCTGGAGCTATGGCTTAAGTGGCAAAGCCTCGGCCTTGCAGTGCCAGCATGTATTATGGGTGTGGTCTGTGTCCCAGCCGCACCTGTTTGCATCCAGCTCTCTGCTTATGGGCTTGGAAAGCAGTGGTGGATGGCCCAAAGACTCGAGAGGCTGCATCCACCTGGGAGACCCAGAAGAAGCTCCTGACTCCAGGCTTCAGATCAACTCAGCCTTGGCTGTGGCAGCCATTTGGGCAGTGAACTAGCACATGGCAGATCCTGCTTTCCCTTTCTTGCTTTCCCGCTCTCTCCCCCTCTGTCAATCTGCCTATTCCGTAAACATCAGTCTCTTATTTGTGTGTGTGTGTGTGCGTGTGCATGTGCATGTGTGCGTGTGTGTGTGTGTGTGTGAGTACAAAGAGGAATTAGCAACCTATCAGCTGTGGGTCTGGCGCCGTTGCTCAAAAGGCTAATAATCTTCCACCCTAAGCGACAGCATCCAACAGGGATGCTGCCTCAAGGCTTGGCCACTCTGACTCCCATCTAGTTCCCTGCTTAGAGACTGGGGAAGTGGCAGAGGATGGCCCATGTCCTTGAGTCCCTGCCCCTGACCCCCCAAGGTTGACCCGAACCAGCTCCTGGCCTGTGGCTTCAGATTGCCTCAGCTCGGTCCATGGCAGCCATCTGGGGCGTGAACAGCAGACGCAAGATCTTTCTCTCGCCATCCCGTCTTCTCTGTGAAAACTGCAGTTCCCATAACGGGAAACAGGTTCTAGAAAAGAATTCTAATTGCATCCTAGCATATCTTGCTGTTTGTCTGTTTGTTGAGTGATTTTTGAACAAATATTGTCCTCGTTTCTTTGTACACGCAAAGTGCTGGCATCACTACGGCATGGGACGATGGCCTTTGGACACATATACAGAACATTTTCTAGGCTTCAGAGATGATGGAATCTGTGCAATAGCAGGATTCGGGAGCACTCTGGGCTGTTGCTGCCTCTTAGCACCTGGCAGCTTAACCCAGAGGCTGTGGAGGCAGTTCAGCCCCATGTCATTCACAGCAGTCTGGGAAGTGCAAGGCAGGGTTTGGGGCTCCACAGAGCACTGGGGTGAGTAGGGACACACAGGCTCTGCCTTGGGGGCACGGCAAGAGCCGAACCATGCCCACAATCTCCCGCTCTCTCTTCAGGTCCCTCCAGAGTCCACTGCTTCTACCCAAATCGGAACCAGATGTGGCTGCTCGAGGGAACCCCGGTGTTTCCTGGGAGACATCGTGTGTCTCTGCCTCCCCAATCTGGTGCATTCCACGGGAGCAAAATTGTGGTGGACAACCTATCTCACAGTCCTACAGGTCTGCACCGATGCAACAGCCTCCCGAGTGCTGCCCACACCCTGTGCCCCTCGCTTGCCAGCCTGTGCAGGAGGCCGGTGCTCCGGCATAATGGTCAAGTGGTCACTGGCAGAGCTGGCATCCAATGCCGGCTGCGCCGGAAGACTTGGGAGAATGTCCTTACTCGCGGGATGCATGAGAGGTAGGATTTCACTCAGAGAGACGATCACAGTGCACAAAGCCTTTGTACGGGCACACCCATGCAATTCATTTGGGCACTACCCTGCCCGCCAAGACATACATGCGAAAGGCTCTTGGAGTGAAATGCCTGGGACACCAGGAGCGGCATCTTGGCATGATAGCTCTTCCTCTTGGGAGCTCTGGCCGGGCCCTGCTTCAAAGAGTTCGAGCCCAAAGTACAGCCCTCGTGACCCCCAAAGCTTCATTGGGAGACCCGTGCAGATGAGCTGCTCAGATTTCTAGCTGTGCTAGGTGTCACACTAGGTGTCCTGCAAACAACTGCATAGCGTCCTCACCTTCGTGGAAAAGCCATTCTTCCCAGTGGGCTTGCACCGGACAAAGAATGACAACCAACAGGATTCAAAGAAGCCATTGTCCCCATCAGCTCTGAACACTCTGTGAGGTCCCCGCGGTGCTCCTGCCGAACACCTGAGGGCGCTGTGATTGCGCAGGCACAGCCTGCTGCTTGCAGCTTTCCCCTAGCCCAAGTTCACATTCCCTTCCCTTTGGCATCTCACTCCTGGTCAGTGTCCTCGGAAGAGGATGAGACCTGGAGATCCTCATAGAGCACGCTGAGTGGGGATTTGGAGCAGGATCCCACTCTGTCATCTGCAACGGGGGTCTTGAGTGGTCGAGGAACGGCCTCCTCAGGAGGCTGGGAGGAGGGAGTGCTGATGATTGTACAGCTCCACCGGTTGCCGTGAACTCTGCTGAGGAGCATCTTGAGGGACTGCAGGTGAGGGGCAGAGCCAGGACTTGGGGGATGGGGGCCAGTGCAGTCCGGGGAAGGCTTCAGCTGAGGTCTGTTGCTTGGAGGCTGCTGATGAGCGCTGAGCTCTGGATTTGGTGAGCTCTGGGTCACATGCCATGATGGTTTCCTTGCAACTCCTGCTGTAGCTGGCAGTGGCAGTGGCAGTGGCAGTGGCCGTGGCTGTGGCAGTGGCTGTTGTGTTTGGAGAGTCACCGGCTCTCTGGTCTGACTGGCATTCTGTGATGCAGGGACAGCAGCAGCGAGCCTTGGCCTCTTGGCGCCCGTCTGCCAAGAAGCTCTGGGCCAATGGGCCGATCTCTTGCCTGGAATGATGCTGCCGAGAGTGGAGCGTGGACACATTCTGCGTGCGGGACCCTGCGGCTTGGCCTGTGTCCACCCCTCAGGACACCTGACTGGTGCATGAGATTGGATGCTTTGAGGTCGGCCTTGCATCCTGGAGGCCTCTTGGGGAAGAGGAGACGCAGGGACTGCAGACCTCTCTTCTGCCTGAGCTTGGAGAAGAGGATTCATGCCGGTTGTCTTCTTGGTTGTGTGCACGGGCCGCGGCCTACTGGGTGTCCTCAGAAGCTTTTCAGAGGAGTCAGTCGCATTCTCACGGTGGTGTTGCTGTCTTGCTTGGGCTTTGGTGAGACATGTCTGGAGGGGAGTTCTGCGATGCTTCTCTTGTCGCCTGTGTCCCTCCTTGTCTTGTACTGTCTTGGTAAAGGGCCCGGAATCCTTGGACTGCTGGATCTTCTGTGGCCCCAGGTTCTCTTCATTGGACTTCAAGGGATACAGGGCTAGGGTCCCATCCCAGCGCTTGATGGGGCACCTCCTGCTGCTGGCCATGTGACCGAAGGCGCCACAGTTCTTGCACTTCACCCTGGGGTCCTCCTCCTCTGCTGGAGGAACTCTGGGCCCAGCTGCGACCATACGCTGCTTGCCCATCTTCTGAGATGTCAGTGCTCTGTGGGTCTGGGGCTGTGTCTTCTGCATCGACAGCCACCGCTCCACCTGCATGTTCTGAAGGACTTTCTGTCTGGTGCAAAGTAGTGTGCTTCTCCAGAGGCACAAAAATGCTGCTGGATGATGCTTGACAAACCGCCGTGGAGAGTGCAGGTTCCCAGCAGAGCACCAGCAAGGCAGAGAGGGAAGGGCGGAGGCCTTATATAGGGCCCTACAATGGGAGTAGCATACAGCCTGTTCATCTGAGCATCACAAATCCAGTCAAGCTTCATCAGATTCTGTCTGAGCAAAAAAAGGCATCCTCCTTGGGTCGCTAGCAATTTGAGCACACCCTGCCATATTTCTCTCACCAAACTTCACCATTGCATTTTGGAAACTTTGCTCTGCAATGTGCCTTTCCTTTTCTTCTTTGTGTCCCTCTGCTCTGCTAGGGAGGCAGTTTCACTTTTTTGGAGTGTGTGTGTGTCTGTGTCTGTGTCTGTGTGTGTGTGTGTGTGTGTGTGTGTGTTTGAAGAGTGTTTGGAGATATGAAAGTTTGACAAGGTATTTTTAAGCGTTACGTTCTTCCATCAGTGGTTAAATAGTCTTGCCCTGCAGAGCCATTGAAGAGGAAATAGAAGGGCTAACCCTAACCCTAACCCTAACCCTCACCGTAACCCCTAACCCTGACCCTGACTCTGACCTGATGCTGATGTTGACCCTGACCTTGACCCTGACCCTGACCCTGACCCCTGGCTGGAGCTATGGCTTAAGTGGCAAAGCCTCGGCCTTGCAGTGCCAGCATGTATTATGGGTGTGGTCTGTGTCCCAGCCGCACCTGTTTGCATCCAGCTCTCTGCTTATGGGCTTGGAAAGCAGTGGTGGATGGCCCAAAGACTCGAGAGGCTGCATCCACCTGGGAGACCCAGAAGAAGCTCCTGACTCCAGGCTTCAGATCAACTCAGCCTTGGCTGTGGCAGCCATTTGGGCAGTGAACTAGCACATGGCAGATCCTGCTTTCCCTTTCTTGCTTTCCCGCTCTCTCCCCCTCTGTCAATCTGCCTATTCCGTAAACATCAGTCTCTTATTTGTGTGTGTGTGTGTGCGTGTGCATGTGCATGTGTGCGTGTGTGTGTGTGTGAGTACAAAGAGGAATTAGCAACCTATCAGCTGTGGGTCTGGCGCCGTTGCTCAAAAGGCTAATAATCTTCCACCCTAAGCGACAGCATCCAACAGGGATGCTGCCTCAAGGCTTGGCCACTCTGACTCCCATCTAGTTCCCTGCTTAGAGACTGGGGAAGTGGCAGAGGATGGCCCATGTCCTTGAGTCCCTGCCCCTGACCCCCCAAGGTTGACCCGAACCAGCTCCTGGCCTGTGGCTTCAGATTGCCTCAGCTCGGTCCATGGCAGCCATCTGGGGCGTGAACAGCAGACGCAAGATCTTTCTCTCGCCATCCCGTCTTCTCTGTGAAAACTGCAGTTCCCATAACGGGAAACAGGTTCTAGAAAAGAATTCTAATTGCATCCTAGCATATCTTGCTGTTTGTCTGTTTGTTGAGTGATTTTTGAACAAATATTGTCCTCGTTTCTTTGTACACGCAAAGTGCTGGCATCACTACGGCATGGGACGATGGCCTTTGGACACATATACAGAACATTTTCTAGGCTTCAGAGATGATGGAATCTGTGCAATAGCAGGATTCGGGAGCACTCTGGGCTGTTGCTGCCTCTTAGCACCTGGCAGCTTAACCCAGAGGCTGTGGAGGCAGTTCAGCCCCATGTCATTCACAGCAGTCTGGGAAGTGCAAGGCAGGGTTTGGGGCTCCACAGAGCACTGGGGTGAGTAGGGACACACAGGCTCTGCCTTGGGGGCACGGCAAGAGCCGAACCATGCCCACAATCTCCCGCTCTCTCTTCAGGTCCCTCCAGAGTCCACTGCTTCTACCCAAATCGGAACCAGATGTGGCTGCTCGAGGGAACCCCGGTGTTTCCTGGGAGACATCGTGTGTCTCTGCCTCCCCAATCTGGTGCATTCCACGGGAGCAAAATTGTGGTGGACAACCTATCTCACAGTCCTACAGGTCTGCACCGATGCAACAGCCTCCCGAGTGCTGCCCACACCCTGTGCCCCTCGCTTGCCAGCCTGTGCAGGAGGCCGGTGCTCCGGCATAATGGTCAAGTGGTCACTGGCAGAGCTGGCATCCAATGCCGGCTGCGCCGGAAGACTTGGGAGAATGTCCTTACTCGCGGGATGCATGAGAGGTAGGATTTCACTCAGAGAGACGATCACAGTGCACAAAGCCTTTGTACGGGCACACCCATGCAATTCATTTGGGCACTACCCTGCCCGCCAAGACATACATGCGAAAGGCTCTTGGAGTGAAATGCCTGGGACACCAGGAGCGGCATCTTGGCATGATAGCTCTTCCTCTTGGGAGCTCTGGCCGGGCCCTGCTTCAAAGAGTTCGAGCCCAAAGTACAGCCCTCGTGACCCCCAAAGCTTCATTGGGAGACCCGTGCAGATGAGCTGCTCAGATTTCTAGCTGTGCTAGGTGTCACACTAGGTGTCCTGCAAACAACTGCATAGCGTCCTCACCTTCGTGGAAAAGCCATTCTTCCCAGTGGGCTTGCACCGGACAAAGAATGACAACCAACAGGATTCAAAGAAGCCATTGTCCCCATCAGCTCTGAACACTCTGTGAGGTCCCCGCGGTGCTCCTGCCGAACACCTGAGGGCGCTGTGATTGCGCAGGCACAGCCTGCTGCTTGCAGCTTTCCCCTAGCCCAAGTTCACATTCCCTTCCCTTTGGCATCTCACTCCTGGTCAGTGTCCTCGGAAGAGGATGAGACCTGGAGATCCTCATAGAGCACGCTGAGTGGGGATTTGGAGCAGGATCCCACTCTGTCATCTGCAACGGGGGTCTTGAGTGGTCGAGGAACGGCCTCCTCAGGAGGCTGGGAGGAGGGAGTGCTGATGATTGTGCAGCTCCACCGGTTGCCGTGAACTCTGCTGAGGAGCATCTTGAGGGACTGCAGGTGAGGGGCAGAGCCAGGACTTGGGGGATGGGGGCCAGTGCAGTCCGGGGAAGGCTTCAGCTGAGGTCTGTTGCTTGGAGGCTGCTGATGAGCGCTGAGCTCTGGATTTGGTGAGCTCTGGGTCACATGCCATGATGGTTTCCTTGCAACTCCTGCTGTAGCTGGCAGTGGCAGTGGCAGTGGCCGTGGCTGTGGCAGTGGCTGTTGTGTTTGGAGAGTCACCGGCTCTCTGGTCTGACTGGCATTCTGTGATGCAGGGACAGCAGCAGCGAGCCTTGGCCTCTTGGCGCCCGTCTGCCAAGAAGCTCTGGGCCAATGGGCCGATCTCTTGCCTGGAATGATGCTGCCGAGAGTGGAGCGTGGACACATTCTGCGTGCGGGACCCTGCGGCTTGGCCTGTGTCCACCCCTCAGGACACCTGACTGGTGCATGAGATTGGATGCTTTGAGGTCGGCCTTGCATCCTGGAGGCCTCTTGGGGAAGAGGAGACGCAGGGACTGCAGACCTCTCTTCTGCCTGAGCTTGGAGAAGAGGATTCATGCCGGTTGTCTTCTTGGTTGTGTGCACGGGCCGCGGCCTACTGGGTGTCCTCAGAAGCTTTTCAGAGGAGTCAGTCGCATTCTCACGGTGGTGTTGCTGTCTTGCTTGGGCTTTGGTGAGACATGTCTGGAGGGGAGTTCTGCGATGCTTCTCTTGTCGCCTGTGTCCCTCCTTGTCTTGTACTGTCTTGGTAAAGGGCCCGGAATCCTTGGACTGCTGGATCTTCTGTGGCCCCAGGTTCTCTTCATTGGACTTCAAGGGATACAGGGCTAGGGTCCCATCCCAGCGCTTGATGGGGCACCTCCTGCTGCTGGCCATGTGACCGAAGGCGCCACAGTTCTTGCACTTCACCCTGGGGTCCTCCTCCTCTGCTGGAGGAACTCTGGGCCCAGCTGCGACCATACGCTGCTTGCCCATCTTCTGAGATGTCAGTGCTCTGTGGGTCTGGGGCTGTGTCTTCTGCATCGACAGCCACCGCTCCACCTGCATGTTCTGAAGGACTTTCTGTCTGGTGCAAAGTAGTGTGCTTCTCCAGAGGCACAAAAATGCTGCTGGATGATGCTTGACAAACCGCCGTGGAGAGTGCAGGTTCCCAGCAGAGCACCAGCAAGGCAGAGAGAGAAGGGCGGAGGCCTTATATAGGGCCCTACAATGGGAGTAGCATACAGCCTGTTCATCTGAGCATCACAAATCCAGTCAAGCTTCATCAGATTCTGTCTGAGCAAAAGAAGGCATCCTCCTTGGGTCGCTAGCAATTTGAGCACACCCTGCCATATTTCTCTCACCAAACTTCACCATTGCATTTTGGAAACTTTGCTCTGCAATGTGCCTTTCCTTTTCTTCTTTGTGTCCCTCTGCTCTGCTAGGGAGGCAGTTTCACTTTTTTGGAGTGTGTGTGTGTCTGTGTCTGTGTGTGTGTGTGTGTGTGTGTGTGTGTGTTTGAAGAGTGTTTGGAGATATGAAAGTTTGACAAGGTATTTTTAAGCGTTACGTTCTTCCATCAGTGGTTAAATAGTCTTGCCCTGCAGAGCCATTGAAGAGGAAATAGAAGGGCTAACCCTAACCCTAACCTTAACCCTCACCGTAACCCCTAACCCTGACCCTGACTCTGACCTGATGCTGATGTTGACCCTGACCTTGACCCTGACCCTGACCCTGACCCCTGGCTGGAGCTATGGCTTAAGTGGCAAAGCCTCGGCCTTGCAGTGCCAGCATGTATTATGGGTGTGGTCTGTGTCCCAGCCGCACCTGTTTGCATCCAGCTCTCTGCTTATGGGCTTGGAAAGCAGTGGTGGATGGCCCAAAGACTCGAGAGGCTGCATCCACCTGGGAGACCCAGAAGAAGCTCCTGACTCCAGGCTTCAGATCAACTCAGCCTTGGCTGTGGCAGCCATTTGGGCAGTGAACTAGCACATGGCAGATCCTGCTTTCCCTTTCTTGCTTTCCCGCTCTCTCCCCCTCTGTCAATCTGCCTATTCCGTAAACATCAGTCTCTTATTTGTGTGTGTGTGTGTGTGTGTGCGTGTGCATGTGTGCGTGTGTGTGTGTGAGTACAAAGAGGAATTAGCAACCTATCAGCTGTGGGTCTGGCGCCGTTGCTCAAAAGGCTAATAATCTTCCACCCTAAGCGACAGCATCCAACAGGGATGCTGCCTCAAGGCTTGGCCGCTCTAACTCCCATCTAGTTCCCTGCTTAGAGACTGGGGAAGTGGCAGAGGATGGCCCATGTCCTTGAGTCCCTGCCCCCGACCCCCCAAGGTTGACCCGAACCAGCTCCTGGCCTGTGGCTTCAGATTGCCTCAGCTCGGTCCATGGCAGCCATCTGGGGCGTGAACAGCAGACGCAAGATCTTTCTCTCGCCATCCCGTCTTCTCTGTGAAAACTGCAGTTCCCATAACGGGAAACAGGTTCTAGAAAAGAATTCTAATTGCATCCTAGCATATCTTGCTGTTTGTCTGTTTGTTGAGTGATTTTTGAACAAATATTGTCCTCGTTTCTTTGTACACGCAAAGTGCTGGCATCACTACGGCATGGGACGATGGCCTTTGGACACATATACAGAACATTTTCTAGGCTTCAGAGATGATGGAATCTGTGCAATAGCAGGATTCGGGAGCACTCTGGGCTGTTGCTGCCTCTTAGCACCTGGCAGCTTAACCCAGAGGCTGTGGAGGCAGTTCAGCCCCATGTCATTCACAGCAGTCTGGGAAGTGCAAGGCAGGGTTTGGGGCTCCACAGAGCACTGGGGTGAGTAGGGACACACAGGCTCTGCCTTGGGGGCACGGCAAGAGCCGAACCATGCCCACAATCTCCCGCTCTCTCTTCAGGTCCCTCCAGAGTCCACTGCTTCTACCCAAACCGGAACCAGATGTGGCTGCTCGAGGGAACCCCGGTGTTTCCTGGGAGACATCGTGTGTCTCTGCCTCCCCAATCTGGTGCATTCCACGGGAGCAAAATTGTGGTGGACAACCTATCTCACAGTCCTACAGGTCTGCACCGATGCAACAGCCTCCCGAGTGCTGCCCACACCCTGTGCCCCTCGCTTGCCAGCCTGTGCAGGAGGCCGGTGCTCCGGCATAATGGTCAAGTGGTCACTGGCAGAGCTGGCATCCAATGCCGGCTGCGCCGGAAGACTTGGGAGAATGTCCTTACTCGCGGGATGCATGAGAGGTAGGATTTCACTCAGAGAGATGATCACAGTGCACAAAGCCTTTGTACGGGCACACCCATGCAATTCATTTGGGCACTACCCTGCCGCCAAGACATACATGCGAAAGGCTCTTGGAGTGAAATGCCTGGGACACCAGGAGCGGCATCTTGGCATGATAGCTCTTCCTCTTGGGAGCTCTGGCCGGGCCCTGCTTCAAAGAGTTCGAGCCCAAAGTACAGCCCTCGTGACCCCCAAAGCTTCATTGGGAGACCCGTGCAGATGAGCTGCTCAGATTTCTAGCTGTGCTAGGTGTCACACTAGGTGTCCTGCAAACAACTGCATAGCGTCCTCACCTTCGTGGAAAAGCCATTCTTCCCAGTGGGCTTGCACCGGACAAAGAATGACAACCAACAGGATTCAAAGAAGCCATTGTCCCCATCAGCTCTGAACACTCTGTGAGGTCCCCGCGGTGCTCCTGCCGAACACCTGAGGGCGCTGTGATTGCGCAGGCACAGCCTGCTGCTTGCAGCTTTCCCCTAGCCCAAGTTCACATTCCCTTCCCTTTGGCATCTCACTCCTGGTCAGTGTCCTCGGAAGAGGATGAGACCTGGAGATCCTCATAGAGCACGCTGAGTGGGGATTTGGAGCAGGATCCCACTCTGTCATCTGCAACGGGGGTCTTGAGTGGTCGAGGAACGGCCTCCTCAGGAGGCTGGGAGGAGGGAGTGCTGATGATTGTGCAGCTCCACCGGTTGCCGTGAACTCTGCTGAGGAGCATCTTGAGGGACTGCAGGTGAGGGGCAGAGCCAGGACTTGGGGGATGGGGGCCAGTGCAGTCCGGGGAAGGCTTCAGCTGAGGTCTGTTGCTTGGAGGCTGCTGATGAGCGCTGAGCTCTGGATTTGGTGAGCTCTGGGTCACATGCCATGATGGTTTCCTTGCAACTCCTGCTGTAGCTGGCAGTGGCAGTGGCAGTGGCAGTGGCCGTGGCTGTGGCAGTGGCTGTTGTGTTTGGAGAGTCACCGGCTCTCTGGTCTGACTGGCATTCTGTGATGCAGGGACAGCAGCAGCGAGCCTTGGCCTCTTGGCGCCCGTCTGCCAAGAAGCTCTGGGCCAATGGGCCGATCTCTTGCCTGGAATGATGCTGCCGAGAGTGGAGCGTGGACACATTCTGCGTGCGGGACCCTGCGGCTTGGCCTGTGTCCACCCCTCAGGACACCTGACTGGTGCATGAGATTGGATGCTTTGAGGTCGGCCTTGCATCCTGGAGGCCTCTTGGGGAAGAGGAGACGCAGGGACTGCAGACCTCTCTTCTGCCTGAGCTTGGAGAAGAGGATTCATGCCGGTTGTCTTCTTGGTTGTGTGCACGGGCCGCGGCCTACTGGGTGTCCTCAGAAGCTTTTCAGAGGAGTCAGTCGCATTCTCACGGTGGTGTTGCTGTCTTGCTTGGGCTTTGGTGAGACATGTCTGGAGGGGAGTTCTGCGATGCTTCTCTTGTCGCCTGTGTCCCTCCTTGTCTTGTACTGTCTTGGTAAAGGGCCCGGAATCCTTGGACTGCTGGATCTTCTGTGGCCCCAGGTTCTCTTCATTGGACTTCAAGGGATACAGGGCTAGGGTCCCATCCCAGCGCTTGATGGGGCACCTCCTGCTGCTGGCCATGTGACCGAAGGCGCCACAGTTCTTGCACTTCACCCTGGGGTCCTCCTCCTCTGCTGGAGGAACTCTGGGCCCAGCTGCGACCATACGCTGCTTGCCCATCTTCTGAGATGTCAGTGCTCTGTGGGTCTGGGGCTGTGTCTTCTGCATCGACAGCCACCGCTCCACCTGCATGTTCTGAAGGACTTTCTGTCTGGTGCAAAGTAGTGTGCTTCTCCAGAGGCACAAAAATGCTGCTGGATGATGCTTGACAAACCGCCGTGGAGAGTGCAGGTTCCCAGCAGAGCACCAGCAAGGCAGAGAGGGAAGGGCGGAGGCCTTATATAGGGCCCTACAATGGGAGTAGCATACAGCCTGTTCATCTGAGCATCACAAATCCAGTCAAGCTTCATCAGATTCTGTCTGAGCAAAAGAAGGCATCCTCCTTGGGTCGCTAGCAATTTGAGCACACCCTGCCATATTTCTCTCACCAAACTTCACCATTGCATTTTGGAAACTTTGCTCTGCAATGTGCCTTTCCTTTTCTTCTTTGTGTCCCTCTGCTCTGCTAGGGAGGCAGTTTCACTATTTTGGAGTGTGTGTGTGTGTGTGTGTGTGTGTGTGTGTGTGTGTGTTTGAAGAGTGTTTGGAGATATGAAAGTTTGACAAGGTATTTTTAAGCGTTACGTTCTTCCATCAGTGGTTAAATAGTCTTGCCCTGCAGAGCCATTGAAGAGGAAATAGAAGGGCTAACCCTAACCCTAACCTTAACCCTCACCGTAACCCCTAACCCTGACCCTGACTCTGACCTGATGCTGATGTTGACCCTGACCTTGACCCTGACCCTGACCCTGACCCCTGGCTGGAGCTATGGCTTAAGTGGCAAAGCCTCGGCCTTGCAGTGCCAGCATGTATTATGGGTGTGGTCTGTGTCCCAGCAGCACCTGTTTGCATCCAGCTCTCTGCTTATGGGCTTGGAAAGCAGTGGTGGATGGCCCAAAGACTCGAGAGGCTGCATCCACCTGGGAGACCCAGAAGAAGCTCCTGACTCCAGGCTTCAGATCAACTCAGCCTTGGCTGTGGCAGCCATTTGGGCAGTGAACTAGCACATGGCAGATCCTGCTTTCCCTTTCTTGCTTTCCCGCTCTCTCCCCCTCTGTCAATCTGCCTATTCCGTAAACATCAGTCTCTTATTTGTGTGTGTGTGTGTGTGTGTGTGCGTGTGCGTGTGCATGTGTGCGTGTGTGTGTGTGTGTGTGAGTACAAAGAGGAATTAGCAGCCTATCAGCTGTGGGTCTGGCGCCATTGCTCAAAAGGCTAATAATCTTCCACCCTAAGCGACAGCATCCAACAGGGATGCTGCCTCAAGGCTTGGCCGCTCTAACTCCCATCTAGTTCCCTGCTTAGAGACTGGGGAAGTGGCAGAGGATGGCCCATGTCCTTGAGTCCCTGCCCCCGACCCCCCAAGGTTGACCCGAACCAGCTCCTGGCCTGTGGCTTCAGATTGCCTCAGCTCGGTCCATGGCAGCCATCTGGGGCGTGAACAGCAGACGCAAGATCTTTCTCTCGCCATCCCGTCTTCTCTGTGAAAACTGCAGTTCCCATAACGGGAAACAGGTTCTAGAAAAGAATTCTAATTGCATCCTAGCATATTTTGCTGTTTGTCTGTTTGTTGAGTGATTTTTGAACAAATATTGTCCTCGTTTCTTTGTACACGCAAAGTGCTGGCATCACTACGGCATGGGACGATGGCCTTTGGACACATATACAGAACATTTTCTAGGCTTCAGAGATGATGGAATCTGTGCAATAGCAGGATTCGGGAGCACTCTGGGCTGTTGCTGCCTCTTAGCACCTGGCAGCTTAACCCAGAGGCTGTGGAGGCAGTTCAGCCCCATGTCATTCACAGCAGTCTGGGAAGTGCAAGGCAGGGTTTGGGGCTCCACAGAGCACTGGGGTGAGTAGGGACACACAGGCTCTGCCTTGGGGGCACGGCAAGAGCCGAACCATGCCCACAATCTCCCGCTCTCTCTTCAGGTCCCTCCAGAGTCCACTGCTTCTACCCAAACCGGAACCAGATGTGGCTGCTCGAGGGAACCCCGGTGTTTCCTGGGAGACATCGTGTGTCTCTGCCTCCCCAATCTGGTGCATTCCACGGGAGCAAAATTGTGGTGGACAACCTATCTCACAGTCCTACAGGTCTGCACCGATGCAACAGCCTCCCGAGTGCTGCCCACACCCTGTGCCCCTCGCTTGCCAGCCTGTGCAGGAGGCCGGTGCTCCGGCATAATGGTCAAGTGGTCACTGGCAGAGCTGGCATCCAATGCCGGCTGCGCCGGAAGACTTGGGAGAATGTCCTTACTCGCGGGATGCATGAGAGGTAGGATTTCACTCAGAGAGAAGATCACAGGGCACAAAGCCTTTGTACGGGCACACCCATGCACTTCACTTGGGCACTACCCTGCCGCCAAGACATACATGCGAAAGTCTCTTGGAGTGAAATGCCTGGGACACCAGGAGCGGCATCTTGGCATGATAGCTCTTCCTCTTGGGAGCTCTGGCCGGGCCCTGCTTCAAAGAGTTCGAGCCCAAAGTACAGCCCTCGTGACCCCCAAAGCTTCATTGGGAGACCCGTGCAGATGAGCTGCTCAGATTTCTAGCTGTGCTAGGTGTCACACTAGGTGTCCTGCAAACAACTGCATAGCGTCCTCACCTTCGTGGAAAAGCCATTCTTCCCAGTGGGCTTGCACCGGACAAAGAATGACAACCAACAGGATTCAAAGAAGCCATTGTCCCCATCAGCTCTGAACACTCTGTGAGGTCCCCGCGGTGCTCCTGCCGAACACCTGAGGGCGCTGTGATTGCGCAGGCACAGCCTGCTGCTTGCAGCTTTCCCCTAGCCCAAGTTCACATTCCCTTCCCTTTGGCATCTCACTCCTGGTCAGTGTCCTCGGAAGAGGATGAGACCTGGAGATCCTCATAGAGCACGCTGAGTGGGGATTTGGAGCAGGATCCCACTCTGTCATCTGCAACGGGGGTCTTGAGTGGTCGAGGAACGGCCTCCTCAGGAGGCTGGGAGGAGGGAGTGCTGATGATTGTGCAGCTCCACCGGTTGCCGTGAACTCTGCTGAGGAGCATCTTGAGGGACTGCAGGTGAGGGGCAGAGCCAGGACTTGGGGGATGGGGGCCAGTGCAGTCCGGGGAAGGCTTCAGCTGAGGTCTGTTGCTTGGAGGCTGCTGATGAGCGCTGAGCTCTGGATTTGGTGAGCTCTGGGTCACATGCCATGATGGTTTCCTTGCAACTCCTGCTGTAGCTGGCAGTGGCAGTGGCAGTGGCAGTGGCCGTGGCTGTGGCAGTGGCTGTTGTGTTTGGAGAGTCACCGGCTCTCTGGTCTGACTGGCATTCTGTGATGCAGGGACAGCAGCAGCGAGCCTTGGCCTCTTGGCGCCCGTCTGCCAAGAAGCTCTGGGCCAATGGGCCGATCTCTTGCCTGGAATGATGCTGCCGAGAGTGGAGCGTGGACACATTCTGCGTGCGGGACCCTGCGGCTTGGCCTGTGTCCACCCCTCAGGACACCTGACTGGTGCATGAGATTGGATGCTTTGAGGTCGGCCTTGCATCCTGGAGGCCTCTTGGGGAAGAGGAGACGCAGGGACTGCAGACCTCTCTTCTGCCTGAGCTTGGAGAAGAGGATTCATGCCGGTTGTCTTCTTGGTTGTGTGCACGGGCCGCGGCCTACTGGGTGTCCTCAGAAGCTTTTCAGAGGAGTCAGTCGCATTCTCACGGTGGTGTTGCTGTCTTGCTTGGGCTTTGGTGAGACATGTCTGGAGGGGAGTTCTGCGATGCTTCTCTTGTCGCCTGTGTCCCTCCTTGTCTTGTACTGTCTTGGTAAAGGGCCCGGAATCCTTGGACTGCTGGATCTTCTGTGGCCCCAGGTTCTCTTCATTGGACTTCAAGGGATACAGGGCTAGGGTCCCATCCCAGCGCTTGATGGGGCACCTCCTGCTGCTGGCCATGTGACCGAAGGCGCCACAGTTCTTGCACTTCACCCTGGGGTTCTGCTCCTCTGCTGGAGGAACTCTGGGCCCAGCTGCGACCATACGCTGCTTGCCCATCTTCTGAGATGTCAGTGCTCTGTGGGTCTGGGGCTGTGTCTTCTGCATCGACAGCCACCGCTCCACCTGCATGTTCTGAAGGACTTTCTGTCTGGTGCAAAGTAGTGTGCTTCTCCAGAGGCACAAAAATGCTGCTGGCTGATGCTTGACAAACCGCCGTGGAGAGTGCAGGTTCCCAGCAGAGCACCAGCAAGGCAGAGAGGGAAGGGCGGAGGCCTTATATAGGGCCCTACAATGGGAGTAGCATACAGCCTGTTCATCTGAGCATCACAAATCCAGTCAAGCTTCATCAGATTCTGTCTGAGCAAAAGAAGGCATCCTCCTTGGGTCGCTAGCAATTTGAGCACACCCTGCCATATTTCTCTCACCAAACTTCACCATTGCATTTTGGAAACTTTGCTCTGCAATGTGCCTTTCCTTTTCTTCTTTGTGTCCCTCTGCTCTGCTAGGGAGGCAGTTTCACTATTTTGGAGTGTGTGTGTGTCTGTGTGTGTGTGTGTGTGTGTGTGTGTGTGTGTGTGTTTGAAGAGTGTTTGGAGATATGAAAGTTTGACAAGGTATTTTTAAGCGTTACGTTCTTCCATCAGTGGTTAAATAGTCTTGCCCTGCAGAGCCATTGAAGAGGAAATAGAAGGGCTAACCCTAACCCTAACCCTAACCTTCACCGTAACCCCTAACCCTGACCCTGACTCTGACCTGATGCTGATGTTGACCCTGACCTTGACCCTGACCCTGACCCCTGGCTGGAGCTATGGCTTAAGTGGCAAAGCCTCGGCCTTGCAGTGCCAGCATGTATTATGGGTGTGGTCTGTGTCCCAGCCGCACCTGTTTGCATCCAGCTCTCTGCTTATGGGCTTGGAAAGCAGTGGTGGATGGCCCAAAGACTCGAGAGGCTGCATCCACCTGGGAGACCCAGAAGAAGCTCCTGACTCCAGGCTTCAGATCAACTCAGCCTTGGCTGTGGCAGCCATTTGGGCAGTGAACTAGCACATGGCAGATCCTGCTTTCCCTTTCTTGCTTTCCCGCTCTCTCCCCCTCTGTCAATCTGCCTATTCCGTAAACATCAGTCTCTTATTTGTGTGTGTGTGTGTGTGTGTGCGTGTGTGTGTGTGTGTGTGAGTACAAAGAGGAATTAGCAACCTATCAGCTGTGGGTCTGGCGCCGTTGCTCAAAAGGCTAATAATCTTCCACCCTAAGCGACAGCATCCAACAGGGATGCTGCCTCAAGGCTTGGCCGCTCTAACTCCCATCTAGTTCCCTGCTTAGAGACTGGGGAAGTGGCAGAGGATGGCCCATGTCCTTGAGTCCCTGCCCCCGACCCCCCAAGGTTGACCCGAACCAGCTCCTGGCCTGTGGCTTCAGATTGCCTCAGCTCGGTCCATGGCAGCCATCTGGGGCGTGAACAGCAGACGCAAGATCTTTCTCTCGCCATCCCGTCTTCTCTGTGAAAACTGCAGTTTCCATAACGGGAAACAGGTTCTAGAAAAGAATTCTAATTGCATCCTAGCATATCTTGCTGTTTGTCTGTTTGTTGAGTGATTTTTGAACAAATATTGTCCTCGTTTCTTTGTACACGCAAAGTGCTGGCATCACTACGGCATGGGACGATGGCCTTTGGACACATATACAGAACATTTTCTAGGCTTCAGAGATGATGGAATCTGTGCAATAGCAGGATTCGGGAGCACTCTGGGCTGTTGCTGCCTCTTAGCACCTGGCAGCTTAACCCAGAGGCTGTGGAGGCAGTTCAGCCCCATGTCATTCACAGCAGTCTGGGAAGTGCAAGGCAGGGTTTGGGGCTCCACAGAGCACTGGGGTGAGTAGGGACACACAGGCTCTGCCTTGGGGGCACGGCAAGAGCCGAACCATGCCCACAATCTCCCGCTCTCTCTTCAGGTCCCTCCAGAGTCCACTGCTTCTACCCAAACCGGAACCAGATGTGGCTGCTCGAGGGAACCCCGGTGTTTCCTGGGAGACATCGTGTGTCTCTGCCTCCCCAATCTGGTGCATTCCACGGGAGCAAAATTGTGGTGGACAACCTATCTCACAGTCCTACAGGTCTGCACCGATGCAACAGCCTCCCGAGTGCTGCCCACACCCTGTGCCCCTCGCTTGCCAGCCTGTGCAGGAGGCCGGTGCTCCGGCATAATGGTCAAGTGGTCACTGGCAGAGCTGGCATCCGATGCCGGCTGCGCCGGAAGACTTGGGAGAATGTCCTTACTCGCGGGATGCATGAGAGGTAGGATTTCACTCAGAGAGACGATCACAGGGCACAAAGCCTTTGTACGGGCACACCCATGCACTTCATTTGGGCACTACCCTGCCACCAAGACATACATGCGAAAGGCTCTTGGAGTGAAATGCCTGGGACACCAGGAGCGGCATCTTGGCATGATAGCTCTTCCTCTTGGGAGCTCTGGCCGGGCCCTGCTTCAAAGAGTTCGAGCCCAAAGTACAGCCCTCGTGACCCCCAAAGCTTCATTGGGAGACCCGTGCAGATGAGCTGCTCAGATTTCTAGCTGTGCTAGGTGTCACACTAGGTGTCCTGCAAACAACTGCATAGCGTCCTCACCTTCGTGGAAAAGCCATTCTTCCCAGTGGGCTTGCACCGGACAAAGAATGACAACCAACAGGATTCAAAGAAGCCATTGTCCCCATCAGCTCTGAACACTCTGTGAGGTCCCCGCGGTGCTCCTGCCGAACACCTGAGGGCGCTGTGATTGCGCAGGCACAGCCTGCTGCTTGCAGCTTTCCCCTAGCCCAAGTTCACATTCCCTTCCCTTTGGCATCTCACTCCTGGTCAGTGTCCTCGGAAGAGGATGAGACCTGGAGATCCTCATAGAGCACGCTGAGTGGGGATTTGGAGCAGGATCCCACTCTGTCATCTGCAACGGGGGTCTTGAGTGGTCGAGGAACGGCCTCCTCAGGAGGCTGGGAGGAGGGAGTGCTGATGATTGTGCAGCTCCACCGGTTGCCGTGAACTCTGCTGAGGAGCATCTTGAGGGACTGCAGGTGAGGGGCAGAGCCAGGACTTGGGGGATGGGGGCCAGTGCAGTCCGGGGAAGGCTTCAGCTGAGGTCTGTTGCTTGGAGGCTGCTGATGAGCGCTGAGCTCTGGATTTGGTGAGCTCTGGGTCACATGCCATGATGGTTTCCTTGCAACTCCTGCTGTAGCTGGCAGTGGCAGTGGCAGTGGCAGTGGCAGTGGCTGTTGTGTTTGGAAAGTCACCGGCTCTCTGGTCTGACTGACATTCTGTGATGCAGGGACAGCAGCAGCGAGCCTTGGCCTCTTGGCGCCCGTCTGCCAAGAAGCTCTGGGCCAATGGGCCGATCTCTTGCCTGGAATGATGCTGCCGAGAGTGGAGCGTGGACACATTCTGCGTGCGGGACCCTGCGGCTTGGCCTGTGTCCACCCCTCAGGACACCTGACTGGTGCATGAGATTGGATGCTTTGAGGTCGGCCTTGCATCCTGGAGGCCTCTTGGGGAAGAGGAGACGCAGGGACTGCAGACCTCTCTTCTGCCTGAGCTTGGAGAAGAGGATTCATGCCGGTTGTCTTCTTGGTTGTGTGCACGGGCCGCGGCCTACTGGGTGTCCTCAGAAGCTTTTCAGAGGAGTCAGTCGCATTCTCACGGTGGTGTTGCTGTCTTGCTTGGGCTTTGGTGAGACATGTCTGGAGGGGAGTTCTGCGATGCTTCTCTTGTCGCCTGTGTCCCTCCTTGTCTTGTACTGTCTTGGTAAAGGGCCCGGAATCCTTGGACTGCTGGATCTTCTGTGGCCCCAGGTTCTCTTCATTGGACTTCAAGGGATACAGGGCTAGGGTCCCATCCCAGCGCTTGATGGGGCACCTCCTGCTGCTGGCCATGTGACCGAAGGCGCCACAGTTCTTGCACTTCACCCTGGGGTCCTCCTCCTCTGCTGGAGGAACTCTGGGCCCAGCTGCGACCATACGCTGCTTGCCCATCTTCTGAGATGTCAGTGCTCTGTGGGTCTGGGGCTGTGTCTTCTGCATCGACAGCCACCGCTCCACCTGCATGTTCTGAAGGACTTTCTGTCTGGTGCAAAGTAGTGTGCTTCTCCAGAGGCACAAAAATGCTGCTGGATGATGCTTGACAAACCGCCGTGGAGAGTGCAGGTTCCCAGCAGAGCACCAGCAAGGCAGAGAGGGAAGGGCGGAGGCCTTATATAGGGCCCTACAATGGGAGTAGCATACAGCCTGTTCATCTGAGCATCACAAATCCAGTCAAGCTTCATCAGATTCTGTCTGAGCAAAAGAAGGCATCCTCCTTGGGTCGCTAGCAATTTGAGCACACCCTGCCATATTTCTCTCACCAAACTTCACCATTGCATTTTGGAAACTTTGCTCTGCAATGTGCCTTTCCTTTTCTTCTTTGTGTCCCTCTGCTCTGCTAGGGAGGCAGTTTCACTTTTTTGGAGTGTGTGTGTGTCTGTGTCTGTGTCTGTGTGTGTGTGTGTGTGTGTGTGTGTGTTTGAAGAGTGTTTGGAGATGTGAAAGTTTGACAAGGTATTTTTAAGCGTTACGTTCTTCCATCAGTGGTTAAATAGTCTTGCCCTGCAGAGCCATTGAAGAGGAAATAGAAGGGCTAACCCTAACCCTAACCCTAACCCTCACCGTAACCCCTAACCCTGACCCTGACCCTGACTCTGACCTGATGCTGATGTTGACCCTGACCTTGACCCTGACCCTGACCCTGACCCCTGGCTGGAGCTATGGCTTAAGTGGCAAAGCCTCGGCCTTGCAGTGCCAGCATGTATTATGGGTGTGGTCTGTGTCCCAGCCGCACCTGTTTGCATCCAGCTCTCTGCTTATGGGCTTGGAAAGCAGTGGTGGATGGCCCAAAGACTCGAGAGGCTGCATCCACCTGGGAGACCCAGAAGAAGCTCCTGACTCCAGGCTTCAGATCAACTCAGCCTTGGCTGTGGCAGCCATTTGGGCAGTGAACTAGCACATGGCAGATCCTGCTTTCCCTTTCTTGCTTTCCCGCTCTCTCCCCCTCTGTCAATCTGCCTATTCCGTAAACATCAGTCTCTTATTTGTGTGTGTGTGTGTGCGTGTGCATGTGCATGTGTGCGTGTGTGTGTGTGTGTGTGAGTACAAAGAGGAATTAGCAACCTATCAGCTGTGGGTCCGGCGCCGTTGCTCAAAAGGCTAATAATCTTCCACCCTAAGCGACAGCATCCAACAGGGATGCTGCCTCAAGGCTTGGCCGCTCTAACTCCCATCTAGTTCCCTGCTTAGAGACTGGGGAAGTGGCAGAGGATGGCCCATGTCCTTGAGTCCCTGCCCCCGACCCCCCAAGGTTGACCCGAACCAGCTCCTGGCCTGTGGCTTCAGATTGCCTCAGCTCGGTCCATGGCAGCCATCTGGGGCGTGAACAGCAGACGCAAGATCTTTCTCTCGCCATCCCGTCTTCTCTGTGAAAACTGCAGTTCCCATAACGGGAAACAGGTTCTAGAAAAGAATTCTAATTGCATCCTAGCATATCTTGCTGTTTGTCTGTTTGTTGAGTGATTTTTGAACAAATATTGTCCTCGTTTCTTTGTACACGCAAAGTGCTGGCATCACTACGGCATGGGACGATGGCCTTTGGACACATATACAGAACATTTTCTAGGCTTCAGAGATGATGGAATCTGTGCAATAGCAGGATTCGGGAGCACTCTGGGCTGTTGCTGCCTCTTAGCACCTGGCAGCTTAACCCAGAGGCTGTGGAGGCAGTTCAGCCCCATGTCATTCACAGCAGTCTGGGAAGTGCAAGGCAGGGTTTGGGGCTCCACAGAGCACTGGGGTGAGTAGGGACACACAGGCTCTGCCTTGGGGGCACGGCAAGAGCCGAACCATGCCCACAATCTCCCGCTCTCTCTTCAGGTCCCTCCAGAGTCCACTGCTTCTACCCAAACCGGAACCAGATGTGGCTGCTCGAGGGAACCCCGGTGTTTCCTGGGAGACATCGTGTGTCTCTGCCTCCCCAATCTGGTGCATTCCACGGGAGCAAAATTGTGGTGGACAACCTATCTCACAGTCCTACAGGTCTGCACCGATGCAACAGCCTCCCGAGTGCTGCCCACACCCTGTGCCCCTCGCTTGCCAGCCTGTGCAGGAGGCCGGTGCTCCGGCATAATGGTCAAGTGGTCACTGGCAGAGCTGGCATCCAATGCCGGCTGCGCCGGAAGACTTGGGAGAATGTCCTTACTCGCGGGATGCATGAGAGGTAGGATTTCACTCAGAGAGACGATCACAGTGCACAAAGCCTTTGTACGGGCACACCCATGCAATTCATTTGGGCACTACCCTGCCGCCAAGACATACATGCGAAAGGCTCTTGGAGTGAAATGCCTGGGACACCAGGAGCGGCATCTTGGCATGATAGCTCTTCCTCTTGGGAGCTCTGGCCGGGCCCTGCTTCAAAGAGTTCGAGCCCAAAGTACAGCCCTCGTGACCCCCAAAGCTTCATTGGGAGACCCGTGCAGATGAGCTGCTCAGATTTCTAGCTGTGCTAGGTGTCACACTAGGTGTCCTGCAAACAACTGCATAGCGTCCTCACCTTCGTGGAAAAGCCATTCTTCCCAGTGGGCTTGCACCGGACAAAGAATGACAACCAACAGGATTCAAAGAAGCCATTGTCCCCATCAGCTCTGAACACTCTGTGAGGTCCCCGCGGTGCTCCTGCCGAACACCTGAGGGCGCTGTGATTGCGCAGGCACAGCCTGCTGCTTGCAGCTTTCCCCTAGCCCAAGTTCACATTCCCTTCCCTTTGGCATCTCACTCCTGGTCAGTGTCCTCGGAAGAGGATGAGACCTGGAGATCCTCATAGAGCACGCTGAGTGGGGATTTGGAGCAGGATCCCACTCTGTCATCTGCAACGGGGGTCTTGAGTGGTCGAGGAACGGCCTCCTCAGGAGGCTGGGAGGAGGGAGTGCTGATGATTGTGCAGCTCCACCGGTTGCCGTGAACTCTGCTGAGGAGCATCTTGAGGGACTGCAGGTGAGGGGCAGAGCCAGGACTTGGGGGATGGGGGCCAGTGCAGTCCGGGGAAGGCTTCAGCTGAGGTCTGTTGCTTGGAGGCTGCTGATGAGCGCTGAGCTCTGGATTTGGTGAGCTCTGGGTCACATGCCATGATGGTTTCCTTGCAACTCCTGCTGTAGCTGGCAGTGGCAGTGGCAGTGGCAGTGGCCGTGGCTGTGGCAGTGGCTGTTGTGTTTGGAGAGTCACCGGCTCTCTGGTCTGACTGGCATTCTGTGATGCAGGGACAGCAGCAGCGAGCCTTGGCCTCTTGGCGCCCGTCTGCCAAGAAGCTCTGGGCCAATGGGCCGATCTCTTGCCTGGAATGATGCTGCCGAGAGTGGAGCGTGGACACATTCTGCGTGCGGGACCCTGCGGCTTGGCCTGTGTCCACCCCTCAGGACACCTGACTGGTGCATGAGATTGGATGCTTTGAGGTCGGCCTTGCATCCTGGAGGCCTCTTGGGGAAGAGGAGACGCAGGGACTGCAGACCTCTCTTCTGCCTGAGCTTGGAGAAGAGGATTCATGCCGGTTGTCTTCTTGGTTGTGTGCACGGGCCGCGGCCTACTGGGTGTCCTCAGAAGCTTTTCAGAGGAGTCAGTCGCATTCTCACGGTGGTGTTGCTGTCTTGCTTGGGCTTTGGTGAGACATGTCTGGAGGGGAGTTCTGCGATGCTTCTCTTGTCGCCTGTGTCCCTCCTTGTCTTGTACTGTCTTGGTAAAGGGCCCGGAATCCTTGGACTGCTGGATCTTCTGTGGCCCCAGGTTCTCTTCATTGGACTTCAAGGGATACAGGGCTAGGGTCCCATCCCAGCGCTTGATGGGGCACCTCCTGCTGCTGGCCATGTGACCGAAGGCACCACAGTTCTTGCACTTCACCCTGGGGTCCTCCTCCTCTGCTGGAGGAACTCTGGGCCCAGCTGCGACCATACGCTGCTTGCCCATCTTCTGAGATGTCAGTGCTCTGTGGGTCTGGGGCTGTGTCTTCTGCATCGAGAGCCACCGCTCCACCTGCATGTTCTGAAGGACTTTCTGTCTGGTGCAAAGTAGTGTGCTTCTCCAGAGGCACAAAAATGCTGCTGGATGATGCTTGACAAACCGCCGTGGAGAGTGCAGGTTCCCAGCAGAGCACCAGCAAGGCAGAGAGGGAAGGGCGGAGGCCTTATATAGGGCCCTACAATGGGAGTAGCATACAGCCTGTTCATCTGAGCATCACAAATCCAGTCAAGCTTCATCAGATTCTGTCTGAGCAAAAGAAGGCATCCTCCTTGGGTCGCTAGCAATTTGAGCACACCCTGCCATATTTCTCTCACCAAACTTCACCATTGCATTTTGGAAACTTTGCTCTGCAATGTTCCTTTCCTTTTCTTCTTTGTGTCCCTCTGCTCTGCTAGGGAGGCAGTTTCACTTTTTTGGAGTGTGTGTGTGTCTGTGTCTGTGTCTGTGTGTGTGTGTGTGTTTGAAGAGTGTTTGGAGATATGAAAGTTTGACAAGGTATTTTTAAGCGTTACGTTCTTCCATCAGTGGTTAAATAGTCTTGCCCTGCAGAGCCATTGAAGAGGAAATAGAAGGGCTAACCCTAACCCTAACCCTAACCCTCACCGTAACCCCTAACCCTGACCCTGACTCTGACCTGATGCTGATGTTGACCCTGACCTTGACCCTGACCCTGACCCTGACCCCTGGCTGGAGCTATGGCTTAAGTGGCAAAGCCTCGGCCTTGCAGTGCCAGCATGTATTATGGGTGTGGTCTGTGTCCCAGCCGCACCTGTTTGCATCCAGCTCTCTGCTTATGGGCTTGGAAAGCAGTGGTGGATGGCCCAAAGACTCGAGAGGCTGCATCCACCTGGGAGACCCAGAAGAAGCTCCTGACTCCAGGCTTCAGATCAACTCAGCCTTGGCTGTGGCAGCCATTTGGGCAGTGAACTAGCACATGGCAGATCCTGCTTTCCCTTTCTTGCTTTCCCGCTCTCTCGCCCTCTGTCAATCTGCCTATTCCGTAAACATCAGTCTCTTATTTGTGTGTGTGTGTGTGCGTGTGCGTGTGCATGTGTGCGTGTGTGTGTGTGTGTGTGAGTACAAAGAGGAATTAGCAACCTATCAGCTGTGGGTCCGGCGCCGTTGCTCAAAAGGCTAATAATCTTCCACCCTAAGCGACAGCATCCAACAGGGATGCTGCCTCAAGGCTTGGCCGCTCTAACTCCCATCTAGTTCCCTGCTTAGAGACTGGGGAAGTGGCAGAGGATGGCCCATGTCCTTGAGTCCCTGCCCCCGACCCCCCAAGGTTGACCCGAACCAGCTCCTGGCCTGTGGCTTCAGATTGCCTCAGCTCGGTCCATGGCAGCCATCTGGGGCGTGAACAGCAGACGCAAGATCTTTCTCTCGCCATCCCGTCTTCTCTGTGAAAACTGCAGTTTCCATAACGGGAAACAGGTTCTAGAAAAGAATTCTAATTGCATCCTAGCATATCTTGCTGTTTGTCTGTTTGTTGAGTGATTTTTGAACAAATATTGTCCTCGTTTCTTTGTACACGCAAAGTGCTGGCATCACTACGGCATGGGACGATGGCCTTTGGACACATATACAGAACATTTTCTAGGCTTCAGAGATGATGGAATCTGTGCAATAGCAGGATTCGGGAGCACTCTGGGCTGTTGCTGCCTCTTAGCACCTGGCAGCTTAACCCAGAGGCTGTGGAGGCAGTTCAGCCCCATGTCATTCACAGCAGTCTGGGAAGTGCAAGGCAGGGTTTGGGGCTCCACAGAGCACTGGGGTGAGTAGGGACACACAGGCTCTGCCTTGGGGGCACGGCAAGAGCCGAACCATGCCCACAATCTCCCGCTCTCTCTTCAGGTCCCTCCAGAGTCCACTGCTTCTACCCAAACCGGAACCAGATGTGGCTGCTCGAGGGAACCCCGGTGTTTCCTGGGAGACATCGTGTGTCTCTGCCTCCCCAATCTGGTGCATTCCACGGGAGCAAAATTGTGGTGGACAACCTATCTCACAGTCCTACAGGTCTGCACCGATGCAACAGCCTCCCGAGTGCTGCCCACACCCTGTGCCCCTCGCTTGCCAGCCTGTGCAGGAGGCCGGTGCTCCGGCATAATGGTCAAGTGGTCACTGGCAGAGCTGGCATCCAATGCCGGCTGCGCCGGAAGACTTGGGAGAATGTCCTTACTCGCGGGATGCATGAGAGGTAGGATTTCACTCAGAGAGACGATCACAGGGCACAAAGCCTTTGTACGGGCACACCCATGCAATTCATTTGGGCACTACCCTGCCGCCAAGACATACATGCGAAAGGCTCTTGGAGTGAAATGCCTGGGACACCAGGAGCGGCATCTTGGCATGATAGCTCTTCCTCTTGGGAGCTCTGGCCGGGCCCTGCTTCAAAGAGTTCGAGCCCAAAGTACAGCCCTCGTGACCCCCAAAGCTTCATTGGGAGACCCGTGCAGATGAGCTGCTCAGATTTCTAGCTGTGCTAGGTGTCACACTAGGTGTCCTGCAAACAACTGCATAGCGTCCTCACCTTCGTGGAAAAGCCATTCTTCCCAGTGGGCTTGCACCGGACAAAGAATGACAACCAACAGGATTCAAAGAAGCCATTGTCCCCATCAGCTCTGAACACTCTGTGAGGTCCCCGCGGTGCTCCTGCCGAACACCTGAGGGCGCTGTGATTGCGCAGGCACAGCCTGCTGCTTGCAGCTTTCCCCTAGCCCAAGTTCACATTCCCTTCCCTTTGGCATCTCACTCCTGGTCAGTGTCCTCGGAAGAGGATGAGACCTGGAGATCCTCATAGAGCACGCTGAGTGGGGATTTGGAGCAGGATCCCACTCTGTCATCTGCAACGGGGGTCTTGAGTGGTCGAGGAACGGCCTCCTCAGGAGGCTGGGAGGAGGGAGTGCTGATGATTGTGCAGCTCCACCGGTTGCCTTGAACTCTGCTGAGGAGCATCTTGAGGGACTGCAGGTGAGGGGCAGAGCCAGGACTTGGGGGATGGGGGCCAGTGCAGTCCGGGGAAGGCTTCAGCTGAGGTCTGTTGCTTGGAGGCTGCTGATGAGCGCTGAGCTCTGGATTTGGTGAGCTCTGGGTCACATGCCATGATGGTTTCCTTGCAACTCCTGCTGTAGCTGGCAGTGGCAGTGGCAGTGGCAGTGGCCGTGGCTGTGGCAGTGGCTGTTGTGTTTGGAGAGTCACCGGCTCTCTGGTCTGACTGGCATTCTGTGATGCAGGGACAGCAGCAGCGAGCCTTGGCCTCTTGGCGCCCGTCTGCCAAGAAGCTCTGGGCCAATGGGCCGATCTCTTGCCTGGAATGATGCTGCCGAGAGTGGAGCGTGGACACATTCTGCGTGCGGGACCCTGCGGCTTGGCCTGTGTCCACCCCTCAGGACACCTGACTGGTGCATGAGATTGGATGCTTTGAGGTCGGCCTTGCATCCTGGAGGCCTCTTGGGGAAGAGGAGACGCAGGGACTGCAGACCTCTCTTCTGCCTGAGCTTGGAGAAGAGGATTCATGCCGGTTGTCTTCTTGGTTGTGTGCACGGGCCGCGGCCTACTGGGTGTCCTCAGAAGCTTTTCAGAGGAGTCAGTCGCATTCTCACGGTGGTGTTGCTGTCTTGCTTGGGCTTTGGTGAGACATGTCTGGAGGGGAGTTCTGCGATGCTTCTCTTGTCGCCTGTGTCCCTCCTTGTCTTGTACTGTCTTGGTAAAGGGCCCGGAATCCTTGGACTGCTGGATCTTCTGTGGCCCCAGGTTCTCTTCATTGGACTTCAAGGGATACAGGGCTAGGGTCCCATCCCAGCGCTTGATGGGGCACCTCCTGCTGCTGGCCATGTGACCGAAGGCGCCACAGTTCTTGCACTTCACCCTGGGGTCCTCCTCCTCTGCTGGAGGAACTCTGGGCCCAGCTGCGACCATACGCTGCTTGCCCATCTTCTGAGATGTCAGTGCTCTGTGGGTCTGGGGCTGTGTCTTCTGCATCGACAGCCACCGCTCCACCTGCATGTTCTGAAGGACTTTCTGTCTGGTGCAAAGTAGTGTGCTTCTCCAGAGGCACAAAAATGCTGCTGGCTGATGCTTGACAAACCGCCGTGGAGAGTGCAGGTTCCCAGCAGAGCACCAGCAAGGCAGAGAGGGAAGGGCGGAGGCCTTATATAGGGCCCTACAATGGGAGTAGCATACAGCCTGTTCATCTGAGCATCACAAATCCAGTCAAGCTTCATCAGATTCTGTCTGAGCAAAAGAAGGCATCCTCCTTGGGTCGCTAGCAATTTGAGCACACCCTGCCATATTTCTCTCACCAAACTTCACCATTGCATTTTGGAAACTTTGCTCTGCAATGTTCCTTTCCTTTTCTTCTTTGTGTCCCTCTGCTCTGCTAGGGAGGCAGTTTCACTATTTTGGAGTGTGTGTGTGTGTGTGTGTGTGTGTGTGTGTGTGTGTTTGAAGAGTGTTTGGAGATATGAAAGTTTGACAAGGTATTTTTAAGCGTTACGTTCTTCCATCAGTGGTTAAATAGTCTTGCCCTGCAGAGCCATTGAAGAGGAAATAGAAGGGCTAACCCTAACCCTAACCTTAACCCTCACCGTAACCCCTAACCCTGACCCTGACTCTGACCTGATGCTGATGTTGACCCTGACCTTGACCCTGACCCTGACCCTGACCCCTGGCTGGAGCTATGGCTTAAGTGGCAAAGCCTCGGCCTTGCAGTGCCAGCATGTATTATGGGTGTGGTCTGTGTCCCAGCAGCACCTGTTTGCATCCAGCTCTCTGCTTATGGGCTTGGAAAGCAGTGGTGGATGGCCCAAAGACTCGAGAGGCTGCATCCACCTGGGAGACCCAGAAGAAGCTCCTGACTCCAGGCTTCAGATCAACTCAGCCTTGGCTGTGGCAGCCATTTGGGCAGTGAACTAGCACATGGCAGATCCTGCTTTCCCTTTCTTGCTTTCCCGCTCTCTCCCCCTCTGTCAATCTGCCTATTCCGTAAACATCAGTCTCTTATTTGTGTGTGTGTGTGTGTGTGTGTGCGTGTGCGTGTGCATGTGTGCGTGTGTGTGTGTGTGTGTGAGTACAAAGAGGAATTAGCAGCCTATCAGCTGTGGGTCTGGCGCCATTGCTCAAAAGGCTAATAATCTTCCACCCTAAGCGACAGCATCCAACAGGGATGCTGCCTCAAGGCTTGGCCGCTCTAACTCCCATCTAGTTCCCTGCTTAGAGACTGGGGAAGTGGCAGAGGATGGCCCATGTCCTTGAGTCCCTGCCCCCGACCCCCCAAGGTTGACCCGAACCAGCTCCTGGCCTGTGGCTTCAGATTGCCTCAGCTCGGTCCATGGCAGCCATCTGGGGCGTGAACAGCAGACGCAAGATCTTTCTCTCGCCATCCCGTCTTCTCTGTGAAAACTGCAGTTCCCATAACGGGAAACAGGTTCTAGAAAAGAATTCTAATTGCATCCTAGCATATTTTGCTGTTTGTCTGTTTGTTGAGTGATTTTTGAACAAATATTGTCCTCGTTTCTTTGTACACGCAAAGTGCTGGCATCACTACGGCATGGGACGATGGCCTTTGGACACATATACAGAACATTTTCTAGGCTTCAGAGATGATGGAATCTGTGCAATAGCAGGATTCGGGAGCACTCTGGGCTGTTGCTGCCTCTTAGCACCTGGCAGCTTAACCCAGAGGCTGTGGAGGCAGTTCAGCCCCATGTCATTCACAGCAGTCTGGGAAGTGCAAGGCAGGGTTTGGGGCTCCACAGAGCACTGGGGTGAGTAGGGACACACAGGCTCTGCCTTGGGGGCACGGCAAGAGCCGAACCATGCCCACAATCTCCCGCTCTCTCTTCAGGTCCCTCCAGAGTCCACTGCTTCTACCCAAACCGGAACCAGATGTGGCTGCTCGAGGGAACCCCGGTGTTTCCTGGGAGACATCGTGTGTCTCTGCCTCCCCAATCTGGTGCATTCCACGGGAGCAAAATTGTGGTGGACAACCTATCTCACAGTCCTACAGGTCTGCACCGATGCAACAGCCTCCCGAGTGCTGCCCACACCCTGTGCCCCTCGCTTGCCAGCCTGTGCAGGAGGCCGGTGCTCCGGCATAATGGTCAAGTGGTCACTGGCAGAGCTGGCATCCAATGCCGGCTGCGCCGGAAGACTTGGGAGAATGTCCTTACTCGCGGGATGCATGAGAGGTAGGATTTCACTCAGAGAGAAGATCACAGGGCACAAAGCCTTTGTACGGGCACACCCATGCACTTCACTTGGGCACTACCCTGCCGCCAAGACATACATGCGAAAGTCTCTTGGAGTGAAATGCCTGGGACACCAGGAGCGGCATCTTGGCATGATAGCTCTTCCTCTTGGGAGCTCTGGCCGGGCCCTGCTTCAAAGAGTTCGAGCCCAAAGTACAGCCCTCGTGACCCCCAAAGCTTCATTGGGAGACCCGTGCAGATGAGCTGCTCAGATTTCTAGCTGTGCTAGGTGTCACACTAGGTGTCCTGCAAACAACTGCATAGCGTCCTCACCTTCGTGGAAAAGCCATTCTTCCCAGTGGGCTTGCACCGGACAAAGAATGACAACCAACAGGATTCAAAGAAGCCATTGTCCCCATCAGCTCTGAACACTCTGTGAGGTCCCCGCGGTGCTCCTGCCGAACACCTGAGGGCGCTGTGATTGCGCAGGCACAGCCTGCTGCTTGCAGCTTTCCCCTAGCCCAAGTTCACATTCCCTTCCCTTTGGCATCTCACTCCTGGTCAGTGTCCTCGGAAGAGGATGAGACCTGGAGATCCTCATAGAGCACGCTGAGTGGGGATTTGGAGCAGGATCCCACTCTGTCATCTGCAACGGGGGTCTTGAGTGGTCGAGGAACGGCCTCCTCAGGAGGCTGGGAGGAGGGAGTGCTGATGATTGTGCAGCTCCACCGGTTGCCTTGAACTCTGCTGAGGAGCATCTTGAGGGACTGCAGGTGAGGGGCAGAGCCAGGACTTGGGGGATGGGAGCCAGTGCAGTCCGGGGAAGGCTTCAGCTGAGGTCTGTTGCTTGGAGGCTGCTGATGAGTGCTGAGCTCTGGATTTGGTGAGCTCTGGGTCACATGCCATGATGGTTTCCTTGCAACACCTGCTGTAGCTGGCAGTGGCAGTGGCAGTGGCCGTGGCTGTGGCAGTGGCTGTTGTGTTTGGAGAGTCACCGGCTCTCTGGTCTGACTGGCATTCTGTGATGCAGGGACAGCAGCAGCGAGCCTTGGCCTCTTGGCGCCCGTCTGCCAAGAAGCTCTGGGCCAATGGGCAGATCTCTTGCCTGGAATGATGCTGCCGCGAGTGGAGCGTGGACACATTCTGCGTGCGGGACCCTGCGGCTTGGCCTGTGTCCACCCCTCAGGACACCTGACTGGTGCATGAGATTGGATGCTTTGAGGTCGGCCTTGCATCCTGGAGGCCTCTTGGGGAAGAGGAGACGCAGGGACTGCAGACCTCTCTTCTGCCTGAGCTTGGAGAAGAGGATTCATGCCGGTTGTCTTCTTGGTTGTGTGCACGGGCCGCGGCCTACTGGGTGTCCTCAGAAGCTTTTCAGAGGAGTCAGTCGCATTCTCACGGTGGTGTTGCTGTCTTGCTTGGGCTTTGGTGAGACATGTCTGGAGGGGAGTTCTGCGATGCTTCTCTTGTCGCCTGTGTCCCTCCTTGTCTTGTACTGTCTTGGTAAAGGGCCCGGAATCCTTGGACTGCTGGATCTTCTGTGGCCCCAGGTTCTCTTCATTGGACTTCAAGGGATACAGGGCTAGGGTCCCATCCCAGCGCTTGATGGGGCACCTCCTGCTGCTGGCCATGTGACCGAAGGCGCCACAGTTCTTGCACTTCACCCTGGGGTCCTCCTCCTCTGCTGGAGGAACTCTGGGCCCAGCTGCGACCATACGCTGCTTGCCCATCTTCTGAGATGTCAGTGCTCTGTGGGTCTGGGGCTGTGTCTTCTGCATCGACAGCCACCGCTCCACCTGCATGTTCTGAAGGACTTTCTGTTTGGTGCAAAGTAGTGTGCTTCTCCAGAGGCACAAAAATGCTGCTGGATGATGCTTGACAAACCGCCGTGGAGAGTGCAGGTTCCCAGCAGAGCACCAGCAAGGCAGAGAGGGAAGGGCGGAGGCCTTATATAGGGCCCTACAATGGGAGTAGCATACAGCCTGTTCATCTGAGCATCACAAATCCAGTCAAGCTTCATCAGATTCTGTCTGAGCAAAAGAAGGCATCCTCCTTGGGTCGCTAGCAATTTGAGCACACCCTGCCATATTTCTCTCACCAAACTTCACCATTGCATTTTGGAAACTTTGCTCTGCAATGTGCCTTTCCTTTTCTTCTTTGTGTCCCTCTGCTCTGCTAGGGAGGCAGTTTCACTATTTTGGAGTGTGTGTGTGTCTGTGTGTGTGTGTGTGTGTGTGTGTGTGTGTGTTTGAAGAGTGTTTGGAGATATGAAAGTTTGACAAGGTATTTTTAAGCGTTACGTTCTTCCATCAGTGGTTAAATAGTCTTGCCCTGCAGAGCCATTGAAGAGGAAATAGAAGGGCTAACCCTAACCCTAACCTTAACCCTCACCGTAACCCCTAACCCTGACCCTGACTCTGACCTGATGCTGATGTTGACCCTGACCTTGACCCTGACCCTGACCCTGACCCCTGGCTGGAGCTATGGCTTAAGTGGCAAAGCCTCGGCCTTGCAGTGCCAGCATGTATTATGGGTGTGGTCTGTGTCCCAGCCGCACCTGTTTGCATCCAGCTCTCTGCTTATGGGCTTGGAAAGCAGTGGTGGATGGCCCAAAGACTCGAGAGGCTGCATCCACCTGGGAGACCCAGAAGAAGCTCCTGACTCCAGGCTTCAGATCAACTCAGCCTTGGCTGTGGCAGCCATTTGGGCAGTGAACTAGCACATGGCAGATCCTGCTTTCCCTTTCTTGCTTTCCCGCTCTCTCCCCCTCTGTCAATCTGCCTATTCCGTAAACATCAGTCTCTTATTTGTGTGTGTGTGTGTGTGTGTGTGCGTGTGCGTGTGCATGTGTGCGTGTGTGTGTGTGTGTGTGAGTACAAAGAGGAATTAGCAGCCTATCAGCTGTGGGTCTGGCGCCATTGCTCAAAAGGCTAATAATCTTCCACCCTAAGCGACAGCATCCAACAGGGATGCTGCCTCAAGGCTTGGCCGCTCTAACTCCCATCTAGTTCCCTGCTTAGAGACTGGGGAAGTGGCAGAGGATGGCCCATGTCCTTGAGTCCCTGCCCCCGACCCCCCAAGGTTGACCCGAACCAGCTCCTGGCCTGTGGCTTCAGATTGCCTCAGCTCGGTCCATGGCAGCCATCTGGGGCGTGAACAGCAGACGCAAGATCTTTCTCTCGCCATCCCGTCTTCTCTGTGAAAACTGCAGTTCCCATAACGGGAAACAGGTTCTAGAAAAGAATTCTAATTGCATCCTAGCATATTTTGCTGTTTGTCTGTTTGTTGAGTGATTTTTGAACAAATATTGTCCTCGTTTCTTTGTACACGCAAAGTGCTGGCATCACTACGGCATGGGACGATGGCCTTTGGACACATATACAGAACATTTTCTAGGCTTCAGAGATGATGGAATCTGTGCAATAGCAGGATTCGGGAGCACTCTGGGCTGTTGCTGCCTCTTAGCACCTGGCAGCTTAACCCAGAGGCTGTGGAGGCAGTTCAGCCCCATGTCATTCACAGCAGTCTGGGAAGTGCAAGGCAGGGTTTGGGGCTCCACAGAGCACTGGGGTGAGTAGGGACACACAGGCTCTGCCTTGGGGGCACGGCAAGAGCCGAACCATGCCCACAATCTCCCGCTCTCTCTTCAGGTCCCTCCAGAGTCCACTGCTTCTACCCAAACCGGAACCAGATGTGGCTGCTCGAGGGAACCCCGGTGTTTCCTGGGAGACATCGTGTGTCTCTGCCTCCCCAATCTGGTGCATTCCACGGGAGCAAAATTGTGGTGGACAACCTATCTCACAGTCCTACAGGTCTGCACCGATGCAACAGCCTCCCGAGTGCTGCCCACACCCTGTGCCCCTCGCTTGCCAGCCTGTGCAGGAGGCCGGTGCTCCGGCATAATGGTCAAGTGGTCACTGGCAGAGCTGGCATCCAATGCCGGCTGCGCCGGAAGACTTGGGAGAATGTCCTTACTCGCGGGATGCATGAGAGGTAGGATTTCACTCAGAGAGAAGATCACAGGGCACAAAGCCTTTGTACGGGCACACCCATGCACTTCACTTGGGCACTACCCTGCCGCCAAGACATACATGCGAAAGTCTCTTGGAGTGAAATGCCTGGGACACCAGGAGCGGCATCTTGGCATGATAGCTCTTCCTCTTGGGAGCTCTGGCCGGGCCCTGCTTCAAAGAGTTCGAGCCCAAAGTACAGCCCTCGTGACCCCCAAAGCTTCATTGGGAGACCCGTGCAGATGAGCTGCTCAGATTTCTAGCTGTGCTAGGTGTCACACTAGGTGTCCTGCAAACAACTGCATAGCGTCCTCACCTTCGTGGAAAAGCCATTCTTCCCAGTGGGCTTGCACCGGACAAAGAATGACAACCAACAGGATTCAAAGAAGCCATTGTCCCCATCAGCTCTGAACACTCTGTGAGGTCCCCGCGGTGCTCCTGCCGAACACCTGAGGGCGCTGTGATTGCGCAGGCACAGCCTGCTGCTTGCAGCTTTCCCCTAGCCCAAGTTCACATTCCCTTCCCTTTGGCATCTCACTCCTGGTCAGTGTCCTCGGAAGAGGATGAGACCTGGAGATCCTCATAGAGCACGCTGAGTGGGGATTTGGAGCAGGATCCCACTCTGTCATCTGCAACGGGGGTCTTGAGTGGTCGAGGAACGGCCTCCTCAGGAGGCTGGGAGGAGGGAGTGCTGATGATTGTGCAGCTCCACCGGTTGCCGTGAACTCTGCTGAGGAGCATCTTGAGGGACTGCAGGTGAGGGGCAGAGCCAGGACTTGGGGGATGGGGGCCAGTGCAGTCCGGGGAAGGCTTCAGCTGAGGTCTGTTGCTTGGAGGCTGCTGATGAGTGCTGAGCTCTGGATTTGGTGAGCTCTGGGTCACATGCCATGATGGTTTCCTTGCAACACCTGCTGTAGCTGGCAGTGGCAGTGGCAGTGGCCGTGGCTGTGGCAGTGGCTGTTGTGTTTGGAGAGTCACCGGCTCTCTGGTCTGACTGGCATTCTGTGATGCAGGGACAGCAGCAGCGAGCCTTGGCCTCTTGGCGCCCGTCTGCCAAGAAGCTCTGGGCCAATGGGCCGATCTCTTGCCTGGAATGATGCTGCCGAGAGTGGAGCGTGGACACATTCTGCGTGCGGGACCCTGCGGCTTGGCCTGTGTCCACCCCTCAGGACACCTGACTGGTGCATGAGATTGGATGCTTTGAGGTCGGCCTTGCATCCTGGAGGCCTCTTGGGGAAGAGGAGACGCAGGGACTGCAGACCTCTCTTCTGCCTGAGCTTGGAGAAGAGGATTCATGCCAGTTGTCTTCTTGGTTGTGTGCACGGGCCGCGGCCTACTGGGTGTCCTCAGAAGCTTTTCAGAGGAGTCAGTCGCATTCTCACGGTGGTGTTGCTGTCTTGCTTGGGCTTTGGTGAGACATGTCTGGAGGGGAGTTCTGCGATGCTTCTCTTGTCGCCTGTGTCCCTCCTTGTCTTGTACTGTCTTGGTAAAGGGCCCGGAATCCTTGGACTGCTGGATCTTCTGTGGCCCCAGGTTCTCTTCATTGGACTTCAAGGGATACAGGGCTAGGGTCCCATCCCAGCGCTTGATGGGGCACCTCCTGCTGCTGGCCATGTGACCGAAGGCGCCACAGTTCTTGCACTTCACCCTGGGGTCCTCCTCCTCTGCTGGAGGAACTCTGGGCCCAGCTGCGACCATACGCTGCTTGCCCATCTTCTGAGATGTCAGTGCTCTGTGGGTCTGGGGCTGTGTCTTCTGCATCGACAGCCACCGCTCCACCTGCATGTTCTGAAGGACTTTCTGTTTGGTGCAAAGTAGTGTGCTTCTCCAGAGGCACAAAAATGCTGCTGGATGATGCTTGACAAACCGCCGTGGAGAGTGCAGGTTCCCAGCAGAGCACCAGCAAGGCAGAGAGGGAAGGGCGGAGGCCTTATATAGGGCCCTACAATGGGAGTAGCATACAGCCTGTTCATCTGAGCATCACAAATCCAGTCAAGCTTCATCAGATTCTGTCTGAGCAAAAGAAGGCATCCTCCTTGGGTCGCTAGCAATTTGAGCACACCCTGCCATATTTCTCTCACCAAACTTCACCATTGCATTTTGGAAACTTTGCTCTGCAATGTGCCTTTCCTTTTCTTCTTTGTGTCCCTCTGCTCTGCTAGGGAGGCAGTTTCACTATTTTGGAGTGTGTGTGTGTGTGTGTGTGTGTGTGTGTGTGTGTGTGTGTGTGTTTGAAGAGTGTTTGGAGATATGAAAGTTTGACAAGGTATTTTTAAGCGTTACGTTCTTCCATCAGTGGTTAAATAGTCTTGCCCTGCAGAGCCATTGAAGAGGAAATAGAAGGGCTAACCCTAACCCTAACCTTAACCCTCACCGTAACCCCTAACCCTGACCCTGACTCTGACCTGATGCTGATGTTGACCCTGACCTTGACCCTGACCCTGACCCTGACCCCTGGCTGGAGCTATGGCTTAAGTGGCAAAGCCTCGGCCTTGCAGTGCCAGCATGTATTATGGGTGTGGTCTGTGTCCCAGCCGCACCTGTTTGCATCCAGCTCTCTGCTTATGGGCTTGGAAAGCAGTGGTGGATGGCCCAAAGACTCGAGAGGCTGCATCCACCTGGGAGACCCAGAAGAAGCTCCTGACTCCAGGCTTCAGATCAACTCAGCCTTGGCTGTGGCAGCCATTTGGGCAGTGAACTAGCACATGGCAGATCCTGCTTTCCCTTTCTTGCTTTCCCGCTCTCTCCCCCTCTGTCAATCTGCCTATTCCGTAAACATCAGTCTCTTATTTGTGTGTGTGTGTGTGTGTGTGCGTGTGCGTGTGCATGTGTGCGTGTGTGTGTGTGTGTGTGAGTACAAAGAGGAATTAGCAGCCTATCAGCTGTGGGTCTGGCGCCATTGCTCAAAAGGCTAATAATCTTCCACCCTAAGCGACAGCATCCAACAGGGATGCTGCCTCAAGGCTTGGCCGCTCTAACTCCCATCTAGTTCCCTGCTTAGAGACTGGGGAAGTGGCAGAGGATGGCCCATGTCCTTGAGTCCCTGCCCCCGACCCCCCAAGGTTGACCCGAACCAGCTCCTGGCCTGTGGCTTCAGATTGCCTCAGCTCGGTCCATGGCAGCCATCTGGGGCGTGAACAGCAGACGCAAGATCTTTCTCTCGCCATCCCGTCTTCTCTGTGAAAACTGCAGTTCCCATAACGGGAAACAGGTTCTAGAAAAGAATTCTAATTGCATCCTAGCATATCTTGCTGTTTGTCTGTTTGTTGAGTGATTTTTGAACAAATATTGTCCTCGTTTCTTTGTACACGCAAAGTGCTGGCATCACTACGGCATGGGACGATGGCCTTTGGACACATATACAGAACATTTTCTAGGCTTCAGAGATGATGGAATCTGTGCAATAGCAGGATTCGGGAGCACTCTGGGCTGTTGCTGCCTCTTAGCACCTGGCAGCTTAACCCAGAGGCTGTGGAGGCAGTTCAGCCCCATGTCATTCACAGCAGTCTGGGAAGTGCAAGGCAGGGTTTGGGGCTCCACAGAGCACTGGGGTGAGTAGGGACACACAGGCTCTGCCTTGGGGGCACGGCAAGAGCCGAACCATGCCCACAATCTCCCGCTCTCTCTTCAGGTCCCTCCAGAGTCCACTGCTTCTACCCAAACCGGAACCAGATGTGGCTGCTCGAGGGAACCCCGGTGTTTCCTGGGAGACATCGTGTGTCTCTGCCTCCCCAATCTGGTGCATTCCACGGGAGCAAAATTGTGGTGGACAACCTATCTCACAGTCCTACAGGTCTGCACCGATGCAACAGCCTCCCGAGTGCTGCCCACACCCTGTGCCCCTCGCTTGCCAGCCTGTGCAGGAGGCCGGTGCTCCGGCATAATGGTCAAGTGGTCACTGGCAGAGCTGGCATCCAATGCCGGCTGCGCCGGAAGACTTGGGAGAATGTCCTTACTCGCGGGATGCATGAGAGGTAGGATTTCACTCAGAGAGAAGATCACAGGGCACAAAGCCTTTGTACGGGCACACCCATGCACTTCACTTGGGCACTACCCTGCCGCCAAGACATACATGCGAAAGTCTCTTGGAGTGAAATGCCTGGGACACCAGGAGCGGCATCTTGGCATGATAGCTCTTCCTCTTGGGAGCTCTGGCCGGGCCCTGCTTCAAAGAGTTCGAGCCCAAAGTACAGCCCTCGTGACCCCCAAAGCTTCATTGGGAGACCCGTGCAGATGAGCTGCTCAGATTTCTAGCTGTGCTAGGTGTCACACTAGGTGTCCTGCAAACAACTGCATAGCGTCCTCACCTTCGTGGAAAAGCCATTCTTCCCAGTGGGCTTGCACCGGACAAAGAATGACAACCAACAGGATTCAAAGAAGCCATTGTCCCCATCAGCTCTGAACACTCTGTGAGGTCCCCGCGGTGCTCCTGCCGAACACCTGAGGGCGCTGTGATTGCGCAGGCACAGCCTGCTGCTTGCAGCTTTCCCCTAGCCCAAGTTCACATTCCCTTCCCTTTGGCATCTCACTCCTGGTCAGTGTCCTCGGAAGAGGATGAGACCTGGAGATCCTCATAGAGCACGCTGAGTGGGGATTTGGAGCAGGATCCCACTCTGTCATCTGCAACGGGGGTCTTGAGTGGTCGAGGAACGGCCTCCTCAGGAGGCTGGGAGGAGGGAGTGCTGATGATTGTGCAGCTCCACCGGTTGCCGTGAACTCTGCTGAGGAGCATCTTGAGGGACTGCAGGTGAGGGGCAGAGCCAGGACTTGGGGGATGGGAGCCAGTGCAGTCCGGGGAAGGCTTCAGCTGAGGTCTGTTGCTTGGAGGCTGCTGATGAGCGCTGAGCTCTGGATTTGGTGAGCTCTGGGTCACATGCCATGATGGTTTCCTTGCAACTCCTGCTGTAGCTGGCAGTGGCAGTGGCTGTGGCCGTGGCTGTGGCAGTGGCTGTTGTGTTTGGAGAGTCACCGGCTCTCTGGTCTGACTGGCATTCTGTGATGCAGGGACAGCAGCAGCGAGCCTTGGCCTCTTGGCGCCCGTCTGCCAAGAAGCTCTGGGCCAATGGGCCGATCTCTTGCCTGGAATGATGCTGCCGAGAGTGGAGCGTGGACACATTCTGCGTGCGGGACCCTGCGGCTTGGCCTGTGTCCACCCCTCAGGACACCTGACTGGTGCATGAGATTGGATGCTTTGAGGTCGGCCTTGCATCCTGGAGGCCTCTTGGGGAAGAGGAGACGCAGGGACTGCAGACCTCTCTTCTGCCTGAGCTTGGAGAAGAGGATTCATGCCGGTGTCTTCTTGGTTGTGTACACGGGCCGCGGCCTACTGGGTGTCCTCAGAAGCTTTTCAGAGGAGTCAGTCGCATTCTCACGGTGGTGTTGCTGTCTTGCTTGGGCTTTGGTGAGACATGTCTGGAGGGGAGTTCTGCGATGCTTCTCTTGTCGCCTGTGTCCCTCCTTGTCTTGTACTGTCTTGGTAAAGGGCCCGGAATCCTTGGACTGCTGGATCTTCTGTGGCCCCAGGTTCTCTTCATTGGACTTCAAGGGATACAGGGCTAGGGTCCCATCCCAGCGCTTGATGGGGCACCTCCTGCTGCTGGCCATGTGACCGAAGGCGCCACAGTTCTTGCACTTCACCCTGGGGTCCTCCTCCTCTGCTGGAGGAACTCTGGGCCCAGCTGCGACCATACGCTGCTTGCCCATCTTCTGAGATGTCAGTGCTCTGTGGGTCTGGGGCTGTGTCTTCTGCATCGACAGCCACCGCTCCACCTGCATGTTCTGAAGGACTTTCTGTCTGGTGCAAAGTAGTGTGCTTCTCCAGAGGCACAAAAATGCTGCTGGATGATGCTTGACAAACCGCCGTGGAGAGTGCAGGTTCCCAGCAGAGCACCAGCAAGGCAGAGAGGGAAGGGCGGAGGCCTTATATAGGGCCCTACAATGGGAGTAGCATACAGCCTGTTCATCTGAGCATCACAAATCCAGTCAAGCTTCATCAGATTCTGTCTGAGCAAAAGAAGGCATCCTCCTTGGGTCGCTAGCAATTTGAGCACACCCTGCCATATTTCTCTCACCAAACTTCACCATTGCATTTTGGAAACTTTGCTCTGCAATGTGCCTTTCCTTTTCTTCTTTGTGTCCCTCTGCTCTGCTAGGGAGGCAGTTTCACTTTTTTGGAGTGTGTGTGTGTGTGTGTGTGTGTGTGTGTGTGTTTGAAGAGTGTTTGGAGATATGAAAGTTTGACAAGGTATTTTTAAGCGTTACGTTCTTCCATCAGTGGTTAAATAGTCTTGCCCTGCAGAGCCATTGAAGAGGAAATAGAAGGGCTAACCCTAACCCTAACCTTAACCCTCACCGTAACCCCTAACCCTGACCCTGACTCTGACCTGATGCTGATGTTGACCCTGACCTTGACCCTGACCCTGACCCTGACCCTGATCCCTGGCTGGAGCTATGGCTTAAGTGGCAAAGCCTCAGCCTTGCAGTGCCAGCATGTATTATGGGTGTGGTCTGTGTCCCAGCCGCACCTGTTTGCATCCAGCTCTCTGCTTATGGGCTTGGAAAGCAGTGGTGGATGGCCCAAAGACTCGAGAGGCTGCATCCACCTGGGAGACCCAGAAGAAGCTCCTAACTCCAGGCTTCAGATCAACTCAGCCTTGGCTGTGGCAGCCATTTGGGCAGTGAACTAGCACATGGCAGATCCTGCTTTCCCTTTCTTGCTTTCCCGCTCTCTCCCCCTCTGTCAATCTGCCTATTCCGTAAACATCAGTCTCTTATTTGTGTGTGTGTGTGTGTGTGCGTGTGCATGTGTGCATGTGTGTGTGTGTGTGTGTGAGTACAAAGAGGAATTAGCAACCTATCAGCTGTGGGTCTGGCGCCGTTGCTCAAAAGGCTAATAATCTTCCACCCTAAGCGACAGCATCCAACAGGGATGCTGCCTCAAGGCTTGGCCGCTCTAACTCCCATCTAGTTCCCTGCTTAGAGACTGGGGAAGTGGCAGAGGATGGCCCATGTCCTTGAGTCCCTGCCCCCGACCCCCCAAGGTTGACCCGAACCAGCTCCTGGCCTGTGGCTTCAGATTGCCTCAGCTCGGTCCATGGCAGCCATCTGGGGCGTGAACAGCAGACGCAAGATCTTTCTCTCGCCATCCCGTCTTCTCTGTGAAAACTGCAGTTCCCATAACGGGAAACAGGTTCTAGAAAAGAATTCTAATTGCATCCTAGCATATCTTGCTGTTTGTCTGTTTGTTGAGTGATTTTTGAACAAATATTGTCCTCGTTTCTTTGTACACGCAAAGTGCTGGCATCACTACGGCATGGGACGATGGCCTTTGGACACATATACAGAACATTTTCTAGGCTTCAGAGATGATGGAATCTGTGCAATAGCAGGATTCGGGAGCACTCTGGGCTGTTGCTGCCTCTTAGCACCTGGCAGCTTAACCCAGAGGCTGTGGAGGCAGTTCAGCCCCATGTCATTCACAGCAGTCTGGGAAGTGCAAGGCAGGGTTTGGGGCTCCACAGAGCACTGGGGTGAGTAGGGACACACAGGCTCTGCCTTGGGGGCACGGCAAGAGCCGAACCATGCCCACAATCTCCCGCTCTCTCTTCAGGTCCCTCCAGAGTCCACTGCTTCTACCCAAACCGGAACCAGATGTGGCTGCTCGAGGGAACCCCGGTGTTTCCTGGGAGACATCATGTGTCTCTGCCTCCCCAATCTGGTGCATTCCACGGGAGCAAAATTGTGGTGGACAACCTATCTCACAGTCCTACAGGTCTGCACCGATGCAACAGCCTCCCGAGTGCTGCCCACACCCTGTGCCCCTCGCTTGCCAGCCTGTGCAGGAGGCCGGTGCTCCGGCATAATGGTCAAGTGGTCACTGGCAGAGCTGGCATCCAATGCCGGCTGCGCCGGAAGACTTGGGAGAATGTCCTTACTCGCGGGATGCATGAGAGGTAGGATTTCACTCAGAGAGAAGATCACAGGGCACAAAGCCTTTGTACGGGCACACCCATGCACTTCACTTGGGCACTACCCTGCCGCCAAGACATACATGCGAAAGGCTCTTGGAGTGAAATGCCTGGGACACCAGGAGCGGCATCTTGGCATGATAGCTCTTCCTCTTGGGAGCTCTGGCCGGGCCCTGCTTCAAAGAGTTCGAGCCCAAAGTACAGCCCTCGTGACCCCCAAAGCTTCATTGGGAGACCCTTGCAGATGAGCTGCTCAGATTTCTAGCTGTGCTAGGTGTCACACTAGGTGTCCTGCAAACAACTGCATAGCGTCCTCACCTTCGTGGAAAAGCCATTCTTCCCAGTGGGCTTGCACCGGACAAAGAATGACAACCAACAGGATTCAAAGAAGCCATTGTCCCCATCAGCTCTGAACACTCTGTGAGGTCCCCGCGGTGCTCCTGCCGAACACCTGAGGGTGCTGTGATTGCGCAGGCACAGCCTGCTGCTTGCAGCTTTCCCCTAGCCCAAGTTCACATTCCCTTCCCTTTGGCATCTCACTCCTGGTCAGTGTCCTCGGAAGAGGATGAGACCTGGAGATCCTCATAGAGCACGCTGAGTGGGGATTTGGAGCAGGATCCCACTCTGTCATCTGCAACGGGGGTCTTGAGTGGTCGAGGAACGGCCTCCTCAGGAGGCTGGGAGGAGGGAGTGCTGATGATTGTGCAGCTCCACCGGTTGCCGTGAACTCTGCTGAGGAGCATCTTGAGGGACTGCAGGTGAGGGGCAGAGCCAGGACTTGGGGGATGGGAGCCAGTGCAGTCCGGGGAAGGCTTCAGCTGAGGTCTGTTGCTTGGAGGCTGCTGATGAGCGCTGAGCTCTGGATTTGGTGAGCTCTGGGTCACATGCCATGATGGTTTCCTTGCAACTCCTGCTGTAGCTGGCAGTGGCAGTGGCAGTGGCAGTGGCAGTGGCCGTGGCTGTGGCAGTGGCTGTTGTGTTTGGAGAGTCACCGGCTCTCTGGTCTGACTGGCATTCTGTGATGCAGGGACAGCAGCAGCGAGCCTTGGCCTCTTGGCGCCCGTCTGCCAAGAAGCTCTGGGCCAATGGGCCGATCTCTTGCCTGGAATGATGCTGCCGAGAGTGGAGCGTGGACACATTCTGCGTGCGGGACCCTGCGGCTTGGCCTGTGTCCACCCCTCAGGACACCTGACTGGTGCATGAGATTGGATGCTTTGAGGTCGGCCTTGCATCCTGGAGGCCTCTTGGGGAAGAGGAGACGCAGGGACTGCAGACCTCTCTTCTGCCTGAGCTTGGAGAAGAGGATTCATGCCGGTTGTCTTCTTGGTTGTGTACACGGGCCGCGGCCTACTGGGTGTCCTCAGAAGCTTTTCAGAGGAGTCAGTCGCATTCTCACGGTGGTGTTGCTGTCTTGCTTGGGCTTTGGTGAGACATGTCTGGAGGGGAGTTCTGCGATGCTTCTCTTGTCGCCTGTGTCCCTCCTTGTCTTGTACTGTCTTGGTAAAGGGCCCGGAATCCTTGGACTGCTGGATCTTCTGTGGCCCCAGGTTCTCTTCATTGGACTTCAAGGGATACAGGGCTAGGGTCCCATCCCAGCGCTTGATGGGGCACCTCCTGCTGCTGGCCATGTGACCGAAGGCGCCACAGTTCTTGCACTTCACCCTGGGGTCCTCCTCCTCTGCTGGAGGAACTCTGGGCCCAGCTGCGACCATACGCTGCTTGCCCATCTTCTGAGATGTCAGTGCTCTGTGGGTCTGGGGCTGTGTCTTCTGCATCGACAGCCACCGCTCCACCTGCATGTTCTGAAGGACTTTCTGTCTGGTGCAAAGTAGTGTGCTTCTCCAGAGGCACAAAAATGCTGCTGGATGATGCTTGACAAACCGCCGTGGAGAGTGCAGGTTCCCAGCAGAGCACCAGCAAGGCAGAGAGGGAAGGGCGGAGGCCTTATATAGGGCCCTACAATGGGAGTAGCATACAGCCTGTTCATCTGAGCATCACAAATCCAGTCAAGCTTCATCAGATTCTGTCTGAGCAAAAGAAGGCATCCTCCTTGGGTCGCTAGCAATTTGAGCACACCCTGCCATATTTCTCTCACCAAACTTCACCATTGCATTTTGGAAACTTTGCTCTGCAATGTGCCTTTCCTTTTCTTCTTTGTGTCCCTCTGCTCTGCTAGGGAGGCAGTTTCACTTTTTTGGAGTGTGTGTGTGTGTGTGTGTGTGTGTGTGTGTGTGTTTGAAGAGTGTTTGGAGATATGAAAGTTTGACAAGGTATTTTTAAGCGTTACGTTCTTCCATCAGTGGTTAAATAGTCTTGCCCTGCAGAGCCATTGAAGAGGAAATAGAAGGGCTAACCCTAACCCTAACCTTAACCCTCACCGTAACCCCTAACCCTGACCCTGACTCTGACCTGATGCTGATGTTGACCCTGACCTTGACCCTGACCCTGACCCTGACCCTGATCCCTGGCTGGAGCTATGGCTTAAGTGGCAAAACCTCAGCCTTGCAGTGCCAGCATGTATTATGGGTGTGGTCTGTGTCCCAGCCGCACCTGTTTGCATCCAGCTCTCTGCTTATGGGCTTGGAAAGCAGTGGTGGATGGCCCAAAGACTCGAGAGGCTGCATCCACCTGGGAGACCCAGAAGAAGCTCCTAACTCCAGGCTTCAGATCAACTCAGCCTTGGCTGTGGCAGCCATTTGGGCAGTGAACTAGCACATGGCAGATCCTGCTTTCCCTTTCTTGCTTTCCCGCTCTCTCGCCCTCTGTCAATCTGCCTATTCCGTAAACATCAGTCTCTTATTTGTGTGTGTGTGTGTGTGTGCGTGTGCATGTGTGCATGTGTATGTGTGTGTGTGTGAGTACAAAGAGGAATTAGCAACCTATCAGCTGTGGGTCCGGCGCCGTTGCTCAAAAGGCTAATAATCTTCCACCCTAAGCGACAGCATCCAACAGGGATGCTGCCTCAAGGCTTGGCCGCTCTAACTCCCATCTAGTTCCCTGCTTAGAGACTGGGGAAGTGGCAGAGGATGGCCCATGTCCTTGAGTCCCTGCCCCCGACCCCCCAAGGTTGACCCGAACCAGCTCCTGGCCTGTGGCTTCAGATTGCCTCAGCTCGGTCCATGGCAGCCATCTGGGGCGTGAACAGCAGACGCAAGATCTTTCTCTCGCCATCCCGTCTTCTCTGTGAAAACTGCAGTTCCCATAACGGGAAACAGGTTCTAGAAAAGAATTCTAATTGCATCCTAGCATATCTTGCTGTTTGTCTGTTTGTTGAGTGATTTTTGAACAAATATTGTCCTCGTTTCTTTGTACACGCAAAGTGCTGGCATCACTACGGCATGGGACGATGGCCTTTGGACACATATACAGAACATTTTCTAGGCTTCAGAGATGATGGAATCTGTGCAATAGCAGGATTCGGGAGCACTCTGGGCTGTTGCTGCCTCTTAGCACCTGGCAGCTTAACCCAGAGGCTGTGGAGGCAGTTCAGCCCCATGTCATTCACAGCAGTCTGGGAAGTGCAAGGCAGGGTTTGGGGCTCCACAGAGCACTGGGGTGAGTAGGGACACACAGGCTCTGCCTTGGGGGCACGGCAAGAGCCGAACCATGCCCACAATCTCCCGCTCTCTCTTCAGGTCCCTCCAGAGTCCACTGCTTCTACCCAAACCGGAACCAGATGTGGCTGCTCGAGGGAACCCCGGTGTTTCCTGGGAGACATCATGTGTCTCTGCCTCCCCAATCTGGTGCATTCCACGGGAGCAAAATTGTGGTGGACAACCTATCTCACAGTCCTACAGGTCTGCACCGATGCAACAGCCTCCCGAGTGCTGCCCACACCCTGTGCCCCTCGCTTGCCAGCCTCTGCAGGAGGCCGGTGCTCCGGCATAATGGTCAAGTGGTCACTGGCAGAGCTGGCATCCAATGCCGGCTGCGCCGGAAGACTTGGGAGAATGTCCTTACTCGCGGGATGCATGAGAGGTAGGATTTCACTCAGAGAGACGATCACAGTGCACAAAGCCTTTGTACGGGCACACCCATGCAATTCACTTGGGCACTACCCTGCCGCCAAGACATACATGCGAAAGGCTCTTGGAGTGAAATGCCTGGGACACCAGGAGCGGCATCTTGGCATGATAGCTCTTCCTCTTGGGAGCTCTGGCCGGGCCCTGCTTCAAAGAGTTCGAGCCCAAAGTACAGCCCTCGTGACCCCCAAAGCTTCATTGGGAGACCCTTGCAGATGAGCTGCTCAGATTTCTAGCTGTGCTAGGTGTCACACTAGGTGTCCTGCAAACAACTGCATAGCGTCCTCACCTTCGTGGAAAAGCCATTCTTCCCAGTGGGCTTGCACCGGACAAAGAATGACAACCAACAGGATTCAAAGAAGCCATTGTCCCCATCAGCTCTGAACACTCTGTGAGGTCCCCGCGGTGCTCCTGCCGAACACCTGAGGGTGCTGTGATTGCGCAGGCACAGCCTGCTGCTTGCAGCTTTCCCCTAGCCCAAGTTCACATTCCCTTCCCTTTGGCATCTCACTCCTGGTCAGTGTCCTCGGAAGAGGATGAGACCTGGAGATCCTCATAGAGCACGCTGAGTGGGGATTTGGAGCAGGATCCCACTCTGTCATCTGCAACGGGGGTCTTGAGTGGTCGAGGAACGGCCTCGTCAGGAGGCTGGGAGGAGGGAGTGCTGATGATTGTGCAGCTCCACCGGTTGCCGTGAACTCTGCTGAGGAGCATCTTGAGGGACTGCAGGTGAGGGGCAGAGCCAGGACTTGGGGGATGGGAGCCAGTGCAGTCCGGGGAAGGCTTCAGCTGAGGTCTGTTGCTTGGAGGCTGCTGATGAGCGCTGAGCTCTGGATTTGGTGAGCTCTGGCTCACATGCCATGATGGTTTCCTTGCAACTCCTGCTGTAGCTGGCAGTGGCAGTGGCAGTGGCAGTGGCAGTGGCCGTGGCTGTGGCAGTGGCTGTTGTGTTTGGAGAGTCACCGGCTCTCTGGTCTGACTGGCATTCTGTGATGCAGGGACAGCAGCAGCGAGCCTTGGCCTCTTGGCGCCCGTCTGCCAAGAAGCTCTGGGCCAATGGGCCGATCTCTTGCCTGGAATGATGCTGCCGAGAGTGGAGCGTGGACACATTCTGCGTGCGGGACCCTGCGGCTTGGCCTGTGTCCACCCCTCAGGACACCTGACTGGTGCATGAGATTGGATGCTTTGAGGTCGGCCTTGCATCCTGGAGGCCTCTTGGGGAAGAGGAGACGCAGGGACTGCAGACCTCTCTTCTGCCTGAGCTTGGAGAAGAGGATTCATGCCGGTTGTCTTCTTGGTTGTGTACACGGGCCGCGGCCTACTGGGTGTCCTCAGAAGCTTTTCAGAGGAGTCAGTCGCATTCTCACGGTGGTGTTGCTGTCTTGCTTGGGCTTTGGTGAGACATGTCTGGAGGGGAGTTCTGCGATGCTTCTCTTGTCGCCTGTGTCCCTCCTTGTCTTGTACTGTCTTGGTAAAGGGCCCGGAATCCTTGGACTGCTGGATCTTCTGTGGCCCCAGGTTCTCTTCATTGGACTTCAAGGGATACAGGGCTAGGGTCCCATCCCAGCGCTTGATGGGGCACCTCCTGCTGCTGGCCATGTGACCGAAGGCGCCACAGTTCTTGCACTTCACCCTGGGGTCCTCCTCCTCTGCTGGAGGAACTCTGGGCCCAGCTGCGACCATACGCTGCTTGCCCATCTTCTGAGATGTCAGTGCTCTGTGGGTCTGGGGCTGTGTCTTCTGCATCGAGAGCCACCGCTCCACCTGCATGTTCTGAAGGACTTTCTGTCTGGTGCAAAGTAGTGTGCTTCTCCAGAGGCACAAAAATGCTGCTGGATGATGCTTGACAAACCGCCGTGGAGAGTGCAGGTTCCCAGCAGAGCACCAGCAAGGCAGAGAGGGAAGGGCGGAGGCCTTATATAGGGCCCTACAATGGGAGTAGCATACAGCCTGTTCATCTGAGCATCACAAATCCAGTCAAGCTTCATCAGATTCTGTCTGAGCAAAAGAAGGCATCCTCCTTGGGTCGCTAGCAATTTGAGCACACCCTGCCATATTTCTCTCACCAAACTTCACCATTGCATTTTGGAAACTTTGCTCTGCAATGTGCCTTTCCTTTTCTTCTTTGTGTCCCTCTGCTCTGCTAGGGAGGCAGTTTCACTTTTTTGGAGTGTGTGTGTGTGTGTGTGTGTGTGTGTGTGTGTGTGTGTGTTTGAAGAGTGTTTGGAGATATGAAAGTTTGACAAGGTATTTTTAAGCGTTACGTTCTTCCATCAGTGGTTAAATAGTCTTGCCCTGCAGAGCCATTGAAGAGGAAATAGAAGGGCTAACCCTAACCCTAACCTTAACCCTCACCGTAACCCCTAACCCTGACCCTGACTCTGACCTGATGCTGATGTTGACCCTGACCTTGACCCTGACCCTGACCCTGACCCTGACCCTGATCCCTGGCTGGAGCTATGGCTTAAGTGGCAAAGCCTCAGCCTTGCAGTGCCAGCATGTATTATGGGTGTGGTCTGTGTCCCAGCCGCACCTGTTTGCATCCAGCTCTCTGCTTATGGGCTTGGAAAGCAGTGGTGGATGGCCCAAAGACTCGAGAGGCTGCATCCACCTGGGAGACCCAGAAGAAGCTCCTAACTCCAGGCTTCAGATCAACTCAGCCTTGGCTGTGGCAGCCATTTGGGCAGTGAACTAGCACATGGCAGATCCTGCTTTCCCTTTCTTGCTTTCCCGCTCTCTCGCCCTCTGTCAATCTGCCTATTCCGTAAACATCAGTCTCTTATTTGTGTGTGTGTGTGTGTGTGCATGTGTGCATGTGTGTGTGTGTGTGTGTGAGTACAAAGAGGAATTAGCAACCTATCAGCTGTGGGTCCGGCGCCGTTGCTCAAAAGGCTAATAATCTTCCACCCTAAGCGACAGCATCCAACAGGGATGCTGCCTCAAGGCTTGGCCGCTCTAACTCCCATCTAGTTCCCTGCTTAGAGACTGGGGAAGTGGCAGAGGATGGCCCATGTCCTTGAGTCCCTGCCCCCGACCCCCCAAGGTTGACCCGAACCAGCTCCTGGCCTGTGGCTTCAGATTGCCTCAGCTCGGTCCATGGCAGCCATCTGGGGCGTGAACAGCAGACGCAAGATCTTTCTCTCGCCATCCCGTCTTCTCTGTGAAAACTGCAGTTCCCATAACGGGAAACAGGTTCTAGAAAAGAATTCTAATTGCATCCTAGCATATCTTGCTGTTTGTCTGTTTGTTGAGTGATTTTTGAACAAATATTGTCCTCGTTTCTTTGTACACGCAAAGTGCTGGCATCACTACGGCATGGGACGATGGCCTTTGGACACATATACAGAACATTTTCTAGGCTTCAGAGATGATGGAATCTGTGCAATAGCAGGATTCGGGAGCACTCTGGGCTGTTGCTGCCTCTTAGCACCTGGCAGCTTAACCCAGAGGCTGTGGAGGCAGTTCAGCCCCATGTCATTCACAGCAGTCTGGGAAGTGCAAGGCAGGGTTTGGGGCTCCACAGAGCACTGGGGTGAGTAGGGACACACAGGCTCTGCCTTGGGGGCACGGCAAGAGCCGAACCATGCCCACAATCTCCCGCTCTCTCTTCAGGTCCCTCCAGAGTCCACTGCTTCTACCCAAACCGGAACCAGATGTGGCTGCTCGAGGGAACCCCGGTGTTTCCTGGGAGACATCATGTGTCTCTGCCTCCCCAATCTGGTGCATTCCACGGGAGCAAAATTGTGGTGGACAACCTATCTCACAGTCCTACAGGTCTGCACCGATGCAACAGCCTCCCGAGTGCTGCCCACACCCTGTGCCCCTCGCTTGCCAGCCTCTGCAGGAGGCCGGTGCTCCGGCATAATGGTCAAGTGGTCACTGGCAGAGCTGGCATCCAATGCCGGCTGCGCCGGAAGACTTGGGAGAATGTCCTTACTCGCGGGATGCATGAGAGGTAGGATTTCACTCAGAGAGAAGATCACAGGGCACAAAGCCTTTGTACGGGCACACCCATGCACTTCACTTGGGCACTACCCTGCCGCCAAGACATACATGCGAAAGGCTCTTGGAGTGAAATGCCTGGGACACCAGGAGCGGCATCTTGGCATGATAGCTCTTCCTCTTGGGAGCTCTGGCCGGGCCCTGCTTCAAAGAGTTCGAGCCCAAAGTACAGCCCTCGTGACCCCCAAAGCTTCATTGGGAGACCCTTGCAGATGAGCTGCTCAGATTTCTAGCTGTGCTAGGTGTCACACTAGGTGTCCTGCAAACAACTGCATAGCGTCCTCACCTTCGTGGAAAAGCCATTCTTCCCAGTGGGCTTGCACCGGACAAAGAATGACAACCAACAGGATTCAAAGAAGCCATTGTCCCCATCAGCTCTGAACACTCTGTGAGGTCCCCGCGGTGCTCCTGCCGAACACCTGAGGGCGCTGTGATTGCGCAGGCACAGCCTGCTGCTTGCAGCTTTCCCCTAGCCCAAGTTCACATTCCCTTCCCTTTGGCATCTCACTCCTGGTCAGTGTCCTCGGAAGAGGATGAGACCTGGAGATCCTCATAGAGCACGCTGAGTGGGGATTTGGAGCAGGATCCCACTCTGTCATCTGCAACGGGGGTCTTGAGTGGTCGAGGAACGGCCTCGTCAGGAGGCTGGGAGGAGGGAGTGCTGATGATTGTGCAGCTCCACCGGTTGCCGTGAACTCTGCTGAGGAGCATCTTGAGGGACTGCAGGTGAGGGGCAGAGCCAGGACTTGGGGGATGGGAGCCAGTGCAGTCCGGGGAAGGCTTCAGCTGAGGTCTGTTGCTTGGAGGCTGCTGATGAGCGCTGAGCTCTGGATTTGGTGAGCTCTGGCTCACATGCCATGATGGTTTCCTTGCAACTCCTGCTGTAGCTGGCAGTGGCAGTGGCAGTGGCAGTGGCAGTGGCCGTGGCTGTGGCAGTGGCTGTTGTGTTTGGAGAGTCACCGGCTCTCTGGTCTGACTGGCATTCTGTGATGCAGGGACAGCAGCAGCGAGCCTTGGCCTCTTGGCGCCCGTCTGCCAAGAAGCTCTGGGCCAATGGGCCGATCTCTTGCCTGGAATGATGCTGCCGAGAGTGGAGCGTGGACACATTCTGCGTGCGGGACCCTGCGGCTTGGCCTGTGTCCACCCCTCAGGACACCTGACTGGTGCATGAGATTGGATGCTTTGAGGTCGGCCTTGCATCCTGGAGGCCTCTTGGGGAAGAGGAGACGCAGGGACTGCAGACCTCTCTTCTGCCTGAGCTTGGAGAAGAGGATTCATGCCGGTTGTCTTCTTGGTTGTGTACACGGGCCGCGGCCTACTGGGTGTCCTCAGAAGCTTTTCAGAGGAGTCAGTCGCATTCTCACGGTGGTGTTGCTGTCTTGCTTGGGCTTTGGTGAGACATGTCTGGAGGGGAGTTCTGCGATGCTTCTCTTGTCGCCTGTGTCCCTCCTTGTCTTGTACTGTCTTGGTAAAGGGCCCGGAATCCTTGGACTGCTGGATCTTCTGTGGCCCCAGGTTCTCTTCATTGGACTTCAAGGGATACAGGGCTAGGGTCCCATCCCAGCGCTTGATGGGGCACCTCCTGCTGCTGGCCATGTGACCGAAGGCGCCACAGTTCTTGCACTTCACCCTGGGGTCCTCCTCCTCTGCTGGAGGAACTCTGGGCCCAGCTGCGACCATACGCTGCTTGCCCATCTTCTGAGATGTCAGTGCTCTGTGGGTCTGGGGCTGTGTCTTCTGCATCGACAGCCACCGCTCCACCTGCATGTTCTGAAGGACTTTCTGTTTGGTGCAAAGTAGTGTGCTTCTCCAGAGGCACAAAAATGCTGCTGGATGATGCTTGACAAACCGCCGTGGAGAGTGCAGGTTCCCAGCAGAGCACCAGCAAGGCAGAGAGGGAAGGGCGGAGGCCTTATATAGGGCCCTACAATGGGAGTAGCATACAGCCTGTTCATCTGAGCATCACAAATCCAGTCAAGCTTCATCAGATTCTGTCTGAGCAAAAGAAGGCATCCTCCTTGGGTCGCTAGCAATTTGAGCACACCCTGCCATATTTCTCTCACCAAACTTCACCATTGCATTTTGGAAACTTTGCTCTGCAATGTGCCTTTCCTTTTCTTCTTTGTGTCCCTCTGCTCTGCTAGGGAGGCAGTTTCACTATTTTGGAGTGTGTGTGTGTGTGTGTGTGTGTGTGTGTGTGTGTGTGTTTGAAGAGTGTTTGGAGATATGAAAGTTTGACAAGGTATTTTTAAGCATTACGTTCTTCCATCAGTGGTTAAATAGTCTTGCCCTGCAGAGCCATTGAAGAGGAAATAGAAGGGCTAACCCTAACCCTAACCTTAACCCTCACCGTAACCCCTAACCCTGACCCTGACTCTGACCTGATGCTGATGTTGACCCTGACCTTGACCCTGACCCTGACCCTGACCCCTGGCTGGAGCTATGGCTTAAGTGGCAAAGCCTCGGCCTTGCAGTGCCAGCATGTATTATGGGTGTGGTCTGTGTCCCAGCCGCACCTGTTTGCATCCAGCTCTCTGCTTATGGGCTTGGAAAGCAGTGGTGGATGGCCCAAAGACTCGAGAGGCTGCATCCACCTGGGAGACCCAGAAGAAGCTCCTGACTCCAGGCTTCAGATCAACTCAGCCTTGGCTGTGGCAGCCATTTGGGCAGTGAACTAGCACATGGCAGATCCTGCTTTCCCTTTCTTGCTTTCCCGCTCTCTCCCCCTCTGTCAATCTGCCTATTCCGTAAACATCAGTCTCTTATTTGTGTGTGTGTGTGTGTGTGTGCGTGTGCGTGTGCATGTGTGCGTGTGTGTGTGTGTGTGTGAGTACAAAGAGGAATTAGCAGCCTATCAGCTGTGGGTCTGGCGCCATTGCTCAAAAGGCTAATAATCTTCCACCCTAAGCGACAGCATCCAACAGGGATGCTGCCTCAAGGCTTGGCCGCTCTAACTCCCATCTAGTTCCCTGCTTAGAGACTGGGGAAGTGGCAGAGGATGGCCCATGTCCTTGAGTCCCTGCCCCCGACCCCCCAAGGTTGACCCGAACCAGCTCCTGGCCTGTGGCTTCAGATTGCCTCAGCTCGGTCCATGGCAGCCATCTGGGGCGTGAACAGCAGACGCAAGATCTTTCTCTCGCCATCCCGTCTTCTCTGTGAAAACTGCAGTTCCCATAACGGGAAACAGGTTCTAGAAAAGAATTCTAATTGCATCCTAGCATATCTTGCTGTTTGTCTGTTTGTTGAGTGATTTTTGAACAAATATTGTCCTCGTTTCTTTGTACACGCAAAGTGCTGGCATCACTACGGCATGGGACGATGGCCTTTGGACACATATACAGAACATTTTCTAGGCTTCAGAGATGATGGAATCTGTGCAATAGCAGGATTCGGGAGCACTCTGGGCTGTTGCTGCCTCTTAGCACCTGGCAGCTTAACCCAGAGGCTGTGGAGGCAGTTCAGCCCCATGTCATTCACAGCAGTCTGGGAAGTGCAAGGCAGGGTTTGGGGCTCCACAGAGCACTGGGGTGAGTAGGGACACACAGGCTCTGCCTTGGGGGCACGGCAAGAGCCGAACCATGCCCACAATCTCCCGCTCTCTCTTCAGGTCCCTCCAGAGTCCACTGCTTCTACCCAAACCGGAACCAGATGTGGCTGCTCGAGGGAACCCCGGTGTTTCCTGGGAGACATCGTGTGTCTCTGCCTCCCCAATCTGGTGCATTCCACGGGAGCAAAATTGTGGTGGACAACCTATCTCACAGTCCTACAGGTCTGCACCGATGCAACAGCCTCCCGAGTGCTGCCCACACCCTGTGCCCCTCGCTTGCCAGCCTGTGCAGGAGGCCGGTGCTCCGGCATAATGGTCAAGTGGTCACTGGCAGAGCTGGCATCCAATGCCGGCTGCGCCGGAAGACTTGGGAGAATGTCCTTACTCGCGGGATGCATGAGAGGTAGGATTTCACTCAGAGAGAAGATCACAGGGCACAAAGCCTTTGTACGGGCACACCCATGCACTTCACTTGGGCACTACCCTGCCGCCAAGACATACATGCGAAAGTCTCTTGGAGTGAAATGCCTGGGACACCAGGAGCGGCATCTTGGCATGATAGCTCTTCCTCTTGGGAGCTCTGGCCGGGCCCTGCTTCAAAGAGTTCGAGCCCAAAGTACAGCCCTCGTGACCCCCAAAGCTTCATTGGGAGACCCTTGCAGATGAGCTGCTCAGATTTCTAGCTGTGCTAGGTGTCACACTAGGTGTCCTGCAAACAACTGCATAGCGTCCTCACCTTCGTGGAAAAGCCATTCTTCCCAGTGGGCTTGCACCGGACAAAGAATGACAACCAACAGGATTCAAAGAAGCCATTGTCCCCATCAGCTCTGAACACTCTGTGAGGTCCCCGCGGTGCTCCTGCCGAACACCTGAGGGCGCTGTGATTGCGCAGGCACAGCCTGCTGCTTGCAGCTTTCCCCTAGCCCAAGTTCACATTCCCTTCCCTTTGGCATCTCACTCCTGGTCAGTGTCCTCGGAAGAGGATGAGACCTGGAGATCCTCATAGAGCACGCTGAGTGGGGATTTGGAGCAGGATCCCACTCTGTCATCTGCAACGGGGGTCTTGAGTGGTCGAGGAACGGCCTCCTCAGGAGGCTGGGAGGAGGGAGTGCTGATGATTGTGCAGCTCCACCGGTTGCCGTGAACTCTGCTGAGGAGCATCTTGAGGGACTGCAGGTGAGGGGCAGAGCCAGGACTTGGGGGATGGGAGCCAGTGCAGTCCGGGGAAGGCTTCAGCTGAGGTCTGTTGCTTGGAGGCTGCTGATGAGCGCTGAGCTCTGGATTTGGTGAGCTCTGGGTCACATGCCATGATGGTTTCCTTGCAACTCCTGCTGTAGCTGGCAGTGGCAGTGGCTGTGGCCGTGGCTGTGGCAGTGGCTGTTGTGTTTGGAGAGTCACCGGCTCTCTGGTCTGACTGGCATTCTGTGATGCAGGGACAGCAGCAGCGAGCCTTGGCCTCTTGGCGCCCGTCTGCCAAGAAGCTCTGGGCCAATGGGCCGATCTCTTGCCTGGAATGATGCTGCCGAGAGTGGAGCGTGGACACATTCTGCGTGCGGGACCCTGCGGCTTGGCCTGTGTCCACCCCTCAGGACACCTGACTGGTGCATGAGATTGGATGCTTTGAGGTCGGCCTTGCATCCTGGAGGCCTCTTGGGGAAGAGGAGACGCAGGGACTGCAGACCTCTCTTCTGCCTGAGCTTGGAGAAGAGGATTCATGCCGGTGTCTTCTTGGTTGTGTACACGGGCCGCGGCCTACTGGGTGTCCTCAGAAGCTTTTCAGAGGAGTCAGTCGCATTCTCACGGTGGTGTTGCTGTCTTGCTTGGGCTTTGGTGAGACATGTCTGGAGGGGAGTTCTGCGATGCTTCTCTTGTCGCCTGTGTCCCTCCTTGTCTTGTACTGTCTTGGTAAAGGGCCCGGAATCCTTGGACTGCTGGATCTTCTGTGGCCCCAGGTTCTCTTCATTGGACTTCAAGGGATACAGGGCTAGGGTCCCATCCCAGCGCTTGATGGGGCACCTCCTGCTGCTGGCCATGTGACCGAAGGCGCCACAGTTCTTGCACTTCACCCTGGGGTCCTCCTCCTCTGCTGGAGGAACTCTGGGCCCAGCTGCGACCATACGCTGCTTGCCCATCTTCTGAGATGTCAGTGCTCTGTGGGTCTGGGGCTGTGTCTTCTGCATCGACAGCCACCGCTCCACCTGCATGTTCTGAAGGACTTTCTGTCTGGTGCAAAGTAGTGTGCTTCTCCAGAGGCACAAAAATGCTGCTGGATGATGCTTGACAAACCGCCGTGGAGAGTGCAGGTTCCCAGCAGAGCACCAGCAAGGCAGAGAGGGAAGGGCGGAGGCCTTATATAGGGCCCTACAATGGGAGTAGCATACAGCCTGTTCATCTGAGCATCACAAATCCAGTCAAGCTTCATCAGATTCTGTCTGAGCAAAAGAAGGCATCCTCCTTGGGTCGCTAGCAATTTGAGCACACCCTGCCATATTTCTCTCACCAAACTTCACCATTGCATTTTGGAAACTTTGCTCTGCAATGTGCCTTTCCTTTTCTTCTTTGTGTCCCTCTGCTCTGCTAGGGAGGCAGTTTCACTTTTTTGGAGTGTGTGTGTGTGTGTGTGTGTGTGTGTGTGTTTGAAGAGTGTTTGGAGATATGAAAGTTTGACAAGGTATTTTTAAGCGTTACGTTCTTCCATCAGTGGTTAAATAGTCTTGCCCTGCAGAGCCATTGAAGAGGAAATAGAAGGGCTAACCCTAACCCTAACCTTAACCCTCACCGTAACCCCTAACCCTGACCCTGACTCTGACCTGATGCTGATGTTGACCCTGACCTTGACCCTGACCCTGACCCTGACCCTGATCCCTGGCTGGAGCTATGGCTTAAGTGGCAAAACCTCAGCCTTGCAGTGCCAGCATGTATTATGGGTGTGGTCTGTGTCCCAGCCGCACCTGTTTGCATCCAGCTCTCTGCTTATGGGCTTGGAAAGCAGTGGTGGATGGCCCAAAGACTCGAGAGGCTGCATCCACCTGGGAGACCCAGAAGAAGCTCCTAACTCCAGGCTTCAGATCAACTCAGCCTTGGCTGTGGCAGCCATTTGGGCAGTGAACTAGCACATGGCAGATCCTGCTTTCCCTTTCTTGCTTTCCCGCTCTCTCGCCCTCTGTCAATCTGCCTATTCCGTAAACATCAGTCTCTTATTTGTGTGTGTGTGTGTGTGTGCGTGTGCATGTGTGCATGTGTATGTGTGTGTGTGTGAGTACAAAGAGGAATTAGCAACCTATCAGCTGTGGGTCCGGCGCCGTTGCTCAAAAGGCTAATAATCTTCCACCCTAAGCGACAGCATCCAACAGGGATGCTGCCTCAAGGCTTGGCCGCTCTAACTCCCATCTAGTTCCCTGCTTAGAGACTGGGGAAGTGGCAGAGGATGGCCCATGTCCTTGAGTCCCTGCCCCCGACCCCCCAAGGTTGACCCGAACCAGCTCCTGGCCTGTGGCTTCAGATTGCCTCAGCTCGGTCCATGGCAGCCATCTGGGGCGTGAACAGCAGACGCAAGATCTTTCTCTCGCCATCCCGTCTTCTCTGTGAAAACTGCAGTTCCCATAACGGGAAACAGGTTCTAGAAAAGAATTCTAATTGCATCCTAGCATATCTTGCTGTTTGTCTGTTTGTTGAGTGATTTTTGAACAAATATTGTCCTCGTTTCTTTGTACACGCAAAGTGCTGGCATCACTACGGCATGGGACGATGGCCTTTGGACACATATACAGAACATTTTCTAGGCTTCAGAGATGATGGAATCTGTGCAATAGCAGGATTCGGGAGCACTCTGGGCTGTTGCTGCCTCTTAGCACCTGGCAGCTTAACCCAGAGGCTGTGGAGGCAGTTCAGCCCCATGTCATTCACAGCAGTCTGGGAAGTGCAAGGCAGGGTTTGGGGCTCCACAGAGCACTGGGGTGAGTAGGGACACACAGGCTCTGCCTTGGGGGCACGGCAAGAGCCGAACCATGCCCACAATCTCCCGCTCTCTCTTCAGGTCCCTCCAGAGTCCACTGCTTCTACCCAAACCGGAACCAGATGTGGCTGCTCGAGGGAACCCCGGTGTTTCCTGGGAGACATCATGTGTCTCTGCCTCCCCAATCTGGTGCATTCCACGGGAGCAAAATTGTGGTGGACAACCTATCTCACAGTCCTACAGGTCTGCACCGATGCAACAGCCTCCCGAGTGCTGCCCACACCCTGTGCCCCTCGCTTGCCAGCCTCTGCAGGAGGCCGGTGCTCCGGCATAATGGTCAAGTGGTCACTGGCAGAGCTGGCATCCAATGCCGGCTGCGCCGGAAGACTTGGGAGAATGTCCTTACTCGCGGGATGCATGAGAGGTAGGATTTCACTCAGAGAGACGATCACAGTGCACAAAGCCTTTGTACGGGCACACCCATGCAATTCACTTGGGCACTACCCTGCCGCCAAGACATACATGCGAAAGGCTCTTGGAGTGAAATGCCTGGGACACCAGGAGCGGCATCTTGGCATGATAGCTCTTCCTCTTGGGAGCTCTGGCCGGGCCCTGCTTCAAAGAGTTCGAGCCCAAAGTACAGCCCTCGTGACCCCCAAAGCTTCATTGGGAGACCCTTGCAGATGAGCTGCTCAGATTTCTAGCTGTGCTAGGTGTCACACTAGGTGTCCTGCAAACAACTGCATAGCGTCCTCACCTTCGTGGAAAAGCCATTCTTCCCAGTGGGCTTGCACCGGACAAAGAATGACAACCAACAGGATTCAAAGAAGCCATTGTCCCCATCAGCTCTGAACACTCTGTGAGGTCCCCGCGGTGCTCCTGCCGAACACCTGAGGGTGCTGTGATTGCGCAGGCACAGCCTGCTGCTTGCAGCTTTCCCCTAGCCCAAGTTCACATTCCCTTCCCTTTGGCATCTCACTCCTGGTCAGTGTCCTCGGAAGAGGATGAGACCTGGAGATCCTCATAGAGCACGCTGAGTGGGGATTTGGAGCAGGATCCCACTCTGTCATCTGCAACGGGGGTCTTGAGTGGTCGAGGAACGGCCTCCTCAGGAGGCTGGGAGGAGGGAGTGCTGATGATTGTGCAGCTCCACCGGTTGCCGTGAACTCTGCTGAGGAGCATCTTGAGGGACTGCAGGTGAGGGGCAGAGCCAGGACTTGGGGGATGGGAGCCAGTGCAGTCCGGGGAAGGCTTCAGCTGAGGTCTGTTGCTTGGAGGCTGCTGATGAGCGCTGAGCTCTGGATTTGGTGAGCTCTGGCTCACATGCCATGATGGTTTCCTTGCAACTCCTGCTGTAGCTGGCAGTGGCAGTGGCAGTGGCAGTGGCAGTGGCCGTGGCTGTGGCAGTGGCTGTTGTGTTTGGAGAGTCACCGGCTCTCTGGTCTGACTGGCATTCTGTGATGCAGGGACAGCAGCAGCGAGCCTTGGCCTCTTGGCGCCCGTCTGCCAAGAAGCTCTGGGCCAATGGGCCGATCTCTTGCCTGGAATGATGCTGCCGAGAGTGGAGCGTGGACACATTCTGCGTGCGGGACCCTGCGGCTTGGCCTGTGTCCACCCCTCAGGACACCTGACTGGTGCATGAGATTGGATGCTTTGAGGTCGGCCTTGCATCCTGGAGGCCTCTTGGGGAAGAGGAGACGCAGGGACTGCAGACCTCTCTTCTGCCTGAGCTTGGAGAAGAGGATTCATGCCGGTTGTCTTCTTGGTTGTGTACACGGGCCGCGGCCTACTGGGTGTCCTCAGAAGCTTTTCAGAGGAGTCAGTCGCATTCTCACGGTGGTGTTGCTGTCTTGCTTGGGCTTTGGTGAGACATGTCTGGAGGGGAGTTCTGCGATGCTTCTCTTGTCGCCTGTGTCCCTCCTTGTCTTGTACTGTCTTGGTAAAGGGCCCGGAATCCTTGGACTGCTGGATCTTCTGTGGCCCCAGGTTCTCTTCATTGGACTTCAAGGGATACAGGGCTAGGGTCCCATCCCAGCGCTTGATGGGGCACCTCCTGCTGCTGGCCATGTGACCGAAGGCGCCACAGTTCTTGCACTTCACCCTGGGGTCCTCCTCCTCTGCTGGAGGAACTCTGGGCCCAGCTGCGACCATACGCTGCTTGCCCATCTTCTGAGATGTCAGTGCTCTGTGGGTCTGGGGCTGTGTCTTCTGCATCGAGAGCCACCGCTCCACCTGCATGTTCTGAAGGACTTTCTGTCTGGTGCAAAGTAGTGTGCTTCTCCAGAGGCACAAAAATGCTGCTGGATGATGCTTGACAAACCGCCGTGGAGAGTGCAGGTTCCCAGCAGAGCACCAGCAAGGCAGAGAGGGAAGGGCGGAGGCCTTATATAGGGCCCTACAATGGGAGTAGCATACAGCCTGTTCATCTGAGCATCACAAATCCAGTCAAGCTTCATCAGATTCTGTCTGAGCAAAAGAAGGCATCCTCCTTGGGTCGCTAGCAATTTGAGCACACCCTGCCATATTTCTCTCACCAAACTTCACCATTGCATTTTGGAAACTTTGCTCTGCAATGTGCCTTTCCTTTTCTTCTTTGTGTCCCTCTGCTCTGCTAGGGAGGCAGTTTCACTTTTTTGGAGTGTGTGTGTGTGTGTGTGTGTGTGTGTGTGTGTGTGTGTGTTTGAAGAGTGTTTGGAGATATGAAAGTTTGACAAGGTATTTTTAAGCGTTACGTTCTTCCATCAGTGGTTAAATAGTCTTGCCCTGCAGAGCCATTGAAGAGGAAATAGAAGGGCTAACCCTAACCCTAACCTTAACCCTCACCGTAACCCCTAACCCTGACCCTGACTCTGACCTGATGCTGATGTTGACCCTGACCTTGACCCTGACCCTGACCCTGACCCTGACCCTGATCCCTGGCTGGAGCTATGGCTTAAGTGGCAAAGCCTCAGCCTTGCAGTGCCAGCATGTATTATGGGTGTGGTCTGTGTCCCAGCCGCACCTGTTTGCATCCAGCTCTCTGCTTATGGGCTTGGAAAGCAGTGGTGGATGGCCCAAAGACTCGAGAGGCTGCATCCACCTGGGAGACCCAGAAGAAGCTCCTAACTCCAGGCTTCAGATCAACTCAGCCTTGGCTGTGGCAGCCATTTGGGCAGTGAACTAGCACATGGCAGATCCTGCTTTCCCTTTCTTGCTTTCCCGCTCTCTCGCCCTCTGTCAATCTGCCTATTCCGTAAACATCAGTCTCTTATTTGTGTGTGTGTGTGTGTGTGCATGTGTGCATGTGTGTGTGTGTGTGTGTGAGTACAAAGAGGAATTAGCAACCTATCAGCTGTGGGTCCGGCGCCGTTGCTCAAAAGGCTAATAATCTTCCACCCTAAGCGACAGCATCCAACAGGGATGCTGCCTCAAGGCTTGGCCGCTCTAACTCCCATCTAGTTCCCTGCTTAGAGACTGGGGAAGTGGCAGAGGATGGCCCATGTCCTTGAGTCCCTGCCCCCGACCCCCCAAGGTTGACCCGAACCAGCTCCTGGCCTGTGGCTTCAGATTGCCTCAGCTCGGTCCATGGCAGCCATCTGGGGCGTGAACAGCAGACGCAAGATCTTTCTCTCGCCATCCCGTCTTCTCTGTGAAAACTGCAGTTCCCATAACGGGAAACAGGTTCTAGAAAAGAATTCTAATTGCATCCTAGCATATCTTGCTGTTTGTCTGTTTGTTGAGTGATTTTTGAACAAATATTGTCCTCGTTTCTTTGTACACGCAAAGTGCTGGCATCACTACGGCATGGGACGATGGCCTTTGGACACATATACAGAACATTTTCTAGGCTTCAGAGATGATGGAATCTGTGCAATAGCAGGATTCGGGAGCACTCTGGGCTGTTGCTGCCTCTTAGCACCTGGCAGCTTAACCCAGAGGCTGTGGAGGCAGTTCAGCCCCATGTCATTCACAGCAGTCTGGGAAGTGCAAGGCAGGGTTTGGGGCTCCACAGAGCACTGGGGTGAGTAGGGACACACAGGCTCTGCCTTGGGGGCACGGCAAGAGCCGAACCATGCCCACAATCTCCCGCTCTCTCTTCAGGTCCCTCCAGAGTCCACTGCTTCTACCCAAACCGGAACCAGATGTGGCTGCTCGAGGGAACCCCGGTGTTTCCTGGGAGACATCATGTGTCTCTGCCTCCCCAATCTGGTGCATTCCACGGGAGCAAAATTGTGGTGGACAACCTATCTCACAGTCCTACAGGTCTGCACCGATGCAACAGCCTCCCGAGTGCTGCCCACACCCTGTGCCCCTCGCTTGCCAGCCTCTGCAGGAGGCCGGTGCTCCGGCATAATGGTCAAGTGGTCACTGGCAGAGCTGGCATCCAATGCCGGCTGCGCCGGAAGACTTGGGAGAATGTCCTTACTCGCGGGATGCATGAGAGGTAGGATTTCACTCAGAGAGAAGATCACAGGGCACAAAGCCTTTGTACGGGCACACCCATGCACTTCACTTGGGCACTACCCTGCCGCCAAGACATACATGCGAAAGGCTCTTGGAGTGAAATGCCTGGGACACCAGGAGCGGCATCTTGGCATGATAGCTCTTCCTCTTGGGAGCTCTGGCCGGGCCCTGCTTCAAAGAGTTCGAGCCCAAAGTACAGCCCTCGTGACCCCCAAAGCTTCATTGGGAGACCCTTGCAGATGAGCTGCTCAGATTTCTAGCTGTGCTAGGTGTCACACTAGGTGTCCTGCAAACAACTGCATAGCGTCCTCACCTTCGTGGAAAAGCCATTCTTCCCAGTGGGCTTGCACCGGACAAAGAATGACAACCAACAGGATTCAAAGAAGCCATTGTCCCCATCAGCTCTGAACACTCTGTGAGGTCCCCGCGGTGCTCCTGCCGAACACCTGAGGGCGCTGTGATTGCGCAGGCACAGCCTGCTGCTTGCAGCTTTCCCCTAGCCCAAGTTCACATTCCCTTCCCTTTGGCATCTCACTCCTGGTCAGTGTCCTCGGAAGAGGATGAGACCTGGAGATCCTCATAGAGCACGCTGAGTGGGGATTTGGAGCAGGATCCCACTCTGTCATCTGCAACGGGGGTCTTGAGTGGTCGAGGAACGGCCTCGTCAGGAGGCTGGGAGGAGGGAGTGCTGATGATTGTGCAGCTCCACCGGTTGCCGTGAACTCTGCTGAGGAGCATCTTGAGGGACTGCAGGTGAGGGGCAGAGCCAGGACTTGGGGGATGGGAGCCAGTGCAGTCCGGGGAAGGCTTCAGCTGAGGTCTGTTGCTTGGAGGCTGCTGATGAGCGCTGAGCTCTGGATTTGGTGAGCTCTGGGTCACATGCCATGATGGTTTCCTTGCAACTCCTGCTGTAGCTGGCAGTGGCAGTGGCAGTGGCAGTGGCAGTGGCCGTGGCTGTGGCAGTGGCTGTTGTGTTTGGAGAGTCACCGGCTCTCTGGTCTGACTGGCATTCTGTGATGCAGGGACAGCAGCAGCGAGCCTTGGCCTCTTGGCGCCCGTCTGCCAAGAAGCTCTGGGCCAATGGGCCGATCTCTTGCCTGGAATGATGCTGCCGAGAGTGGAGCGTGGACACATTCTGCGTGCGGGACCCTGCGGCTTGGCCTGTGTCCACCCCTCAGGACACCTGACTGGTGCATGAGATTGGATGCTTTGAGGTCGGCCTTGCATCCTGGAGGCCTCTTGGGGAAGAGGAGACGCAGGGACTGCAGACCTCTCTTCTGCCTGAGCTTGGAGAAGAGGATTCATGCCGGTTGTCTTCTTGGTTGTGTACACGGGCCGCGGCCTACTGGGTGTCCTCAGAAGCTTTTCAGAGGAGTCAGTCGCATTCTCACGGTGGTGTTGCTGTCTTGCTTGGGCTTTGGTGAGACATGTCTGGAGGGGAGTTCTGCGATGCTTCTCTTGTCGCCTGTGTCCCTCCTTGTCTTGTACTGTCTTGGTAAAGGGCCCGGAATCCTTGGACTGCTGGATCTTCTGTGGCCCCAGGTTCTCTTCATTGGACTTCAAGGGATACAGGGCTAGGGTCCCATCCCAGCGCTTGATGGGGCACCTCCTGCTGCTGGCCATGTGACCGAAGGCGCCACAGTTCTTGCACTTCACCCTGGGGTCCTCCTCCTCTGCTGGAGGAACTCTGGGCCCAGCTGCGACCATACGCTGCTTGCCCATCTTCTGAGATGTCAGTGCTCTGTGGGTCTGGGGCTGTGTCTTCTGCATCGACAGCCACCGCTCCACCTGCATGTTCTGAAGGACTTTCTGTCTGGTGCAAAGTAGTGTGCTTCTCCAGAGGCACAAAAATGCTGCTGGATGATGCTTGACAAACCGCCGTGGAGAGTGCAGGTTCCCAGCAGAGCACCAGCAAGGCAGAGAGGGAAGGGCGGAGGCCTTATATAGGGCCCTACAATGGGAGTAGCATACAGCCTGTTCATCTGAGCATCACAAATCCAGTCAAGCTTCATCAGATTCTGTCTGAGCAAAAGAAGGCATCCTCCTTGGGTCGCTAGCAATTTGAGCACACCCTGCCATATTTCTCTCACCAAACTTCACCATTGCATTTTGGAAACTTTGCTCTGCAATGTGCCTTTCCTTTTCTTCTTTGTGTCCCTCTGCTCTGCTAGGGAGGCAGTTTCACTATTTTGGAGTGTGTGTGTGTCTGTGTGTGTGTGTGTGTGTGTGTGTGTGTGTGTGTGTGTGTGTTTGAAGAGTGTTTGGAGATATGAAAGTTTGACAAGGTATTTTTAAGCGTTATGTTCTTCCATCAGTGGTTAAATAGTCTTGCCCTGCAGAGCCATTGAAGAGGAAATAGAAGGGCTAACCCTAACCCTAACCTTAACCCTCACCGTAACCCCTAACCCTGACCCTGACTCTGACCTGATGCTGATGTTGACCCTGACCTTGACCCTGACCCTGACCCTGACCCTGACCCCTGGCTGGAGCTATGGCTTAAGTGGCAAAGCCTCGGCCTTGCAGTGCCAGCATGTATTATGGGTGTGGTCTGTGTCCCAGCCGCACCTGTTTGCATCCAGCTCTCTGCTTATGGGCTTGGAAAGCAGTGGTGGATGGCCCAAAGACTCGAGAGGCTGCATCCACCTGGGAGACCCAGAAGAAGCTCCTGACTCCAGGCTTCAGATCAACTCAGCCTTGGCTGTGGCAGCCATTTGGGCAGTGAACTAGCACATGGCAGATCCTGCTTTCCCTTTCTTGCTTTCCCGCTCTCTCGCCCTCTGTCAATCTGCCTATTCCGTAAACATCAGTCTCTTATTTGTGTGTGTGTGTGTGTGTGCGTGTGCATGTGCATGTGTGCGTGTGTGTGTGTGTGTGTGTGAGTACAAAGAGGAATTAGCAACCTATCAGCTGTGGGTCTGGCGCCGTTGCTCAAAAGGCTAATAATCTTCCACCCTAAGCGACAGCATCCAACAGGGATGCTGCCTCAAGGCTTGGCCACTCTAACTCCCATCTAGTTCCCTGCTTAGAGACTGGGGAAGTGGCAGAGGATGGCCCATGTCCTTGAGTCCCTGCCCCCGACCCCCCAAGGTTGACCCGAACCAGCTCCTGGCCTGTGGCTTCAGATTGCCTCAGCTCGGTCCATGGCAGCCATCTGGGGCGTGAACAGCAGACGCAAGATCTTTCTCTCGCCATCCCGTCTTCTCTGTGAAAACTGCAGTTCCCATAACGGGAAACAGGTTCTAGAAAAGAATTCTAATTGCATCCTAGCATATCTTGCTGTTTGTCTGTTTGTTGAGTGATTTTTGAACAAATATTGTCCTCGTTTCTTTGTACACGCAAAGTGCTGGCATCACTACGGCATGGGACGATGGCCTTTGGACACATATACAGAACATTTTCTAGGCTTCAGAGATGATGGAATCTGTGCAATAGCAGGATTCGGGAGCACTCTGGGCTGTTGCTGCCTCTTAGCACCTGGCAGCTTAACCCAGAGGCTGTGGAGGCAGTTCAGCCCCATGTCATTCACAGCAGTCTGGGAAGTGCAAGGCAGGGTTTGGGGCTCCACAGAGCACTGGGGTGAGTAGGGACACACAGGCTCTGCCTTGGGGGCACGGCAAGAGCCGAACCATGCCCACAATCTCCCGCTCTCTCTTCAGGTCCCTCCAGAGTCCACTGCTTCTACCCAAACCGGAACCAGATGTGGCTGCTCGAGGGAACCCCGGTGTTTCCTGGGAGACATCGTGTGTCTCTGCCTCCCCAATCTGGTGCATTCCACGGGAGCAAAATTGTGGTGGACAACCTATCTCACAGTCCTACAGGTCTGCACCGATGCAACAGCCTCCCGAGTGCTGCCCACACCCTGTGCCCCTCGCTTGCCAGCCTCTGCAGGAGGCCGGTGCTCCGGCATAATGGTCAAGTGGTCACTGGCAGAGCTGGCATCCAATGCCGGCTGCGCCGGAAGACTTGGGAGAATGTCCTTACTCGCGGGATGCATGAGAGGTAGGATTTCACTCAGAGAGACGATCACAGTGCACAAAGCCTTTGTACGGGCACACCCATGCAATTCATTTGGGCACTACCCTGCCGCCAAGACATACATGCGAAAGGCTCTTGGAGTGAAATGCCTGGGACACCAGGAGCGGCATCTTGGCATGATAGCTCTTCCTCTTGGGAGCTCTGGCCGGGCCCTGCTTCAAAGAGTTCGAGCCCAAAGTACAGCCCTCGTGACCCCCAAAGCTTCATTGGGAGACCCTTGCAGATGAGCTGCTCAGATTTCTAGCTGTGCTAGGTGTCACACTAGGTGTCCTGCAAACAACTGCATAGCGTCCTCACCTTCGTGGAAAAGCCATTCTTCCCAGTGGGCTTGCACCGGACAAAGAATGACAACCAACAGGATTCAAAGAAGCCCATTGTCCCCATCAGCTCTGAACACTCTGTGAGGTCCCCGCGGTGCTCCTGCCGAACACCTGAGGGCGCTGTGATTGCGCAGGCACAGCCTGCTGCTTGCAGCTTTCCCCTAGCCCAAGTTCACATTCCCTTCCCTTTGGCATCTCACTCCTGGTCAGTGTCCTCGGAAGAGGATGAGACCTGGAGATCCTCATAGAGCACGCTGAGTGGGGATTTGGAGCAGGATCCCACTCTGTCATCTGCAACGGGGGTCTTGAGTGGTCGAGGAACGGCCTCCTCAGGAGGCTGGGAGGAGGGAGTGCTGATGATTGTGCAGCTCCACCGGTTGCCGTGAACTCTGCTGAGGAGCATCTTGAGGGACTGCAGGTGAGGGGCAGAGCCAGGACTTGGGGGATGGGAGCCAGTGCAGTCCGGGGAAGGCTTCAGCTGAGGTCTGTTGCTTGGAGGCTGCTGATGAGCGCTGAGCTCTGGATTTGGTGAGCTCTGGGTCACATGCCATGATGGTTTCCTTGCAACTCCTGCTGTAGCTGGCAGTGGCAGTGGCAGTGGCAGTGGCAGTGGCAGTGGCCGTGGCTGTGGCAGTGGCTGTTGTGTTTGGAGAGTCACCGGCTCTCTGGTCTGACTGGCATTCTGTGATGCAGGGACAGCAGCAGCGAGCCTTGGCCTCTTGGCGCCCGTCTGCCAAGAAGCTCTGGGCCAATGGGCCGATCTCTTGCCTGGAATGATGCTGCCGAGAGTGGAGCGTGGACACATTCTGCGTGCGGGACCCTGCGGCTTGGCCTGTGTCCACCCCTCAGGACACCTGACTGGTGCATGAGATTGGATGCTTTGAGGTCGGCCTTGCATCCTGGAGGCCTCTTGGGGAAGAGGAGACGCAGGGACTGCAGACCTCTCTTCTGCCTGAGCTTGGAGAAGAGGATTCATGCCGGTTGTCTTCTTGGTTGTGTACACGGGCCGCGGCCTACTGGGTGTCCTCAGAAGCTTTTCAGAGGAGTCAGTCGCATTCTCACGGTGGTGTTGCTGTCTTGCTTGGGCTTTGGTGAGACATGTCTGGAGGGGAGTTCTGCGATGCTTCTCTTGTCGCCTGTGTCCCTCCTTGTCTTGTACTGTCTTGGTAAAGGGCCCGGAATCCTTGGACTGCTGGATCTTCTGTGGCCCCAGGTTCTCTTCATTGGACTTCAAGGGATACAGGGCTAGGGTCCCATCCCAGCGCTTGATGGGGCACCTCCTGCTGCTGGCCATGTGACCGAAGGCGCCACAGTTCTTGCACTTCACCCTGGGGTCCTCCTCCTCTGCTGGAGGAACTCTGGGCCCAGCTGCGACCATACGCTGCTTGCCCATCTTCTGAGATGTCAGTGCTCTGTGGGTCTGGGGCTGTGTCTTCTGCATCGACAGCCACCGCTCCACCTGCATGTTCTGAAGGACTTTCTGTCTGGTGCAAAGTAGTGTGCTTCTCCAGAGGCACAAAAATGCTGCTGGATGATGCTTGACAAACCGCCGTGGAGAGTGCAGGTTCCCAGCAGAGCACCAGCAAGGCAGAGAGGGAAGGGCGGAGGCCTTATATAGGGCCCTACAATGGGAGTAGCATACAGCCTGTTCATCTGAGCATCACAAATCCAGTCAAGCTTCATCAGATTCTGTCTGAGCAAAAGAAGGCATCCTCCTTGGGTCGCTAGCAATTTGAGCACACCCTGCCATATTTCTCTCACCAAACTTCACCATTGCATTTTGGAAACTTTGCTCTGCAATGTGCCTTTCCTTTTCTTCTTTGTGTCCCTCTGCTCTGCTAGGGAGGCAGTTTCACTTTTTTGGAGTGTGTGTGTGTCTGTGTGTGTGTGTGTGTGTGTGTGTGTGTGTGTGTTTGAAGAGTGTTTGGAGATATGAAAGTTTGACAAGGTATTTTTAAGCGTTATGTTCTTCCATCAGTGGTTAAATAGTCTTGCCCTGCAGAGCCATTGAAGAGGAAATAGAAGGGCTAACCCTAACCCTAACCTTAACCCTCACCGTAACCCCTAACCCTGACCCTGACTCTGACCTGATGCTGATGTTGACCCTGACCTTGACCCTGACCCTGACCCTGACCCTGACCCCTGGCTGGAGCTATGGCTTAAGTGGCAAAGCCTCGGCCTTGCAGTGCCAGCATGTATTATGGGTGTGGTCTGTGTCCCAGCCGCACCTGTTTGCATCCAGCTCTCTGCTTATGGGCTTGGAAAGCAGTGGTGGATGGCCCAAAGACTCGAGAGGCTGCATCCACCTGGGAGACCCAGAAGAAGCTCCTGACTCCAGGCTTCAGATCAACTCAGCCTTGGCTGTGGCAGCCATTTGGGCAGTGAACTAGCACATGGCAGATCCTGCTTTCCCTTTCTTGCTTTCCCGCTCTCTCGCCCTCTGTCAATCTGCCTATTCCGTAAACATCAGTCTCTTATTTGTGTGTGTGTGTGTGTGTGCGTGTGCATGTGCATGTGTGCGTGTGTGTGTGTGTGTGTGTGAGTACAAAGAGGAATTAGCAACCTATCAGCTGTGGGTCTGGCGCCGTTGCTCAAAAGGCTAATAATCTTCCACCCTAAGCGACAGCATCCAACAGGGATGCTGCCTCAAGGCTTGGCCACTCTAACTCCCATCTAGTTCCCTGCTTAGAGACTGGGGAAGTGGCAGAGGATGGCCCATGTCCTTGAGTCCCTGCCCCCGACCCCCCAAGGTTGACCCGAACCAGCTCCTGGCCTGTGGCTTCAGATTGCCTCAGCTCGGTCCATGGCAGCCATCTGGGGCGTGAACAGCAGACGCAAGATCTTTCTCTCGCCATCCCGTCTTCTCTGTGAAAACTGCAGTTCCCATAACGGGAAACAGGTTCTAGAAAAGAATTCTAATTGCATCCTAGCATATCTTGCTGTTTGTCTGTTTGTTGAGTGATTTTTGAACAAATATTGTCCTCGTTTCTTTGTACACGCAAAGTGCTGGCATCACTACGGCATGGGACGATGGCCTTTGGACACATATACAGAACATTTTCTAGGCTTCAGAGATGATGGAATCTGTGCAATAGCAGGATTCGGGAGCACTCTGGGCTGTTGCTGCCTCTTAGCACCTGGCAGCTTAACCCAGAGGCTGTGGAGGCAGTTCAGCCCCATGTCATTCACAGCAGTCTGGGAAGTGCAAGGCAGGGTTTGGGGCTCCACAGAGCACTGGGGTGAGTAGGGACACACAGGCTCTGCCTTGGGGGCACGGCAAGAGCCGAACCATGCCCACAATCTCCCGCTCTCTCTTCAGGTCCCTCCAGAGTCCACTGCTTCTACCCAAACCGGAACCAGATGTGGCTGCTCGAGGGAACCCCGGTGTTTCCTGGGAGACATCGTGTGTCTCTGCCTCCCCAATCTGGTGCATTCCACGGGAGCAAAATTGTGGTGGACAACCTATCTCACAGTCCTACAGGTCTGCACCGATGCAACAGCCTCCCGAGTGCTGCCCACACCCTGTGCCCCTCGCTTGCCAGCCTCTGCAGGAGGCCGGTGCTCCGGCATAATGGTCAAGTGGTCACTGGCAGAGCTGGCATCCAATGCCGGCTGCGCCGGAAGACTTGGGAGAATGTCCTTACTCGCGGGATGCATGAGAGGTAGGATTTCACTCAGAGAGACGATCACAGTGCACAAAGCCTTTGTACGGGCACACCCATGCAATTCATTTGGGCACTACCCTGCCGCCAAGACATACATGCGAAAGGCTCTTGGAGTGAAATGCCTGGGACACCAGGAGCGGCATCTTGGCATGATAGCTCTTCCTCTTGGGAGCTCTGGCCGGGCCCTGCTTCAAAGAGTTCGAGCCCAAAGTACAGCCCTCGTGACCCCCAAAGCTTCATTGGGAGACCCTTGCAGATGAGCTGCTCAGATTTCTAGCTGTGCTAGGTGTCACACTAGGTGTCCTGCAAACAACTGCATAGCGTCCTCACCTTCGTGGAAAAGCCATTCTTCCCAGTGGGCTTGCACCGGACAAAGAATGACAACCAACAGGATTCAAAGAAGCCCATTGTCCCCATCAGCTCTGAACACTCTGTGAGGTCCCCGCGGTGCTCCTGCCGAACACCTGAGGGCGCTGTGATTGCGCAGGCACAGCCTGCTGCTTGCAGCTTTCCCCTAGCCCAAGTTCACATTCCCTTCCCTTTGGCATCTCACTCCTGGTCAGTGTCCTCGGAAGAGGATGAGACCTGGAGATCCTCATAGAGCACGCTGAGTGGGGATTTGGAGCAGGATCCCACTCTGTCATCTGCAACGGGGGTCTTGAGTGGTCGAGGAACGGCCTCCTCAGGAGGCTGGGAGGAGGGAGTGCTGATGATTGTGCAGCTCCACCGGTTGCCGTGAACTCTGCTGAGGAGCATCTTGAGGGACTGCAGGTGAGGGGCAGAGCCAGGACTTGGGGGATGGGAGCCAGTGCAGTCCGGGGAAGGCTTCAGCTGAGGTCTGTTGCTTGGAGGCTGCTGATGAGCGCTGAGCTCTGGATTTGGTGAGCTCTGGGTCACATGCCATGATGGTTTCCTTGCAACTCCTGCTGTAGCTGGCAGTGGCAGTGGCAGTGGCAGTGGCAGTGGCAGTGGCCGTGGCTGTGGCAGTGGCTGTTGTGTTTGGAGAGTCACCGGCTCTCTGGTCTGACTGGCATTCTGTGATGCAGGGACAGCAGCAGCGAGCCTTGGCCTCTTGGCGCCCGTCTGCCAAGAAGCTCTGGGCCAATGGGCCGATCTCTTGCCTGGAATGATGCTGCCGAGAGTGGAGCGTGGACACATTCTGCGTGCGGGACCCTGCGGCTTGGCCTGTGTCCACCCCTCAGGACACCTGACTGGTGCATGAGATTGGATGCTTTGAGGTCGGCCTTGCATCCTGGAGGCCTCTTGGGGAAGAGGAGACGCAGGGACTGCAGACCTCTCTTCTGCCTGAGCTTGGAGAAGAGGATTCATGCCGGTTGTCTTCTTGGTTGTGTACACGGGCCGCGGCCTACTGGGTGTCCTCAGAAGCTTTTCAGAGGAGTCAGTCGCATTCTCACGGTGGTGTTGCTGTCTTGCTTGGGCTTTGGTGAGACATGTCTGGAGGGGAGTTCTGCGATGCTTCTCTTGTCGCCTGTGTCCCTCCTTGTCTTGTACTGTCTTGGTAAAGGGCCCGGAATCCTTGGACTGCTGGATCTTCTGTGGCCCCAGGTTCTCTTCATTGGACTTCAAGGGATACAGGGCTAGGGTCCCATCCCAGCGCTTGATGGGGCACCTCCTGCTGCTGGCCATGTGACCGAAGGCGCCACAGTTCTTGCACTTCACCCTGGGGTCCTCCTCCTCTGCTGGAGGAACTCTGGGCCCAGCTGCGACCATACGCTGCTTGCCCATCTTCTGAGATGTCAGTGCTCTGTGGGTCTGGGGCTGTGTCTTCTGCATCGACAGCCACCGCTCCACCTGCATGTTCTGAAGGACTTTCTGTCTGGTGCAAAGTAGTGTGCTTCTCCAGAGGCACAAAAATGCTGCTGGATGATGCTTGACAAACCGCCGTGGAGAGTGCAGGCTCCCAGCAGAGCACCAGCAAGGCAGAGAGGGAAGGGCGGAGGCCTTATATAGGGCCCTACAATGGGAGTAGCATACAGCCTGTTCATCTGAGCATCACAAATCCAGTCAAGCTTCATCAGATTCTGTCTGAGCAAAAGAAGGCATCCTCCTTGGGTCGCTAGCAATTTGAGCACACCCTGCCATATTTCTCTCACCAAACTTCACCATTGCATTTTGGAAACTTTGCTCTGCAATGTGTCTTTCCTTTTCTTCTTTGTGTCCCTCTGCTCTGCTAGGGAGGCAGTTTCTCTTTTTGGAGTGTGTGTGTGTACGTGTCTTTGTGTGTGTGTGCGTGTTCATGTGCATGTGCGTGAGTGTGTGTGTGTGTTTGAAGAGTGTTTTGAGATATGAAAAGTTGACAAACTATTTTTAATTGTTACATTCTTCCATCAGTGGTTAAATAGTCTTGCCCTGCAGAGCCATTGAAGAGGAATTAGAAGGGCTAAGCCTAACCCTAACCCTCACCCTAACCCTCACCGTAAACCCTAACCCCCACCCTAACCCCTAACCTTCACCCTAACTCTGACCCTGATGCTTATGTTGACCCTGACCTTGACCCTGACGCTGACCCTGACCCCTGGCTGGAGTTATGGCTTAAGTGGCAAAGCCTCGGCCTTGCAGTGCCAGCATGTATTATGGGTGTGGTCTGTGTCCCAGCCGCACCTGTTTGCATCCAGCTCTCTGCTTATGGGCTTGGAAAGCAGTGGTGGATGGCCCAAAGACTCGAGAGGCTGCATCCACCTGGGAGACCCAGAAGAAGCTCCTGACTCCAGGCTTCAGATCAACTCAGCCTTGGCTGTGGCAGCCATTTGGGCAGTGAACTAGCACATGGCAGATCCTGCTTTCCCTTTCTTGCTTTCCCGCTCTCTCCCCCTCTGTCAATCTGCCTATTCCGTAAACATCAGTCTCTTATTTGTGTGTGTGTGTGTGTGTGTGTGCGTGTGCGTGTGTTCGTGTGTGTGTGTGTGTGAGTACAAAGAGGAATTAGCAACCTATCAGCTGTGGGTCTGGCATCGTTGCTCAAAAGGCAAATAATCTTCCCGATGTTTCACAGCCTCTGTCTCTTTTCTCACAGTTTATCCCAAGTGCCCCCAAAGTTACATATTTCAGAAATAATTTAGCTTCAGCCTTCTAGATTTCATTTTTTCTGTTGCGGAGAGTCAGAAAAGGAATTTCTTCTGTTTCCTCACCCCATATCATCCACACCAGCTTAGACCTAATGCCAAGATAGTACTAATCTGAACATAGTGGAGACTATTTCTGATTTTACAACCTTTCTCATGTTTCTCTGATACTGTCTGCTACAAATTCTCTGGTCATTCCCTAGTGCCTCTCCTTGCATGTTCCTGGTGCTGGTTCCAAGATCCTCCGTATAGTTCTCTTGTGCTCATCCCCCATCACAGTCACACGGTCCCCTCGTGCTGGTCCTCACGTGGTAAGGACTAGTGCTCATTCCGACAAGGTCCACCAATTGTCCCATGGTACTGGAGGAATATCTCACACCTTACAGTTGCCTTAGTTGGGAATGGTGGAACAGGACTGAAGTTCCTAGTCAACATCTGACATGGTGATGACCTAACCCCTACCTTCTGGAATTAAAACGGCCTTATTGTTTCAAATCTCCTGAATATAAACTCCTTCAGGAAGAATAATGTTTTATCTTTTTAAAATAAGGATCTCTAATGTGAATTATAGGCTTAAATATTTGAGCCGTAGCCCTAGCCCTAAGTCTAACCCTAACCCCAAACCCCTAACCACTAACCCTAACCCTACCTGAGATTGAATATGAACCCTAATGTGTAACCCGAAACCGAACCCTAACCTAACCCAAATCTGGAACCTAATGCAAACTTGAACCCTAACCTTAATCCCTAAGTATAACCCTAACTGAACCACAAACCAAACCCTAACTGAACCACAAACCAAATCCTAACTGAAACCCCAACCCTATCCAGAACCTGAACCCAACCTCATCCCCAAAGCTAACAAACCTACCCCAACCTCAACCCTAAATATAACCCTCAGCAGCACAGAGCATTCCTGGGAACCCCAGGCTCAATACATCACATAGTGAACTACACTGTAGTGTCACAGGCCAAGCTGGACCATGTAGCTCTTATGACCCCATTATGTCAGCCTAACCAATGTCCTGCAAGTCACGGGCAGGCAAATGAGTCCTACTCCCAAACCGTTTGAAGGAGGAGTGGTGACCTTGGCAAATTCAGGATTGTCTGCTGTATGGCTCCCTTTCCCAAGACAGGTATGTTCTTGCTCTACTGTGGGTGGTCATATATACACATCCTAGAATCAGACCCATCCAACACGTATCCTTTTAGCACACAGGCTTGCAGGGGCAATACAATGTTCTAATACCATCAAGGTGCCAGTCACACCAAGAGAGAAAAGAATTAGAAGGAAATTTCTCTGTACCCAACAAGCAACACAGACTCAGAGTATCCTATCACCAGGAGCTACATGCACAGTGTGTTCATCAGCAGTTGTGACACATGGAACACATCAAGCCACAAACTGATACATGAACTTGGAAAATCACAGACCCTGACACAAAAAACATGCGAAGATATAAATCATGACACACAGAACATGCTAAATCACAAACCGTGACACACAGGGCGTCTAATCCACAAACCATGACACACAGGACATGCTAAGCCACAAAATGAATCTTAGTAAACTCAAGAAAACTGAAATAATATCACATTGTCCTCCCTGGCTAAAATGGAATACAACTACAACTTGTCACAACAGAAACTCTAGAAATACTGAAAATACATGAGCTGGTAAACAACACACTCCTGAAGGAGTAATCGATCAATGAAGAAATCCAAAGAGAAAAAAAATTCAATTACCTAAATGAAAAAAAAGTGGAAACACCAATACACTGAAACATAGAGGAATGCTTATTACAAAAGCAAACTCTGAGGCTTTATAGCAATGATCACATGCACATTCAGAAATAAATAGAAGCATACCAAACAGAAAGAAGGCAACTAAAAGACTATGAAAATGAAGGGGAACCTGGCGGTGTGGTCTTGCGGCTAAAGTCCTCACCTTGAAAGCCCCGTGATCCCATATGGGCACTGGTTCTAATCCCGGCAGCTCCACTTCTCATCCAGCTCCCTGCTTGTGGCCTGGGAAAGCAGTTGAGGATAGCCCAAGGCTTTGGGACCCTGCACCCATGTGGGAGACCTGGAAGAGGTTCCTGGTTCCCGGCATCAGATTGGCGCACACTGGCCCATTGCAGCTCACTTGGAGAGTAAATCATTGGATGGAAGATCTTCCTCTCTGTCTCTCCTCCTCTCTGTATATCTGACTTTGTAATAAAAATAAATCTTGAAAAAAAAAAGAAAATGAAGGGAAAAATTCCAATGTTTGAAGAAGAAATAAATAATAAATATCAGAGTAGAAATAGTAAAATAAAACTAAAGAGAGTTAAATGTTTGGTAAGACAAAGAGAGATAAAAGTCTGCACATGTGGCTTACTCCAGTGGACACAATAAGGCACAAAATGGCTGCAGTCAGCAACAAGGGCAGAGTTGGAAGTGGTAATGACAAACCCCAACAAAGAGAATCCCAAGAGAAGGTAACCTCCCTGCTGAGCCTCAGCAGACTCTGCTCAACTTCCAAGAATTCTAAGAAGTTTGATGTGCTGGGAACAATTCCAAGTTGATTCTATGAACACAGCTTTATCATCCATTCAAAAATAGAAATAAAACTATAGATCAATATCCTCATAAACAGAGCTGTAAAAGTTTTCAACAACGCTAAGTGAACTGAATCAAGCAACACATCAAAAAAAAAAATTCTAATAGAATTATTTAGGGATTCTGGTGCACAAACTTCCTGAAAGCCGAGAAATACAGCATGCCTCACACCAACAGAATGAAGTAGAAAATTCACAGGGTCACTACAATAGACAGATCAATGGCTTGTGATTTAAAAACTTTTAACAAATTCACTCTACAAAGAATGTATCTCAACCTCGTAATGGCTGGGTTGGATAAATCCACGCCCAATATTATGCTGAATGGGAAAAAATTGGGAACCCAAGAATGCCTATCCTCACTCCTCTCTTTCATTTAAAACCACGGATTCCTACCAACGCAGTTAGGCAAGAGAAATAAATGAAAGGCTTACTGTTAGAAAAAGTGTAAGTCCAGGTATCCCTGACTGCAGATTCCTGGTTCAGCTTTGGAGAAAATTGGAAACAGCAGACGTTAAGTTCAATGCCAAACTCAGTAAACTTGCACAGTTCAAACTGAATGTGCATTTATAATTGTCAATATGAACTCCACCAGCAGGAAATTACAACAGCTGTCTCATTAGCTATGACAAAAATCTTAATGGAATGATGTAAACCAAGAATATAAAATATATTTCTCTAATACAATTATGTAACACTAAAGAAAGTAATTAAATATACTTACAAAGGATATTTAACAAAGAAAGATCTATCATGTTAATGGGATGGAAAATTTACTTATTTATTTTTATAAAGATTGTTTTTTTTTTTTTTTAATGGGAAGTTAGAGTCCCAGAGAGATGAGGAGACAAACAGGTCCCTTATCTGATGGTTGAGGCCCATGTGGTCTCAGTTGCCAGCACTGGGCCAGGCTGAGGCATGGTTTTCATCCAGTCTCCCACATGGGTGCAGGCATCCCATCACTGAGGCCCTCTTCCAGTGCATTTCCCAAGCTACCATGAGGAAGCTGGGTTGGAAGTGAATCACCTAGGATATCAGTAGCAGTTCATGGGATGCAGGTTGAAAGGGTTAATTATAAAGGTGACTGTACTTCTAGAAATCTGGAATCTCCAAAGCCACACCTGTGTCCTGTTATGGGGAAAAGCTCCTGCTTGCTGAAACACCAGGAGGCAGACAGGAGATAAAGGGAATCATAGAGTTTTTAGATTTACTGGAAAGATAGCTACCTTCGAGGCATGCTGTTTTATTACTGTCTACATTGAAGTGATATGATCAGGACCCCCAACCTCTGCATTGTAAATTCCTATTGCTTACTTTCTGTTTTGTGTAACAGTAAGCCCCTACTGTAAGCCCCAGAGGTTGCCCCTGGACTAGAAATTAAAATCATTTCATTCTCCTTGGAGTCTCACTCGGATTCATTGAACCCCAACAGCAGATGTCACAGGAGATGGCTTTATCCACTGCACCTCAGTGCCTGCCTGTGAACACTTATTCTGTGTCCACAATCGCCAAAGGAATTTACAGATTTAATATAGTCAAGAAAATACAAATTATAGTCTCCAATGTACCAAAAAATTCTATACCCCTTCTGATGTAGGTACTGGTTTTGGCTCTGCCTGGGCCCTAATACAGTAAGGATTGTTGGCCCTCACCCACTATTGGCCTGTGCATTATCTATTAGCCTTGAAAGATGTTGCATTCTCCAGTGAAACCAGAGTGAGCACCTGCCTCAGTCTGCTTTACCCATCACCCATTCCCATAGCAACCATCACCCAGAAAATGATCAAGTACAACGCCTTCATTTATATTGGTCACAATTTTAATAACAACAGCATCTTTTTATAGCTGAATAATCAGATCAGGGTAACATACAGTAGGGCTTACCAGTAACAGACATGGCAAATCCTCCACACATAGTGCTTGGTGAGAGAGACCAGTCTGCACAGCTGACTTTAAGGCCTCACTCACACGACGTTTCAGCAGACACAGCACTGGTTGCCAGGATGAAGCAGAAGGCACCACTATGAATTCAGTTGTCACAGGGGTGGGCGTGTAGGATTCTGGGCGATACCCTCTAAACTAATGATGTGAGTGGCAGAGTGACAGAGAGTGTACTATCCATCTGTTGACTTACTCACCAAACATCAGAAAGTTGTGTCTGGAAGCCCAGCTCCAGGCCAGCTGGGTAGCAGAGATAGAAGATTGAAAGGAAGATGGAAAGCCCCCATGCAGAGAAGTCTGCAGTCCTTCCTCACAGGGCTAAGAGGGGCTTTGGGAAGCAGCATAGTGGCATAGTGGGATAAGACACTGCCTGCAATGCCAGCATCTTTGTGAGCATGGGATCAAATGCAGGTTACTCCACTTCTACTCCATATACTCAATAATGCACCTGTTAAAACAGTGGAGGACAGCTCAGGTCTGCAGATACTTGCAACACCTGTGAGAGAGCCAGAAGGCTATCCAGGCTCCTGATTCCATTCTGACCTAGCCCCAACCATTGTAACCATTTGGAGAATGAACAGGAAGAAATCTCTCTCCTGAACAGTTTCATATGATATGTAGACCTTTTTAAGTACCTCTTACTTTTTGAAAGATTTCATTTTTATTTGAAAGTTGGAGTTACAGAAAAAGGAGAGGTAGGGAGCAGAGATCTGTCTGCTGGTTCAATCCCCAAATGGCTGATAAAAAGCCTGGAGCTTCCTCTAGGTCTCTCACATGGGTTCAGGGTCCCAAATACTTGGACCATACTCCACTTGTTTTCTAAGCCACTAGGAAGGGTGCCATATGGGAAAAGAGCCACTGGGACTCAAAACAGTGGCCTTATGGGATGAATTCTCTCACAGGCTGAAGTCAGTCATAAGGAGCAGGCTCACACCCTTCTGCTGCTACTGCTGCTGGGACTCAGCTCGCAATGTGCACTACACCCTGAAGCACCTAGGAAATGAAGGAAATTCAAAACACAGCTGAAGACTACTCAAGGGCATAGTTCAGAAATGAAATGGAGACTCAAGATGGCAGAATAGGGTAAGGACACGTTTAAATGGATGGAGAAACATTTAAACAGAATGAAGTGGAGAGGACACATTCTAGGAAATAGGAGAGGACAGAATAGCAGCAGAGGGATACCTGGAGACTGTCACACACAGGAAACCAATAAAAACAATGGTGTGGTATTGCAGTGACTGATGCTCCAGTGGCATTCAGCTAACAGTGATCTGAACTCCACCAGCAGCAGGAACTCCACCAGCAACCAGGTGGAAAGGGACTTTCACTGGGAGCTTGGGAGGTGAACCCAAACAAAGAATTGTTTGTCCTGCTGGTCCATTTGATTTGACCAGAAGCAGAGACAGCAGATCCTAGATGGGCAGTGTGAGAACATGGTGGATTTCATGGCCCAGTCAGCCCCCTAAAGCCAAATAGGGCACCATTTTGCATAAGGAGGCAAAGGCAAGGGAAAGGACTGAGCATAAACTGAGCTTGGGGTGAACTCATTTTTGACTCAGTGAACTGCATCAATGTGGCATTCTACAAGTTCCACCCAAGACAAGTATGGGTAGCTCTCAGACCTGATGGCCAGCAGATCAAGAACTCCAGTAGGGGCACGTCAGGCACCATTTTGTACACTGTGGCAAAAGTTTAGGACTGCAAGGGACAATAGTAAACTGCACATGTACTGAGCTCGCCAAAACCCACTGTGTTCAGTGGATTGCACTGGTCCCATAGGAAAATAATACCGACTGTAGCATCGTAGGGGTCAAAATAGGTACGTGTATCACCCAGACCTAACGTTCAAAAGGTTCCGACAAGATCAGCACCACCAACAGTCTAGCTTTACACGAGACCTATTGTCTCCCTAATCCCGGACCTGATCCAACTGGAAATGGGATAAAGGTTGTATAGACAACAGTACAACCTCAGCATGATAGTACATGAGGTGGAGAGTGGTGAGCCTGGAGTTGGGGCTGTGGAGACCATGGTGGACCTGGAACTTGCTGGAAGTAGTGGGACATATGGCTGCAAGCAAAGAGCTGTGTACAAATGGTACTATGTAAAATTAAACTTTAGACCTGTGGATGACACAGTTTAGAAAACTTCTCCAAGGAGAAGACTGATAACCAGAAGTACAATGACCAAGAACAAAAGGAAGAGACAAGGCACAATATATGTAACTGAAAACTCCCCTGCAAAGGAGCAAAACCTTATGCCAACCTCAGAGTTAGCTGAGGAAGATATCGAGAAAATGGGGGACAGAATTCAGAAAACTCATTTTAAAGCTTCTAATCAACACTGAGAAGCACATACAAGAGTTCAAAGAATTTAAGGAATATGTTACACTAGGAATAGCAGCAATAAAGCAAATCAAAGCTTATATATTAGAAATTAAGAACACAGTAGAGAAAATTAAAAGTATAGTGGAGAGTCTGCAAAATAGAATAAAGCAAGCAGAAGAAAGAATCTCAAAATTGGAAGATATTTCCTTTCACCAGGGGAAGCAAACAAAAAGCTGGAAGCAGAGTTGGATCAGGCCAGAAAAAGTATTCAAAAATTGACAGACACTATTAAGAAGCCTAATATAAGAGTTATGGGAGTACCAGAAAGTGTAGAAAGAGAAACTAGTTTTACAGATATATTTAATGAAATAATAAAGGAAAATTTCCCTAATATAGAGAAATAATTGGGAAACAATTTCCAAGAGGGGCGCAAACTCCCAACAGGCTTGATCAAAAGACATCTTCACCACGACACATGATCATTAAGCTCTCTTCAGTTGAACATAAGGAAAAGATCCTTAAATGTGCACGTGAAAAAAAAATCAACTGACATATAAAGGAATGCCAATTAAACTCACAGGAGATCTCTCACAGGAAACTACAGGCAAGAAGAGAATGGAGCGACATATTCCAGATTCTAAAAGAAAACAATAGTCGGCCCAGGTTAACACATCCAGCAAGGCTTTCTTTTGTCTTTAAAAATGAAATAAAATTCTTCCACAGTAAAGAAAAGTTAAAAGAATATGCCTCTTCCAAACCTGCCCTACTAACGATACTTCAAGATGTTCTCTTAACAGAGAAGTGGTATAGTACCCACCAAAACCAAAGGCAAATGAGAAGAACATCCCAGTAAAATGACAACCGAAAACTAAATCAATGAACAACCCATTCCTAAAATGACAGGACCAAAGTACAATGCACACGTATTAACCCTGAAAATAAATGACTTAGGCTCAATCAAATGCCATAGATTAGTAGACTGGATTAAAAATCAAAGCACATCTATTTGTTGTCTACAAGAGACACATTTCACCAACAAAAATCAGCAGAAGCTATATCTCATGGATTTTAATGTTTTTGTTTTTATTAGTTTCAACTCTTCAAAACAGTTTCTTGTGATTAAACTATTCAATGACTCATAGATCATACAGTAGCATCATTTTCTTTTTTTAATTTTTTTATTTATATTGTTGACAATCTTTACATAGTTAGTTACGGTAAAAAGGTTCAGGGGCTATAGGGAGGTGGGTAAGACTATTATGTCCATATTGTTTCCTTCTTGTATCTGAAGTAAGGGGGGATATTGAGGGAGAAGCCCCACCCAGTTTCCCACCCACCCCAGGTCCCGGATGTGGGGCATGCTCTGAGATCCTTGCTCAAGTGGTTTTAATAGTTCATCAGCTATGAATCACTGCCATTTTCGCCACTCCAAGCACGATGAGGTCGTTGAAGAATCCACTGATTAACATAGTCCATCATAGAGTCTTCATTTGTCCAGTATTTCGCTGTCAACATATAGCTGAGGTGGTTGATTGACTTGTTCTGTCTTCTGTCTTTTCTTGGCTAGGGTTCTGAGTCCAGCATTTTGATTGGGGAGATCCCCAAAGAAACTCTGAGGTATTCCAAGACCAGATTCTTGTATGTTCTAGCAAGCACAGGGCCTGGCACAGTCCATCTCCACTATCAGCTGGCGGTTGCAATTGCTGGTTGGTTCTGGTTTCAGTCCCGACTTCCACTGGAACCAATGGGTGTTGTAATCCAGCCTGCTTCTGCCCAGCACATACTCGGCCCTCACATCAACCAGTGGAAGCTGCAGCCTAGTTGGAGCGACCCATAATAACCCCCACCAGGCCTGCTCCCTACCCTGGTTTGCCAGTATGTATAGCAGACTAGTCCAGTCTGTCCCACATCCCATTTGGCTCTTGTACTTGTCAGTGGGTATTAAAGCTTAGTTCCATCTAACCAGCTCAACTATCCAGCCCTCACGCATGTTGTTGAGTGCCTCTCTGTCTAGCCACCCCAGCCCCTAACCTAGTTTTCATGCCCTCCTACGGGAGTAGTAACCCAAGAGGGGGGAACCCACTATTTCCCTCCCAGGTCTCTCTCAATCCCGGTTTATGCACTTTTCGGGTGGTTCTGTGGTTTGACTTGGCAGAATTAGCCCCCAGTGCCAGCTTCTGCCATCTGATGCTGTGGCTAAGCCCAAACAGCCCTCACCCACTCTAATTTATGCTTGCATCAGTAGGAATAATCAGCCCAGCCTGGCTTTTCCCTGATCTAGTTCACATGCAGTGCACAGGTGTTATAGCCCTGCTTAGTCTGGTCTGTCCCCATCCCAGCCCATGCTCTCCAGTGGGAGCAGCTGTGTGGCAAGGGGACCATCCCCTTAATCCCCCTGACGGCTCTGTCCCCTCCATTCCTGGATCTCATGTGTGCTGGTTGGGCGCTGCAGTCACATCCAGTACAGGCAACCTCACCCTGGCATTCCATATTGTGCACTGGTTTTTGTCGTGACCAAATCTGGCTCGACCCACACTCTGTTCTGGTGTCCAGATTTGCCAGTGGATGACATGAACTGATTCAGCCTGGTCTGCCCCCGACCCATGCCAAATGTATGCCAGTGGGAAACTTTCTATGCCTATTCTGGGCTGTTTCCTATCATGCTTCTTGCGCTTACCTGCAGGGATTGTGTCCTGCCAGAGGAGTTGCTCAGGCTCCTCCATCAGAACCCCTCCCAATGCCAGATTTTGCGCATACCAGGGGGTCCATGAGCCAGCCCTACCTACTCCGTTCACCTCCTGTCCTAGGAGGAACAGTGGCTTTTCTTGGCTGGCTCTCAACCCATTCTGGTTCTTGTTGTTGGATTTTTCAGCCCAGCCATGGCTTGGCAATACCCACATACAGCTCACACATGGCTCAGTAGGGGGTTGAGACCTAGCCTAGTCAGTTCCACATCTATCCTGGTTCTCCAGGACACCAGATGGTGTTGGGATCTAAACCGGCCTGGTGCATCCAGTCCCAGTCCACACTAGTGCCATGGGAGAGTACAACTGTTTCCTAGTCAGGATGCAGCCCCCATTCCAGAACACGGACCCCTTGGTGGGAACCTCAACCCAGTTAGGGTGTCCCCTTAGCTCCCCAATCAGGCCTGTTCCCAGCCATAGATCATGAGCATGCCAGTGGCTGTTCTGACTCAGCTTGACTCAGTCCCTCACTTGTCCTGGCCTCTGCCTTAGACACTGTGGCTTAGCGTACTTGACTCATGTAGACCATTAGGTGCAAGAGCCTAGCTCGGTGTGACCTGTGCTCCATCCTGGCTTCTAGTTTTGCTTGTAGGCTAAGGTTTGCTCAGTCCTGCCCAGTACATCCCGTTCCATTACCAATTTACACATTAGCCAGCTGTTGGAGCAACTTTGTCCAGCTTGTCCAACCCCCAGGTCTGGACCACATGTTCACCAGCGGGAGCTGTGACTCCCCAGGAGAGTTTCCCAAGTTCCTCCACTTGATCCACTCCCAGACTCAGTTTTCATACATGCCAATGGGTTTTAGGCCAGTGTCCCGTGCTGTCTGGCCTTCCATTTGGCCGTATGTGAGCTGGTGAGTGTTGCAGCCCAGCACACCCCACACCCTATTCAGGATGCACTTTTGGGTGCTGCTGCCTTGACAAGTCCAGACTGCTGCAGGTTCCTTTACCTGTGATTGATGGCAGGCTCCTTGGTCACACCTAGCTTAATCCAAAACCACCCAAACTCTTGTGCTTACCAGTGGGGCTAGACTTTCCACAGGGTGTGGCCCACACATCCCACACAGAATCTACCACCAGATATGGTTCTCGAGTGCTACTCAAAGTTATGGCCCTGCCTAATGTGACCAGTCTCCTGATTCATCATCATGTCAGGTAAAAGGATATCCTGCTGGACAAGCCACAAGCCTTAGCTATTGCATGAACTGGTGTTCCCCGCTCAGCATTGTTATGGGATTACAAGTTCTTCAAAGGAAGGGTTACTGCCATTGGGAATGTTTAGGATTGACTCAAATCCCAGAAGCACAGTGGGATCAACCTGGAACTACATATGCAGCGATTCAGACAACCAATGCCCAGAGCTCCCTGGCCGGGCGGCCATCAAGAAGAGCCTGGTGCCAAATGGCACACTGGCCACCCGGGGACAGCTCACCATGTGCACATGGTGGCTGGAGTCGGGATCCGAGCAGGACACCCCTTCCTGGGGCCCACCAACAGCCTCCCGGCTGCTAGAAGTTTAAATCCCCAGGCCCAAGGTCGTGCCCCTCCCCAATCCCATTCATCACCCAATGAGGGCGGTGGATGGACCCCAGACCTACCCAGTCATGGAAACTTCCCCCCCTCAGTGTACTCACCCCAAAAGGAAGCAGCTCCTGATTCCAGGCAGGCCCAGGGACAGCTCACCACGTGCACATGGTGGCTGGAGTCAGGATCCGAGCAGATCACCCCTTCCTGGGGCCCACCACCAGTAGCATCATTTTCTTCAAGAAGATTCTTGATTTTCATTTCTTCAGTGACACATTAATCATTTAGTATCATGTTATTTAACTTTATGGTGTTGTTAATTTCTTTTTCATCCTGATGTTAATTTTATTTTGTGGCTTTTCATTTAAGGGGATGTATAGTAGCTATGTAATGGAGACTGTCATAGCTAGCAAAGTGCTATTTAACGTCATGGGATTCTAAATTTCTATTTTTCTTCCTATTGTTGATTTTGTGTTGTGACTTTTCATTTTAGGGGATGTACAGTAACTGTGAAATGGAAACTAATATATCCACATGTAAGGATACAATGTAGTATGCATCTCTACTTCCAAACAAAGATGGACTTACAATAAAACTGTTTACTAGATCTTGACAATAAGATGCTGGACTCTGCCATTGTCCATGACCGCAATGATTGACATATGACTGTGTATAAACAACAATACTTTACTAATGATATAGAAGAACCAGGTGGGGGGCAGTTGGGGAGGGAGTAAGAGAAATGCCAGGAGCCTATTGAACCATTTCATAAAATGACAACGATAATAATAATAGATAAAATGTCAAAAAAAATAACCAGGTTCAGACTTGAAAGATTTATCTTGTTACCTGAAAATATTTAAGAAATATTTGAAACACAGAATATTAACCTTTCAGCAAGCTTTTTACATTAAGTATATCAAATTCTTTTTTTAAAAGATTTATTTATTTTATTACAAAGTCAGATATGCAGAGAGGAGGAGAGACAGAGAGGAAGATCTTCCATCCGATGATTCACTACCCAAATGAGCTGCAATGTGCGCCAATCTAAAGCCAGGAACCAGGAACCTCTTCCAGGTCTCCCACATGGGTGCAGGGTCCCAATGCATTGGGCCATCCTCGACTGCTTTCCCAGGCCACAAACAGGGAGCTGGATGGGAAGTGGAGCTGCCGGGATTAGAACCAGTGCCCATATGGGATCCCAGGGCATTCAAGGCGAGGACTTTAGCTGCTAGGCCACACCGCCGGGCCCCAAGTATATCAAATTCTTAAAGATTTATTTATTTGAAAGACAGAGTTACAGGGGTTGGAGAGGGAGGTAGTAATAGAAAAATCCTCCCTGTGCCGGTTCAGATCCCAGATTAGTGCAATAACAAGGGCTGGACCAGGCTGATGCCAGAATCCAGGTGCTTCTTCCAGGTCTTCTATGTGGGTACAGAGGCCCAAGCACTCAGCTGGTCCTCTACTGCATTCCCAGGACATTGCCAGGGAGCTGGATTGTAACTCACACTGACACCCATATGGGACGCTGAGCCATATAGTAGCTTAACCCACTGCATCACCCCATCAGCCCTCCAAAATGTCAATTTTACAACATAAAAACTTAAAATTTATACTAAAACCAAATTGCAATGATAAGTAGAAGGATGCATTCCAGAATACACATTCTTTAAAAACATGAACACACTTATATGTGTATTTGACAATAGTCTAATTTTTTTTCCAACAAAGAGGAAGAACAAAATTATTCAGACATAGATATGAGATATTCTCTGTCACACAGAACAGCGGACATGTCTGGAGATTAGGAAAATGGACATTAGGAAAAACTGGACAATTAGAAAATTGAACATTAGGAAATGTTTGGCGTTACCTCAATGTTATCAGACTAATAAGTATAATTTTAAAGTTGAACATTCCATTTTTGTGAATATAAAAAGCACTACTTCGCTGCTTTTTTCTATTCATAATTTGTAATTAACTTTCATTGCCAAAACACAGGGTGTTCTATATTTTCCTCTGTTAGCTGGGGAATTATCTGATCAAATTAATCAAATACCACCTTATTATGTGGCATTTAGCATACAACACTCCCAAAGCAACCCTACTCCCACTCACTCTGGTCCTCTTGCTGTGCTTCCTTCTCCATAACCCATTCTCTACCTGATGTGTACATTCATCTGTGTTTTGCTGGTCTACCTCTTTCTGCTGGCATGTAAATGCCACAAGGATGGATGATGAACTTCCATGATGGATCCCAGCACCAGGGCATATAAAATAACCTGGCACATAGTGGGATCCTAACAAATATTTATCAAATGATTAGAAATTGATTCAACTACTTAATAATAAAATGCTTCATAAAATTGAAATGCTAATTGTACTATTAACATAGAGAGGCAAGAAACTTAAATGTTTCTTAATTTAAGACTTCTGTTTGAATATGGGCCTGCTGTGATCATCATCAAGCATGGAGTTTATGGAATGAATAAAGTGCTCAAAACAGAACTGAATAAATGACAGAATTTTGATTAGTACCCAACTAATCCCATTTTCTCGTTAAGGTATTAAAACAGAACGGGGGGATGTATTGTGGAGTAGCAGATTGTATCATCAATTGGGATTCTCACATGCCATACTAGAGCACCCAACATTGATCCTGCCTTCATCTCCATTACTGTTCAAGTTCCTGCTAATATGCACCCTGGCAAGCAGCAGATTATGGTCAAGTACTTGGGTCCCTGCTACTCACATGAGAGATTAGGGATTCAGTTTCTGGCTTCTTGCTTTGGCCTTTCCAAGACATGGCTATTGCCAATACTTGAGGACTAAACCAGCAGATGGAAGCTCACACTATCTCATAAATAAACATAAAAAATGAATTGGGCTCAGTTCAATGGCCTAAATGCTAAATTCTCACCTTGCAAGAACATGGATCCCATATGGGCTATGGTTTGTGTACCAGATGATCCACTTGCCATCCAGCTCCCTGCTTGTGACCTGGTATCCATGTGGGAGATCTAGATGAAGCTCCTGGCTCCTGATTTCAGATTAACTCAGCTCCAGCCATTGTGGCCATCAGAAACACTGAATGGAATAACTATCTTTCTTATAGTCTCTCCTATACTCCATAAACAACAATTTTAAAAATAAATTAAAAATTATAAATGAATTTTGAAAAACAGAATTTTACCTTACTTGGTAAAGACTTGTAAGACTTAAATAGTCCAGGTTTTATTTTTTTATTTTTTTTAGTTTTTTAAATTCTTTTTTTTACATTTAAAAAAATCTTTCTAAAATTTTTATTGGCAAGACAAATATACAAAGAGGGACAGAAAAATCTTCCATCCACTGATTCACTCCCAAAATGGTCCAAATGTCAAGAGCTGATCTGATCCAAAGTCAGGAGCCAGGAGCCAGGAGCCAGGAGCTCCATCTAGGTCTTCCAAGCAGGTGCAGGACCTCAAGGTTTTAGGCCATCCTCAGCTGCTCTTTCAGGCCATAATCAGGGAGCTAAATTAGCAGTGGAGCAACTGCTACACAAATGGTACCCATATGGTTTGCTTGTGCATGAAGGGGGAGGTTTAGCCAATGAAGACATTGCACCCGGCCCAAGTAGCACAACTTTCAATGTTTTCCTTAAGATTTGTAATCTTTTAGGAAATCTCTTTCTACAGCTATCCATGTATCTTAAGAGATATACCCGTGCATTTGTGTCACATGCTCACAAGTTTGTAGGTAACATTATCTATCAAAATCAATATTGGTTTCATAATATTCCATCTATACCCATCTACATCAGCATTATATTTTAACATTGAAATTATTAGCTTCAGGCACTCCCAAAACTAATTCTCATACAGGTCTGAGGTAGTTTCACAAGCTCAGAGCTAAGTGTGTGGAATATAATTACCACTTGAGTGGTTCCCTAATTTGAGCTCTATTGAATTACCTGAGAGGGCCACAGAGAGCAGGCTGCCCAGGGGGACACCGGAGCCGGGACAGGCTGGTCAGCAGGGACACCGGGAACGGGGGACAGGCTGACCAGGGTGGCCAGGCCTCGGTGGAGTCACCAGCGACAAAAAGAGCGCTCAGGACAACGTTGGCCCATTTCATCTGCCTTCTGCTGTTGTGGGAGAAATGGCCTTTGGGACTGTTTCTCCTCAGCTCCGAAAGTAGATTCCTGTCAGGGTCTCTTGGTGTTAAACCTGAGTGGGCGATGGCCAGGGGCCCTCGCCCCTCGACGAACGGAGCCCTCCGGCAGACACGAGACAGGAGACCAAGAGATGCAATCATGCATGAGGCAAGGTTTATTTCACACGGGCTCGTGGGCGCTCCTGTTTGATCGAGTAAGGAGTCGCGCTGAGCCGCACAAGCTGGGTCTTTTTATAGGATATGGGAAGCAGGAATCGGGGTTACAGAAGCAGATGCATAGTTACAGGGATCCCATTGGCACTTTTAAGTCACACAAGGCTATGATTGGTACAGGAGCTGCCCCTGCTTAAAAGGCAGTTTTCAAGCATGGCTCAGTGTCCGAGAAATAGAAACTTGAAAGACTGAAACTCAATTGTCTTAGCTGTTGGAAAGCATCCAAAGGCTCCCAGCTCTCTATCTTGCAAGGTCTTCTGCCTCTCCTTATCCTACAAGGTCTTCTGCCTGCAGGCATCCTATTGACCCTTTTTCTGCTGGAACTAAATTTGGGCTCTTCATTGGGAGGGTGGAGTAATGGCAAAGTTAATCTACAACAGCTGGGGCAAAAACAAAGCGTTCAAACCCTTGCAGGGCGGACGGGAAGGCGGCAAGAGTCCACGCCTCCATTTTTAAACTCCTTTCTTGTGTTTCCGAGGGAAACGGAGGGCCTGCGAGCCTGGAAGAACCGGCAGCCCAAGCGGTCGCCAGAGCCCGGGAGCGCGTGGCGTCGCGCCGCAAGGGCAAGGCGCGGGCTCGGTTTCCTAGGCGACCACAAGCCTCTGGCCAGGATGAGGGCCTAGCGGGAAGTCAGGGAAAGCCATCAGAAGCGCGTTGCATCACGTCACAGAGGGCCTGCTTGGAGGAGGAGCGAGCGAAAAGACTCAACCAATGAGCTCTGGGGAGCGTTGCGTCACGCCGCAGGGGCGAGGCGCGGGCTTGGTTTCTAAGCGACGGCCCGATGCTGGGGCTTCATTGGAGCCTTGGTGCTCTGCGGGAGGGCCGAGTGTGAGTCACTGGGGAGCCGCATCTGGGACTTCATGGAAATGTGGAGCTGTGTGGAGGTCGGGACCGTTTTCTGTGGCTGTGTGATGGTTGGGACCTTTTTCCCATGGCTGTGTGAAGGTGGGGACCGTTTTCTAGGAGGTGTGTGGATGTCGGGACCGTTTTCTGGGAGCTGTGTGAAGGTGGGGACCGTTTTCTCAGGGCTGTTTTTGGTGCGCGCCCCGCTTTCTCCCTGTCTGTCCCTCTGCCAGTGTCCTGCAAAGCGTGGTCTCGCCCGCACCTGCTCTGGGTCATCCCGGGCTTTCCCAGGCCCGGCGCTTACCCCGTAGACCTACCGGCCTCCCTTTCCTCAGGCCCGGGAACAGCGGCGGCTTTTCCGTCTGGACTGAGGTGTCGGTGCCAGTTCTGCAAGGCACGTCGCGCCTGGTGGTTGTCTGCTTTCACCAGGCTTGTTTCAGTGGGACTGAGGGGTGGGAAGGCCAGTGGCTGCGAGCACAGACTGGGAGTCCTAGGGTGCCAGTCCAGGGGCGGTCCGCAGACCTTTCCCTTCTTGCAGGTTACTTGCCCGAACTGCCCCTTGCAGTGGACCCTGGCAGGGCCCGTTGGTGGTGCCGGTTCAGGACATGTCTGTCTGAGTGTGATCTGAGTGTCCCATCATCGTTCATGGTTCTTTCTAGTTTTCCCTCATCTTGGCAGAGCTTAATATAGCATGCAAAAGGTCTAAATGAATGAATGAGACTGCATGTTTAGAACTGATCTGCTTAGTGAGAGGAAAGTTCTCTTTCTCGAAACAAATGAGATGTACAAAGGGGAGGTACCTTGTACGACTAAGGCCACGAGCTTCATGAACGACTAGTAGATGTAATGCCTCTTGGCTTAATTTATTTCATCCATGAAGCACTTCTTAAAATGAGGTGTAATTGTCCTTGTTTTATACATAAGAAAGTTGAGATTTAGGTAGTTGACAGTAATTTCCCCAATATTATGTATGTGATAGTTGGTGAATTAGGTATTGGAAGGCACCTGCTGAAGCTGTAAGAAAAAATGCCATCATCTCTGTGCCCCTTCCAGTGAAAAGCAGAATGTCAGGAAGTTGCATCCAGTGCTCTCCTATTTTTCCTAATAGGGAACACCTAAAATGAGAAAATAGCGGGGCCCTGAGGTGAGTGATGGAGTGTCTGTAGACATTGTTTTCAAGGTCACCACGACTGTAAAGTAGGTACTTTGGAGTTTTGTGGGTATGGGTACTATCCGGGAACCAAATGGCCAGATCTCTCAGCCCCGTCTCCCTCACCCAGGTGTGGTAGCACCTGTAGTTGCTGTCTGCCAGGCTGATCACCTCATTGGTTAGGCTGCTGTTAGGACACAAAAAACTTTCATTGTATGTTATAAAGTGTGAGCAACAACCAGTTTCATCTGCAAATACTTGGAGAAATTTTTAGGCAAAGCTTCATTTAAAATAGACAGGTTTTTTTTCCTGTGCTAATATCCAGTCTTGCATAGAAACTTCAATAACATCCAAAATTGTGCCTTTGCTATCTTTAAAACTGCAATTTGAAGAAGGGTATCTTATTGTTTCTTTTTCAAATATTTTAGCTGGCTCCCAAGAACAAAGAGGATTTGGTCCAAATCCCTGCGAGTCCTGGGGAAGATGACATCCTACAGTAAAGGCCGTGTTTGCCTGCAGTGTCACTACGGGTGTTTGGGTAGATGCTTTACATACTCAAGAAGCCATTGATGCTTTGCATACTTTGTATGTCCAGTCTAGCTGTAAAGATAATGTTTTTGGAAGCTACATGATATTTACCTGGTAAACATGTGTGCCTTGAACTGTGAATGAATCAGGGATGGAATATTTACCCAAATCACTGTTATTGACATCATTCCAAAGGAGCTTAAGGGAATTCATGAAAAAATGTGGATTTAAAAGTTGCTTTTCCAACTTTTTGTTCCATTTTTTCCGTGTGTTTAGGAAATATGCTCAAAAACACCTGTTCTGACCATTATTCACCATTTACTCAGTCAGACCATATTTTCTTCTTGTTTTGCAGTGGGGAAAATGAGATCGAGAAGAACACGTTTACAAAGGAAGCGTTGGCTTTGGCTTGGCGATACTTTTTACCTCCACACACTTTCCAGATCCGGGTTGGTGGCTAGTATCTGCTCTGTGGACTCTGTAACACCCACTGTGCCAACTGGAGCAAAAGGTAGTATTTCTTCAGATGTTTTTCCCAGCAGTAGTGTGAAATACCGTATTTTCAGTTTAAGTTGATTTTAGCAATGCTAACATTTTATATTACATTTGTGGAAAAAATGTACATTTCCTGTATTTTTGTTGTTGTTTTTGTTAACTTCTTCCTGCTTGTAGATCAGAGATGCCCTGAAGAATTATGATGAAGTTGTGAAGTGTCAGCGTGGTTTCCTGAGTGCACAGTGTCTTGATGCTGCTTGCATTTTCAGAAGCCATGACTAGAGAAAATATTTCACTTTACAGCAATGCCCAAATTGGGTATGTTGCTTGAAATAATTGTGCATTCAGAATGCAACTTTGTTTCATTTTCTATTAAACATGTCACTCTCCAGAAAGTAAAAATAATATTAGATTGTTCACAACTTGGGTCTTGTAATAAAAGGAGAAATGTTTTCCGATTGTACTTTTTCCTGTATGCAAAATGCAGCATCTACATTCAAAGCAGTGTGTATTTTGGATGTCAAATACTAAGCAAATAGCTATGAGGAAACTTCAGAGAAGCCCTGAAGTGGGACCAAGGATTTCTAAGCATCAGTTGGTGGGAGGTTGGAACTATTAGTGAAATCTGTTATTTCATCAATCTTGAGATCATTGACACTGGGCAGGAAGAGCCCTGGTTCCGGTTGTGCCTTTGGCTGGCTGAGCCTGGAACTTCTCTGAAGCTTACCTGAATCTGGGAAAAGGGTAAGCTGCTTGTGTCCATCTGTGCATACAGACAGTTTTTATGGTTCACTTGTGTTTTAGTAATTGAAAAAATACTTAATGCATACATTTTAAAATCATTGTCCTGTGGCTATATCTTAGGAAGGGAAAAATTCAATGAATTGAAGTTACAGAACTTAAGGATACAGCTAATCACGTAATAAAGCATATCACTTTTGACCTGTGAGAGGTTATTTGCTTTTGTGCTCTTGAAAGGTTTACAAAAAGTATTTGATTGCCCACTGTATGTTGAGATACTCTGGAGTATACTGGTGATTTGTGTAATATTTTTAAATATTTATTTATTTTTATTGGACTGACAGATCAGATTTACATAATGCAGGAGCGACAAGATCTGTTATCCACTGATTCACTCCCCAGATAGCTGCAACGACCAGAGCTATGCTGATCCAGAACCTGGGTCTTCCACATGGGGGAAAGGTCCCAAGGTTTTGGCAATCCTCTGCTGCCTTGCCAACTCCTAAGCGTGGAACGGAATAGGAAGTGGAGCAGCTAGGACACGACCCAGCACCCATATTGGATCCGGGTGTTTACAAGGTGAGGATTTAGCTAATTGAACCATGGCACTGGGCTTGATTTGTCTAATAATATTAACAAATTGTGGAATATTTTCTCTGTAGTATTAGAACACCCTGAATGTATAAAGATTTATAAATAGTGAAACAGAATGAGAAATAGAAAATTGTAGAGAACTGAATTTGGACTTGAAGGGGGTTCATTCAAATACTGTAAGTAATATTTATGCTTGATGTGAAGGAGGTCACCGAATGGTTTTTAACATGGCTTCATTTTGATTTTTTAAATATTTATTTATTTATTTATTTATTTATTTATTTAAATTTATTATTGGAAAGGCAGATATACAGAGAGGAGAAGAGACTAAGAGGAAGATATTCCATGTGCTGATTTACTGCCCAAGTGAGCACAACAGCTGGAGCTGAGCCAACCCAAAGCCAGGAGCCAGGAGCTTCTTCTGGGTCTCCCACGCAGGTGCAGGTTCCCAAGGCTTTGGGCCATCCTCAGCTGCTTTCCCAGGCCACCAGCCAGGGAACTGCATGGGAAGCGGGGCCACAGGCACAGCAACCAGCACTCATGTGGGATTCCAGTGTGTGCAGGGAGAGGTCTTTAGCTGCTAGGCTACTGCGCCTATTTTGATTCTTTCATAGAATGTGTTTATTTCTTGAATAGAAAATTAAAGAAGTTATCAGTAAGATAACATCTTAAAAGAGTTTTATATTTAATGTATTTTGGTGTTACTTGAATTTTGTTGACTGTTTAGAAAAATCTGTCTTGAACAGGTGGGCAGTGATAATGCTTTGACATGAGTGGAGAAGAAACATTGTCCCGGGGTGCGAATGAAACCCCACTGCGTTCTAACCCTGCACGGTGACACTGCAGTGGCCTCCATGTGGGAGGTGGAGGAGGACCTAGTGTTTGTGAGGCTTAGTTTTCCTTTCAGTAATATTGATATTGGTATTCTAATTTGTATCTATTTGTCATGAGAATTGAAAGCATATGTGAACCATGAGTATGACCTATAAACATTAAAATGCTATTTCTTTTTTTAAACCCCAATCTTTGCCAGTTTTATTTTCATGTCATCAGTGAATAATGTTTCAGAGCTTTAATTTGATCATACTTTTCTTAGATGCTGCATGTTGGAGTGCTAGCTGGTCAGTTGTATCAATGATGAGTTTTAATTCAGGTAGAAAAATGATTTCTGAAGGTATTCTGGACCTTTTCTGAAAAGTGAATATGTGTGTATTTATTTGTTTTTATTGGAATGACAGATTTACTGAGAGAAGGAGAATCACAGAGAAAGATCTTCACCTGCTGGTTCACTCCTCAAATGGCCACAAAAAATGTCAGAGCTAAGGTGACCGGAAGCCAGGAACCAGCAGCCTCTTCTGGGTCTCCCATGTGGATGTAGGATCCCAAGTCTTTGGGCCGCCCTTCACTGCTTTCCCAGGTGAGAAACAAGGAGGCTTTTGGGAGGTGGAGCAGCCGGGAAATGACCAGTGTGTGTATTGGATATCAGTGCTTGCAGGCAGATAATTAACCAATTGCACCATCTTGCTGAGCCCCAATGACTATATTGTTGAGCAAAGACTTTTTATATATACTTTAAATTATTCCTTTTTCCCCCCATAGCTTTTCTTTCTTTCTTTCTTTCTTTCTTTCTTTCTTTCTTTCTTTCTTTCTTTCTTTCTTTCTTTCTTTCTTTCTTTCTTCCTTCCTTCCTTCCTTCCTTCCTTCCTTCCTTCCTTCCTTCCTTCCTTCCTTCCTTCCTTCCTTTCTTTCTTTCTCTCATAATCTTACTTAGTTGATTAGGATACAAAGGGTCAAGGGCTACAGGAAAGTGGATAATACCATTGTTTCCACACTAATATTGTGATTTTTTCCCTGTAACTGGGGTCAGGAGATAAAGGGAAAAGCCCCACTCAGCCTCCCACCCATCCCAGGTCCCCGGTGTGAGGCAAGCTCTGAGGGTCCTGCTCAAGCAGTTTTGATAGTTCAACAGGTCTGAATTGCTGCCAATATCACTGTTCCAATCACGATGAAACCTATTCAGAATTCCCTGGCTGACATAGTCTCTTCATGGTTGGGGTTCTGAGATCAGCAGTTCAGTTGGAGTGATCTCCAAAGAAACTTCATCTGAAATGTTCCCAAACCTGATTCTTGTGTGAGTTTGCCAGTACAGGGTCCGACACCATCTGTTGCCCTAATCAGCTTATGCACATGCTGGTCATTGCACTTGCTGGGTCAGTTCTGTTTCCAGCATTGTCATTCACTTGAACCAATGGGTGTTGTAGTCCAGCTCAATCCTACCCACTTTATACTCGGTCCTCACACAAACCAGTGGGAGGTACAGCCTAGCTGGGGGCGACTCCCCATACCCCCCACCAGCCTGCCCGCTACCCTGGTTCCCATGCATGCCAGTATATATCGCAGGCTTGTTCAGTCTGTCCCACATCCCATTTAGCTCTCGTACTTGTCAATGGACATTGAAGCCTAGTTCAACTCAACCAACCTACTATCCAGACCCCCCACACATACTAGCAGGTGCCTTTCTGTCTAGCCACTCCTGTCCCTGTCCTAGTTTTTGAGCTCTCCAGTGAGAGTGGTAACCCACAAGGGAGGAGCCCACCAACTTCCTACTAGTCCATTCCAACTCCCGGATTATGCACTCTTCAGGTGGCTCTGGAGTTTGACTTGACAGATTAAGTTCCCAGTGCCAGCCTTTGCCATTTGATGCTGCAGCAAAACCCAACCAACCCTCACCCACTCTAATTTTTGCTTACACCAGTCGGAACAGTCAGCCAAACCTGGCCCTTCCCTAATTTAGCTCACATGAGGGCCACAGATGTAGCCCTGCTTGGTCTGGTCTGCCACCATCCCAAGTCATGCTCTCCAATGGGAGTGATTATCTAGCAGGGGAGCCCACATTCCCCTGACGCCTTTGCCTCCTCCCCCCGGTTCTCACGTGTGCTGTTTGGGCACTGCAACCACATCAGGTATGGTTTACCTCCTCTTGGCATTCCTTAATGTGCACTGGTATGTGTTGTGACTGAATCTGGCCCGACCCACACTCTATGCTGGCACTTGGAGTCACCGGTGGTTGATGTGAATGGGTTCAGCCTGGTCTGCCCGCCACCTATGCCATATGTATGATGGTGGGTATCTTCCTCTGGCCTGGTCTGGGTTGCTCGTTATCATGGTTATTGCACTCACCTGTAGGGGCTGTGTCCTGCCAGAGGAGTTTCCCAAGCTCCTCCTTCAGAACCTCTCCCTATGCCAGGTCTTGCATGTAATGGTGATTCCATGGGCCAGCCCTCATTACTTGCCTTCAATCCATTCCAGTTCTTACTATTGGATGTTCCACTGCAGCCAAGGCTAGTCCATACCCAGACACTGCTCACACATGGCTCAGCCTAGTCCATCATACATCTGCCCAGGTTCTCCAGAGCACCAGATGGTGCTGGTGTCTAGCCCAGCTTGGTGTGCCCAGCCCCAGTCCACACTTGTGCCTAGGGATATTCCAGCCATATCCAGACTGGAATGCAGCCCCCACTCCAGCCCCCCTCTCCTGTGGGAATCCCAACCCAGCAAGGGTGTACTCTCACAGCTCCCCAACTGAGTCTATTCCCAGCCTAGATTGCGTGTGTGCCATGGTTGCTGTGATCCAGTTGGCTTAGCCCCTCACCTGTCTCAGACTGTGCCTTTGCTGCTGTGGCATAGTATCCCTACCTGATGCAGACCAGTTGGTGTAAGAACCTTGGTCAGAATGATATGTGCTCCATCCTGATTTCTATTCTTTTTTGTGAGTTGGAGTTTGCTTGGCCTTGCTCGGTCTAACCCCTTCCAGTTGCAGCTCGGCCCACCCCACATCCTATTGTAGGATGCCCCTTCGGGTGGTGCTGCCTGACCTGTCCAGATTGCCAGTGGTTCCTTTACTTGTAAGTGATGGCAGGTGCCATGGTCAGTCCTAGCTTAGCCCATCATCATACCAGCTGGTGAGCTAACCAGCGGGACCCAATCCACAGGGTTGGGTCCACATTTCCCCCACTGAGTTTACCCCCAGGCCAAGTTCTCTCACGTGCTGGTTAGTGTCTTGACCCTGCCAAGTGTGACCAATCCACCATTCCACCACCCAGTCAAGTAATGGTACCTAGCCCTACTAGATAGGCTTGCATCCATAGCTTTGGTGTGGACTGGTGTGTGGCAGTCAGTGATGCTCTATGCTAACAGCCCAGGATTCCTAATTTGGCTGGTGAATCAATCTGACCCAATTAGACCTTATGAATATGCCCATCTAAACCATCAGGTCTCAGTCCCCACACTTGCCTAAAAGTTTCATGACCCCATTACTGGGTATCACCCAGAATTCATCTCTCACCTACACCAAAACTGGCCTTATTCATGGGTGTCCCTAGGCAGCAATTTCATATTCTAAAACTCCAGTGCTTGCTGCCAGGTGGACAATAGGCAGAGCCCAAAGCCAAGGACTCATTCACTGCCTTTCAGCAGTGGCTTTGGCCTGAGTCCCCAGCATTGGGTTTGGCCCAGTAGGATCACCCCCCACAGCTGCCACACTGTAGGGAGCTGCAAGCCACCCCCAACCCCAAGGCCCGAACTCCTTCCAGACTCATCCTGCCACAAAGTTTCAGCAGGTTAGGAATCAATACATTAGAGAGAAATTAGCTTATGAAATGTACAAAGAAATAGTATATGCAAGGGATAAGCAAGATATTCTGTGTAAATTGTTTTACTCCTACAATATTCTTTAAAAATGTATTGTTTAAAAATCAATTATTTTTGAGATGTAGTGTTCTGATGCTGGTTCACTCTCCAAATGACCTCATTGGTCAGGTAGGCTGACCACACCTCTGAGCCCTGCATGCAGCCAAGGTCGGCTTGAAGCCTCTCTGCTGCCTCCCAGCATCTACAGTGCTTGGATGCTGCAGTCAGGAGCCTGAGCTGGGGATGGAAGCCTGGGGCTCCAGTGGTGGATGCAGGGTTCTTAACCACAAGGCCAAACACTCATCCACAACAATTACTGGTTAATACTTCTAGTAAAAGTTGATGGTCCTATCCCTGATTGACAGTTAATTAGAATGGGTATTTGGAGCACAAATGTTAAGCCACTGTTTGGGATACCATATCCCATGTTAGAGTTCCCAGGTTTGATTACTGGCTGCTTTTCTGATCCAGATTTTTTGTAAGATTTATTTGTATTTATTGGAAAAAGCAGGTCAGATTTACAGAGAAAAGGAGAAACAGAAAATTTTGCATTTGTTGGTTCACTCCCCAAATATCTGCAATGGCTGTAGCTGATCTGATCCAAAGCCAAGAGACAGAAACTTCTGCCTTGCCTCATATGTGTGTAGGGTCTCAGTGCTTTGGGCCATCCTCTATAGGTTTCACAGGCCACAAGCAGGGAGCTGAATGAGTAACGGAGCAACCAGTACAGGACTCAGTGCCCATATGTGATCCCAGTGCTTGTAAGGTGAAGATTTAGCCTCTGAACCAAGGTGCCAGGTCCTCATCCAGATTTTTCTAACATCCAGCCCAGAAGTTACCTTGGGGGACCCAGCACAGTGGCCTAACAGATAAAGTCCTCGCCTTGCATGTGCCAGGATCTAGTATGGATGCCAGCTCTAATCCCGGCAGCCCCACTTCCCATCCAGTTCCTAACTTGTGGCCTGGGAAAACAGTTGAGGATGGCCCAAAGCCTTGGGACCCTGCATGCATGTGGGAGACCAAGCAGAGGTTGCTCCTGGCTTTGGATCGGTGCAGCTCTGGTCATTATGACTGCTTGGGGAGTGAATCAATGGACAGAAGATCTTCCTCTCTGTCTCTCGTCTCTGTTTCTCTTTCCAAAATCAATCAATCAATCTGAGTAAGAAGAAGAAAAAGAAGAAGCAGCAGCAGCAGAAGCAGCAGCCGCCACCTTGGATTCATGCCAACCACATAAAAGACCTGGATGGTTTCCTGGCTCCTGATTTCAGTTTGGCCAGTCCTGACTTTTGCAGGAATTTGGGGAGTGAGTTAGCAATAGAGAAAATTTCTCTCTATCATTCTTAATAGCAGGATTCTAATGTTGAGGGCTCTGTGTGAGGGTATCCTGGCTTGCAAGGATCAGGAACCTTTTTCTGCAATGGGCCATTTGAATATTTGTCATTCACAAGCCACACAGAGTTTTCAACTCAAAATTAACCTGCTGTAGATTCATCAGATTTCCAGCCCTGCCTAAAATTGCCATGGCAGGCCCTCATGTGACCTGTGGGTTGGACGACCCTCAGCTGGCTAGGGTTTTGCCTAGACACAGATCTACTTTCAAAACCGTGTCTGCTGTCTGTATTTCTCCTTTCCTAGCACAGACGTGACCCATCCTCACTCGTGATTCTTGCGTTCACATTTTTCTGTTTTCCTTCTGCTGTCTGTGAATGCCATGCAGCTTCTGTGTTCATGATTGTGCCACTCACTGGTTCTAGTTTTGTGCTTGAGGATGTGTACTAAAATAAAGAGATGCTAATGAAGCATCTGGTTTCTAATTGTAGTCATTCTTACAATGATCATGAGCAGATCATTTTATTTCTGTGTATTTCCTTTTGTGTGTGTGCATGTGTATGTGTTTGTGTGTATGTGTATGATTTTTTTAAACATATATTTTTATTGCATTTCCTTTTTTTAAAACTAATTACATTGCATTATGTGATACATTTTTTTATGCACTGGGATTCCCCCCACCCCTCCCAAAACCCTCCCCCCACGGTGGATTGCTCCACCTTGTTGCATTTCCATAGTTCAAATTCATTTGACATTCTTTCATTGGAGGTATTTACCAAGCATAAAGTCCAGCATTTTATTGTCCTGGTAAGTTCAATGGTTTCTTGGTGAGACCATCTCTGGTCTGAAGGTAGAGCCGGCAGAGTATCATTCCAATCAATTAAAAGTCCCAACATAATATTTCCAACCATTTACAACATTATAGCATTAATTGACATGGTATTGATTAACCAATATGTTAATAGGAAAACGCAGGTTCTCAACCACAACCTGTGACGACTTCATAGACATTTCAATTTTGGTTTACATTCAACTGCATTCTATACACCTTAAAATGGCTTAGATTGCTATTCAGCTGTCTCATGCCTATTTTAATTTTAGTCTTTGGCAGTTTATAGCATTGAAGCATGATTTCGCTGAACCTGGCTGTTTTTCAGGTGGTCTAACTCTATAATTCTAACAGAATTTATGTCAACAGTTTAGGTGAGCATGTTTAGGAGGGGTGTGCAGAAAAATCTTCCATACCCCAGTTAGGAGTAACTAATCTTTGTGTCCCACCCAGTGAGGTATAAGTGCATCCCCACCTCCCTCTCGTAATAACCATCAGGAGCTCTCCAGAAACCCCTCAAAACAAACAAATAAAACTAGAATAGATAGACAGAGAACAACAAGGAAAGCTTAGAACCAGACAGGAAATGGTCAGCGGGGATGTGTATGATTTTTTAAAATATATTTTTTTATCTGAAAGAGAGACAGGTAGGCAGGCAGGCAGGCAAACAGAAATTTTCCATATGTGTTTAACTCCCCAAATACAGGGGCTAAGCGTGCCAAAGCCAATAGGCAGGTACTGAATCCAGGACTCCTTAATTTATACAATCACAATAAATAAATCATTACAGTAATTCTTTTTTTAGAAGATTTATTCATTTTATTACAGCCAGATATACACAGAGGAGGAGAGACAGAGAGGAAGATCTTCCATCCGATGATTCACCAAGTGAGCCGCAACTGGCCGATGCGCGCCGATCCGAAGCTGGGGACCTGGAACCTCTTCCAGCTCTCCCACGCGGGTGCAGTGTACCAATGCATTGGGCCGTCCTCGACTGCTTTCCCAGGCCACAAGCAGGGAGCTGGATGGGAAGTGGAGCTGCCGGGATTAGAACCGGCGCCCATAAGAGATCCCAGGGCTTTCAAGGCGAGGACTTTTAGCCGCTAGGCCACGCCACCGGGCCCCATTACAGTAATTCTATAGAGGTACTTCCTCCCAGTTTTATGAGCAAGGAAGCAGATTTTCAGACAGCAGCTTGAGGGAAATATGGTGCAGTTCTGGATCTGAGTGTCGCCCTCTTCTGGTCGAGCCCAGGCGCTTCCACTTCTCAATCTTTTACTTGTGTGCTATACTTTATTTTCTACAGGACACTTTGACCTGCAAAGCTCACTTCATGCCGACAACAGTGGATTTGTGGCATTGCTTCATTTTGTGGAGGTGTGGGACATGATTGTCATCTAGCCTGTGGCAGAACTCAGGCTTAGCGTGAGGTCCAGCTGCTGGCCTTTCCCAAGTTGTTCTGCCTGTGGTCAAACAGCAGCCCAGTTCCTGTAAATAGTTAGGGCTCTCCATGTTGGGCACTGTTTACTGGCAGGTTCTGCAGGCTTGAGCATTCACCATCACTGAGCAGTTTCTGATTCTTTCAGGGTGTTGATTTCGTCAGAATCTACTAGAAATGAATTGGGTAGTTCGAGTTGGGGATGTCTCACAGGCTGCAGTGGCTGTCTGTAATGGGGCTGTCACCAGTGCTTTGCTGGATTTGGAATCAGGTGCCTGTGCAGGTCCATGATTTCTCAGGTCTCACACAACATACTGTCTTTCTCCCTACACACAGACTGCTCTTTCCACTCCTCATCCCCCTTTTGGCTGGACTTCTCTGACAAGGGAAGGTCTATTTAATAGATGACACCATGATTAGTGTTAGTGTCATAAACCATCTTCAGTTCCTATTAAGTAGTGTTGGGACTTAAGGGAACAGGCATATTGAATATCTGTTGAGAATTGAATGAGAATCATTTTTAAAGAATTTCCACCACTATATACTTTTTAAAAATTAATTTAGTTTATTGGAAATACAGATTTACAGAGAGTAGGAGAGACAGAGAAAATCTTCCATCTGCTGGTTCACTCTCCAAATGGGCACAACAGCCCAAGCTGATGTGACCCAAAGCCAGGAGCCAGGAGTTTGTTCCAGGTCTCCCATGTGGGTGCAGGTTTCCATTGCTTTGGGCTATTATCTGCTGCTTTCCCAGGCCATAAGCATGAAGATAGATGGAATATGGAGCAGCCAGAACATGAACCAGTGCACAATTGATATGCCAGTGCTAGTAGGCAGAAAACTAGCCCATTGAGCCATTATTCCAACTTCTATATAAATGTTTTTAATGTGACAATATTTTATTGTAATGATATCTTAGTTTTCAGTAGTGATGATTAATGGTACATTATATTGCAATGCTTTTTCTTATTGCCTGAAGTATATTTCTGTTAACCAATTCACAGTATTCTCCATATTAATGTATCTTAATTCATGTCTGTTGAATTAATGAATCTGTACCCCAGGAAACATTCCTGTAAATACTGTTGTACTTCTTTGCGTGACTGTATTAGTTTCAGTTTACTTTAGAATCATGTTCCCTGTCAGCTCACAGTTACCGAGGAAGTCAATCTTGTTGTATTCTGGTCTTAAAATTTTTCTCCCTAAAAATTGCAATAATGGATTCCTGTTTTTGTGTTAGAAACTAGTGAATGTTCATGTTCATTATCAGAACATAAAATGTAAAATCTCAAATGATAAAGCCAAGCCAGACGAAGCCCTCAGCTTGAGTAAAGACGCTTTTTCTTTTTTTAATGTGATTAAGAACATAGCTTGGAGCATCAGCAGTGGCAGGAAGACAGAAAGGTAAGCCGTGTCTGTGTCCCCTGCCTCCCCCTGTGCTGTGCGTAAGTGTGTGGATGTGAGAGATGATGTTGTGGGACCAAATTGTTTAGTTGGCACTTTTCTACATGTCTGGGGGAGCAAAGAGCTGGAGACTTTACCACTCCCTAGCTCTGTGTTGCCTGGCAACCTTAAAATTGGAATACACATGCACTGTGTAAAGAATACATGAGAGAGGGAGAGAGAAAGTTTCTGCCCACTGCCACACTCCAGTAAATGCCTGGCAGGACTGGGCCAGGCTCTTCCGTGTGGAATGGATCTATTCCATTTGGGTGAGTAACCTCACATAGCGTCAAGCTTACAAGCAGCACTCCTGGACACTTAGTTGTTTCATTTTTCATCTAATGCCCATAGAAAATATTGAATAGGAATGAAGCCTATTGAGTGCCCCACACAAAACAAACTTGTATATTCTCAGTCAGTGCACTAACACTCCACATCCAGACAGAACATCAGTGCCCAAATAACTTTATGCTCACATTGAAAATAAATGTTTTTCCACCACATAATGTTGAATGAGCATGTGACACATAGACAACTCTGGGTGTTGTTGAACAGCACAGTCCCGAAGGAGCAACACAGGTGTTCCAGTGGCAGAACTACTCAATTGAGGTCCCTAACTTCACATATTAGGCTTATAAGCATCTCTCCCGAAAAACCCTGTTTTGTCATTTTTCATCTAATGTGCATATAGTACAGTATAGTTAAATTAAGCATATGGAGACCCCACACAAAGCAAGGATGTACATTCTCTCTCAAGGTGCTAAGAACTTTGCATGCAGAGAGAACTTCAGAGACCAAGGGATTTTCAGCTACCATTGAAAACAACTGCTCTGGCACCGCATAATGCTGAATGTGTTTGTGACACCTAGGGAACTAAGTGTGTTGGTGAATGGTATAGTCTATAAGCCCAGCACAGGTGTTCCAGTGGCAGAACTACTCCATTTGGGCCACTAACTTCACATATCATAAGGTTTGTGAGCAGATATCCCTGAAAATCAATTTTGTCACTTTTAACCTAGTGTCCATTGAGCACACTGTATTGAAATGAAGCATGTTGAACACCTCACAGCATGTTGAACACCTCACAGCATGTTGAACACCTCACAGCATGTTGAACACCTCACAGCATGTTAGGTGGCACATTCTCGGTCAATATTCTCAGAACTCCCAATCCAGAGAGAAGTTCAGTGCCCAAATGGTTTACATCTACCACTGACAACACTTCTCACACTACCTTCTCCTGATTATGCACATGACACCTAAGTGAACTCAGTGTGCTAATGAATTTTATCATCCTGAAGCAGTAACACAGGTGTTTCAGTGGGAGAACAACTCCATTTTGGTAACTTCACTTACTATCAGTTTAGAAGCAGCTCTCGTATAATCCCTGTTTAGTCACTATTTTCTAATGCCCTAGAGAACACCTAAGTGAAAGAAAGAATGACTAGCACCCAATAGCAAGGTAAGTTGTAGATTCTCACTCATGGTAATAAGAACAAGTCCACATCCTAAGCTTACTACAGCTCCCAAGAGATAGTCAACTGCTGTTCAATGCACCTACTCTGGTATCACATATGGCTAAGTGTGTGTGTGACACCTAGGGAACTCAGTGTGTTGCTGAGTGACATAGTCCTGAAAGAGCAGCACTTGCGCTCTAGTGGCAGAACTACTCGATCTTGATCATTAACTTCACATACCATCAGGCTTACAAACAGCTCTCCTGGAAACCCTGTTTTGTCACTTCTTGTCTAATGCCCATAGAGTACAGCATAATGAAATGAAGCATACTGAAATCCCACACAAAAGAAGAATGTAGATTCTCAAAGTGCTCAGAACTCCACATCTAATTCAATTACCTTCATGCTTACAAGAAGGTCTCCCAGGAACTCAAATGCATTACTTTTCCTATAATATACACAGAGCTCATTGTATTGAAATAAATCATGTTGCGCAACACACACAAAACAAGGTTGTAGATTCTTTGCTAAGACCTCCACATTTAGTGAAAACTCCTGCTCTGAAGCATTTCTCAGCTACCATTAAAAGCACATTTGCTGGCACCAGGTATTCCTGAATGTGCATGTGACAAATAGGATGCACAGGGTATAGGTGAAAGACATAGTCCTGAAAATCAGTATGGAAACATTTTCTTTGGGTCCACTGGCAGAAGCACTATCTTGCTGCTGCCAGCAGAGCTGGCAACGTGGGCATGGTGACGATCTGGGAGTCAGACGAAGATCCGGGGGTCAAGCACCAACACAGGGAGACCAGTGATGGTGGGAGAAGAAGTCTGTCAAGTCTCTTTATTACCGCTATATATACTCTTTCCCCCCATCCCATTAGGGCGCCACTAAGGCGCCAATGAGTCTGATTAGACCAGGTGATATAGCCGCAGGCCCAATTCTTGAGTGCTCCGCTTAAGGAGTGTTAATTAGCTCATTAGCCCACAACAGATCCCCCCTTTTGTTTTAAAGCAGACTTGAATGCGCCTGTCTTAAGTTGTGGACTCTCAGGTCATCAGTCTTACCTGTCACCAGGAATCTCCGTAGCATGACGGAGCCCCTGTCTTAGGTTGGTCAGTGCCCAGTCCTTCTTACCCATCACTGGCTGCCATTCAACGCATTGTCTGCTGCAGCTGCACAAACCATACTTGGGGAAGCTGGTAACCCTGTACCATGGCTAGGAGTGTTTTCAGCTCAGTAGCAATGAGCAAACAGCAGTTCCCAGGCTTTGGGGAACATTTTGATTTTGCACAGATGATACAACAGAAATGCATACAACAGAAAGGCATACGATGGGGTAGAGGAGGCCTAGACCAAATCTCACAACATCTGCTATTCCTTTGCCAACAAATAAACCTGCAGTTACAGCGTAAGCATGCCCACCCGCTCATGTTCATCAGTAAAGTCCTGTTGTTCCATAGTTAGGCAGTCAGTTTTGCAAGCTTGTTCACTGTCACCACGGTAGCTGGTGGTGGTGGCTGCTGACATACTGGCTACGATGGTCACCGTTATGCCAAAGTCTCTTTTATGCTTCTCAGGCCAACAGAGGCCTCTCCGTCAGTCCCCATAGGCACAGGCAGGATTCAGGGCAACAGCAGGAAAACAGCAGAATCGCAATTGCCATTCCAGCACGCTGTCAGGGTGTACTGGAACTTGGTGTCATTCACTTCAGAGGCATTTTCTGTACTCAAGAGAGAAACACAGGGATAACACAAACAACACAAGCTTCAAATTCAATGAGCTAAGTTTCGCTCATAAGAGCGAGTCCTCAAGTTCAGAGGAATGACAGAACTAATAAATTCCGTAGGAATAATTGCATTCCCAAAGAAGGGAAAATCGGGGCGCATGCCAGTGCATGTCCATACCCCACAAAGCTGCCACATAGAGAAGGTGGGTATTTTCCGCGTGGTAATAACAGGGGAATGATAAGAAAAAGCACGGGCAGAAATTGAGCTATTTATAAAAGGAGAACCAGACCCCCAATAGCTGGGGTCACACACCAGACAATCTGATAGTCTGGTTTAAGGAGAAACTGGCAGGAAATGTCAGGACCTAAGTGTTCATAAGAGAAAGAAAAGATAAAGAGATGGGTACTTATAAAAGCCTAATATACTTGCTTGTCCCGTCGATCTTCTGATTCAAATGCCATCATCTTGGCCAGTACCCGAGCTTTCACAAGACTCAGCAGCAGAAGCTTGCTGGACAAGACTCTCAGGAATCCACCTCGGACCATTTTCATTTTCTGGGAAAACACAAACTGATCCTCTCCCCCCTATATGAGGACAGGATCTGGGCCTTGCCACTGACCAGTCAAGGGATCCTTCCACATCACATAACCCTTCTGCTTCTGAGATGGATTTCAATGACGATCTGCAGCAGACCGTCCTTCAGCATCCAATGTTAGGAAATTTAAGATAAATAACACAAGGTTCAAATGATCTCAGGGAGTGCTATATTCCCCCTTTTTAGTTTTAATAAGGTAATCCTTAAAAGTACGGTTGGCGCGTTCCACAATACCTTGTCCTTGAGGATTATAAGGAATACCTGTAATTAGTTGTATATGGTAGGAGGCAGCAAAATCACAAAACTTACTGCTGGTATAGCAAGGGCCATTATCAGTTTTGATAACTTTAGGAGTTCCCAAGATGGAAAAACTTGCATAGCAATGGGCTAGAGTATGTCTGACTTGTTCTCCTGTCTGAGGAGTAGCTAAAATAAATCCAGAACAAGTATCGATAGTAACATGCACATACTTTAGTGTCCCAAACTCTGGAATGTGTGTCATGTTCATTTGCCAGACATGATTGGGCAACAGTCCTAGGGGATTTACACCATAATGGGGAACTGGCAAAAATTGAGGGCACACTGAGCATTGCTTCACGATGGTTCTGGCTTGTTCCTTAATCAGACTAAAGCGCAAATGCAGCGTGTTAGAATTCAAGTGAAATCTAGCATGTGCCTTTTGAGCTTCTTCAAGAGCTGAGGCCACGAATTTGGTGGCTGAATCTGCAGCTGCAATTCCTGATGTCAAGGGCCCAGGCAAACCTGAATGGGCTCAAATATGAGTCACAAAGAATTTATCTTTGTGGGCCCAAATACAGGCCTGAATTTTTGCAAATAGAGATGCTGCTGTAGAGTGGGAAGAAATTTGGCCCGCAGTCTCCAGCACAGGAAGGGAATGGGCAACATACCCACTATCAGAATGCAAGTTAAAGGGCTGCATGGAAAATGTTTGAAAGACTGCAACAACGGCCACCAATTCTACAACCTGTGCAGAGACAAAAGATGTGGGGATGGTGGAAACCTGGCCATCTACTACAAAAGCTGCCTGACCATTAGACGATCCATCAGTAAAAACAGTTAAAGCTTCTGGCAATGGTTGAAGACAGGTTACAAGCGGAAAAACAACAGGATGCAAAATAAAAAACTGTACAATGGGGTCCTTGAGCTAGTGGTTGTCAAAATTAACATTTAAAGTGTTCAAAAGTATTGCCCACGTCTCTTTCATATTCTGCAACCACAAAAGTTGCTTCTTAGTGTATGAAACAATAATGGTATCTGGGACCTTCTCAAAATGTCTTAGGCTGCTCTTAGCAGCCTTCTGTATCAACTCTGCTATGGCCAAATAGTAAGGCACAATTGTCTTAGCAGGAGAGACATGCAAATGTTCCCACAAAATAGGTCCCTGCTGATAAAATACTCCTGTAGGTCTATATGAGGATGCTATAACAATAAATAAAAGTGGGGTACTGTAATCAGTCCTGATCAAATGAGATTGTTCAATGGCTATCTCAACCTTGCATAGGGTGTGACGTCCCTCCATAGTCAGCACCGTAGGGGTTGTTGGAGAGGAGCCACCTTTTAAGATATCAAACAAAGGTTTCAAATCAGGATTAGTGAGTTTCAAACTGGGTCTCATCCAATTTATATCCCCTAACAATTTTTGAAAGTCATTATGAGTTTGCAACTTTTCTGTGGCTATGGAAATTTTGGGGGGTTTAATACAATTCTGAAAAAGTTGAAATCCCAAATAATTAAATGGAGAAACAAGTTGTATTTTGTCTGGGGCTATGCTAATCCTGCTTTTTCTAACTCTTGCTGTAACTTAAAAACAGGATTGCAACACCTGAGTAGATAGAGCTGCCAGTAAAATATCATCCATATAATGAATAATCATCACAGAGGGAAAGCTGGTGTGCACCGGTTTTAAGGCGGCAGCCACATAAATCTGATACATAGTAGGACTATTAGCCATTCCTTGGGGTAAAAATTTCCATTGGTACCATTCAAACGGTTCTTGCAAATTAACAGAGGGCACACTGAAAGCAAAACAAGGTGAATCCTCTGGATGAAGGGGAATGGAAAAAAAAAATCCTTTAAATCAATCACAACAATGTTAAAGTCTTTTGGAATGACGGAAGGCAGTGGTAATCCTGGCTGCTGTGATCCCATTATCTCCATGGTAGCACTCACTGCTCTGAGATCCTGTAAAAGTCTTCACTTCCCTGATTTCTTTTTAATCATGAAAATAGGTGTATTCCATGGTGACGTGGAAGGGACAATATGTCCAGCAGCTAGCTGTTCTTGAACTATTTCCTTAACGGCGGCTATTTTTTCTGTAGAAAGGGGCCATTGGTCAATCCAAACGAGTTGAGAACTTTTCCATGTAATCTTCTGTGGAGTAACATCAGCCGCCACCAGAATGGCCCCTAGGGAAAATGCCCTAGCCCTTTCTTATCCTTCTTATATTCCACGGAGATTGGTTGAGTAATTCCTTGCAGCTTTCTCCCTATACCTTTCCCAGGAATGTAGCCGTACCTCTCCATCTGCTGCATAGCTAATTCCTGACCAGATACTAATACTGCCCCCATCTGTTGCAAAACATCCCTCCCCCATAGATTAACTGGCAGACCTGGTAGTACATAGGGAGTAACATGGCCACCATTTTCCTTCCTTATCCCTCCAGGCTAATGGTCTGGAGCTAACTAGGGGGCTTTGGGGAATCCCCAATCCTTGAAGAATGGTCATGGTGGGTGTAACAGGCCAACCTGGGGGCCAATATTTCTGTGAAATAAGAGTGGTGTCGGCACCAGTGTCTAGAAGCCCAGTAAATTTCTTTCCTTCTATACTCAACTTCAAAATAGGGTGGTCTGCCATATCAGCGACCCAATAAACAGAGGCTTCACCACTGGAACGAAACCCTGCTTTCTTCTGTCCAAGCCTGCAAGCATTATCTGACTTCACTGTGGGGAGCAGCACTAACTGTGCTATTTGTGCCCCCTGGGGCAAAACTGCAACTCCAGCATGAACACTGGCTAAAACTTTAATTTCCCCTGTATAGTCTGCATCAACCACTCCTGGGGTAATATGAACTCCTTTCAAGACCGTGCTGCTACGTCCCAGCAGAAGCCCTACAGTGTTGGGGGTAGTGGCCCATAAATTCCTGTAGGAATAGCCTGTACCCCCATTTGGGGTGTCAATACTGTGTAGGAAGTGGTGTGGAGGTCCCATCCTCCTCTCCCTGGGCTCCCTCAGACAAGATCATGAATGGCCTTTGTCCCTGAGGAACAAACTGAATCGCTGCCCCGTACATTGGTGCTTGCGGGGCCCGGGGCTGGCCCCTGCTCCCGTTTCCCGGCACAGATGGCTGCCTGGAGATGTCTATATTGGACCTGCATTCATTTGCCCAATGTTTCCCATGTTGTCATCGAGGGCAAACCCCTGGGGACTCCCTGTCCATTTTGACAGGAGACTGTGCACAACCTTGGAGTGGGCAGTTCCAGCGGATATGTCCTAGCCGGCCGCACTTGAAACATACTTGTTTTGGGCGAGCTTTCAAGCCTATGGTTGTGCCACCACGCAGTGCCTCTGCAATGGCTGCACCCATTATCTGTCCTTCCCCGATGTCCTTACAAAGTTTAAGATATGTGTTAAGGGGCTTATGCTTCCAAGGTCTAATTGCTTCCTGGCACCATTTGTTGGCATTTTCATATGCTAGTTGCTTTACAAAATGCATGGCTTGATCTACATCACTGAATACCCTACCTGCAGTTACCAGTAGGCGATCTACAAATGCCTGATAAGGCTCGTCCGGGCCTTGGACAATTTTAGAGATGTACATGTGGTGAGCCCTTTGGTGATGAAGACTTCCAGGCCCTTACTGCAGCAGCAGCGGTCTGTGCATAAATCCCTGGGTCATAATTAATCTGATTCTGTACATTAGCAAAATTCCCCTCTCCTGTCAACATATCATGATTTCTCTCAGGAAGGCCTGCCTGGGCATTTTGCTGTGCTGTGTCAAGGCAAAGCTCATAGAACTCGGATTTCCACATTAGAAAATCGCCCCCATCCAGAGTTGCCTTACAGAGCTGCTTCCAATCGGCCAGGGTCAAATTGGTAGGTGCCAAGGCTTCAATTATGGAAAAGGTAAAGGGGGCTGATGGGCCATATGTGGCAACAGCGTCCCTCAGACTCTTTATGTCCTTAAAGGACAGTGCCAGGTGCTGTCTAATCCTCTGCCCCTGTTGATCTTTTACCTCAACTACTGGGAAGGCAAAGCGCCTAGCAAGGGCAGCTGCCTCAGGGTCTCCCTGCTCCTGTGCTTGCTGTACCGCACGTCCCACAGCTGAAAGAGAAGTTGAAAGTGAGGGTCCAGTGCAAGCCCCAACAGTGCATCCACTCTGTTCCTGCCTCAACTGAAGGGAGAGGTGCTGAAGTTGTTCCTGTAAATCTTTTACAACTGTGCTCAGATATGATGGCACCAATGGCTCAGGCGGTGCAGAGGGCTCTGTGCCTGTCCAAGAGAGATTTTTGCTTGGCACATTCTCTACAGGTGGAGGATCCTCGACAAACTCACTTCCATCCTTTTCCTCCTCAGCCTCTTCAGAAGAGGACCGCGAATCGTCTTCGTGCACATTCTCCAGACTTTGTCTTGTCTGGGGTTCCTTCTCCTTTTTACCCTGGTTTGCAGTTCTCTCCTACCTCTAACGGACAATTTCTTAAGGCGGGCTTCCACCACTGCTTGGCGGGATGACAAAGCAACATTTAGCAAGTGCCAGAGAAAAAAGGGTGACTACAATGAGAGCAAACCATGGGAATAATTCATAGACAGTTTCAAAAAAACTCTGCAAGGCCTTAAGCTTAATGTTGGTGTCTTGTGACTGGAGCAGATCTCAGATTCCCTTAATTACTGAAGAATGGATTTTGCTGAAATGCGTATTGAAATATGTGTTTTACTAACATGCTGTTATAACCCTAAACTGTGGATAATCTCTTGTAAGAAGCTGAACTATTCTTTGTAGCAGCCCTGACCCAGTGGTGCTGAAAACCACAGCGGCAGATGTTAACTCCCCTATCTCAACTCTGAGGGTCTTTGAACTCCCCTATCTCAACTCTGAGGGTCTTTGTGAAAAGGAATATTTAGGGTCAAAAGTTTTGAAGAAGGCTTCAAAGTACAGAGGGGTTTAATTTACTTTCTTGCTTTCTGTAACTTGTTTGCGATTAGGCCAACAGCTGTTGCAAAAACCTTAACTTGCAGCTGCATCTGGATTAAGCCTTGAGCCCAAGATAAATAGGATGCAGCTGACCCCTTCCCGAGAACTGCAACAATTTCAAAAGGTTAGCTAGATATCAGAAAGGAGAGGCATGATAAGGAACTAAGAAAGGCATCTCATGAAAGAACTAAGAAATGCATCTCACGACCGGGAGGAGAAGCACGATAAAGAACTGAGAGACAAGCGGAAAGCCCCTGACCGTATTGGCCCCCTCCCTGCCTGTGATTTTAGCCTTTAAAAAGAAGGCAGTAAAATGACTAGAGGTCGGTGTGCCCAGTCTCCTGCGTGAGGAACTGGCCCCGGCCCCAGCGCACTGGTGAACAAATAAAGCCTCCTGCTTTTGCATCAAGTCTCATCTTCGGTGGTCATTGGGGAAAACACACTCTCTCGAGACAGATGGTAAGGTTTTCCCTTTTGGGGTGCCTTACATTTTGGGGGCTCGTCCGGGATTTGTGTGGGGCCCCCTGACCCCCGAATTCAAACTTGGAGGTAAGTAGGCGCCTTATGTTCTGTCTCTGTCTTGTCTGTGCATCCCTTCTGGAGCTGCAGCAATTTCTGTATACGACCGTTCTCCAATTCATGAGAATTGTGAACAGTGGTCGGCAGACGTGCCTGGGGGACCACAGGTCGTGGCCCTGGAGGACGCTCCAGGGTGAGAGGAGTGCCAAGGACGCTTGGCAGACTCCCATGGTGATGATCCCCATCTGTATGTGAGAGTGACCAAGCCTCTGCATCTGTATGTCTGGTTGAGACTGGTCACGTCTTTAGGGGGCCGAAGCCATCTGATGTGTTTCTTCTGTTGTGGAATAAACGTTGGGGACGCACCTGTTTGTGTGTTTTGTTAATTGTCTTTTTGAGTGTTATTGTGACGATAACGATGGGACAGACTGTAACAACACCTCTTAGCTTGACTCTTGACCATTGGACTGAAGTTAAGGATAGGGCTCACAATCTCTCCCTTCAGGTTAAAAAGATCTTGGCAGACTTTCTGCTCTGCGGAATGGCCCACTTTCAATGTGGACTGACCGAAAAAAAAAAAAGGCTGTTATAATCCTGATATTATCCAAGCAGTTAAAAAGGTGTAAGAAAAGGACCGGTCCGAGTGAAAGCTGGCTTGTTTGGATTGCTTGGTGATTGTTTAATAGTTTGTGTGACTATTGTTAAGGGTGCTTTGTGGACTGTGTTGGTAGTAATGTGGGTATATACATTAAACCTTTCTTTTATTAAAGTCTACTTTTTCTAACAGCCCTGCCCTCATCTTGATAAATTCCGTTTTTATTCTTAAACTGAATGTATGTGTGAAAAATCTCTCTCTCCTGAAAGAATATCTAGCAGAACCGGGCTGGACCAGACTCCTCCGCTGCTCCCTACAGGAGAGAGGTTTGACTTTGTTAACCCTTTCTAGCCCGAGAGATTTTTCTCTTTCTTTCCCTCTGTTGAATTAAGGCTCGTTTGTTAAACTCAGTTGGACCTTTAAGTTCTTCAAAGCTTTAAACTAAGCCTTCTGACTTTGGGATGTCCAGCAGGATCCCTGGACCTCTCAAAGACAGAGGCAAAATTTGGATAATTTAGTTATAATGTGGCAGTATTATACAACTATGTCAAGTTTGTTGCTTCATATGTTCTATTAAAGTAAATTCTTAGACAGCCTCCTAAGACAACAGCCAAACTGGAGTTCTTCATATCCTTGACTTCAATAAAACAGAAGATAAGAGGATGCTCCAGGTCCTAAAAAGGAGGGGTATGCTTGGAGCCTGGGCTTTGAAGAGTTTGGGACTATGTCCCTGCCTTTGTGATTCTTAAGAAGGGGAAAGTTCCCAAATTAGCTGAAAGGAGGTAACTGCTTCTGGTTCCCAAGTGGGTTTACATTTTAAAATGTTTTCATGGATTGGCTATGGATAAAAGATAATTGAAAACTACCTACAGCAATTGTGTTTAAAATTTAACCTGCTTTTATTTAAAAAAATGTTTTAGTTTGGAGTTTTAAATGTTTCAGAATGTAGATCCAGAGAATTGCCAGATAGAAACTGGTTATAAGCCTGAGAATGTGTTCTTGGTGAGGAGGTTATAAAAAGAGAATTATTGAAAACAACATTGGTTTTAAAATATTTTGTCCTACAGGAGTATGGCTATCAAAAGGTGTAAAAAGAAAAATAAAGCAAAAAGGTTTAAGCTGTTAGAGTGCTGGTATAATGTTAGTATGTTAGAATATTAAAAATATTAGCGTTAGGCGATATTAGACACATTAGAGTACTTCGCTAGGTCAGGAGGTGCCTAAACTGTGGAAAAATTCCACTTTAGAAATAAATCTGTCTCCCTTGTTGCTTTGTAACCTTATCTATCAGCTAACCCGGGTGCAGGAAAGCAGGGGCACAGTTCCCCAGTCTGGTCCCAGGGACTGAAGGAGCCATAAAGATAAGGGTGCCAGGATTGGATGAGCCGTAAAAATAAGTGTAGGCGCGTAAACAATAAGTGTGAAAATGTAAATAATGAGTGTGAGAACAGAATAGGCTGCTTGCACCCGGGAGCCACATAAGTCTAAATTTGTTACTTTTGAGTTGACTTTGATATATGTTACAGCCAAAACAGGGTATATAACCCCCAGCCTTATGTTGGGTCAGGGTCCGATCCACTTGGCTGGCCTGTGTGCCCCAAGTACAATCTGACCCCAGCATGCTGGCACAATAAACTCTGTTTGCTTTTTGCATTACCAGCGAGGCTCTTTGTCGTTTTCTGGGGGTTGGCTAGCTTGCACCCTAACGTCCTGGGGAAGCTCTGACCCGGACTCTAACAAAGCATGTTAAAAAAGAAGTAAAAAAAAAGGGTGGGTCATGAAATTTCAGAAATAAAAGATGTTGCTACATTGTTTAAGTATTTAACATTAATATCTAATGTATGCTGACATTTGAATTTGTTGCAAAATGCCTCTGCAGTGTACATGTGTGAAAGTACTCCTGAATATTTGACAATAGAAGTTTCAAGTTATGAGGACTGTTAATGGAAACAAATTGGTAACTTTGTCAATTGTCTATCCAGCCTCATTTCAATAACCTCTGTTGTTATTCCAACCTTTGAATTTGCTAAATTCTTAGAAGCAATGTGATGATATTGTGCACTAATTCCTGTGTTTAAGGTTATATCTGCCTTTGGTGACTGACCAAAGAAATACACATTTCGTGTCTCAAAAAGATAGAGAAATGGGAACTAACAGACCAAGAAAAGGCATCTGCTGGAGGAACAAATTGTTGGTATACTCCCTCTTGTTGTTATTATACTTCAACAAAGAAAAGGCTTTCAAGTGCCAGGCTGTACATCGAACACCTGATGATTCTACCTTCTATCAGGAACCTTTAGATGGACCACCCCACTGTTGCTGTTACTCAACTGCGCCCCCTTTCAGCAGGAAGTAGCCAAGAGCAGACAACTGCGTCCCCTTTCCTTAAAAGCAGCTGGGGTCCAGTCCTCTGTTTGAAATATAAGAGCCAGATGGAATGATAGGTAGTTAGGGTCTCTGGTTCCTGGTAGAACTGTCTTAGATACATGTAACCTCTTGACACTAAAAGATTCTTGAAGGTTAGTATTTTCAACGATGCTTGTATATTGTTAATTGTATTAATAAGTGTGTTACTAAATCAGATATTTAATTAGTTACTAAAAAAAAGGAGTAATCAAGAACCTGGATGTTCTCTGCCTTTTGTGATTCTGCCTTGATGGCTTGGCTGGGGGCTGTGTGAACTCCAGGCCTGACAGTCTACGTGACACCCGGCAGGACACCTGATAGGTCACGTAGGCAGACCACTCCTCAAGGAGGTATCTGGTATTTGATAGGATTCACCACCGTACAGTTCATTGATTTGTACTTTTTAAAAGTTGCTTGTTTCAAGCCCACCAATGGAGGCCTGCTGAATCATGACTGTGTAGTTACTAGCCTGAAACGTATAGAAACTGGAGGGCTTGGGCGCTCTCTCTCTCTCTCTCTCTGGCTCGTGCGCACGCTTTTTTTGCCATGGTTAACTACCCTTATTTCTGCTCTTCTAGGACTCCTCTTTTTAATGCTTTTGATTTTTGACCCCTTATTCTCAATCATTTAGCCACTTTCATTAGAAAAAGAATTAGTACAAAAGAATTAGTAAAAAGAATTATATTTAGGGTCAAAAGTTTTGAAGAAGGCTTCAAAGTACAGAGGGGTTTAATTTACTTTCTTGCTTTCTGTAACTTGTTTGCGATTAGGCCAACAGCTGTTGCAAAAACCTTAACTTGCAGCTGCATCTGGATTAAGCCTTGAGCCCAAGATAAATAGGATGCAGCTGACCCCTTCCCGAGAACTGCAACAATTTCAAAAGGTTAGCTAGATATCAGAAAGGAGAGGCATGATAAGGAACTAAGAAAGGCATCTCATGAAAGAACTAAGAAATGCATCTCACGACCGGGAGGAGAAGCACGATAAAGAACTGAGAGACAAGCGGAAAGCCCCTGACCGTATTGGCCCCCTCCCTGCCTGTGATTTTAGCCTTTAAAAAGAAGGCAGTAAAATGACTAGAGGTCGGTGTGCCCAGTCTCCTGCGTGAGGAACTGGCCCCGGCCCCAGCGCACTGGTGAACAAATAAAGCCTCCTGCTTTTGCATCAAGTCTCATCTTCGGTGGTCATTGGGGAAAACACACTCTCTCGAGACAGATGGTAAGGTTTTCCCTTTTGGGGTGCCTTACATTTGAACTCCCCTATCTCAACTCTGAGGGTCTTTGAACTCCCCTATCTCAACTCTGAGGGTCTTTGTAACTTCCCTACCTCAACTCTTCTACTTTGCCCTCCCCAAATGAAAGAACTGTATAAAATCCTGCGAAGAAGTCAAGCTCTCACTATACGCAGATGATATGATTCTTTATGTAGAAGAGCCAAGAGACTCAATACAGAGACTGCTAGAACTTGTACGAGAGTTTGGTAGAGTGGCAGGGTACAAAATTAATGAACAAAAATCAACAGCCATAGTGTATGCGAACAGCCCCAAGATGGAAAAAGACTTAACCAGCAAGGTACCATTCAAAATAACAGAGAAAAGTATGAAATATCTGGGAATAAATCTAACCAAAAATGTAGAAGACTTATTTGAAGAAAACTACAAACTGCTTAAAAAAGAAATTGAACAAGACCTCAAAAGATGGAGTAACATCCCATGCTCCTGGATAGGTAAAATCAATATCATTAAAATGTCTATACTGCCAAAAGCAATATATACATTCAACGCAATCCCAATCAAATTGCCCAAAACATTCTTCATGGAACTGGAAACAATGATCCAAAGGTTCATCTGGAAGCACAAAAAAACACGGATAGCTAGAACTATCCTGAAGAACAGGAAGTTAGCAGGGGGAATCACAGTTCCGGACCTCTGGACATACTATAGGGCAGTGGTTATCAAAACAGCCTGGTACTGGCACAAAGATAGAGAGGAAGATCAATGGAGCAGAATAGAAACGCCAGAAGGAAACCCACACAGATACAGCCAAATAATCTTTGACAAAAAGACAAACGACAATCCAGGCAAATGGGAAGGTCTGTTCAATAAATGCTGTTGGGACAACTGGTTGATAGCCTGCAGAAACAAAAAAATAGATCCACATCTCTCACCATACACTAAGATCAGATCTAAATGGATAACAGATCTAAACCTACATCCAGAAACCTTCAAACTTTTGGAAGAAAATGTTGGAAACACACTGGAACACTTAGGGGTAGGCCCTCACTTCCTAAAAAAGACTCCAGATGCAGTAGAAATCAAGACCAAAATAAACAATTGGGACCTCATCAAACTAAGAAGCTTCTGTACAGCTAGAGAAACAATCAACAAAGTAAAAAGGCAACCCACAGAATGGGAGAAGATCTTCGCACACGACATAGGTGATAGAGGGCTAATATCCAGAATATACAAAGAGCTACAAAACAACCAAAATGTCAAAACAAGCAACCCACTCAAGAAATGGGCACGGGAAATGGGCAGACACTTCACAAAGGAACAAACCCAAATGGCAAATAAACATATGAAAAAATGCTCAAGTTCCCTGGCAATAAGGGAAATCCAAATTAAAACATCAATGAGGTACCACCTAACACCAGTAAAACTGGCCCACATGAATAAAAGCACCAACGACACTTGTTGGCGAGGTTGCGGGGAAAAGGGAACCCTACTCCACTGCTGGTGGGGCTGCAGGCTGGTACAGCCTCTATGGAAATCAGTATGGAGAATATTCAAACAACTCAAATTCAACATACCGTATGATCCAGCAATAGCACTCCTAGGAATATATCCAGAACACTTGTTCTATGAGAAACCAACATGCACTCCTATGTTCATAGCAGCACAATCAGTAATTGCAAAAACATGGAAACAACCAAAATGCCCATCAACAGAGGATTGGATAAGAAAGCTATGGTTCATCTACTCCATGGAATACTACTCAGCTATTAAAAAAAACAAAATGCAGTTCTTTGTGGCCAAATGGGCCAAACTGGAAACCATAATGCTAAGGGAAATGAGCCAATCCCAAAAGGTTAAATACCACATGTTTGCCTTAATTTAAGATGATATGATGTTATGTATAACATGTTATGTTTTGAATGTTATATGTTGTGTATAAACTAAGATTGAAGTATAGGTGAGGTGGTCACAGAAGGTGGCTGGGAACCCGCATTTACTTTTAACATATTGGTTACTCATTACTATGTCAATTAATTCCATAATGATGTAAATTTTTGCTGTTGGTATGTTGGAGCTTTCAATTGACTGGGATGATACTCTGCTGGCTCTGTCATCAGACCAGAGAGGGTATACCTAAGAAGCCGTTGAACTTGACGGGACAATAAGATGCTGGACTCTATGTTTGGTGTATGCTTGCAATGGGGAAATCTCAACTGAACTTGAGCTGTGGTTATGCAACAAGGTGGAGGAATCCACCATGGTGGGAGGGTTTGGGGAGGGGTGGGGAGAACCCAAGTATCTATGTAACTGTGTCACATAATACAATGTAATTACTGAAGTTAAATAATAAATAATTAAAAAAAATCCTGCTTGAAATTTGCTTCGAGGCTCTTGGTTCTTGGTAGCCTTGAGCCCACACGCGTGTGAATAAAACTTTCTTTTGCCTCAGTGAGATTCATCTGTTTATTGCCGTGACAGCCGGTAACATTACCTGCATTTTAGAGTTTTCTTGCCCCATGATAAATTTTACCTATGCCCCTGCAAAATTTTTAAAACCTGCCTGTAGATTTCAGGGGTCCCTCAGATTGTCCCTTGTGCCCCAAGATGGGGATAAGGTCTGGGGATGAATTTATTTTTGCCCCCCTAAAGTTAAATCATACACTTGCCTCCAGATTTCTGGGAGAACTCAGATTGTCCCTCATGCCCCAAGACGGGGAGAAGGTCTGGGGATGAGATTAATTATGCCCCTCCAGAGTTCCAGGGGTCCCTCAGATTGTGCCTCATGCCCTAACACAGGGAGAGGGTCTGGGGATTAAATCAATTATGCCCCTGCAAAATTCCTAAATTCTAAACTTACCTTTGTAGGTCCCGGGGTCCCTCAGATGTCCTTTGCGCTGTGCCCCATGATACAGCGCCATTTGCTGCAGCCAGCAGAGCTGGCAACGTGGGCACGGAGAAGGTCCGGGGGTCAGGCAAAGATCCGGGAGTCAGACGAAGGTCTGGGGGTCAGGCGAAGGTTGGGGGGTCAAGCACCAGCACAGGGAGACCAGTAATGGTAGGAGAAGAAGTCTCTCAAGCCTCTTTATTACCCTTATATATACTCTTTCCCCTCAGCCCATTAGGGCGCCACTAAGGCGCCAATGAGTCTGATTAGACCAGGTGATAAAGCCGCAGGCCCAATTCCTGAGTGCTCCGCTTAAGGAGTGTTAATTAGCTCATTAGCCCACAACACTATCTTTGGATTATTAACTTCACATATTCTCAGGCCTAGAAACAGCTTTACGGAAAACCCAGTTTGCCGCTTCTCTTCTAGTGCCAGTAGAGTGCACTGTGTTGAAATGAAGCATGTTGAGAACGCCATGCAAAACAAGCTAGTAGATTCTCACTCTGTGCTGAGACTCCACATCCAGAGTGAACCTAAGTGCCCATTTTCAACTCACCCTGAGAACAATTCATCTGGCACCACATACTGCTGAATGTGCATGTGGCACCTTTGGAGCTGAGCGTGTTGGTGAAGCTATAGTGCTGAAGGAGCAGCACAGGGGTGCCTGTGGCAGGACTTCCCCGTTTTGTCACTACACACACCACCAGCATTATGAGCACATCTCCTGGAAACCCTGTTTTGTCATTTGTCCTCTAATTCCCACAGAGCGTATTGATTGAAATGCGGCATGTAGAGCACTCTGCATAAAACACGGTTATAGATTTTTATTTAAGGTACTGAAAACTCCACATCCAGTGCTAACTTCAGCACCCAACCAATTTACAGCCACCATTGAAAACAATTGCTCTAGAAGCACATTTTCCTGAAATTATATGTGACACCTAAGTGAACTCAGTGTGTTGGTAGTGGCATAGTCCTGAAGAACCAGAACAGGTGATCCAGTGACAATAGTGCTGCATTTTGGTCACTAACTTCGTATACCATCAGGTTTACAAGTAACTATCTCAGAAAGCTAGTTTTGTCACTTTTCATCTAATGCCCATAGAATGCACTGTAGACATGAATCATGTTGAGCACCGAACAAAAATCATGGCTGTAGATTCTCACTCAATGCACTAAGAAGTCTACATCCAGAGAGAACTTCACCACCCAAGCTATTGTAAGCACTTTTGAAAACTCCTGTTCTGGCACCACATCCTGCTGAATGTGCATGAGCACACTACTAAGTGTGTTATTGAATGGCCTGATAGTCTCGATAACTTAGCACAGTTGTTGCAGTGGCAGAACTACTCCATTGGGCTCATGAACTTCACATATAGTCAGCAATACAAGCAGTTCTCCAAGAAATTCAATTTTGTTACTTTTCATTTAATGCATATAGAGCACACTGTATTGAAATGAAATATGTAAACACCACACACCAAACCAGGGCATATGTTCTTATTCAATGTGAACAAATCCACATCGAGAGAACTTCAGCACCCAAGTGATATTCAGCTGCCAATGAAAACAGCTGACATCAGGTAATGCTTAATGTGCATGTACCCCTAAGCAGCTCTTGTTTTATTGAATTGCATAGTCCATAATGAGCAGCACAAGTTTTCCTGAGGGCAGAACTACTGCATTTGTGTTACTAACTTCACGTATAATCAGCGTTACAAGTAGCTTTTATGGAAACCAGCTTTGCCATTCTGTGTCTAATGGCTGTAGAGCTCACTGTATTGAAATAAAGCATGTTAAACACCCCACAAAAATACTATTTTGTAGTTTCTAGCTTAAAGCCTAAGAACTCCATGTTTAAAGAGAAATTCAGGGCCCAAGAGATTTTCAGTTACCACACAATGTTTTCTGTGCTTGTGACCCCTAGGAAACTTAGCATGTTGGTGAATGGTATAGTCCCCAAGGAGCAGCACAGGTGTTCCAGTGGCAGAACTACTCCATTGTGTCACTAATATCACATACCAGCAGGATTATGAGCAGGTATCGTGGAAACCCAGTTTTGTAACTTTTCGTCTAATGCCCATAGGGCAAACTGCATTGAATTAAAGCATTTTGAAAAGCCCACATAAACCAAGTGTGTACACTCTCACTCAATGCTCTAACAACTCCACATTCAGGAAGAACTTTAGTGCTGAAATGATTTTCACCCACCATTGAAAATAAGTGCTCTGGTGCCACATACTGCTGAATGTGCATGTGGCACATATGGAATTCAGTGTATTGGTGAATATCATTGCTCTGAATGAGAAGCACAGGTGTTATAGTGGCAAAACTACTGCATTTGGATCATTAACTGCACATATCATCAGGCTTTCTAGCAGCTACCCCAGAAACACAGTTTTGTCATTTTTTGACCAATGCCTGTTGAGCACATTCAATTGAAATAAAGCATGTTGAACATCTCACACCAAAGTAGGTTCTAGATTGTCTCTCAATATGGTAAGAACTCCACATTCAGAATGAACTTCAGCACTTATGCAATTTTCAATTAGCAATGAAAGGAACTGCTCTGGAACCCCATACTGCTGAATGTGCATATGACAACTGGGGAACTCAGTGTATGGTGAATGGCATACTCCTGGAGGAGCAGCATAGGTGTTCCAGTGGCCAAACTACTCCATTTAGGTCACTAACTTCACATATCATCACAATTACAAGGGGATCTTTGGAAAACCAATATGACATTTCCTTCTGATCTCCATACAGAACATTTTATTGAAATGAAACATGTTGAGCACTGCACTGCCAGAGTCCTGCTTCAGCCTGGGTTCGGAACTCGCAAAGGGTGCGTGGAAGAAGCACAGAAAGAATAAAGAAAGAGACGGACCACTAGGATTCCTTGATCATAATGGACAATGCGAGAAAGCTGTCAGCTTTATTTATACAGAAACAGTTAAACTCTGGCTCAGACTCTTTACGTCATAGTCAAGTGGGTGTTTCTAAGGATAATTCTGCCATTTGCTTTACCTAAAAACAATAGAAGTTCCTACTACAATTCTTACTTTACAACTTAATCTTGTAGCACAAAGAAAAGGAGAACCTAAAGATCAAGGAAAGAATGAGACCCTAAATATAGGCCCCTTGATTAGCATAAGGTCAGTGGAGACAGCCAAGACAGTAGGAATAATAGAAGACCCTTTTGTAAGACATTATTATTAACATTAACCTCCAAGCTCACATTGCGTAAAAAGCCAGCCTCACAGTAGCAAACAATACCTGGATGGATTAGAATTCTTCCGCAGGGTGGTCCAGTATCCATGCAAAGGAAGGTGGAGCTGCATTCAGGTGGTTGTAGAGGCATCCGCCCCAGCCCTGCCGTACAGTGGGAAGTTCCTTGCAGCCCTGCCTACAATGGAACAATACTCTTCACACCATCCTGTCCCCCACATCCACTGCATGAAACCCAACACTGCACACAAAACAAGGATGTAGATTCTCACTCAACGTGCTAAGAACTCCACGTCCTGAGAGAAGCTCAGCGACCAATCGCTTTTCAGCTACCATTGGAAATAACATTTCTGCATCCACATACTGCTGTGTATGTATGTGACAGCTAGGGATCTCAGTATGTTGGTGAATTTCATAGTCCCAAAGGAGCAGAACAGGTGTTCCAGTGGCAAAAATACTCCCTTTTGGTCACTGACTTCACATACCACCAGGCTTACAAGCAGATCTCCCATAAACCGAGTTTTGTCATTTTTCTTCTAATGAGAGGCAACAAGCTAGGTTGCAGATTCACACTCAACATGGTGAAAACTCCACATCTAGAGAAAACTTGCCAGCCCAAGTGATTTTCAGCTCCCATTGAAAACAACTGCTCTGGCACCACATTCGGCTGAATTGGTATGTAGCAACTGGGGAAGTCATTGTGTTGGAGAATGTCATATTCCCAAGAAAGCAGATGTTCCAGGGGTTCAACTATGTTATTTAGGTCACTAATTTCACATACTATCAGGCCTACAAGCAGCTATCCCAGAACACCAGTTTTTTCAGTTTGCCTCTAATGGCCTTGAGTACTTTTTTGAGTATTTATTGAGTAGCATTTTGAGAACTGCATACCAAAAACAAACAAACAAAAAGAAAGGTTGTAGATGCTCAATTAACCTGCTAAGAACTCCGCATCTAGAAAGGAATTCATTGACCAATCATTTTTTTTTCACCTACCATTGAAAATAATTTCTCTGCAAAGCACAATGTTGAATGTATGTGTTATGCCTAGGTACACAGTGTCGCTGTCCCACAGTGATGGACTTGGTACATGGAGCCAATAGTAACATGTGTGTACCCTGACTGATGGTCAAAAGTTGAAGTTTATTAGTGGCATCAGACTTTATACACTGAAGGCCACATGGGATATGGGAGGAAGTATCGAGCTTATCAACAGACTCACACAGTATGTTGGAGAATGGCATAATCTTGAAGTAGCAGGACAGTTGTTTCCTTGGGCTCATGCAGAAGGTGTGGAGGACATGGAGGTGTGAGGAGAGCCTCTCCCCTATAGGCAAGACTGTGAGGAACTCCCTCCTGCAAGGCAAGGCTATGTGGACCTCTCTGCAGCTACCTCAAGGCAGTTCCACCTCCCTTTGCATGGACATTAGGCCACCCCGCTGAGAATTTTACAATCTATTGAGGCAATGTTTTTTGCTGCCTTGATTTGGTTTTTACAATCAAGAAGAGCTTGGAAGTTGTTGTTGCTGATACATCTTTAAAAGGGCCTTTGGCAGTTCATGCTGTCTAGGCTGCCCTGTTGAAAATCCTTGCTCTTTAGGTCCCTCCTTCTGTGATGTATTTACTCCTTTAACTGATTCAAGATTAAGCTGTAGAATGAGGAATGTGTTGCTGATTGAAATGTGCCATTGACTGAGTACTTCCTGACCACAGGCTGAGCGTGGATAATGTCCTGCTTTAAGGTGAAATAAATGGCAGAATCATCCTTGAAACACCTACTTGACCATGAAGTAAAAAGCCTGTGAAAGTGTTTGTGACTTCCTCTGTATAAATAAAGGGGGCAGCATTCTTGCATTGTCCATTATGATGATGAAATTGTGGTCTTTTGTCTCTTCTTTTCTCTTCATGCCTACTCCACAAACCCTTCTGGAGCTGGCCTCAGGCAAGTGATGTCCAATGTGAATTATCGATGAAGGTATGTCTTTTCTCTCTTACTCTTTGAGGTGCATATAGGATTTCAAACAGGGTGCTGATGGCATCCTGACAGAACATCAGTTTAGGAGGGGTGAATATTCAGAACTTATATTGAGAAGTTTTGTATCCTCTGCTCTGTAAAAATGGACCAGAACAATTCTAGTGAAAGAAGTTTATATACATATATTATTAAGCATACCTTACTGAGAAAAGGCATTAAAGTTAACAAGGAATAATTATTAGCAAGGAACAATTATTAGAATTTTTACTATTTGTACAAAAAGCCTATTGTGTCTTGAGGAGGGCACTTTAGACTTATACACCTTGGATCAGGTTGGAAATAATATGAAAACTGGTATCAGAATAATGGATGAGTGAGCATGCCATCTTCTACATATGACATATGGAATGTTTTGCTGCAGGCACTATATGTGGGTTTTAAGCCTTATCCTTCACCTTCAGCCCTGCCAAGAGAACGTACTCCCATTCTTGACCCTGAGAAAGGAGGCTTAGGCCTCAGTTATGGCTCTAGGGAAAATTTTCCTTCCTGAAAGTAATGTACCCTAAGCTACTCAGAAATGGGGTGGGAGAGCAGAGAAATCTGCCATCTCCTTAGAATGTGTGAGGAAAACATGAAATATAACCTGTCAGGAACATAACAGGTAACTCATAGACAACATACTCGAATCAGCATTAGACAATATTAAAACTACGACATATAAGGGGGAATCAAGCGTGATCCTGACAACCTCTTAACAGGAGGTCATATGCACAGAGCAGCGGGGGGGGGGGGGGAGGGACACCAGAGTGGAGCAGGTGACCAGGAGGAGGCTTGTATCCCAACCCTGAAGACTCCTGGATCCTCACCAAGGACTATCAGTACAGGCACCAAGGACTACATCACAACTGCCAAGGAGATCATGGGGAATTGGAGTGCCTTTTTTGGGACCGAGAACTCTGAGACCACCCACCCCTGTTTGGATCTGACACATGGTATGGAAGAAGCCCAAATCCTTCCTCGCAGGATTCAAGGGTATCAGAACAACAGCCAGGAGCCCTGAGAGGTCTGCAAAAACAGAAGAACAGTAAACTTCCTTTGGGACTAGGGAGAGGTACTTTCTCTTCTCCTGACTTAGTTCCAACTTTGGATCCCCACCCTCTCTTGCAGTGACCATCAGGGTTGCCCCAGAGCTGCCCCCTAAACACACACACACACAAACACACACACACACACACACACACACACACACACAATTAGAATAGATAGAGAACAGCAAGGAAAGCTTAGAACCAGACAGGAAACGGTCATTGTGGATTCACATATATCATACCAGGTAGGACACAAAGATTAGTTACTCCTCACTAGGGTATTGAAGATTGCTCTGCACACCCCTCCTAAAACTTCTGCACCTCAGTTGTTGACATATGCCTTGTTAGAGTTATAAGCCTGTTTAGACTATCCTAAAATCTGCCAAGTCCAGCAAAATTATGGTTCAACACTATAAACTGCTAAATGCTGAAATGTAAATTAGACACGAGACAGCTGAATAGTACCCTATAGCCATTTTAAAGTGTATAGAAGTCAGTTCTGTATATAAACTAAAATTGAAATGTGAATGAATTAGTCACAGGATGTGGTTAAGAACGTGCATTTTTTAGCATATTGGTTACTCAATACCATGTCAACTAATTCCATAATGTTGTAAATTATTGTTGATGTTATGTTGGGGCTTTTAATTGATCAGGATGATATTCTGCCAGCTCTGCCTCAGACCAGAAATGGTCTCCCCAAGCAACTGTTGAATTTATCTGGACAATAAGATGCTGGAATCTATGCTTGGTGTATGTTTGCAAAGAAAGAATCTTGACTGAATTTGAACTGTAATACTGCAACAAGGTGGAGGAATCCACCATGGGGGAGGGCATGGGGAGGGGTTGCGGGAATCCCATAGCCTGTGAAACTGTGTCACATAATGCAATGTAATTTAAAAAATTCATAAAAATGATCAGGAGGGTTTGAGAGATGAGGAAGATCTTTTAATACTAGAAATATTTGAACAAGGAGTTACAGATTGTGTAAAGGTGCAAGTGGTTGAATTACATGATAAATGGTCTCCTGCTGTTGACAAGCATTTTGTTAAGGCATATGAACCCTTTCCAGCCTAATCCAGCGAAGAATGACTTTAGAAGAGCAAAAAAGCAGGCACATAAAAAAGGTGATTTTTTTTCTGTTTTCCTGTTGTTTATGAATGGGATAAATCTGAATGGGAACTGTTACATTATAAGCTTATTAAAGAACTAAAGCATGCTTCCTCTGACTACGGGTCAAGCTCCCCTTGCACCATGACAATGGTGGAAGGACTAGCAGTAAAGTGGATTACTCCATATGATTGGTTTCAGGTTGCCAAGGTTTGCTTCACAGGAGGAAATTTCCTTCTACAGATAAAACAGGGCACTCATCTTGCCATTTCAGAACAACTTATTCTGCCTAAGGAGACATTACTTATCTCCTCCCTGGCATTAGGAGCATGGAAACACCTGCCATCTACAGATCAAAAGTCTTTAGGTTCTGTAAATGTTAAATAGAAGCCCAAGGAGGCTATTGAAGATTTTGTAGCTTGACTCACCAAAGCAGTGAGCTGGACAGTAATTAACAATACAGCTACAGATCTCATAGTTGATCAGTAAGCTTTTGAAAATGCCATCCCAACTTGGCAAACCTTACTTCAACCAGTGAGAAGGACAGGTTACTTGTCAGACTATGTCACAACTTGTGCTGAGGTAACTACATTTAGCATGCAAGGGTGAACTATTGCTGCAGTTCTTCAAGGTCAAACTGCCACTCAGATTTTTAAAAACATAGGAGGTAATCAAGGAAATCAAAAAAGAAACAATTGCTACTCATGTGGTGAAGTACGGCATTTTAGGCACAGTTGTCCCACCAGAAATTCCTCCCAAAATCCAAACAGGAAAAACCTATATGGACGCTTCAAAACCCAGTTTCCATCCTCCTCATACCATCTGTCCATAGAGTGAGTGTTAGATGATGACCACCGACCGCCTGCCCACTGATGGAATCATACTAGCAAATTGTTCGGAGTTATAATGGAAGCTTTATTGGAAAATCTGCTCCTGGACCCCCTTCGTGCAGAGGGGAAGGAAGAGGGAGGCGAAAAGGGCAGCTGAGATATGTGTTGAGCAGTTTTATACTCCTATAGACATGTGGGCGGGCAAAGGGGCTGTCTGTGCCCCAACTATGTAAGAAATGTCCATTCAGGTGTGCCATTGGTGAAGTGGAATCCTGCCAGGTCGGTGACGTAACTGGCTCCTGTGGTCCCTGCTGTTCTGGGCTAAAGCCTGGGAGACATGCCGGGTCCGGAGCAGACCAGCCCCTTGTCTCCAGCGCTCTGGGCAGCCATCAGTGAGAAGGGATTTCATTGGTAAAAGGATTGTTGGTCTAAATTCCACAAGAATGGAATAATTCTATCACCTTAAAGTCAATCTAATTTGAGTAATCGGCCTACACAGGGTTAGACACAGGGAAATGAGAGGTGGGCCCATTCCTGGGCCCCCCAAGTATGGGGACAGGTATGAATACAGTCTCTTAAGTGTACAAAACTAAAATGTTGACTGTCGCATTAAGCACTGGGTTAAAGCAACATAGACTTAAATGTTATAATTGTGGCAATTTGGGATGTATGTGGAAAGCTTGTAGGAAACACAACACCCCAAAATTTGGTGAACAAGTTATGGGTTATCTAAACACCTGTCATAACATGGGATCTTTCAAATATCCTGCTCACCTTGCAGGGTTTAAAACAACTGCTATTCAGAAGCAAATGAATGCTAACTGTTTTAATTCTGGGAAGCCCAGACACCTTCAAGAACAGTGTGGAACAGCATCTCTTTTGGCTGAAAAATATGGCACTAGTACTGCTAAGGATCACTGCCTTAAAATATGTCCTAAATGCCATAGAGGCATAATTGGACAAAAGTATGCAAATTTAAAATTGATCATAATGGCTGGGACCCGTGGTCAGGAAACTCCTGGCAGGGCCAGTCCAGGGTCCTGAACAATCAGAGGTTTACAAAACATCAATATCCTATTCAGTTTGTGCCTATACAAGAGTAACAGACTTAAAACCTGATACTGATGGTGGAAATGCTAATTGAAATTTGCTATCATTCTTGGCAATTAATTATACTACCTACTGCTCATACCCCAACTGGATGCTTATGGCAACAAGGGCCTTTAGAGTGACTACACCTTCCTTCCATCTATAAAAGGGTTATTACTCCTTATTGTGATTTGGTCTCCACGTTAATTAAGAGATGTCATAGGAATAAGGGGCTTTTTTGGTAAAGATGTAAATAAAATAATTATTCAACATATCTTTAAACAGTTTACTTATTTAATATCCAAGGATGAGACATGGCAAATAGTACTCTTAATCATTGTGGTCCAATTTCATACCACTTACCCCAAAATCCCCTTTTACATTTTGTTAAAAGTCATCCAGTTATAATTCAAAAGAATTGTTCCTTAAACCCTGTGCCCCAACCTGCTTCTTTAGCCTTCACAGATAGGTCATCTAACAGAATAGCTTCTCTAATCATAGATTTTGAAAAAAACATTTCCTTTAAGGCAGAGAAAAATTATGCCCAGCGAGTAGAGGTCTGTGTTGTTATTGAGTCATTTAAACATTTCATGCCCTACTGTGATTCCTTACAACCCCCAGGGGCAAGTCATAGTTAAGCTTTCTAACAACATGAACAGCAACAACAGAACACCGCATATCTAAATTGCAACAGGTTGAATTCAAACATTCCTCACCTCATCATATTTTAAATCATGCTTTTTTTGTGTGCTTAACCCTCTTATTTGGATCAACAATTATCCTCATTCTGGAGCCTCCCCTAAACCTCTAGTAAAATGGAAAGATATCCTTATGGGCTACTGGAAAGGACCCGATTTCCTCTTGAATTTTGCAGGAGGGTATGCTTGTGTTTTTCCATAGTGCTTGGGCTTGTTGACTTATATTTCAGACCGACTAATTAGACATTCTTGTCCAGTTTACATTTACACCCCATCCCTCACCATTTTGCAAAGGCAAGCAGTCTCTACAGAAGTCCCTCCTCCTGCCCAGCAACCTCAGGGTTAAACTCACTCTCTTCTTTCCAGCAGGTACTATCACTCCCCAGTCCTCCTCCCCATTTCTCTGTTAGGATACTCATCCCACAGCAGCAGTTTCTCCAGGAAATTTTACCTTTTTTCATTTGTCAAGCCCCCTCCCACAAACCCTTTTTAGCTGAGGGACAGGATAAGAGATAAACTAAACAGGGCCCTCAGAAGAATACATAGCTTCTTGCACTCTGTGAACAATGTTTGCACATAGTTAACATAACTCTTAATGTATGTTGAAGACATTCGTTCAAAAATGCAACATTTACATCAAAAAGTAACATTTGAACCAAAAACTAGTATAAAAGTAACATCTAATTCACTGTTAAAATTTTTCCAGGTATCGGATGCACCCATGTGCTTTCATCTGCTAGTCTTTATATTTAGATAAAGAATAAATGCAAGTATATACATATGTTATTGATGAAAATGATTATAAAGGAAAGATTTTGGATAAAAGAAAAAAGGGCATGGCTTGCAAAATATTCTATCCTACAGGAGAATGGCTATGTTAGACTGTAGCGCTGAGGAGGACAAAAATATTTACAGGATAAAGTTTGTTGAAGAAGGGATGGGGAAGCCATGGAAGATGTGAAAGGAATACATCTGGAATGATTTATATGCAGTATAGTTAATCAGAGTCTTCAAAGTGCTGTTTGCAGCATTTTCTAAAATATTCATCATTAATGCATGGAATTAAGAACTGATCCTTTGTTATAGCAACAAAGTTTTAAAGAACATGTTATTATAACATCTTCTCTCCAATGTTATCTAAAATAATTAAAATTTCTAGGTAGCTCCAGTGAACTCCAGATCTGACTTTGTTAAAGTGTCTCAGAAGATTTTATATTGAGGTGATATTTGTGTTTTCTGCCTTTCCATATGTTTATATTGTTGAAGATTGATAAAATTCTATACTTATTTTAACACCAATAATTCAATCTATATTGTGTTTTATAAAGAGATTTTATTTCAACTAGATATTATAAGTCTTGGCATACTTGACAGGCATCTAAAAGCAAGTTTCATTTAGTAGAAACAATAACTGAGTAGGCTTTTGGATTATATTAAAGATACTGTCAGATGCCAAGTAGGGCAAATTTTGTCAAATCAAAATACTAAAACATATATATATATATATATATATATATATATATATATATATATATATATGTATATATATGCGGAAGTCTAATTCAAAGTTATGTATTTCCAAAATTTCTAGCACAGGTAATTTTTTTTTTTAAGATTTATTTTATTTTATTACAAAGTCAGATATATATAGAGGAGGAGAGACAGGAAGACCTTCCATCTGATGAGTCACTCCCCAAGTGAGCCGCAATGGTCGGTGTGCTCCGATCCGAAGCCCGGAACCAGGAACCTCCTCCGGGTCTCCCAGGCTGGTGCAGGGTCCCAAAGCATTGGGCCATCCTCAACTGCTTTCCCAGGCCACAAGCAGAGAGCTGGATGGGAAGTGGAGCTGCCAGGATTAGAACCAGCGCCATATGGGATCCCAGGGCACTGAAGGTGAGGACTTTAGCCACTAGGCCATGCTGCCGGGCCCGCACAGGTAATATTTAACAACAATGGAATGCAGGCCAAAAATCCAGAAAGCGATAAATGTTTGCAGTTTTGTAAATATGTCCAGGCTGTTAACTTCCTAGCACTTAGGCTAATTTATATTGCTAAGATAACTGAAATCAGGGTCTTCAGTAATGACCAATTTTTTCTTTTGGGTTTCAATTCAATTTATAATTATTGATTTTTCACTTACTAATTTTTAGTGGATACTATCACCATCCTTGGTTTACAAAGACTCCTTAGTAAATTCTAAACTTATCTGACATGATCTCTCCTGCACTTTGTAACATTTGGAGTCCTCAGTCAGTGGCCATGCTGCCTTCTGGAGCCTGACTCGGTAGTCTGGGGAGGCCACCATGATGATTTACATGGCCCCAGCTGCCAGTCCTAGCTTCCTGGCTCTCAGGATTTGCACTGACCTCTGCCTATACACAAGTATCTCATCATCTAAATTTGCTTGTTTCAAGTATATATCTGGGACTCAAGAGGGCTGGACACAACACAACTTCTTGAGTCAGGGTCCATACCAGACATCATTATAGCCTCATTAGCCTTTTCAAATTGAGTGAGCATGATGGCCACCTATATCTGTCCTGCTGTATATATTTTTGTTAAAATTGTTTTAAAGTTTATTCTTACAATCCTCTATTTTACAAAAAAAGTATGCGGTTTTTTTTTTTTTTTTTTTTTTTTTTTTTTTTTTTTTTTTTTTTTACTGTTTGGCCTCAATGTTCCTTGAAATCAGATGAGAAATGGACAGATAATAGATCTTAGTTTTATGCTGCTTTTGTCCAGCTAGAGTTTTTGTAAAAAATATTGTTATCATACATTACTGCCTTTGTTTACTTGTTAGAAAACACTATATTCTCAACTAAATTTTGAAGTTTTTTTAACAGGAAAAATATTTAAAAGAACAGATATACTTATTTGATGTATGTTCCCTAAGTCATCTTGGCAAAATTTTTATTGTAATACAACTTGCATTCTCCTCCATTTGTATTTGTAAGCCGTATGAAAAACCATGGCAAACTTATGTTACTAAAAACAAAAGGACAGAGTTTCCCCAGCCTCAGTGCTACCGTCGCTAAGGTCAAACAGACACTTCCACCAAGAAATGTTTCAAAGGCTGCAGAAGATTAACACCTGCCATGATGACACGTCTCAAATAAATCTGTTCATTACCCTGTGCCATGGAAAGACATTCCCACACAGGGCTCAAGTTACTTTCCAAAATGACTCCTGATAAATAACTTATCCTTCCATTACTGAGGGACCCTTAGGTTCCCTGTCTTTTTCCTGAGATGGCTCTGCATATACTGTAATTTGTACTAAGCATATTATTATTGATTGTCTTAATTCTTCCCTGATGTTCCCGGATGCCTGGTACATTGTTATCTTGAGAAAACTCTGATATGTAACGCTACCAGTAAATCTGGCTGAACGATGGTAAGGTGATGCTGTTCTTTCTGCTTTGGAATTGTTTTCAATGTCTTTGTTCCATCCTAGATGCTATGGGATTTTTTTAGTCTTTTTATTCTTTTATCTTTGGGCCTCATTGCATGTTTTATCATTATTGGATCTCGTACAGATGGTACAAGTTCCTAGAGGTGATCATGTTAGCTCTGTTTTTCATAATGTTAGTATTGCTTAATTTACCCCACTAGAGGCCAAGATTAATGCATCAAAAGAGGCAGTGATTTATATTGGCAATGAAATTCAACACTTAAAAATGAGATTTGGTAACACTTATCATAGTAATTGCAAAAGAATCTGTGTCACTCCTTTCCATTATAATGACATATCTCTTGGAATGATGTTAAAACTCATCTCCTATCTGTATGAAATAGCGCAACTACAAGTTTCAGCATCCAGGAGTTATATGCCCAGACTTCTGCCATTTCTCACTCTCATCTTCAGGCTTTTATCAAGGCATTACTAATCAATAATTACAATCTCTTACTTTTTTTATTCCATGAAAAGACTTTTCCTTCATTTGTTATAAATTTAGGAGTCACACAAATTTTTCCAGATTTGTATGTTTTTTTTTGGTTCAGTCATATTCCAACATTAAAGCACTGTGATTCAAGCCACACACAGAGATCTGCACATTAATCAACATAATATTACAAGAGGAGGAGATGCTGGGGTGCTTGCAGAAGATGTGGACTTGAAGTGGTGAGGAAAGTCCATACCCTGCATGCTAGGCAACATCATTTATGTCACTAAATTTATGTATAATTAAGCTTACAAGCAGACAGATCTGACTGAAACCAAGTTTTGTCACTCCTTGCATAATGCCAATAGAGCAGAGTAAACTGAAATTTAAGAACTCCAAATCCAGAGAGAAGTTTAGCACACAAGACAATTTCAGCTACCATTGAAAACAACTGCTTAGACAATATATACTTCTGATTTTGCAAGTCATATATAGGAAATTAGGTTACTAGGGAAAAGCAGACGTTTGAAGAAGCAGCACAATAGTTCCAGGAAAAAAATAACTGATTGGTGTTATTAACATCAAATAACATATGACATACAAACAGTTCCTCAAAGCAATGTTTTGTCCATTCTTGTCCAATTCCCATGGAGCCCAGTATAAAGAAATTAAGAATATTGAGCACACCAAACAAAACAAAAAGGGTGCAGATTCAAAGGCATTGTGCTAACAACTCCAAGTCTAAGAGTAGTTCCACGCACAAAGCATTTTACCAAGCACTGGAAAAGCCTGCTTTCACAATAAATACTTTAAATACACATGTGACAATTAACGACTAAAAGGCATCAGCTAATTGGAGGCCACTGAAGGTCTTGAATCACATGTCTGCAATACAGGCTCTACACTGTCCTTGTACACGTGGGCTTTCATCTTGACACAGGGCATAACCTCTGCTACGTGAAAGATGGAAACGGCCAGCCAGCTCCCCGGGCTGGCAAGCAGAGGCAGAGCCAGAGCTCCCAAGAGGAAGAACAAACACGCAAAGAGGCCGCTCCTACAATTCTAGTCGCTTCCCTCCTGGCGGGAGCCTTTGCCGAGCCTTGCTTGGTGGTAGGGGAGTGCACATCCGCGGGGGTGGGCCAGCACCTGCAAGGAGATTGCGGGTGGCGATCTCATCCCTCAATAAAGGACATACTTTTCATGCGTGCATCAACAAGGAGAGACACTATCTTTCTTGGTTCATGCGTATGTTTACTGATGAATCAGTGGATAGAACACGCACACACACACACTCAGGCACACACACATGCACACACGCAACATTGGCTGGACCTACTTGGTCTGGAAAGGGCATCGCAAACACGTTGTGGGGCACACAGGCAGCGAGCCCCATGGCTCCATCACGGAAAGCCAGATGGAGCTGAGAGTCTATAGGGAATCCTCAGCCAGCTCTTGTCTTTGGAAACAAGGGCTCCCCGTGCACCTAGGCCTTGGGGAACCCAAGATGACAAGTTGTGAGTGGGATGAGGGGAACTCAGTGGGGCAGGGGATTTGGGCCTTCATCAATGCGTCAATGAATCAATAAATTCATATTGAAAAAGGAAACCAAGCCTTGTCTTCTAAGTCAGAGTGATAATTAGGAGTTCACTGTGATCACTGATCGAGCGATTGATCGATGCTTTGATAGGTGGAAGGAAGGATGGATGGATGGATGGATGGATGGATGGATGTATTCACCATTTCTCCGAGAGACAGAAAGAGAGTCAGAAATGAGAGAAAGGGGAGAGAGAGAGACAGAGAGAAGAATGGAGACACTGAGTCTCTCAGGTACACTGGTTCTCTCGCCCATTCCCATCACAAGCTGAAGCGCAGAGGCAGGCCCCGACGGCCGAGCCAGTAGCTTCTTCTGGGTGTCTTCGTTGGCGGCAGGGAGCCGAGTCTTTGGGCCATGCTTTACTGCATTCCCTGGCCACAAGCAGGGAGCTGGCCGGAAAGAGGATCAGCCCGAGCATAGACAGGCACCTGTGTGGGTAGCCGGCCATGCAAGACAGAGGCTGTGGCCTCAAATCCTATGAAGAGTGTTTTCAGCGTGAGGGGATTTTAAGCTCTGCTGGTGGGATTGAAACGGAACCAGTCTCCCCTCCCCCCATATACATGTCTCCAAACCCTCACTTTCTCTTGCACACACGCACACACACAAGCAAACACACACACACTTTGACATGAAGTTGTACTTTCACCAAAGCTGCAGGACATCCAAGCGTTCCATCACACTTAGTTGTTGTTGTTTGTGAAATCTCTGGCATCAATCATGCCATCATCCCACGTGGGTTGCAATGTGGCCAGAGAGCGAGGTGATGATGCTAAGTCCATCGCCTCCCAGTGCTGTGGAGAAGAGCAGGTGATGTGAGAAGCCATGAGGGAGGCTGCCCCACCCTCAGCCCTCTGACCATTTCCGGACTTGAAGCTGATTGGTGGAGCTGGCCGGTGGGGGGCGGGTGCGCAGGTCGTGTAGGCTATATAAGGGTGGTGAGTGGAGGGAGACCTGAGCATCCGTCCCTGACCTGAGCAAGGTTGCAGAGAGTGGAACGCCAGCGCACAAGTCTCGGGACCATGGCCCCTGGAGTAGTGCTGAAGGCTGCTTCAATGCCCTCGGGGGGTGAGTCTCATTTCAAGGTCCTTGGCAGATACAGAGGTTCTCAGCGGAATGCAGAAGGGGCTTTGTATGTGCCAGGGAAATCGTCAGCCCGGCCACAGAACGAGCCCCAGCTGGACGAGGATTTGGCTGCAGGGCAAACAGAGCTGGCTGCCGGAGGGCAAGCTTCTCTGAGCTGGATGGAACCTTACGGCATCGGGGCTGGTCTGCAGAACCTGGGGAACGCCTGCTACATGAATGCAGCCCTCCAGTGTCTGACATACACCCCGCCACTCGCCAACTATCTGCTGTCGCAGGAGCACTCCCGCACGTGCCAGCGTCGTTCAGAGCTCTGCACGCTCTGTGCTCTGGAAAGTCACTTTACTTGGGCCCTACACAGTCCCGGCCACGTGATCCAGCCCTGTCAGGCATTGGCTGCTGGCTTTCACAGAAACCGCCAAGAAGATGCCCACGAGTTTCTGATGTTCGCGCTCGATGCCCTCAGGGCAGCAGGTCTGCCTGGCCTCAACTGCGAGGTGGGGCCCACTGAGGACCAGCCTCTAAGCCATCAGCTAGCTGGAGGCCGCTGGAGGTCTCGAGTCACATGTCTCCAGTGCCGAGGCACTTCAGACACATGGGACCCATACCTGGACATTGTGCTGGATATCCAGGCCGCCAAGGATGTGCAGGAAGCCTTGCGGCATTTGGTGAGCCCGGAAGAGCTGGACGGGGACAACGCCTATGATTGTGCTGCCTGCCTCAAGAAGACGCCTGCCTCCCGCACACTCACCTTGCACACGTGTGGGGATGTGCTCATCTTGGTCTTGAAACGCTTTTCTGACTTCACGCGTGACAAGATGGCGAAGCCCGTGCATTATCCTGACTGCTTGGACATGAGGCCTTACCTGTCTCGGCAGAATGGGGGGCCGCTGGAGTACAGGCTCTATGCTGTCCTTGTGCACGTGGGCTTGCGTCGTGACAGAGGGCATTACCTGTGCTACGTGAAAGCTGGCAACGGCCGCTGGTATCAGATGGATGACGCGAAGGTCACTGCCTGTGGCCTGACTTTGGCCTTGAAGCAAAGTGCCTACGTGCTTTTCTATGTGCGCAAGGGTGAATGGGATGGCGCCAATGGGCAAGTGCCACGGGGCCAGGGAGCGCCAGGCTCTGGGCCTCGAGAGAGACACGCAAGTACCCCAGGGGAGCCTGCAAAGCATTCCAACCTGGAAGCGGAAGAAGACTGGCAGCACTTGGAGTGGAGAACGCAGGAACTCAGCTTAGATGAGTGGAAATCCCTGCAAGAGCAGCAGCGGCCCAAGGGCTCCTTCAACCTCAGGCGAGTGGAGCCCGGCCTGCCAAGCACTGCAGTCCTGATTCATCAGGCACGATCCAGCGTGCAGCCGACGAGCCATCCTGCACCACAGGAACGCTCCTGGCAGCGCAGCTCAGCTGGCACGCCAACGCATCAGCTGCCCGAGAATGCCAGCCAGCTCCCCGGGCTGGCAAGCAGAGGCAGAGCCAGAGCTCCCAAGAGGAAGAACAAACACGCAAAGAGGCCGCTCCTACAATTCTAGTTGCTTCCCCCCTGGCGGGAGCCTTTGCCGAGCCTTGCTTGGTGGTAGGGGAGTGCACATCCGCGGGGGTGGGCCAGCACCTGCAAGGAGATTGCGGGTGGCGATCTCATCCCTCAATAAAGGACATACTTTTCATGCGTGCATCAACAAGGAGAGACACTATCTTTCTTGGTTCATGCGTATGTTTACTGATGAATCAGTGGATAGAACACGCACACACACACTCAGGCACACACACATGCACACACGCAACATTGGCTGGACCTACTTGGTCTGGAAAGGGCATCGCAAACACGTTGTGGGGCACACAGGCAGCGAGCCCCATGGCTCCATCACGGAAAGCCAGATGGAGCTGAGAGTCTATAGGGAATCCTCAGCCAGCTCTTGTCTTTGGAAACAAGGGCTCCCCGTGCACCTAGGCCTTGGGGAACCCAAGATGACAAGTTGTGAGTGCGATGAGGGGAACTCAGTGGGGCAGGGGATTTGGGCCTTCATCAATGCGTCAATGAATCAATAAATTCATATTGAAAAAGGAAACCAAGCCTTGTCTTCTAAGTCAGAGTGATAATTAGGAGTTCACTGTGATCACTGATCGAGCGATTGATCGATGCTTTGATAGGTGGAAGGAAGGAAGGATGGATGGATGGATGGATGGATGGATGGATTCACCATTTCTCCGAGAGACAGAAAGAGAGTCAGAAATGAGAGAAAGGGGAGAGAGAGAGACAGAGAGAAGAATGGAGACACTGAGTCTCTCAGGTACACTGGTTCTCTCGCCCATTCCCATCACAAGCTGAAGCGCAGAGGCAGGCCCCGACGGCCGAGCCCGTAGCTTCTTCTGGGTGTCTTCGTTGGCGGCGGGGAGCCGAGTCTTTGGGCCATGCTTTACTGCATTCCCTGGCCACAAGCAGGGAGCTGGCCGGAAAGAGGATCAGCCCGAGCATAGACAGGCACCTGTGTGGGTAGCCGGCCATGCAAGACAGAGGGTGTGGCCTCAAATCCTATGAAGAGTGTTTTCAGCGTGAGGGGATTTTAAGCTCTGCTGGTGGGATTGAAACGGAACCAGTCTCCCCTCCCCCCATATACATGTCTCCAAACCCTCACTTTCTCTTGCACACACGCACACACACAAGCAAACACACACACACTTTGACATGAAGTTGTACTTTCACCAAAGCTGCAGGACATCCAAGCGTTCCATCACACTTAGTTGTTGTTGTTTGTGAAATCTCTGGCATCAATCATGCCATCATCCCACGTGGGTTGCAATGTGGCCAGAGAGCGAGGTGATGATGCTAAGTCCATCGCCTCCCAGTGCTGTGGAGAAGAGCAGGTGATGTGAGAAGCCATGAGGGAGGCTGCCCCACCCTCAGCCCTCTGACCATTTCCGGACTTGAAGCTGATTGGTGGAGCTGGCCGGTGGGGGGCGGGTGCGCAGGTCGTGTAGGCTATATAAGGGTGGTGAGTGGAGGGAGACCTGAGCATCCGTCCCTGACCTGAGCAAGGTTGCAGAGAGCGGAACGCCAGCGCACAAGTCTCGGGACCATGGCCCCTGGAGTAGTGCTGAAGGCTGCTTCAATGCCCTCGGGGGGTGAGTCTCATTTCAAGGTCCTTGGCAGATACAGAGGTTCTCAGCGGAATGCAGAAGGGGCTTTGTATGTGCCAGGGAAATCGTCAGCCCGGCCACAGAACGAGCCCCAGCTGGACGAGGATTTGGCTGCAGGGCAAACAGAGCTGGCTGCCGGAGGGCAAGCTTCTCTGAGCTGGATGGAACCTTACGGCATCGGGGCTGGTCTGCAGAACCTGGGGAACGCCTGCTACATGAATGCAGCCCTCCAGTGTCTGACATACACCCCGCCACTCGCCAACTATCTGCTGTCGCAGGAGCACTCCCGCACGTGCCAGCGTCGTTCAGAGCTCTGCACGCTCTGTGCTCTGGAAAGTCACTTTACTTGGGCCCTACACAGTCCCGGCCACGTGATCCAGCCCTGTCAGGCATTGGCTGCTGGCTTTCACAGAAACCGCCAAGAAGATGCCCACGAGTTTCTGATGTTCGTGCTCGATGCCCTCAGGGCAGCAGGTCTGCCTGGCCTCAACTGCGAGGTGGGGCCCACTGAGGACCAGCCTCTAAGCCATCAGCTAGCTGGAGGCCGCTGGAGGTCTCGAGTCACATGTCTCCAGTGCCGAGGCACTTCAGACACATGGGACCCATACCTGGACATTGTGCTGGATATCCAGGCCGCCAAGGATGTGCAGGAAGCCTTGCGGCATTTGGTGAGCCCGGAAGAGCTGGACGGGGACAATGCCTATGATTGTGCTGCCTGCCTCAAGAAGACGCCTGCCTCCCGCACACTCACCTTGCACACGTGTGGGGATGTGCTCATCTTGGTCTTGAAACGCTTTTCTGACTTCACGCGTGACAAGATGGCGAAGCCCGTGCACTATCCTGACTGCTTGGACATGAGGCCTTACCTGTCTCGGCAGAATGGGGGGCCGCTGGAGTACAGGCTCTATGCTGTCCTTGTGCACGTGGGCTTGCGTCGTGACAGAGGGCATTACCTGTGCTACGTGAAAGCTGGCAACGGCCGCTGGTATCAGATGGATGACGCGAAGGTCACTGCCTGTGGCCTGACTTTGGCCTTGAAGCAAAGTGCCTACGTGCTTTTCTATGTGCGCAAGGGTGAATGGGATGGCGCCAATGGGCAAGTGCCACGGGGCCAGGGAGCGCCAGGCTCTGGGCCTCGAGAGAGACACGCAAGTACCCCAGGGGAGCCTGCAAAACATTCCAACCTGGAAGCAGAAGAAGACTGGCAGCACTTGGAGTGGAGAACGCAGGAACTCAGCTTAGATGAGTGGAAATCCCTGCAAGAGCAGCAGCGGCCCAAGGGCTCCTTCAACCTCAGGCGAGTGGAGCCCGGCCTGCCAAGCACTGCAGTCCTGATTCATCAGGCACGATCCAGCGTGCAGCCGACGAGCCATCCCGCACCACAGGAACGCTCCTGGCAGCGCAGCTCAGCTGGCACGCCAACGCATCAGCTGCCCGAGAATGCCAGCCAGCTCCCCGGGCTGGCAAGCAGAGGCAGAGCCAGAGCTCCCAAGAGGAAGAACAAACACGCAAAGAGGCCGCTCCTACAATTCTAGTCGCTTCCCTCCTGGCGGGAGCCTTTGCCGAGCCTTGCTTGGTGGTAGGGGAGTGCACATCCGCGGGGGTGGGCCAGCACCTGCAAGGAGATTGCGGGTGGCGATCTCATCCCTCAATAAAGGACATACTTTTCATGCGTGCATCAACAAGGAGAGACACTATCTTTCTTGGTTCATGCGTATGTTTACTGATGAATCAGTGGATAGAACACGCACACACACACTCAGGCACACACACATGCACACACGCAACATTGGCTGGACCTACTTGGTCTGGAAAGGGCATCGCAAACACGTAGTGGGGCATACAGGCAGCGAGCCCCATGGCTCCATCACGGAAAGCCAGATGGAGCTGAGAATCTATAGGGAATCCTCAGCCAGCTCTTGTCTTCGGAAACAAGGGCTCCCCGTGCACCTAGGCCTTGGGGAACCCAAGATGACAAGTTGTGAGTGGGATGAGGGGAACTCAGTGGGGCAGGGGATTTGGGCCTTCATCAATGCGTCAATGAATCAATAAATTCATATTGAAAAAGGAAACCAAGCCTTGTCTTCTAAGTCAGAGTGATAATTAGGAGTTCACTGTGATCACTGATCGAGCGATTGATCGATGCTTTGATAGGTGGAAGGAAGGATGGATGGATGGATGGATGGATGGATGGATGGATTCACCATTTCTCCGAGAGACAGAAAGAGAGTCAGAAATGAGAGAAAGGGGAGAGAGAGAGACAGAGAGAAGAATGGAGACACTGAGTCTCTCAGGTACACTGGTTCTCTCGCCCATTCCCATCACAAGCTGAAGCGCAGAGGCAGGCCCCGACGGCCGAGCCAGTAGCTTCTTCTGGGTGTCTTCGTTGGCGGCAGGGAGCCGAGTCTTTGGGCCATGCTTTACTGCATTCCCTGGCCACAAGCAGGGAGCTGGCCGGAAAGAGGATCAGCCCGAGCATAGACAGGCACCTGTGTGGGTAGCCGGCCATGCAAGACAGAGGCTGTGGCCTCAAATCCTATGAAGAGTGTTTTCAGCGTGAGGGGATTTTAAGCTCTGCTGGTGGGATTGAAACGGAACCAGTCTCCCCTCCCCCCATATACATGTCTCCAAACCCTCACTTTCTCTTGCACACACGCACACACACAAGCAAACACACACACACTTTGACATGAAGTTGTACTTTCACCAAAGCTGCAGGACATCCAAGCGTTCCATCACACTTAGTTGTTGTTGTTTGTGAAATCTCTGGCATCAATCATGCCATCATCCCACGTGGGTTGCAATGTGGCCAGAGAGCGAGGTGATGATGCTAAGTCCATCGCCTCCCAGTGCTGTGGAGAAGAGCAGGTGATGTGAGAAGCCATGAGGGAGGCTGCCCCACCCTCAGCCCTCTGACCATTTCCGGACTTGAAGCTGATTGGTGGAGCTGGCCGGTGGGGGGCGGGTGCGCAGGTCGTGTAGGCTATATAAGGGTGGTGAGTGGAGGGAGACCTGAGCATCCGTCCCTGACCTGAGCAAGGTTGCAGAGAGCGGAACGCCAGCGCACAAGTCTCGGGACCATGGCCCCTGGAGTAGTGCTGAAGGCTGCTTCAATGCCCTCGGGGGGTGAGTCTCATTTCAAGGTCCTTGGCAGATACAGAGGTTCTCAGCGGAATGCAGAAGGGGCTTTGTATGTGCCAGGGAAATCGTCAGCCCGGCCACAGAACGAGCCCCAGCTGGACGAGGATTTGGCTGCAGGGCAAACAGAGCTGGCTGCCGGAGGGCAAGCTTCTCTGAGCTGGATGGAACCTTACGGCATCGGGGCTGGTCTGCAGAACCTGGGGAACGCCTGCTACATGAATGCAGCCCTCCAGTGTCTGACATACACCCCGCCACTCGCCAACTATCTGCTGTCGCAGGAGCACTCCCGCACGTGCCAGCGTCGTTCAGAGCTCTGCACGCTCTGTGCTCTGGAAAGTCACTTTACTTGGGCCCTACACAGTCCCGGCCACGTGATCCAGCCCTGTCAGGCATTGGCTGCTGGCTTTCACAGAAACCGCCAAGAAGATGCCCACGAGTTTCTGATGTTCGCGCTCGATGCCCTCAGGGCAGCAGGTCTGCCTGGCCTCAACTGCGAGGTGGGGCCCACTGAGGACCAGCCTCTAAGCCATCAGCTAGCTGGAGGCCGCTGGAGGTCTCGAGTCACATGTCTCCAGTGCCGAGGCACTTCAGACACATGGGACCCATACCTGGACATTGTGCTGGATATCCAGGCCGCCAAGGATGTGCAGGAAGCCTTGCGGCATTTGGTGAGCCCGGAAGAGCTGGACGGGGACAACGCCTATGATTGTGCTGCCTGCCTCAAGAAGACGCCTGCCTCCCGCACACTCACCTTGCACACGTGTGGGGATGTGCTCATCTTGGTCTTGAAACGCTTTTCTGACTTCACGCGTGACAAGATGGCGAAGCCCGTGCATTATCCTGACTGCTTGGACATGAGGCCTTACCTGTCTCGGCAGAATGGGGGGCCGCTGGAGTACAGGCTCTATGCTGTCCTTGTGCACGTGGGCTTGCGTCGTGACAGAGGGCATTACCTGTGCTACGTGAAAGCTGGCAACGGCCGCTGGTATCAGATGGATGACGCGAAGGTCACTGCCTGTGGCCTGACTTTGGCCTTGAAGCAAAGTGCCTACGTGCTTTTCTATGTGCGCAAGGGTGAATGGGATGGCGCCAATGGGCAAGTGCCACGGGGCCAGGGAGCGCCAGGCTCTGGGCCTCGAGAGAGACACGCAAGTACCCCAGGGGAGCCTGCAAAGCATTCCAACCTGGAAGCGGAAGAAGACTGGCAGCACTTGGAGTGGAGAACGCAGGAACTCAGCTTAGATGAGTGGAAATCCCTGCAAGAGCAGCAGCGGCCCAAGGGCTCCTTCAACCTCAGGCGAGTGGAGCCCGGCCTGCCAAGCACTGCAGTCCTGATTCATCAGGCACGATCCAGCGTGCAGCCGACGAGCCATCCTGCACCACAGGAACGCTCCTGGCAGCGCAGCTCAGCTGGCACGCCAACGCATCAGCTGCCCGAGAATGCCAGCCAGCTCCCCGGGCTGGCAAGCAGAGGCAGAGCCAGAGCTCCCAAGAGGAAGAACAAACACGCAAAGAGGCCGCTCCTACAATTCTAGTTGCTTCCCTCCTGGCGGGAGCCTTTGCCGAGCCTTGCTTGGTGGTAGGGGAGTGCACATCCGCGGGGGTGGGCCAGCACCTGCAAGGAGATTGCGGGTGGCGATCTCATCCCTCAATAAAGGACATACTTTTCATGCGTGCATCAACAAGGAGAGACACTATCTTTCTTGGTTCATGCGTATGTTTACTGATGAATCAGTGGATAGAACACGCACACACACACTCAGGCACACACACATGCACACACGCAACATTGGCTGGACCTACTTGGTCTGGAAAGGGCATCGCAAACACGTTGTGGGGCATACAGGCAGCGAGCCCCATGGCTCCATCACGGAAAGCCAGATGGAGCTGAGAGTCTATAGGGAATCCTCAGCCAGCTCTTGTCTTTGGAAACAAGGGCTCCCCGTGCACCTAGGCCTTGGGGAACCCAAGATGACAAGTTGTGAGTGCGATGAGGGGAACTCAGTGGGGCAGGGGATTTGGGCCTTCATCAATGCGTCAATGAATCAATAAATTCATATTGAAAAAGGAAACCAAGCCTTGTCTTCTAAGTCAGAGTGATAATTAGGAGTTCACTGTGATCACTGATCGAGCGATTGATCGATGCTTTGATAGGTGGAAGGAAGGAAGGAAGGATGGATGGATGGATGGATGGATGGATGGATGTATTCACCATTTCTCCGAGAGACAGAAAGAAAGTCAGAAATGAGAGAAAGGGGAGAGAGAGAGACAGAGAGAAGAATGGAGACACTGAGTCTCTCAGGTACACTGGTTCTCTCGCCCATTCCCATCACAAGCTGAAGCGCAGAGGCAGGCCCCGACGGCCGAGCCAGTAGCTTCTTCTGGGTGTCTTCGTTGGCGGCAGGGAGCCGAGTCTTTGGGCCATGCTTTACTGCATTCCCTGGCCACAAGCAGGGAGCTGGCCGGAAAGAGGATCAGCCCGAGCATAGACAGGCACCTGTGTGGGTAGCCGGCCATGCAAGACAGAGGCTGTGGCCTCAAATCCTATGAAGAGTGTTTTCAGCGTGAGGGGATTTTAAGCTCTGCTGGTGGGATTGAAACGGAACCAGTCTCCCCTCCCCCCATATACATGTCTCCAAACCCTCACTTTCTCTTGCACACACGCACACACACAAGCAAACACACACACACTTTGACATGAAGTTGTACTTTCACCAAAGCTGCAGGACATCCAAGCGTTCCATCACACTTAGTTGTTGTTGTTTGTGAAATCTCTGGCATCAATCATGCCATCATCCCACGTGGGTTGCAATGTGGCCAGAGAGCGAGGTGATGATGCTAAGTCCTTCGCCTCCCAGTGCTGTGGAGAAGAGCAGGTGATGTGAGAAGCCATGAGGGAGGCTGCCCCACCCTCAGCCCTCTGACCATTTCCGGACTTGAAGCTGATTGGTGGAGCTGGCCGGTGGGGGGCGGGTGCGCAGGTCGTGTAGGCTATATAAGGGTGGTGAGTGGAGGGAGACCTGAGCATCCGTCCCTGACCTGAGCAAGGTTGCAGAGAGTGGAACGCCAGCGCACAAGTCTCGGGACCATGGCCCCTGGAGTAGTGCTGAAGGCTGCTTCAATGCCCTCGGGGGGTGAGTCTCATTTCAAGGTCCTTGGCAGATACAGAGGTTCTCAGCGGAATGCAGAAGGGGCTTTGTATGTGCCAGGGAAATCGTCAGCCCGGCCACAGAACGAGCCCCAGCTGGACGAGGATTTGGCTGCAGGGCAAACAGAGCTGGCTGCCGGAGGGCAAGCTTCTCTGAGCTGGATGGAACCTTACGGCATCGGGGCTGGTCTGCAGAACCTGGGGAACGCCTGCTACATGAATGCAGCCCTCCAGTGTCTGACATACACCCCGCCACTCGCCAACTATCTGCTGTCGCAGGAGCACTCCCGCACGTGCCAGCGTCGTTCAGAGCTCTGCACGCTCTGTGCTCTGGAAAGTCACGTTACTTGGGCCCTACACAGTCCCGGCCACGTGATCCAGCCCTGTCAGGCATTGGCTGCTGGCTTTCACAGAAACCGCCAAGAAGATGCCCACGAGTTTCTGATGTTCGCGCTCGATGCCCTCAGGGCAGCAGGTCTGCCTGGCCTCAACTGCGAGGTGGGGCCCACTGAGGACCAGCCTCTAAGCCATCAGCTAGCTGGAGGCCGCTGGAGGTCTCGAGTCACATGTCTCCAGTGCCGAGGCACTTCAGACACATGGGACCCATACCTGGACATTGTGCTGGATATCCAGGCCGCCAAGGATGTGCAGGAAGCCTTGCGGCATTTGGTGAGCCCGGAAGAGCTGGACGGGGACAACGCCTATGATTGTGCTGCCTGCCTCAAGAAGACGCCTGCCTCCCGCACACTCACCTTGCACACGTGTGGGGATGTGCTCATCTTGGTCTTGAAACGCTTTTCTGACTTCACGCGTGACAAGATGGCGAAGCCCGTGCATTATCCTGACTGCTTGGACATGAGGCCTTACCTGTCTCGGCAGAATGGGGGGCCACTGGAGTACAGGCTCTATGCTGTCCTTGTGCACGTGGGCTTGCGTCGTGACAGAGGGCATTACCTGTGCTACGTGAAAGCTGGCAACGGCCGCTGGTATCAGATGGATGACGCGAAGGTCACTGCCTGTGGCCTGACTTTGGCCTTGAAGCAAAGTGCCTACGTGCTTTTCTATGTGCGCAAGGGTGAATGGGATGGCGCCAATGGGCAAGTGCCACGGGGCCAGGGAGCGCCAGGCTCTGGGCCTCGAGAGAGACACGCAAGTACCCCAGGGGAGCCTGCAAAGCATTCCAACCTGGAAGCGGAAGAAGACTGGCAGCACTTGGAGTGGAGAACGCAGGAACTCAGCTTAGATGAGTGGAAATCCCTGCAAGAGCAGCAGCGGCCCAAGGGCTCCTTCAACCTCAGGCGAGTGGAGCCCGGCCTGCCAAGCACTGCAGTCCTGATTCATCAGGCACGATCCAGCGTGCAGCCGACGAGCCATCCTGCACCACAGGAACGCTCCTGGCAGCGCAGCTCAGCTGGCACGCCAACGCATCAGCTGCCCGAGAATGCCAGCCAGCTCCCCGGGCTGGCAAGCAGAGGCAGAGCCAGAGCTCCCAAGAGGAAGAACAAACACGCAAAGAGGCCGCTCCTACAATTCTAGTCGCTTCCCTCCTGGCGGGAGCCTTTGCCGAGCCTTGCTTGGTGGTAGGGGAGTGCACATTCGCGGGGGTGGGCCAGCACCTGCAAGGAGATTGCGGGTGGCGATCTCATCCCTCAATAAAGGACATACTTTTCATGCGTGCATCAACAAGGAGAGACACTATCTTTCTTGGTTCATGCGTATGTTTACTGATGAATCAGTGGATAGAACACGCACACACACACTCAGGCACACACACATGCACACACGCAACATTGGCTGGACCTACTTGGTCTGGAAAGGGCATCGCAAACACGTTGTGGGGCACACAGGCAGCGAGCCCCATGGCTCCATCACGGAAAGCCAGATGGAGCTGAGAGTCTATAGGGAATCCTCAGCCAGCTCTTGTCTTTGGAAACAAGGGCTCCCCGTGCACCTAGGCCTTGGGGAACCCAAGATGACAAGTTGTGAGTGGGATGAGGGGAACTCAGTGGGGCAGGGGATTTGGGCCTTCATCAATGCGTCAATGAATCAATAAATTCATATTGAAAAAGGAAACCAAGCCTTGTCTTCTAAGTCAGAGTGATAATTAGAAGTTCACTGATGATCACTGATCGAGCGATTGATCGATGCTTTGATAGGTGGAAGGAAGGAAGGAAGGAAGGATGGATGGATGGATTGATGGATGGATGGATGGATGTATTCACCATTTCTCCGAGAGACAGAAAGAGAGTCAGAAATGAGAGAAAGGGGAGAGAGAGAGACAGAGAGAAGAATGGAGACACTGAGTCTCTCAGGTACACTGGTTCTCTCGCCCATTCCCATCACAAGCTGAAGCGCAGAGGCAGGCCCCGACGGCCGAGCCAGTAGCTTCTTCTGGGTGTCTTCATTGGCGGCAGGGAGCCGAGTCTTTGGGCCATGCTTTACTGCATTCCCTGGCCACAAGCAGGGAGCTGGCCGGAAAGAGGATCAGCCCGAGCATAGACAGGCACCTGTGTGGGTAGCCGGCCATGCAAGACAGAGGCTGTGGCCTCAAATCCTATGAAGAGTGTTTTCAGCGTGAGGGGATTTTAAGCTCTGCTGGTGGGATTGAAACGGAACCAGTCTCCCCTCCCCCCATATACATGTCTCCAAACCCTCACTTTCTCTTGCACACACGCACACACACAAGCAAACACACACACACTTTGACATGAAGTTGTACTTTCACCAAAGCTGCAGGACATCCAAGCGTTCCATCACACTTAGTTGTTGTTGCTTGTGAAATCTCTGGCATCAATCATGCCATCATCCCACGTGGGTTGCAATGTGGCCAGAGAGCGAGGTGATGATGCTAAGTCCATCGCCTCCCAGTGCTGTGGAGAAGAGCAGGTGATGTGAGAAGCCATGAGGGAGGCTGCCCCACCCTCAGCCCTCTGACCATTTCCGGACTTGAAGCTGATTGGTGGAGCTGGCCGGTGGGGGGCGGGTGCGCAGGTCATGTAGGCTATATAAGGGTGGTGAGTGGAGGGAGACCTGAGCATCCGTCCCTGACCTGAGCAAGGTTGCAGAGAGTGGAACGCCAGCGCACAAGTCTCGGGACCATGGCCCCTGGAGTAGTGCTGAAGGCTGCTTCAATGCCCTCGGGGGGTGAGTCTCATTTCAAGGTCCTTGGCAGATACAGAGGTTCTCAGCGGAATGCAGAAGGGGCTTTGTATGTGCCAGGGAAATCGTCAGCCCGGCCACAGAACGAGCCCCAGCTGGACGAGGATTTGGCTGCAGGGCAAACAGAGCTGGCTGCCGGAGGGCAAGCTTCTCTGAGCTGGATGGAACCTTACGGCATCGGGGCTGGTCTGCAGAACCTGGGGAACGCCTGCTACATGAATGCAGCCCTCCAGTGTCTGACATACACCCCGCCACTCGCCAACTATCTGCTGTCGCAGGAGCACTCCCGCACGTGCCAGCGTCGTTCAGAGCTCTGCACGCTCTGTGCTCTGGAAAGTCACTTTACTTGGGCCCTACACAGTCCCGGCCACGTGATCCAGCCCTGTCAGGCATTGGCTGCTGGCTTTCACAGAAACCGCCAAGAAGATGCCCACGAGTTTCTGATGTTCGCGCTCGATGCCCTCAGGGCAGCAGGTCTGCCTGGCCTCAACTGCGAGGTGGGGCCCACTGAGGACCAGCCTCTAAGCCATCAGCTAGCTGGAGGCCGCTGGAGGTCTCGAGTCACATGTCTCCAGTGCCGAGGCACTTCAGACACATGGGACCCATACCTGGACATTGTGCTGGATATCCAGGCCGCCAAGGATGTGCAGGAAGCCTTGCGGCATTTGGTGAGCCCGGAAGAGCTGGACGGGGACAACGCCTATGATTGTGCTGCCTGCCTCAAGAAGACGCCTGCCTCCCGCACACTCACCTTGCACACGTGTGGGGATGTGCTCATCTTGGTCTTGAAACGCTTTTCTGACTTCACGCGTGACAAGATGGCGAAGCCCGTGCATTATCCTGACTGCTTGGACATGAGGCCTTACCTGTCTCGGCAGAATGGGGGGCCGCTGGAGTACAGGCTCTATGCTGTCCTTGTGCACGTGGGCTTGCGTCGTGACAGAGGGCATTACCTGTGCTACGTGAAAGCTGGCAACGGCCGCTGGTATCAGATGGATGACGCGAAGGTCACTGCCTGTGGCCTGACTTTGGCCTTGAAGCAAAGTGCCTACGTGCTTTTCTATGTGCGCAAGGGTGAATGGGATGGCGCCAATGGGCAAGTGCCACAGGGCCAGGGAGCGCCAGGCTCTGGGCCTCGAGAGAGACACGCAAGTACCCCAGGGGAGCCTGCAAAGCATTCCAACCTGGAAGCGGAAGAAGACTGGCAGCACTTGGAGTGGAGAACGCAGGAACTCAGCTTAGATGAGTGGAAATCCCTGCAAGAGCAGCAGCGGCCCAAGGGCTCCTTCAACCTCAGGCGAGTGGAGCCCGGCCTGCCAAGCACTGCAGTCCTGATTCATCAGGCACGATCCAGCGTGCAGCCGACGAGCCATCCTGCACCACAGGAACGCTCCTGGCAGCGCAGCTCAGCTGGCACGCCAACGCATCAGCTGCCCGAGAATGCCAGCCAGCTCCCCGGGCTGGCAAGCAGAGGCAGAGCCAGAGCTCCCAAGAGGAAGAACAAACACGCAAAGAGGCCGCTCCTACAATTCTAGTTGCTTCCCTCCTGGCGGGAGCCTTTGCCGAGCCTTGCTTGGTGGTAGGGGAGTGCACATCCGCGGGGGTGGGCCAGCACCTGCAAGGAGATTGCGGGTGGCGATCTCATCCCTCAATAAAGGACATACTTTTCATGCGTGCATCAACAAGGAGAGACACTATCTTTCTTGGTTCATGCGTATGTTTACTGATGAATCAGTGGATAGAACACGCACACACACACTCAGGCACACACACATGCACACACGCAACATTGGCTGGACCTACTTGGTCTGGAAAGGGCATCGCAAACACGTTGTGGGGCACACAGGCAGCGAGCCCCATGGCTCCATCACGGAAAGCCAGATGGAGCTGAGAGTCTATAGGGAATCCTCAGCCAGCTCTTGTCTTTGGAAACAAGGGCTCCCCGTGCACCTAGGCCTTGGGGAACCCAAGATGACAAGTTGTGAGTGGGATGAGGGGAACTCAGTGGGGCAGGGGATTTGGGCCTTCATCAATGCGTCAATGAATCAATAAATTCATATTGAAAAAGGAAACCAAGCCTTGTCTTCTAAGTCAGAGTGATAATTAGGAGTTCACTGTGATCACTGATCGAGCGATTGATCGATGCTTTGATAGGTGGAAGGAAGGAAGGAAGGATGGATGGATGGATGGATGGATGGATGGATGTATTCACCATTTCTCCGAGAGACAGAAAGAAAGTCAGAAATGAGAGAAAGGGGAGAGAGAGAGACAGAGAGAAGAATGGAGACACTGAGTCTCTCAGGTACACTGGTTCTCTCGCCCATTCCCATCACAAGCTGAAGCGCAGAGGCAGGCCCCGACGGCCGAGCCAGTAGCTTCTTCTGGGTGTCTTCGTTGGCGGCAGGGAGCCGAGTCTTTGGGCCATGCTTTACTGCATTCCCTGGCCACAAGCAGGGAGCTGGCCGGAAAGAGGATCAGCCCGAGCATAGACAGGCACCTGTGTGGGTAGCCGGCCATGCAAGACAGAGGCTGTGGCCTCAAATCCTATGAAGAGTGTTTTCAGCGTGAGGGGATTTTAAGCTCTGCTGGTGGGAATGAAACGGAACCAGTCTCCCCTCCCCCCATATACATGTCTCCAAACCCTCACTTTCTCTTGCACACACGCACACACACAAGCAAACACACACACACTTTGACATGAAGTTGTACTTTCACCAAAGCTGCAGGACATCCAAGCGTTCCATCACACTTAGTTGTTGTTGTTTGTGAAATCTCTGGCATCAATCATGCCATCATCCCACGTGGGTTGCAATGTGGCCAGAGAGCGAGGTGATGATGCTAAGTCCTTCGCCTCCCAGTGCTGTGGAGAAGAGCAGGTGATGTGAGAAGCCATGAGGGAGGCTGCCCCACCCTCAGCCCTCTGACCATTTCCGGACTTGAAGCTGATTGGTGGAGCTGGCCGGTGGGGGGCGGGTGCGCAGGTCGTGTAGGCTATATAAGGGTGGTGAGTGGAGGGAGACCTGAGCATCCGTCCCTGACCTGAGCAAGGTTGCAGAGAGTGGAACGCCAGCGCACAAGTCTCGGGACCATGGCCCCTGGAGTAGTGCTGAAGGCTGCTTCAATGCCCTCGGGGGGTGAGTCTCATTTCAAGGTCCTTGGCAGATACAGAGGTTCTCAGCGGAATGCAGAAGGGGCTTTGTATGTGCCAGGGAAATCGTCAGCCCGGCCACAGAACGAGCCCCAGCTGGACGAGGATTTGGCTGCAGGGCAAACAGAGCTGGCTGCCGGAGGGCAAGCTTCTCTGAGCTGGATGGAACCTTACGGCATCGGGGCTGGTCTGCAGAACCTGGGGAACGCCTGCTACATGAATGCAGCCCTCCAGTGTCTGACATACACCCCGCCACTCGCCAACTATCTGCTGTCGCAGGAGCACTCCCGCACGTGCCAGCGTCGTTCAGAGCTCTGCACGCTCTGTGCTCTGGAAAGTCACGTTACTTGGGCCCTACACAGTCCCGGCCACGTGATCCAGCCCTGTCAGGCATTGGCTGCTGGCTTTCACAGAAACCGCCAAGAAGATGCCCACGAGTTTCTGATGTTCGCGCTCGATGCCCTCAGGGCAGCAGGTCTGCCTGGCCTCAACTGCGAGGTGGGGCCCACTGAGGACCAGCCTCTAAGCCATCAGCTAGCTGGAGGCCGCTGGAGGTCTCGAGTCACATGTCTCCAGTGCCGAGGCACTTCAGACACATGGGACCCATACCTGGACATTGTGCTGGATATCCAGGCCGCCAAGGATGTGCAGGAAGCCTTGCGGCATTTGGTGAGCCCGGAAGAGCTGGACGGGGACAACGCCTATGATTGTGCTGCCTGCCTCAAGAAGACGCCTGCCTCCCGCACACTCACCTTGCACACGTGTGGGGATGTGCTCATCTTGGTCTTGAAACGCTTTTCTGACTTCACGCGTGACAAGATGGCGAAGCCCGTGCATTATCCTGACTGCTTGGACATGAGGCCTTACCTGTCTCGGCAGAATGGGGGGCCACTGGAGTACAGGCTCTATGCTGTCCTTGTGCACGTGGGCTTGCGTCGTGACAGAGGGCATTACCTGTGCTACATGAAAGCTGGCAACGGCCGCTGGTATCAGATGGATGACGCGAAGGTCACTGCCTGTGGCCTGACTTTGGCCTTGAAGCAAAGTGCCTACGTGCTTTTCTATGTGCGCAAGGGTGAATGGGATGGCGCCAATGGGCAAGTGCCACGGGGCCAGGGAGCGCCAGGCTCTGGGCCTCGAGAGAGACACGCAAGTACCCCAGGGGAGCCTGCAAAGCATTCCAACCTGGAAGCGGAAGAAGACTGGCAGCACTTGGAGTGGAGAACGCAGGAACTCAGCTTAGATGAGTGGAAATCCCTGCAAGAGCAGCAGCGGCCCAAGGGCTCCTTCAACCTCAGGCGAGTGGAGCCCGGCCTGCCAAGCACTGCAGTCCTGATTCATCAGGCACGATCCAGCGTGCAGCCGACGAGCCATCCTGCACCACAGGAACGCTCCTGGCAGCGCAGCTCAGCTGGCACGCCAACGCATCAGCTGCCCGAGAATGCCAGCCAGCTCCCCGGGCTGGCAAGCAGAGGCAGAGCCAGAGCTCCCAAGAGGAAGAACAAACACGCAAAGAGGCCGCTCCTACAATTCTAGTCGCTTCCCTCCTGGCGGGAGCCTTTGCCGAGCCTTGCTTGGTGGTAGGGGAGTGCACATTCGCGGGGGTGGGCCAGCACCTGCAAGGAGATTGCGGGTGGCGATCTCATCCCTCAATAAAGGACATACTTTTCATGCGTGCATCAACAAGGAGAGACACTATCTTTCTTGGTTCATGCGTATGTTTACTGATGAATCAGTGGATAGAACACGCACACACACACTCAGGCACACACACATGCACACACGCAACATTGGCTGGACCTACTTGGTCTGGAAAGGGCATCGCAAACACGTTGTGGGGCACACAGGCAGCGAGCCCCATGGCTCCATCACGGAAAGCCAGATGGAGCTGAGAGTCTATAGGGAATCCTCAGCCAGCTCTTGTCTTTGGAAACAAGGGCTCCCCGTGCACCTAGGCCTTGGGGAACCCAAGATGACAAGTTGTGAGTGCGATGAGGGGAACTCAGTGGGGCAGGGGATTTGGGCCTTCATCAATGCGTCAATGAATCAATAAATTCATATTGAAAAAGGAAACCAAGCCTTGTCTTCTAAGTCAGAGTGATAATTAGGAGTTCACTGATGATCACTGATCGAGCGATTGATCGATGCTTTGATAGGTGGAAGGAAGGAAGGAAGGAAGGATGGATGGATGGATTGATGGATGGATGGATGGATGTATTCACCATTTCTCCGAGAGACAGAAAGAGAGTCAGAAATGAGAGAAAGGGGAGAGAGAGAGACAGAGAGAAGAATGGAGACACTGAGTCTCTCAGGTACACTGGTTCTCTCGCCCATTCCCATCACAAGCTGAAGCGCAGAGGCAGGCCCCGACGGCCGAGCCAGTAGCTTCTTCTGGGTGTCTTCATTGGCGGCAGGGAGCCGAGTCTTTGGGCCATGCTTTACTGCATTCCCTGGCCACAAGCAGGGAGCTGGCCGGAAAGAGGATCAGCCCGAGCATAGACAGGCACCTGTGTGGGTAGCCGGCCATGCAAGACAGAGGCTGTGGCCTCAAATCCTATGAAGAGTGTTTTCAGCGTGAGGGGATTTTAAGCTCTGCTGGTGGGATTGAAACGGAACCAGTCTCCCCTCCCCCCATATACATGTCTCCAAACCCTCACTTTCTCTTGCACACACGCACACACACAAGCAAACACACACACACTTTGACATGAAGTTGTACTTTCACCAAAGCTGCAGGACATCCAAGCGTTCCATCACACTTAGTTGTTGTTGCTTGTGAAATCTCTGGCATCAATCATGCCATCATCCCACGTGGGTTGCAATGTGGCCAGAGAGCGAGGTGATGATGCTAAGTCCATCGCCTCCCAGTGCTGTGGAGAAGAGCAGGTGATGTGAGAAGCCATGAGGGAGGCTGCCCCACCCTCAGCCCTCTGACCATTTCCGGACTTGAAGCTGATTGGTGGAGCTGGCCGGTGGGGGGCGGGTGCGCAGGTCGTGTAGGCTATATAAGGGTGGTGAGTGGAGGGAGACCTGAGCATCCGTCCCTGACCTGAGCAAGGTTGCAGAGAGTGGAACGCCAGCGCACAAGTCTCGGGACCATGGCCCCTGGAGTAGTGCTGAAGGCTGCTTCAATGCCCTCGGGGGGTGAGTCTCATTTCAAGGTCCTTGGCAGATACAGAGGTTCTCAGCGGAATGCAGAAGGGGCTTTGTATGTGCCAGGGAAATCGTCAGCCCGGCCACAGAACGAGCCCCAGCTGGACGAGGATTTGGCTGCAGGGCAAACAGAGCTGGCTGCCGGAGGGCAAGCTTCTCTGAGCTGGATGGAACCTTACGGCATCGGGGCTGGTCTGCAGAACCTGGGGAACGCCTGCTACATGAATGCAGCCCTCCAGTGTCTGACATACACCCCGCCACTCGCCAACTATCTGCTGTCGCAGGAGCACTCCCGCACGTGCCAGCGTCGTTCAGAGCTCTGCACGCTCTGTGCTCTGGAAAGTCACGTTACTTGGGCCCTACACAGTCCCGGCCACGTGATCCAGCCCTGTCAGGCATTGGCTGCTGGCTTTCACAGAAACCGCCAAGAAGATGCCCACGAGTTTCTGATGTTCGCGCTCGATGCCCTCAGGGCAGCAGGTCTGCCTGGCCTCAACTGCGAGGTGGGGCCCACTGAGGACCAGCCTCTAAGCCATCAGCTAGCTGGAGGCCGCTGGAGGTCTCGAGTCACATGTCTCCAGTGCCGAGGCACTTCAGACACATGGGACCCATACCTGGACATTGTGCTGGATATCCAGGCCGCCAAGGATGTGCAGGAAGCCTTGCGGCATTTGGTGAGCCCGGAAGAGCTGGACGGGGACAATGCCTATGATTGTGCTGCCTGCCTCAAGAAGACGCCTGCCTCCCGCACACTCACCTTGCACACGTGTGGGGATGTGCTCATCTTGGTCTTGAAACGCTTTTCTGACTTCACGCGTGACAAGATGGCGAAGCCCGTGCATTATCCTGACTGCTTGGACATGAGGCCTTACCTGTCTCGGCAGAATGGGGGGCCGCTGGAGTACAGGCTCTATGCTGTCCTTGTGCACGTGGGCTTGCGTCGTGACAGAGGGCATTACCTGTGCTACGTGAAAGCTGGCAACGGCCGCTGGTATCAGATGGATGACGCGAAGGTCACTGCCTGTGGCCTGACTTTGGCCTTGAAGCAAAGTGCCTACGTGCTTTTCTATGTGCGCAAGGGTGAATGGGATGGCGCCAATGGGCAAGTGCCACGGGGCCAGGGAGCGCCAGGCTCTGGGCCTCGAGAGAGACACGCAAGTACCCCAGGGGAGCCTGCAAAGCATTCCAACCTGGAAGCGGAAGAAGACTGGCAGCACTTGGAGTGGAGAACGCAGGAACTCAGCTTAGATGAGTGGAAATCCCTGCAAGAGCAGCAGCGGCCCAAGGGCTCCTTCAACCTCAGGCGAGTGGAGCCCGGCCTGCCAAGCACTGCAGTCCTGATTCATCAGGCACGATCCAGCGTGCAGCCGACGAGCCATCCTGCACCACAGGAACGCTCCTGGCAGCGCAGCTCAGCTGGCACGCCAACGCATCAGCTGCCCGAGAATGCCAGCCAGCTCCCCGGGCTGGCAAGCAGAGGCAGAGCCAGAGCTCCCAAGAGGAAGAACAAACACGCAAAGAGGCCGCTCCTACAATTCTAGTCGCTTCCCTCCTGGCGGGAGCCTTTGCCGAGCCTTGCTTGGTGGTAGGGGAGTGCACATCCGCGGGGGTGGGCCAGCACCTGCAAGGAGATTGCGGGTGGCGATCTCATCCCTCAATAAAGGACATACTTTTCATGCGTGCATCAACAAGGAGAGACACTATCTTTCTTGGTTCATGCGTATGTTTACTGATGAATCAGTGGATAGAACACGCACACACACACTCAGGCACACACACATGCACACACGCAACATTGGCTGGACCTACTTGGTCTGGAAAGGGCATCGCAAACACGTTGTGGGGCACACAGGCAGCGAGCCCCATGGCTCCATCACGGAAAGCCAGATGGAGCTGAGAGTCTATAGGGAATCCTCAGCCAGCTCTTGTCTTTGGAAACAAGGGCTCCCCGTGCACCTAGGCCTTGGGGAACCCAAGATGACAAGTTGTGAGTGCGATGAGGGGAACTCAGTGGGGCAGGGGATTTGGGCCTTCATCAATGCGTCAATGAATCAATAAATTCATATTGAAAAAGGAAACCAAGCCTTGTCTTCTAAGTCAGAGTGATAATTAGGAGTTCACTGTGATCACTGATCGAGCGATTGATCGATGCTTTGATAGGTGGAAGGAAGGATGGATGGATGGATGGATGGATGGATGGATGGATGGATTCACCATTTCTCCGAGAGACAGAAAGAGAGTCAGAAATGAGAGAAAGGGGAGAGAGAGAGACAGAGAGAAGAATGGAGACACTGAGTCTCTCAGGTACACTGGTTCTCTCGCCCATTCCCATCACAAGCTGAAGCGCAGAGGCAGGCCCCGACGGCCGAGCCCGTAGCTTCTTCTGGGTGTCTTCATTGGCGGCGGGGAGCCGAGTCTTTGGGCCATGCTTTACTGCATTCCCTGGCCACAAGCAGGGAGCTGGCCGGAAAGAGGATCAGCCCGAGCATAGACAGGCACCTGTGTGGGTAGCCGGCCATGCAAGACAGAGGCTGTGGCCTCAAATCCTATGAAGAGTGTTTTCAGCGTGAGGGGATTTTAAGCTCTGCTGGTGGGATTGAAACGGAACCAGTCTCCCCTCCCCCCATATACATGTCTCCAAACCCTCACTTTCTCTTGCACACACGCACACACACAAGCAAACACACACACACTTTGACATGAAGTTGTACTTTCACCAAAGCTGCAGGACATCCAAGCGTTCCATCACACTTAGTTGTTGTTGTTTGTGAAATCTCTGGCATCAATCATGCCATCATCCCACGTGGGTTGCAATGTGGCCAGAGAGCGAGGTGATGATGCTAAGTCCATCGCCTCCCAGTGCTGTGGAGAAGAGCAGGTGATGTGAGAAGCCATGAGGGAGGCTGCCCCACCCTCAGCCCTCTGACCATTTCCGGACTTGAAGCTGATTGGTGGAGCTGGCCGGTGGGGGGCGGGTGCGCAGGTCGTGTAGGCTATATAAGGGTGGTGAGTGGAGGGAGACCTGAGCATCCGTCCCTGACCTGAGCAAGGTTGCAGAGAGTGGAACGCCAGCGCACAAGTGTCGGGACCATGGCCCCTGGAGTAGTGCTGAAGGCTGCTTCAATGCCCTCGGGGGGTGAGTCTCATTTCAAGGTCCTTGGCAGATACAGAGGTTCTCAGCGGAATGCAGAAGGGGCTTTGTATGTGCCAGGGAAATCGTCAGCCCGGCCACAGAACGAGCCCCAGCTGGACGAGGATTTGGCTGCAGGGCAAACAGAGCTGGCTGCCGGAGGGCAAGCTTCTCTGAGCTGGATGGAACCTTACGGCATCGGGGCTGGTCTGCAGAACCTGGGGAACGCCTGCTACATGAATGCAGCCCTCCAGTGTCTGACATACACCCCGCCACTCGCCAACTATCTGCTGTCGCAGGAGCACTCCCGCACGTGCCAGCGTCGTTCAGAGCTCTGCACGCTCTGTGCTCTGGAAAGTCACTTTACTTGGGCCCTACACAGTCCCGGCCACGTGATCCAGCCCTGTCAGGCATTGGCTGCTGGCTTTCACAGAAACCGCCAAGAAGATGCCCACGAGTTTCTGATGTTCGCGCTCGATGCCCTCAGGGCAGCAGGTCTGCCTGGCCTCAACTGCGAGGTGGGGCCCACTGAGGACCAGCCTCTAAGCCATCAGCTAGCTGGAGGCCGCTGGAGGTCTCGAGTCACATGTCTCCAGTGCCGAGGCACTTCAGACACATGGGACCCATACCTGGACATTGTGCTGGATATCCAGGCCGCCAAGGATGTGCAGGAAGCCTTGCGGCATTTGGTGAGCCCGGAAGAGCTGGACGGGGACAACGCCTATGATTGTGCTGCCTGCCTCAAGAAGACGCCTGCCTCCCGCACACTCACCTTGCACACGTGTGGGGATGTGCTCATCTTGGTCTTGAAACGCTTTTCTGACTTCACGCGTGACAAGATGGCGAAGCCCGTGCATTATCCTGACTGCTTGGACATGAGGCCTTACCTGTCTCGGCAGAATGGGGGGCCGCTGGAGTACAGGCTCTATGCTGTCCTTGTGCACGTGGGCTTGCGTCGTGACAGAGGGCATTACCTGTGCTACGTGAAAGCTGGCAACGGCCGCTGGTATCAGATGGATGACGCGAAGGTCACTGCCTGTGGCCTGACTTTGGCCTTGAAGCAAAGTGCCTACGTGCTTTTCTATGTGCGCAAGGGTGAATGGGATGGCGCCAATGGGCAAGTGCCACGGGGCCAGGGAGCGCCAGGCTCTGGGCCTCGAGAGAGACACGCAAGTACCCCAGGGGAGCCTGCAAAGCATTCCAACCTGGAAGCGGAAGAAGACTGGCAGCACTTGGAGTGGAGAACGCAGGAACTCAGCTTAGATGAGTGGAAATCCCTGCAAGAGCAGCAGCGGCCCAAGGGCTCCTTCAACCTCAGGCGAGTGGAGCCCGGCCTGCCAAGCACTGCAGTCCTGATTCATCAGGCACGATCCAGCGTGCAGCCGACGAGCCATCCTGCACCACAGGAACGCTCCTGGCAGCGCAGCTCAGCTGGCACGCCAACGCATCAGCTGCCCGAGAATGCCAGCCAGCTCCCCGGGCTGGCAAGCAGAGGCAGAGCCAGAGCTCCCAAGAGGAAGAACAAACACGCAAAGAGGCCGCTCCTACAATTCTAGTTGCTTCCCTCCTGGCGGGAGCCTTTGCCGAGCCTTGCTTGGTGGTAGGGGAGTGCACATCCGCGGGGGTGGGCCAGCACCTGCAAGGAGATTGCGGGTGGCGATCTCATCCCTCAATAAAGGACATACTTTTCATGCGTGCATCAACAAGGAGAGACACTATCTTTCTTGGTTCATGCGTATGTTTACTGATGAATCAGTGGATAGAACACGCACACACACACTCAGGCACACACACATGCACACACGCAACATTGGCTGGACCTACTTGGTCTGGAAAGGGCATCGCAAACACGTTGTGGGGCATACAGGCAGCGAGCCCCATGGCTCCATCACGGAAAGCCAGATGGAGCTGAGAGTCTATAGGGAATCCTCAGCCAGCTCTTGTCTTTGGAAACAAGGGCTCCCCGTGCACCTAGGCCTTGGGGAACCCAAGATGACAAGTTGTGAGTGCGATGAGGGGAACTCAGTGGGGCAGGGGATTTGGGCCTTCATCAATGCGTCAATGAATCAATAAATTCATATTGAAAAAGGAAACCAAGCCTTGTCTTCTAAGTCAGAGTGATAATTAGGAGTTCACTGTGATCACTGATCGAGCGATTGATCGATGCTTTGATAGGTGGAAGGAAGGAAGGAAGGATGGATGGATGGATGGATGGATGGATGGATGTATTCACCATTTCTCCGAGAGACAGAAAGAGAGTCAGAAATGAGAGAAAGGGGAGAGAGAGAGAGACAGAGAGAAGAATGGAGACACTGAGTCTCTCAGGTACACTGGTTCTCTCGCCCATTCCCATCACAAGCTGAAGCGCAGAGGCAGGCCCCGATGGCCGAGCCAGTAGCTTCTTCTGGGTGTCTTCGTTGGCGGCAGGGAGCCGAGTCTTTGGGCCATGCTTTACTGCATTCCCTGGCCACAAGCAGGGAGCTGGCCGGAAAGAGGATCAGCCCGAGCATAGACAGGCACCTGTGTGGGTAGCCGGCCATGCAAGACAGAGGGTGTGGCCTCAAATCCTATGAAGAGTGTTTTCAGCGTGAGGGGATTTTAAGCTCTGCTGGTGGGATTGAAACGGAACCAGTCTCCCCTCCCCCCATATACATGCCTCCAAACCCTCACTTTCTCTTGCACACACGCACACACACAAGCAAACACACACACACTTTGACATGAAGTTGTACTTTCACCAAAGCTGCAGGACATCCAAGCGTTCCATCACACTTAGTTGTTGTTGTTTGTGAAATCTCTGGCATCAATCATGCCATCATCCCACGTGGGTTGCAATGTGGCCAGAGAGCGAGGTGATGATGCTAAGTCCATCGCCTCCCAGTGCTGTGGAGAAGAGCAGGTGATGTGAGAAGCCATGAGGGAGGCTGCCCCACCCTCAGCCCTCTGACCATTTCCGGACTTGAAGCTGATTGGTGGAGCTGGCCGGTGGGGGGCGGGTGCGCAGGTCGTGTAGGCTATATAAGGGTGGTGAGTGGAGGGAGACCTGAGCATCCGTCCCTGACCCGAGCAAGGTTGCAGAGAGCGGAACGCCAGCGCACAAGTCTCGGGACCATGGCCCCTGGAGTAGTGCTGAAGGCTGCTTCAATGCCCTCGGGGGGTGAGTCTCATTTCAAGGTCCTTGGCAGATACAGAGGTTCTCAGCGGAATGCAGAAGGGGCTTTGTATGTGCCAGGGAAATCGTCAGCCCGGCCACAGAACGAGCCCCAGCTGGACGAGGATTTGGCTGCAGGGCAAACAGAGCTGGCTGCCGGAGGGCAAGCTTCTCTGAGCTGGATGGAACCTTACGGCATCGGGGCTGGTCTGCAGAACCTGGGGAACGCCTGCTACATGAATGCAGCCCTCCAGTGTCTGACATACACCCCGCCACTCGCCAACTATCTGCTGTCGCAGGAGCACTCCCGCACGTGCCAGCGTCGTTCAGAGCTCTGCACGCTCTGTGCTCTGGAAAGTCACTTTACTTGGGCCCTACACAGTCCCGGCCACGTGATCCAGCCCTGTCAGGCATTGGCTGCTGGCTTTCACAGAAACCGCCAAGAAGATGCCCACGAGTTTCTGATGTTCGTGCTCGATGCCCTCAGGGCAGCAGGTCTGCCTGGCCTCAACTGCGAGGTGGGGCCCACTGAGGACCAGCCTCTAAGCCATCAGCTAGCTGGAGGCCGCTGGAGGTCTCGAGTCACATGTCTCCAGTGCCGAGGCACTTCAGACACATGGGACCCATACCTGGACATTGTGCTGGATATCCAGGCCGCCAAGGATGTGCAGGAAGCCTTGCGGCATTTGGTGAGCCCGGAAGAGCTGGACGGGGACAATGCCTATGATTGTGCTGCCTGCCTCAAGAAGACGCCTGCCTCCCGCACACTCACCTTGCACACGTGTGGGGATGTGCTCATCTTGGTCTTGAAACGCTTTTCTGACTTCACGCGTGACAAGATGGCGAAGCCCGTGCACTATCCTGACTGCTTGGACATGAGGCCTTACCTGTCTCGGCAGAATGGGGGGCCGCTGGAGTACAGGCTCTATGCTGTCCTTGTGCACGTGGGCTTGCGTCGTGACAGAGGGCATTACCTGTGCTACGTGAAAGCTGGCAACGGCCGCTGGTATCAGATGGATGACGCGAAGGTCACTGCCTGTGGCCTGACTTTGGCCTTGAAGCAAAGTGCCTACATGCTTTTCTATGTGCGCAAGGGTGAATGGGATGGCGCCAATGGGCAAGTGCCACGGGGCCAGGGAGCGCCAGGCTCTGGGCCTCGAGAGAGACACGCAAGTACCCCAGGGGAGCCTGCAAAACATTCCAACCTGGAAGCAGAAGAAGACTGGCAGCACTTGGAGTGGAGAACGCAGGAACTCAGCTTAGATGAGTGGAAATCCCTGCAAGAGCAGCAGCGGCCCAAGGGCTCCTTCAACCTCAGGCGAGTGGAGCCCGGCCTGCCAAGCACTGCAGTCCTGATTCATCAGGCACGATCCAGCGTGCAGCCGACGAGCCATCCCGCACCACAGGAACGCTCCTGGCAGCGCAGCTCAGCTGGCACGCCAACGCATCAGCTGCCCGAGAATGCCAGCCAGCTCCCCGGGCTGGCAAGCAGAGGCAGAGCCAGAGCTCCCAAGAGGAAGAACAAACACGCAAAGAGGCCGCTCCTACAATTCTAGTCGCTTCCCTCCTGGCGGGAGCCTTTGCCGAGCCTTGCTTGGTGGTAGGGGAGTGCACATCCGCGGGGGTGGGCCAGCACCTGCAAGGAGATTGCGGGTGGCGATCTCATCCCTCAATAAAGGACATACTTTTCATGCGTGCATCAACAAGGAGAGACACTATCTTTCTTGGTTCATGCGTATGTTTACTGATGAATCAGTGGATAGAACACGCACACACACACACTCAGGCACACACACATGCACACACGCAACATTGGCTGGACCTACTTGGTCTGGAAAGGGCATCGCAAACACGTTGTGGGGCACACAGGCAGCGAGCCCCATGGCTCCATCACGGAAAGCCAGATGGAGCTGAGAGTCTATAGGGAATCCTCAGCCAGCTCTTGTCTTTGGAAACAAGGGCTCCCCGTGCACCTAGGCCTTGGGGAACCCAAGATGACAAGTTGTGAGTGCGATGAGGGGAACTCAGTGGGGCAGGGGATTTGGGCCTTCATCAATGCGTCAATGAATCAATAAATTCATATTGAAAAAGGAAACCAAGCCTTGTCTTCTAAGTCAGAGTGATAATTAGGAGTTCACTGTGATCACTGATCGAGCGATTGATCGATGCTTTGATAGGTGGAAGGAAGGATGGATGGATGGATGGATGGATGGATGTATTCACCATTTCTCCGAGAGACAGAAAGAGAGTCAGAAATGAGAGAAAGGGGAGAGAGAGAGACAGAGAGAAGAATGGAGACACTGAGTCTCTCAGGTACACTGGTTCTCTCGCCCATTCCCATCACAAGCTGAAGCGCAGAGGCAGGCCCCGACGGCCGAGCCAGTAGCTTCTTCTGGGTGTCTTCGTTGGCGGCAGGGAGCCGAGTCTTTGGGCCATGCTTTACTGCATTCCCTGGCCACAAGCAGGGAGCTGGCCGGAAAGAGGATCAGCCCGAGCATAGACAGGCACCTGTGTGGGTAGCCGGCCATGCAAGACAGAGGGTGTGGCCTCAAATCCTATGAAGAGTGTTTTCAGCGTGAGGGGATTTTAAGCTCTGCTGGTGGGATTGAAACGGAACCAGTCTCCCCTCCCCCCATATACATGTCTCCAAACCCTCACTTTCTCTTGCACACACGCACACACACAAGCAAACACACACACACTTTGACATGAAGTTGTACTTTCACCAAAGCTGCAGGACATCCAAGCGTTCCATCACACTTAGTTGTTGTTGTTTGTGAAATCTCTGGCATCAATCATGCCATCATCCCACGTGGGTTGCAATGTGGCCAGAGAGCGAGGTGATGATGCTAAGTCCATCGCCTCCCAGTGCTGTGGAGAAGAGCAGGTGATGTGAGAAGCCATGAGGGAGGCTGCCCCACCCTCAGCCCTCTGACCATTTCCGGACTTGAAGCTGATTGGTGGAGCTGGCCGGTGGGGGGCGGGTGTGCAGGTCATGTAGGCTATATAAGGGTGGTGAGTGGAGGGAGACCTGAGCATCCGTCCCTGACCTGAGCAAGGTTGCAGAGAGCGGAACGCCAGCGCACAAGTCTCGGGACCATGGCCCCTGGAGTAGTGCTGAAGGCTGCTTCAATGCCCTCGGGGGGTGAGTCTCATTTCAAGGTCCTTGGCAGATACAGAGGTTCTCAGCGGAATGCAGAAGGGGCTTTGTATGTGCCAGGGAAATCGTCAGCCCGGCCACAGAACGAGCCCCAGCTGGACGAGGATTTGGCTGCAGGGCAAACAGAGCTGGCTGCCGGAGGGCAAGCTTCTCTGAGCTGGATGGAACCTTACGGCATCGGGGCTGGTCTGCAGAACCTGGGGAACGCCTGCTACATGAATGCAGCCCTCCAGTGTCTGACATACACCCCGCCACTCGCCAACTATCTGCTGTCGCAGGAGCACTCCCGCACGTGCCAGCGTCGTTCAGAGCTCTGCACGCTCTGTGCTCTGGAAAGTCACGTTACTTGGGCCCTACACAGTCCCGGCCACGTGATCCAGCCCTGTCAGGCATTGGCTGCTGGCTTTCACAGAAACCGCCAAGAAGATGCCCACGAGTTTCTGATGTTCGCGCTCGATGCCCTCAGGGCAGCAGGTCTGCCTGGCCTCAACTGCGAGGTGGGGCCCACTGAGGACCAGCCTCTAAGCCATCAGCTAGCTGGAGGCCGCTGGAGGTCTCGAGTCACATGTCTCCAGTGCCGAGGCACTTCAGACACATGGGACCCATACCTGGACATTGTGCTGGATATCCAGGCCGCCAAGGATGTGCAGGAAGCCTTGCGGCATTTGGTGAGCCCGGAAGAGCTGGACGGGGACAACGCCTATGATTGTGCTGCCTGCCTCAAGAAGACGCCTGCCTCCCGCACACTCACCTTGCACACGTGTGGGGATGTGCTCATCTTGGTCTTGAAACGCTTTTCTGACTTCACGCGTGACAAGATGGCGAAGCCCGTGCATTATCCTGACTGCTTGGACATGAGGCCTTACCTGTCTCGGCAGAATGGGGGGCCGCTGGAGTACAGGCTCTATGCTGTCCTTGTGCACGTGGGCTTGCGTCGTGACAGAGGGCATTACCTGTGCTACGTGAAAGCTGGCAACGGCCGCTGGTATCAGATGGATGACGCGAAGGTCACTGCCTGTGGCCTGACTTTGGCCTTGAAGCAAAGTGCCTACGTGCTTTTCTATGTGCGCAAGGGTGAATGGGATGGCGCCAATGGGCAAGTGCCACGGGGCCAGGGAGCGCCAGGCTCTGGGCCTCGAGAGAGACACGCAAGTACCCCAGGGGAGCCTGCAAAGCATTCCAACCTGGAAGCGGAAGAAGACTGGCAGCACTTGGAGTGGAGAACGCAGGAACTCAGCTTAGATGAGTGGAAATCCCTGCAAGAGCAGCAGCGGCCCAAGGGCTCCTTCAACCTCAGGCGAGTGGAGCCCGGCCTGCCAAGCACTGCAGTCCTGATTCATCAGGCACGATCCAGCGTGCAGCCGACGAGCCATCCTGCACCACAGGAACGCTCCTGGCAGCGCAGCTCAGCTGGCACGCCAACGCATCAGCTGCCCGAGAATGCCAGCCAGCTCCCCGGGCTGGCAAGCAGAGGCAGAGCCAGAGCTCCCAAGAGGAAGAACAAACACGCAAAGAGGCCGCTCCTACAATTCTAGTTGCTTCCCTCCTGGCGGGAGCCTTTGCCGAGCCTTGCTTGGTGGTAGGGGAGTGCACATCCGCGGGGGTGGGCCAGCACCTGCAAGGAGATTGCGGGTGGCGATCTCATCCCTCAATAAAGGACATACTTTTCATGCGTGCATCAACAAGGAGAGACACTATCTTTCTTGGTTCATGCGTATGTTTACTGATGAATCAGTGGATAGAACACGCACACACACACTCAGGCACACACACATGCACACACGCAACATTGGCTGGACCTACTTGGTCTGGAAAGGGCATCGCAAACACGTTGTGGGGCATACAGGCAGCGAGCCCCATGGCTCCATCACGGAAAGCCAGATGGAGCTGAGAGTCTATAGGGAATCCTCAGCCAGCTCTTGTCTTTGGAAACAAGGGCTCCCCGTGCACCTAGGCCTTGGGGAACCCAAGATGACAAGTTGTGAGTGGGATGAGGGGAACTCAGTGGGGCAGGGGATTTGGGCCTTCATCAATGCGTCAATGAATCAATAAATTCATATTGAAAAAGGAAACCAAGCCTTGTCTTCTAAGTCAGAGTGATAATTAGGAGTTCACTGTGATCACTGATCGAGCGATTGATCGATGCTTTGATAGGTGGAAGGAAGGAAGGAAGGATGGATGGATGGATGGATGGATGGATGGATGTATTCACCATTTCTCCGAGAGACAGAAAGAGAGTCAGAAATGAGAGAAAGGGGAGAGAGAGAGAGACAGAGAGAAGAATGGAGACACTGAGTCTCTCAGGTACACTGGTTCTCTCGCCCATTCCCATCACAAGCTGAAGCGCAGAGGCAGGCCCCGATGGCCGAGCCAGTAGCTTCTTCTGGGTGTCTTCGTTGGCGGCAGGGAGCCGAGTCTTTGGGCCATGCTTTACTGCATTCCCTGGCCACAAGCAGGGAGCTGGCCGGAAAGAGGATCAGCCCGAGCATAGACAGGCACCTGTGTGGGTAGCCGGCCATGCAAGACAGAGGCTGTGGCCTCAAATCCTATGAAGAGTGTTTTCAGCGTGAGGGGATTTTAAGCTCTGCTGGTGGGATTGAAACGGAACCAGTCTCCCCTCCCCCCATATACATGTCTCCAAACCCTCACTTTCTCTTGCACACACGCACACACACAAGCAAACACACACACACTTTGACATGAAGTTGTACTTTCACCAAAGCTGCAGGACATCCAAGCGTTCCATCACACTTAGTTGTTGTTGTTTGTGAAATCTCTGGCATCAATCATGCCATCATCCCACGTGGGTTGCAATGTGGCCAGAGAGCGAGGTGATGATGCTAAGTCCATCGCCTCCCAGTGCTGTGGAGAAGAGCAGGTGATGTGAGAAGCCATGAGGGAGGCTGCCCCACCCTCAGCCCTCTGACCATTTCCGGACTTGAAGCTGATTGGTGGAGCTGGCCGGTGGGGGGCGGGTGCGCAGGTCGTGTAGGCTATATAAGGGTGGTGAGTGGAGGGAGACCTGAGCATCCGTCCCTGACCTGAGCAAGGTTGCAGAGAGCGGAACGCCAGCGCACAAGTCTCGGGACCATGGCCCCTGGAGTAGTGCTGAAGGCTGCTTCAATGCCCTCGGGGGGTGAGTCTCATTTCAAGGTCCTTGGCAGATACAGAGGTTCTCAGCGGAATGCAGAAGGGGCTTTGTATGTGCCAGGGAAATCGTCAGCCCGGCCACAGAACGAGCCCCAGCTGGACGAGGATTTGGCTGCAGGGCAAACAGAGCTGGCTGCCGGAGGGCAAGCTTCTCTGAGCTGGATGGAACCTTACGGCATCGGGGCTGGTCTGCAGAACCTGGGGAACGCCTGCTACATGAATGCAGCCCTCCAGTGTCTGACATACACCCCGCCACTCGCCAACTATCTGCTGTCGCAGGAGCACTCCCGCACGTGCCAGCGTCGTTCAGAGCTCTGCACGCTCTGTGCTCTGGAAAGTCACTTTACTTGGGCCCTACACAGTCCCGGCCACGTGATCCAGCCCTGTCAGGCATTGGCTGCTGGCTTTCACAGAAACCGCCAAGAAGATGCCCACGAGTTTCTGATGTTCGTGCTCGATGCCCTCAGGGCAGCAGGTCTGCCTGGCCTCAACTGCGAGGTGGGGCCCACTGAGGACCAGCCTCTAAGCCATCAGCTAGCTGGAGGCCGCTGGAGGTCTCGAGTCACATGTCTCCAGTGCCGAGGCACTTCAGACACATGGGACCCATACCTGGACATTGTGCTGGATATCCAGGCCGCCAAGGATGTGCAGGAAGCCTTGCGGCATTTGGTGAGCCCGGAAGAGCTGGACGGGGACAATGCCTATGATTGTGCTGCCTGCCTCAAGAAGACGCCTGCCTCCCGCACACTCACCTTGCACACGTGTGGGGATGTGCTCATCTTGGTCTTGAAACGCTTTTCTGACTTCACGCGTGACAAGATGGCGAAGCCCGTGCACTATCCTGACTGCTTGGACATGAGGCCTTACCTGTCTCGGCAGAATGGGGGGCCGCTGGAGTACAGGCTCTATGCTGTCCTTGTGCACGTGGGCTTGCGTCGTGACAGAGGGCATTACCTGTGCTACGTGAAAGCTGGCAACGGCCGCTGGTATCAGATGGATGACGCGAAGGTCACTGCCTGTGGCCTGACTTTGGCCTTGAAGCAAAGTGCCTACATGCTTTTCTATGTGCGCAAGGGTGAATGGGATGGCGCCAATGGGCAAGTGCCACGGGGCCAGGGAGCGCCAGGCTCTGGGCCTCGAGAGAGACACGCAAGTACCCCAGGGGAGCCTGCAAAACATTCCAACCTGGAAGCAGAAGAAGACTGGCAGCACTTGGAGTGGAGAACGCAGGAACTCAGCTTAGATGAGTGGAAATCCCTGCAAGAGCAGCAGCGGCCCAAGGGCTCCTTCAACCTCAGGCGAGTGGAGCCCGGCCTGCCAAGCACTGCAGTCCTGATTCATCAGGCACGATCCAGCGTGCAGCCGACGAGCCATCCCGCACCACAGGAACGCTCCTGGCAGCGCAGCTCAGCTGGCACGCCAACGCATCAGCTGCCCGAGAATGCCAGCCAGCTCCCCGGGCTGGCAAGCAGAGGCAGAGCCAGAGCTCCCAAGAGGAAGAACAAACACGCAAAGAGGCCGCTCCTACAATTCTAGTCGCTTCCCTCCTGGCGGGAGCCTTTGCCGAGCCTTGCTTGGTGGTAGGGGAGTGCACATCCGCGGGGGTGGGCCAGCACCTGCAAGGAGATTGCGGGTGGCGATCTCATCCCTCAATAAAGGACATACTTTTCATGCGTGCATCAACAAGGAGAGACACTATCTTTCTTGGTTCATGCGTATGTTTACTGATGAATCAGTGGATAGAACACGCACACACACACACTCAGGCACACACACATGCACACACGCAACATTGGCTGGACCTACTTGGTCTGGAAAGGGCATCGCAAACACGTTGTGGGGCACACAGGCAGCGAGCCCCATGGCTCCATCACGGAAAGCCAGATGGAGCTGAGAGTCTATAGGGAATCCTCAGCCAGCTCTTGTCTTTGGAAACAAGGGCTCCCCGTGCACCTAGGCCTTGGGGAACCCAAGATGACAAGTTGTGAGTGCGATGAGGGGAACTCAGTGGGGCAGGGGATTTGGGCCTTCATCAATGCGTCAATGAATCAATAAATTCATATTGAAAAAGGAAACCAAGCCTTGTCTTCTAAGTCAGAGTGATAATTAGGAGTTCACTGTGATCACTGATCGAGCGATTGATCGATGCTTTGATAGGTGGAAGGAAGGATGGATGGATGGATGGATGGATGGATGTATTCACCATTTCTCCGAGAGACAGAAAGAGAGTCAGAAATGAGAGAAAGGGGAGAGAGAGAGACAGAGAGAAGAATGGAGACACTGAGTCTCTCAGGTACACTGGTTCTCTCGCCCATTCCCATCACAAGCTGAAGCGCAGAGGCAGGCCCCGATGGCCGAGCCAGTAGCTTCTTCTGGGTGTCTTCGTTGGCGGCAGGGAGCCGAGTCTTTGGGCCATGCTTTACTGCATTCCCTGGCCACAAGCAGGGAGCTGGCCGGAAAGAGGATCAGCCCGAGCATAGACAGGCACCTGTGTGGGTAGCCGGCCATGCAAGACAGAGGGTGTGGCCTCAAATCCTATGAAGAGTGTTTTCAGCGTGAGGGGATTTTAAGCTCTGCTGGTGGGATTGAAACGGAACCAGTCTCCCCTCCCCCCATATACATGTCTCCAAACCCTCACTTTCTCTTGCACACACGCACACACACAAGCAAACACACACACACTTTGACATGAAGTTGTACTTTCACCAAAGCTGCAGGACATCCAAGCGTTCCATCACACTTAGTTGTTGTTGTTTGTGAAATCTCTGGCATCAATCATGCCATCATCCCACGTGGGTTGCAATGTGGCCAGAGAGCGAGGTGATGATGCTAAGTCCATCGCCTCCCAGTGCTGTGGAGAAGAGCAGGTGATGTGAGAAGCCATGAGGGAGGCTGCCCCACCCTCAGCCCTCTGACCATTTCCGGACTTGAAGCTGATTGGTGGAGCTGGCCGGTGGGGGGCGGGTGTGCAGGTCATGTAGGCTATATAAGGGTGGTGAGTGGAGGGAGACCTGAGCATCCGTCCCTGACCTGAGCAAGGTTGCAGAGAGCGGAACGCCAGCGCACAAGTCTCGGGACCATGGCCCCTGGAGTAGTGCTGAAGGCTGCTTCAATGCCCTCGGGGGGTGAGTCTCATTTCAAGGTCCTTGGCAGATACAGAGGTTCTCAGCGGAATGCAGAAGGGGCTTTGTATGTGCCAGGGAAATCGTCAGCCCGGCCACAGAACGAGCCCCAGCTGGACGAGGATTTGGCTGCAGGGCAAACAGAGCTGGCTGCCGGAGGGCAAGCTTCTCTGAGCTGGATGGAACCTTACGGCATCGGGGCTGGTCTGCAGAACCTGGGGAACGCCTGCTACATGAATGCAGCCCTCCAGTGTCTGACATACACCCCGCCACTCGCCAACTATCTGCTGTCGCAGGAGCACTCCCGCACGTGCCAGCGTCGTTCAGAGCTCTGCACGCTCTGTGCTCTGGAAAGTCACTTTACTTGGGCCCTACACAGTCCCGGCCACGTGATCCAGCCCTGTCAGGCATTGGCTGCTGGCTTTCACAGAAACCGCCAAGAAGATGCCCACGAGTTTCTGATGTTCGCGCTCGATGCCCTCAGGGCAGCAGGTCTGCCTGGCCTCAACTGCGAGGTGGGGCCCACTGAGGACCAGCCTCTAAGCCATCAGCTAGCTGGAGGCCGCTGGAGGTCTCGAGTCACATGTCTCCAGTGCCGAGGCACTTCAGACACATGGGACCCATACCTGGACATTGTGCTGGATATCCAGGCCGCCAAGGATGTGCAGGAAGCCTTGCGGCATTTGGTGAGCCCGGAAGAGCTGGACGGGGACAACGCCTATGATTGTGCTGCCTGCCTCAAGAAGACGCCTGCCTCCCGCACACTCACCTTGCACACGTGTGGGGATGTGCTCATCTTGGTCTTGAAACGCTTTTCTGACTTCACGCGTGACAAGATGGCGAAGCCCGTGCATTATCCTGACTGCTTGGACATGAGGCCTTACCTGTCTCGGCAGAATGGGGGGCCGCTGGAGTACAGGCTCTATGCTGTCCTTGTGCACGTGGGCTTGCGTCGTGACAGAGGGCATTACCTGTGCTACGTGAAAGCTGGCAACGGCCGCTGGTATCAGATGGATGACGCGAAGGTCACTGCCTGTGGCCTGACTTTGGCCTTGAAGCAAAGTGCCTACGTGCTTTTCTATGTGCGCAAGGGTGAATGGGATGGCGCCAATGGGCAAGTGCCACGGGGCCAGGGAGCGCCAGGCTCTGGGCCTCGAGAGAGACACGCAAGTACCCCAGGGGAGCCTGCAAAGCATTCCAACCTGGAAGCGGAAGAAGACTGGCAGCACTTGGAGTGGAGAACGCAGGAACTCAGCTTAGATGAGTGGAAATCCCTGCAAGAGCAGCAGCGGCCCAAGGGCTCCTTCAACCTCAGGCGAGTGGAGCCCGGCCTGCCAAGCACTGCAGTCCTGATTCATCAGGCACGATCCAGCGTGCAGCCGACGAGCCATCCTGCACCACAGGAACGCTCCTGGCAGCGCAGCTCAGCTGGCACGCCAACGCATCAGCTGCCCGAGAATGCCAGCCAGCTCCCCGGGCTGGCAAGCAGAGGCAGAGCCAGAGCTCCCAAGAGGAAGAACAAACACGCAAAGAGGCCGCTCCTACAATTCTAGTTGCTTCCCTCCTGGCGGGAGCCTTTGCCGAGCCTTGCTTGGTGGTAGGGGAGTGCACATCCGCGGGGGTGGGCCAGCACCTGCAAGGAGATTGCGGGTGGCGATCTCATCCCTCAATAAAGGACATACTTTTCTTGCGTGCATCAACAAGGAGAGACACTATCTTTCTTGGTTCATGCGTATGTTTACTGATGAATCAGTGGATAGAACACGCACACACACACTCAGGCACACACACATGCACACACGCAACATTGGCTGGACCTACTTGGTCTGGAAAGGGCATCGCAAACACGTAGTGGGGCATACAGGCAGCGAGCCCCATGGCTCCATCACGGAAAGCCAGATGGAGCTGAGAATCTATAGGGAATCCTCAGCCAGCTCTTGTCTTCGGAAACAAGGGCTCCCCGTGCACCTAGGCCTTGGGGAACCCAAGATGACAAGTTGTGAGTGGGATGAGGGGAACTCAGTGGGGCAGGGGATTTGGGCCTTCATCAATGCGTCAATGAATCAATAAATTCATATTGAAAAAGGAAACCAAGCCTTGTCTTCTAAGTCAGAGTGATAATTAGGAGTTCACTGTGATCACTGATCGAGCGATTGATCGATGCTTTGATAGGTGGAAGGAAGGATGGATGGATGGATGGATGGATGGATGGATGGATTCACCATTTCTCCGAGAGACAGAAAGAGAGTCAGAAATGAGAGAAAGGGGAGAGAGAGAGACAGAGAGAAGAATGGAGACACTGAGTCTCTCAGGTACACTGGTTCTCTCGCCCATTCCCATCACAAGCTGAAGCGCAGAGGCAGGCCCCGACGGCCGAGCCCGTAGCTTCTTCTGGGTGTCTTCGTTGGCGGCGGGGAGCCGAGTCTTTGGGCCATGCTTTACTGCATTCCCTGGCCACAAGCAGGGAGCTGGCCGGAAAGAGGATCAGCCCGAGCATAGACAGGCACCTGTGTGGGTAGCCGGCCATGCAAGACAGAGGGTGTGGCCTCAAATCCTATGAAGAGTGTTTTCAGCGTGAGGGGATTTTAAGCTCTGCTGGTGGGATTGAAACGGAACCAGTCTCCCCTCCCCCCATATACATGTCTCCAAACCCTCACTTTCTCTTGCACACACGCACACACACAAGCAAACACACACACACTTTGACATGAAGTTGTACTTTCACCAAAGCTGCAGGACATCCAAGCGTTCCATCACACTTAGTTGTTGTTGTTTGTGAAATCTCTGGCATCAATCATGCCATCATCCCACGTGGGTTGCAATGTGGCCAGAGAGCGAGGTGATGATGCTAAGTCCATCGCCTCCCAGTGCTGTGGAGAAGAGCAGGTGATGTGAGAAGCCATGAGGGAGGCTGCCCCACCCTCAGCCCTCTGACCATTTCCGGACTTGAAGCTGATTGGTGGAGCTGGCCGGTGGGGGGCGGGTGCGCAGGTCGTGTAGGCTATATAAGGGTGGTGAGTGGAGGGAGACCTGAGCATCCGTCCCTGACCTGAGCAAGGTTGCAGAGAGTGGAACGCCAGCGCACAAGTCTCGGGACCATGGCCCCTGGAGTAGTGCTGAAGGCTGCTTCAATGCCCTCGGGGGGTGAGTCTCATTTCAAGGTCCTTGGCAGATACAGAGGTTCTCAGCGGAATGCAGAAGGGGCTTTGTATGTGCCAGGGAAATCGTCAGCCCGGCCACAGAACGAGCCCCAGCTGGACGAGGATTTGGCTGCAGGGCAAACAGAGCTGGCTGCCGGAGGGCAAGCTTCTCTGAGCTGGATGGAACCTTACGGCATCGGGGCTGGTCTGCAGAACCTGGGGAACGCCTGCTACATGAATGCAGCCCTCCAGTGTCTGACATACACCCCGCCACTCGCCAACTATCTGCTGTCGCAGGAGCACTCCCGCACGTGCCAGCGTCGTTCAGAGCTCTGCACGCTCTGTGCTCTGGAAAGTCACTTTACTTGGGCCCTACACAGTCCCGGCCACGTGATCCAGCCCTGTCAGGCATTGGCTGCTGGCTTTCACAGAAACCGCCAAGAAGATGCCCACGAGTTTCTGATGTTCGCGCTCGATGCCCTCAGGGCAGCAGGTCTGCCTGGCCTCAACTGCGAGGTGGGGCCCACTGAGGACCAGCCTCTAAGCCATCAGCTAGCTGGAGGCCGCTGGAGGTCTCGAGTCACATGTCTCCAGTGCCGAGGCACTTCAGACACATGGGACCCATACCTGGACATTGTGCTGGATATCCAGGCCGCCAAGGATGTGCAGGAAGCCTTGCGGCATTTGGTGAGCCCGGAAGAGCTGGACGGGGACAACGCCTATGATTGTGCTGCCTGCCTCAAGAAGACGCCTGCCTCCCGCACACTCACCTTGCACACGTGTGGGGATGTGCTCATCTTGGTCTTGAAACGCTTTTCTGACTTCACGCGTGACAAGATGGCGAAGCCCGTGCATTATCCTGACTGCTTGGACATGAGGCCTTACCTGTCTCGGCAGAATGGGGGGCCGCTGGAGTACAGGCTCTATGCTGTCCTTGTGCACGTGGGCTTGCGTCGTGACAGAGGGCATTACCTGTGCTACATGAAAGCTGGCAACGGCCGCTGGTATCAGATGGATGACGCGAAGGTCACTGCCTGTGGCCTGACTTTGGCCTTGAAGCAAAGTGCCTACGTGCTTTTCTATGTGCGCAAGGGTGAATGGGATGGCGCCAATGGGCAAGTGCCACGGGGCCAGGGAGCGCCAGGCTCTGGGCCTCGAGAGAGACACGCAAGTACCCCAGGGGAGCCTGCAAAGCATTCCAACCTGGAAGCGGAAGAAGACTGGCAGCACTTGGAGTGGAGAACGCAGGAACTCAGCTTAGATGAGTGGAAATCCCTGCAAGAGCAGCAGCGGCCCAAGGGCTCCTTCAACCTCAGGCGAGTGGAGCCCGGCCTGCCAAGCACTGCAGTCCTGATTCATCAGGCACGATCCAGCGTGCAGCCGACGAGCCATCCTGCACCACAGGAACGCTCCTGGCAGCGCAGCTCAGCTGGCACGCCAACGCATCAGCTGCCCGAGAATGCCAGCCAGCTCCCCGGGCTGGCAAGCAGAGGCAGAGCCAGAGCTCCCAAGAGGAAGAACAAACACGCAAAGAGGCCGCTCCTACAATTCTAGTCGCTTCCCTCCTGGCGGGAGCCTTTGCCGAGCCTTGCTTGGTGGTAGGGGAGTGCACATCCGCGGGGGTGGGCCAGCACCTGCAAGGAGATTGCGGGTGGCGATCTCATCCCTCAATAAAGGACATACTTTTCATGCGTGCATCAACAAGGAGAGACACTATCTTTCTTGGTTCATGCGTATGTTTACTGATGAATCAGTGGATAGAACACGCACACACACACTCAGGCACACACACATGCACACACGCAACATTGGCTGGACCTACTTGGTCTGGAAAGGGCATCGCAAACACGTTGTGGGGCACACAGGCAGCGAGCCCCATGGCTCCATCACGGAAAGCCAGATGGAGCTGAGAGTCTATAGGGAATCCTCAGCCAGCTCTTGTCTTTGGAAACAAGGGCTCCCCGTGCACCTAGGCCTTGGGGAACCCAAGATGACAAGTTGTGAGTGGGATGAGGGGAACTCAGTGGGGCAGGGGATTTGGGCCTTCATCAATGCGTCAATGAATCAATAAATTCATATTGAAAAAGGAAACCAAGCCTTGTCTTCTAAGTCAGAGTGATAATTAGGAGTTCACTGTGATCACTGATCGAGCGATTGATCGATGCTTTGATAGGTGGAAGGAAGGATGGATGGATGGATGGATGGATGGATGGATGGATGGATTCACCATTTCTCCGAGAGACAGAAAGAGAGTCAGAAATGAGAGAAAGGGGAGAGAGAGAGACAGAGAGAAGAATGGAGACACTGAGTCTCTCAGGTACACTGGTTCTCTCGCCCATTCCCATCACAAGCTGAAGCGCAGAGGCAGGCCCCGACGGCCGAGCCCGTAGCTTCTTCTGGGTGTCTTCGTTGGCGGCGGGGAGCCGAGTCTTTGGGCCATGCTTTACTGCATTCCCTGGCCACAAGCAGGGAGCTGGCCGGAAAGAGGATCAGCCCGAGCATAGACAGGCACCTGTGTGGGTAGCCGGCCATGCAAGACAGAGGGTGTGGCCTCAAATCCTATGAAGAGTGTTTTCAGCGTGAGGGGATTTTAAGCTCTGCTGGTGGGATTGAAACGGAACCAGTCTCCCCTCCCCCCATATACATGTCTCCAAACCCTCACTTTCTCTTGCACACACGCACACACACAAGCAAACACACACACACTTTGACATGAAGTTGTACTTTCACCAAAGCTGCAGGACATCCAAGCGTTCCATCACACTTAGTTGTTGTTGTTTGTGAAATCTCTGGCATCAATCATGCCATCATCCCACGTGGGTTGCAATGTGGCCAGAGAGCGAGGTGATGATGCTAAGTCCATCGCCTCCCAGTGCTGTGGAGAAGAGCAGGTGATGTGAGAAGCCATGAGGGAGGCTGCCCCACCCTCAGCCCTCTGACCATTTCCGGACTTGAAGCTGATTGGTGGAGCTGGCCGGTGGGGGGCGGGTGCGCAGGTCGTGTAGGCTATATAAGGGTGGTGAGTGGAGGGAGACCTGAGCATCCGTCCCTGACCTGAGCAAGGTTGCAGAGAGTGGAACGCCAGCGCACAAGTCTCGGGACCATGGCCCCTGGAGTAGTGCTGAAGGCTGCTTCAATGCCCTCGGGGGGTGAGTCTCATTTCAAGGTCCTTGGCAGATACAGAGGTTCTCAGCGGAATGCAGAAGGGGCTTTGTATGTGCCAGGGAAATCGTCAGCCCGGCCACAGAACGAGCCCCAGCTGGACGAGGATTTGGCTGCAGGGCAAACAGAGCTGGCTGCCGGAGGGCAAGCTTCTCTGAGCTGGATGGAACCTTACGGCATCGGGGCTGGTCTGCAGAACCTGGGGAACGCCTGCTACATGAATGCAGCCCTCCAGTGTCTGACATACACCCCGCCACTCGCCAACTATCTGCTGTCGCAGGAGCACTCCCGCACGTGCCAGCGTCGTTCAGAGCTCTGCACGCTCTGTGCTCTGGAAAGTCACTTTACTTGGGCCCTACACAGTCCCGGCCACGTGATCCAGCCCTGTCAGGCATTGGCTGCTGGCTTTCACAGAAACCGCCAAGAAGATGCCCACGAGTTTCTGATGTTCGCGCTCGATGCCCTCAGGGCAGCAGGTCTGCCTGGCCTCAACTGCGAGGTGGGGCCCACTGAGGACCAGCCTCTAAGCCATCAGCTAGCTGGAGGCCGCTGGAGGTCTCGAGTCACATGTCTCCAGTGCCGAGGCACTTCAGACACATGGGACCCATACCTGGACATTGTGCTGGATATCCAGGCCGCCAAGGATGTGCAGGAAGCCTTGCGGCATTTGGTGAGCCCGGAAGAGCTGGACGGGGACAACGCCTATGATTGTGCTGCCTGCCTCAAGAAGACGCCTGCCTCCCGCACACTCACCTTGCACACGTGTGGGGATGTGCTCATCTTGGTCTTGAAACGCTTTTCTGACTTCACGCGTGACAAGATGGCGAAGCCCGTGCATTATCCTGACTGCTTGGACATGAGGCCTTACCTGTCTCGGCAGAATGGGGGGCCGCTGGAGTACAGGCTCTATGCTGTCCTTGTGCACGTGGGCTTGCGTCGTGACAGAGGGCATTACCTGTGCTACGTGAAAGCTGGCAACGGCCGCTGGTATCAGATGGATGACGCGAAGGTCACTGCCTGTGGCCTGACTTTGGCCTTGAAGCAAAGTGCCTACGTGCTTTTCTATGTGCGCAAGGGTGAATGGGATGGCGCCAATGGGCAAGTGCCACGGGGCCAGGGAGCGCCAGGCTCTGGGCCTCGAGAGAGACACGCAAGTACCCCAGGGGAGCCTGCAAAGCATTCCAACCTGGAAGCGGAAGAAGACTGGCAGCACTTGGAGTGGAGAACGCAGGAACTCAGCTTAGATGAGTGGAAATCCCTGCAAGAGCAGCAGCGGCCCAAGGGCTCCTTCAACCTCAGGCGAGTGGAGCCCGGCCTGCCAAGCACTGCAGTCCTGATTCATCAGGCACGATCCAGCGTGCAGCCGACGAGCCATCCTGCACCACAGGAACGCTCCTGGCAGCGCAGCTCAGCTGGCACGCCAACGCATCAGCTGCCCGAGAATGCCAGCCAGCTCCCCGGGCTGGCAAGCAGAGGCAGAGCCAGAGCTCCCAAGAGGAAGAACAAACACGCAAAGAGGCCGCTCCTACAATTCTAGTTGCTTCCCCCCTGGCGGGAGCCTTTGCCGAGCCTTGCTTGGTGGTAGGGGAGTGCACATCCGCGGGGGTGGGCCAGCACCTGCAAGGAGATTGCGGGTGGCGATCTCATCCCTCAATAAAGGACATACTTTTCATGCGTGCATCAACAAGGAGAGACACTATCTTTCTTGGTTCATGCGTATGTTTACTGATGAATCAGTGGATAGAACACGCACACACACACTCAGGCACACACACATGCACACACGCAACATTGGCTGGACCTACTTGGTCTGGAAAGGGCATCGCAAACACGTTGTGGGGCACACAGGCAGCGAGCCCCATGGCTCCATCACGGAAAGCCAGATGGAGCTGAGAGTCTATAGGGAATCCTCAGCCAGCTCTTGTCTTTGGAAACAAGGGCTCCCCGTGCACCTAGGCCTTGGGGAACCCAAGATGACAAGTTGTGAGTGCGATGAGGGGAACTCAGTGGGGCAGGGGATTTGGGCCTTCATCAATGCGTCAATGAATCAATAAATTCATATTGAAAAAGGAAACCAAGCCTTGTCTTCTAAGTCAGAGTGATAATTAGGAGTTCACTGTGATCACTGATCGAGCGATTGATCGATGCTTTGATAGGTGGAAGGAAGGAAGGATGGATGGATGGATGGATGGATGGATTCACCATTTCTCCGAGAGACAGAAAGAGAGTCAGAAATGAGAGAAAGGGGAGAGAGAGAGACAGAGAGAAGAATGGAGACACTGAGTCTCTCAGGTACACTGGTTCTCTCGCCCATTCCCATCACAAGCTGAAGCGCAGAGGCAGGCCCCGACGGCCGAGCCCGTAGCTTCTTCTGGGTGTCTTCGTTGGCGGCGGGGAGCCGAGTCTTTGGGCCATGCTTTACTGCATTCCCTGGCCACAAGCAGGGAGCTGGCCGGAAAGAGGATCAGCCCGAGCATAGACAGGCACCTGTGTGGGTAGCCGGCCATGCAAGACAGAGGGTGTGGCCTCAAATCCTATGAAGAGTGTTTTCAGCGTGAGGGGATTTTAAGCTCTGCTGGTGGGATTGAAACGGAACCAGTCTCCCCTCCCCCCATATACATGTCTCCAAACCCTCACTTTCTCTTGCACACACGCACACACACAAGCAAACACACACACACTTTGACATGAAGTTGTACTTTCACCAAAGCTGCAGGACATCCAAGCGTTCCATCACACTTAGTTGTTGTTGTTTGTGAAATCTCTGGCATCAATCATGCCATCATCCCACGTGGGTTGCAATGTGGCCAGAGAGCGAGGTGATGATGCTAAGTCCATCGCCTCCCAGTGCTGTGGAGAAGAGCAGGTGATGTGAGAAGCCATGAGGGAGGCTGCCCCACCCTCAGCCCTCTGACCATTTCCGGACTTGAAGCTGATTGGTGGAGCTGGCCGGTGGGGGGCGGGTGCGCAGGTCGTGTAGGCTATATAAGGGTGGTGAGTGGAGGGAGACCTGAGCATCCGTCCCTGACCTGAGCAAGGTTGCAGAGAGCGGAACGCCAGCGCACAAGTCTCGGGACCATGGCCCCTGGAGTAGTGCTGAAGGCTGCTTCAATGCCCTCGGGGGGTGAGTCTCATTTCAAGGTCCTTGGCAGATACAGAGGTTCTCAGCGGAATGCAGAAGGGGCTTTGTATGTGCCAGGGAAATCGTCAGCCCGGCCACAGAACGAGCCCCAGCTGGACGAGGATTTGGCTGCAGGGCAAACAGAGCTGGCTGCCGGAGGGCAAGCTTCTCTGAGCTGGATGGAACCTTACGGCATCGGGGCTGGTCTGCAGAACCTGGGGAACGCCTGCTACATGAATGCAGCCCTCCAGTGTCTGACATACACCCCGCCACTCGCCAACTATCTGCTGTCGCAGGAGCACTCCCGCACGTGCCAGCGTCGTTCAGAGCTCTGCACGCTCTGTGCTCTGGAAAGTCACTTTACTTGGGCCCTACACAGTCCCGGCCACGTGATCCAGCCCTGTCAGGCATTGGCTGCTGGCTTTCACAGAAACCGCCAAGAAGATGCCCACGAGTTTCTGATGTTCGTGCTCGATGCCCTCAGGGCAGCAGGTCTGCCTGGCCTCAACTGCGAGGTGGGGCCCACTGAGGACCAGCCTCTAAGCCATCAGCTAGCTGGAGGCCGCTGGAGGTCTCGAGTCACATGTCTCCAGTGCCGAGGCACTTCAGACACATGGGACCCATACCTGGACATTGTGCTGGATATCCAGGCCGCCAAGGATGTGCAGGAAGCCTTGCGGCATTTGGTGAGCCCGGAAGAGCTGGACGGGGACAATGCCTATGATTGTGCTGCCTGCCTCAAGAAGACGCCTGCCTCCCGCACACTCACCTTGCACACGTGTGGGGATGTGCTCATCTTGGTCTTGAAACGCTTTTCTGACTTCACGCGTGACAAGATGGCGAAGCCCGTGCACTATCCTGACTGCTTGGACATGAGGCCTTACCTGTCTCGGCAGAATGGGGGGCCGCTGGAGTACAGGCTCTATGCTGTCCTTGTGCACGTGGGCTTGCGTCGTGACAGAGGGCATTACCTGTGCTACGTGAAAGCTGGCAACGGCCGCTGGTATCAGATGGATGACGCGAAGGTCACTGCCTGTGGCCTGACTTTGGCCTTGAAGCAAAGTGCCTACGTGCTTTTCTATGTGCGCAAGGGTGAATGGGATGGCGCCAATGGGCAAGTGCCACGGGGCCAGGGAGCGCCAGGCTCTGGGCCTCGAGAGAGACACGCAAGTACCCCAGGGGAGCCTGCAAAACATTCCAACCTGGAAGCAGAAGAAGACTGGCAGCACTTGGAGTGGAGAACGCAGGAACTCAGCTTAGATGAGTGGAAATCCCTGCAAGAGCAGCAGCGGCCCAAGGGCTCCTTCAACCTCAGGCGAGTGGAGCCCGGCCTGCCAAGCACTGCAGTCCTGATTCATCAGGCACGATCCAGCGTGCAGCCGACGAGCCATCCCGCACCACAGGAACGCTCCTGGCAGCGCAGCTCAGCTGGCACGCCAACGCATCAGCTGCCCGAGAATGCCAGCCAGCTCCCCGGGCTGGCAAGCAGAGGCAGAGCCAGAGCTCCCAAGAGGAAGAACAAACACGCAAAGAGGCCGCTCCTACAATTCTAGTCGCTTCCCTCCTGGCGGGAGCCTTTGCCGAGCCTTGCTTGGTGGTAGGGGAGTGCACATCCGCGGGGGTGGGCCAGCACCTGCAAGGAGATTGCGGGTGGCGATCTCATCCCTCAATAAAGGACATACTTTTCATGCGTGCATCAACAAGGAGAGACACTATCTTTCTTGGTTCATGCGTATGTTTACTGATGAATCAGTGGATAGAACACGCACACACACACACACTCAGGCACACACACATGCACACACGCAACATTGGCTGGACCTACTTGGTCTGGAAAGGGCATCGCAAACACGTTGTGGGGCACACAGGCAGCGAGCCCCATGGCTCCATCACGGAAAGCCAGATGGAGCTGAGAGTCTATAGGGAATCCTCAGCCAGCTCTTGTCTTTGGAAACAAGGGCTCCCCGTGCACCTAGGCCTTGGGGAACCCAAGATGACAAGTTGTGAGTGCGATGAGGGGAACTCAGTGGGGCAGGGGATTTGGGCCTTCATCAATGCGTCAATGAATCAATAAATTCATATTGAAAAAGGAAACCAAGCCTTGTCTTCTAAGTCAGAGTGATAATTAGGAGTTCACTGTGATCACTGATCGAGCGATTGATCGATGCTTTGATAGGTGGAAGGAAGGATGGATGGATGGATGGATGGATGGATGTATTCACCATTTCTCCGAGAGACAGAAAGAGAGTCAGAAATGAGAGAAAGGGGAGAGAGAGAGACAGAGAGAAGAATGGAGACACTGAGTCTCTCAGGTACACTGGTTCTCTCGCCCATTCCCATCACAAGCTGAAGCGCAGAGGCAGGCCCCGACGGCCGAGCCAGTAGCTTCTTCTGGGTGTCTTCGTTGGCGGCAGGGAGCCGAGTCTTTGGGCCATGCTTTACTGCATTCCCTGGCCACAAGCAGGGAGCTGGCCGGAAAGAGGATCAGCCCGAGCATAGACAGGCACCTGTGTGGGTAGCCGGCCATGCAAGACAGAGGGTGTGGCCTCAAATCCTATGAAGAGTGTTTTCAGCGTGAGGGGATTTTAAGCTCTGCTGGTGGGATTGAAACGGAACCAGTCTCCCCTCCCCCCATATACATGTCTCCAAACCCTCACTTTCTCTTGCACACACGCACACACACAAGCAAACACACACACACTTTGACATGAAGTTGTACTTTCACCAAAGCTGCAGGACATCCAAGCGTTCCATCACACTTAGTTGTTGTTGTTTGTGAAATCTCTGGCATCAATCATGCCATCATCCCACGTGGGTTGCAATGTGGCCAGAGAGCGAGGTGATGATGCTAAGTCCATCGCCTCCCAGTGCTGTGGAGAAGAGCAGGTGATGTGAGAAGCCATGAGGGAGGCTGCCCCACCCTCAGCCCTCTGACCATTTCCGGACTTGAAGCTGATTGGTGGAGCTGGCCGGTGGGGGGCGGGTGTGCAGGTCATGTAGGCTATATAAGGGTGGTGAGTGGAGGGAGACCTGAGCATCCGTCCCTGACCTGAGCAAGGTTGCAGAGAGCGGAACGCCAGCGCACAAGTGTCGGGACCATGGCCCCTGGAGTAGTGCTGAAGGCTGCTTCAATGCCCTCGGGGGGTGAGTCTCATTTCAAGGTCCTTGGCAGATACAGAGGTTCTCAGCGGAATGCAGAAGGGGCTTTGTATGTGCCAGGGAAATCGTCAGCCCGGCCACAGAACGAGCCCCAGCTGGACGAGGATTTGGCTGCAGGGCAAACAGAGCTGGCTGCCGGAGGGCAAGCTTCTCTGAGCTGGATGGAACCTTACGGCATCGGGGCTGGTCTGCAGAACCTGGGGAACGCCTGCTACATGAATGCAGCCCTCCAGTGTCTGACATACACCCCGCCACTCGCCAACTATCTGCTGTCGCAGGAGCACTCCCGCACGTGCCAGCGTCGTTCAGAGCTCTGCACGCTCTGTGCTCTGGAAAGTCACTTTACTTGGGCCCTACACAGTCCCGGCCACGTGATCCAGCCCTGTCAGGCATTGGCTGCTGGCTTTCACAGAAACCGCCAAGAAGATGCCCACGAGTTTCTGATGTTCGCGCTCGATGCCCTCAGGGCAGCAGGTCTGCCTGGCCTCAACTGCGAGGTGGGGCCCACTGAGGACCAGCCTCTAAGCCATCAGCTAGCTGGAGGCCGCTGGAGGTCTCGAGTCACATGTCTCCAGTGCCGAGGCACTTCAGACACATGGGACCCATACCTGGACATTGTGCTGGATATCCAGGCCGCCAAGGATGTGCAGGAAGCCTTGCGGCATTTGGTGAGCCCGGAAGAGCTGGACGGGGACAACGCCTATGATTGTGCTGCCTGCCTCAAGAAGACGCCTGCCTCCCGCACACTCACCTTGCACACGTGTGGGGATGTGCTCATCTTGGTCTTGAAACGCTTTTCTGACTTCACGCGTGACAAGATGGCGAAGCCCGTGCACTATCCTGACTGCTTGGACATGAGGCCTTACCTGTCTCGGCAGAATGGGGGGCCGCTGGAGTACAGGCTCTATGCTGTCCTTGTGCACGTGGGCTTGCGTCGTGACAGAGGGCATTACCTGTGCTACGTGAAAGCTGGCAACGGCCGCTGGTATCAGATGGATGACGCGAAGGTCACTGCCTGTGGCCTGACTTTGGCCTTGAAGCAAAGTGCCTACGTGCTTTTCTATGTGCGCAAGGGTGAATGGGATGGCGCCAATGGGCAAGTGCCACGGGGCCAGGGAGCGCCAGGCTCTGGGCCTCGAGAGAGACACGCAAGTACCCCAGGGGAGCCTGCAAAGCATTCCAACCTGGAAGCGGAAGAAGACTGGCAGCACTTGGAGTGGAGAACGCAGGAACTCAGCTTAGATGAGTGGAAATCCCTGCAAGAGCAGCAGCGGCCCAAGGGCTCCTTCAACCTCAGGCGAGTGGAGCCCGGCCTGCCAAGCACTGCAGTCCTGATTCATCAGGCACGATCCAGCGTGCAGCCGACGAGCCATCCTGCACCACAGGAACGCTCCTGGCAGCGCAGCTCAGCTGGCACGCCAACGCATCAGCTGCCCGAGAATGCCAGCCAGCTCCCCGGGCTGGCAAGCAGAGGCAGAGCCAGAGCTCCCAAGAGGAAGAACAAACACGCAAAGAGGCCGCTCCTACAATTCTAGTCGCTTCCCTCCTGGCGGGAGCCTTTGCCGAGCCTTGCTTGGTGGTAGGGGAGTGCACATCCGCGGGGGTGGGCCAGCACCTGCAAGGAGATTGCGGGTGGCGATCTCATCCCTCAATAAAGGACATACTTTTCTTGCGTGCATCAACAAGGAGAGACACTATCTTTCTTGGTTCATGCGTATGTTTACTGATGAATCAGTGGATAGAACACGCACACACACACTCAGGCACACACACATGCACACACGCAACATTGGCTGGACCTACTTGGTCTGGAAAGGGCATCGCAAACACGTAGTGGGGCATACAGGCAGCGAGCCCCATGGCTCCATCACGGAAAGCCAGATGGAGCTGAGAATCTATAGGGAATCCTCAGCCAGCTCTTGTCTTCGGAAACAAGGGCTCCCCGTGCACCTAGGCCTTGGGGAACCCAAGATGACAAGTTGTGAGTGCGATGAGGGGAACTCAGTGGGGCAGGGGATTTGGGCCTTCATCAATGCGTCAATGAATCAATAAATTCATATTGAAAAAGGAAACCAAGCCTTGTCTTCTAAGTCAGAGTGATAATTAGGAGTTCACTGTGATCACTGATCGAGCGATTGATCGATGCTTTGATAGGTGGAAGGAAGGAAGGATGGATGGATGGATGGATGGATGGATGGATGGATTCACCATTTCTCCGAGAGACAGAAAGAGAGTCAGAAATGAGAGAAAGGGGAGAGAGAGAGACAGAGAGAAGAATGGAGACACTGAGTCTCTCAGGTACACTGGTTCTCTCGCCCATTCCCATCACAAGCTGAAGCGCAGAGGCAGGCCCCGACGGCCGAGCCCGTAGCTTCTTCTGGGTGTCTTCGTTGGCGGCGGGGAGCCGAGTCTTTGGGCCATGCTTTACTGCATTCCCTGGCCACAAGCAGGGAGCTGGCCGGAAAGAGGATCAGCCCGAGCATAGACAGGCACCTGTGTGGGTAGCCGGCCATGCAAGACAGAGGGTGTGGCCTCAAATCCTATGAAGAGTGTTTTCAGCGTGAGGGGATTTTAAGCTCTGCTGGTGGGATTGAAACGGAACCAGTCTCCCCTCCCCCCATATACATGTCTCCAAACCCTCACTTTCTCTTGCACACACGCACACACACAAGCAAACACACACACACTTTGACATGAAGTTGTACTTTCACCAAAGCTGCAGGACATCCAAGCGTTCCATCACACTTAGTTGTTGTTGTTTGTGAAATCTCTGGCATCAATCATGCCATCATCCCACGTGGGTTGCAATGTGGCCAGAGAGCGAGGTGATGATGCTAAGTCCATCGCCTCCCAGTGCTGTGGAGAAGAGCAGGTGATGTGAGAAGCCATGAGGGAGGCTGCCCCACCCTCAGCCCTCTGACCATTTCCGGACTTGAAGCTGATTGGTGGAGCTGGCCGGTGGGGGGCGGGTGCGCAGGTCGTGTAGGCTATATAAGGGTGGTGAGTGGAGGGAGACCTGAGCATCCGTCCCTGACCTGAGCAAGGTTGCAGAGAGCGGAACGCCAGCGCACAAGTCTCGGGACCATGGCCCCTGGAGTAGTGCTGAAGGCTGCTTCAATGCCCTCGGGGGGTGAGTCTCATTTCAAGGTCCTTGGCAGATACAGAGGTTCTCAGCGGAATGCAGAAGGGGCTTTGTATGTGCCAGGGAAATCGTCAGCCCGGCCACAGAACGAGCCCCAGCTGGACGAGGATTTGGCTGCAGGGCAAACAGAGCTGGCTGCCGGAGGGCAAGCTTCTCTGAGCTGGATGGAACCTTACGGCATCGGGGCTGGTCTGCAGAACCTGGGGAACGCCTGCTACATGAATGCAGCCCTCCAGTGTCTGACATACACCCCGCCACTCGCCAACTATCTGCTGTCGCAGGAGCACTCCCGCACGTGCCAGCGTCGTTCAGAGCTCTGCACGCTCTGTGCTCTGGAAAGTCACTTTACTTGGGCCCTACACAGTCCCGGCCACGTGATCCAGCCCTGTCAGGCATTGGCTGCTGGCTTTCACAGAAACCGCCAAGAAGATGCCCACGAGTTTCTGATGTTCGTGCTCGATGCCCTCAGGGCAGCAGGTCTGCCTGGCCTCAACTGCGAGGTGGGGCCCACTGAGGACCAGCCTCTAAGCCATCAGCTAGCTGGAGGCCGCTGGAGGTCTCGAGTCACATGTCTCCAGTGCCGAGGCACTTCAGACACATGGGACCCATACCTGGACATTGTGCTGGATATCCAGGCCGCCAAGGATGTGCAGGAAGCCTTGCGGCATTTGGTGAGCCCGGAAGAGCTGGACGGGGACAATGCCTATGATTGTGCTGCCTGCCTCAAGAAGACGCCTGCCTCCCGCACACTCACCTTGCACACGTGTGGGGATGTGCTCATCTTGGTCTTGAAACGCTTTTCTGACTTCACGCGTGACAAGATGGCGAAGCCCGTGCACTATCCTGACTGCTTGGACATGAGGCCTTACCTGTCTCGGCAGAATGGGGGGCCGCTGGAGTACAGGCTCTATGCTGTCCTTGTGCACGTGGGCTTGCGTCGTGACAGAGGGCATTACCTGTGCTACGTGAAAGCTGGCAACGGCCGCTGGTATCAGATGGATGACGCGAAGGTCACTGCCTGTGGCCTGACTTTGGCCTTGAAGCAAAGTGCCTACGTGCTTTTCTATGTGCGCAAGGGTGAATGGGATGGCGCCAATGGGCAAGTGCCACGGGGCCAGGGAGCGCCAGGCTCTGGGCCTCGAGAGAGACACGCAAGTACCCCAGGGGAGCCTGCAAAACATTCCAACCTGGAAGCAGAAGAAGACTGGCAGCACTTGGAGTGGAGAACGCAGGAACTCAGCTTAGATGAGTGGAAATCCCTGCAAGAGCAGCAGCGGCCCAAGGGCTCCTTCAACCTCAGGCGAGTGGAGCCCGGCCTGCCAAGCACTGCAGTCCTGATTCATCAGGCACGATCCAGCGTGCAGCCGACGAGCCATCCCGCACCACAGGAACGCTCCTGGCAGCGCAGCTCAGCTGGCACGCCAACGCATCAGCTGCCCGAGAATGCCAGCCAGCTCCCCGGGCTGGCAAGCAGAGGCAGAGCCAGAGCTCCCAAGAGGAAGAACAAACACGCAAAGAGGCCGCTCCTACAATTCTAGTCGCTTCCCTCCTGGCGGGAGCCTTTGCCGAGCCTTGCTTGGTGGTAGGGGAGTGCACATCCGCGGGGGTGGGCCAGCACCTGCAAGGAGATTGCGGGTGGCGATCTCATCCCTCAATAAAGGACATACTTTTCATGCGTGCATCAACAAGGAGAGACACTATCTTTCTTGGTTCATGCGTATGTTTACTGATGAATCAGTGGATAGAACACGCACACACACACACTCAGGCACACACACATGCACACACGCAACATTGGCTGGACCTACTTGGTCTGGAAAGGGCATCGCAAACACGTTGTGGGGCACACAGGCAGCGAGCCCCATGGCTCCATCACGGAAAGCCAGATGGAGCTGAGAGTCTATAGGGAATCCTCAGCCAGCTCTTGTCTTTGGAAACAAGGGCTCCCCGTGCACCTAGGCCTTGGGGAACCCAAGATGACAAGTTGTGAGTGCGATGAGGGGAACTCAGTGGGGCAGGGGATTTGGGCCTTCATCAATGCGTCAATGAATCAATAAATTCATATTGAAAAAGGAAACCAAGCCTTGTCTTCTAAGTCAGAGTGATAATTAGGAGTTCACTGTGATCACTGATCGAGCGATTGATCGATGCTTTGATAGGTGGAAGGAAGGATGGATGGATGGATGGATGGATGGATGTATTCACCATTTCTCCGAGAGACAGAAAGAGAGTCAGAAATGAGAGAAAGGGGAGAGAGAGAGACAGAGAGAAGAATGGAGACACTGAGTCTCTCAGGTACACTGGTTCTCTCGCCCATTCCCATCACAAGCTGAAGCGCAGAGGCAGGCCCCGACGGCCGAGCCAGTAGCTTCTTCTGGGTGTCTTCGTTGGCGGCAGGGAGCCGAGTCTTTGGGCCATGCTTTACTGCATTCCCTGGCCACAAGCAGGGAGCTGGCCGGAAAGAGGATCAGCCCGAGCATAGACAGGCACCTGTGTGGGTAGCCGGCCATGCAAGACAGAGGGTGTGGCCTCAAATCCTATGAAGAGTGTTTTCAGCGTGAGGGGATTTTAAGCTCTGCTGGTGGGATTGAAACGGAACCAGTCTCCCCTCCCCCCATATACATGTCTCCAAACCCTCACTTTCTCTTGCACACACGCACACACACAAGCAAACACACACACACTTTGACATGAAGTTGTACTTTCACCAAAGCTGCAGGACATCCAAGCGTTCCATCACACTTAGTTGTTGTTGTTTGTGAAATCTCTGGCATCAATCATGCCATCATCCCACGTGGGTTGCAATGTGGCCAGAGAGCGAGGTGATGATGCTAAGTCCATCGCCTCCCAGTGCTGTGGAGAAGAGCAGGTGATGTGAGAAGCCATGAGGGAGGCTGCCCCACCCTCAGCCCTCTGACCATTTCCGGACTTGAAGCTGATTGGTGGAGCTGGCCGGTGGGGGGCGGGTGTGCAGGTCATGTAGGCTATATAAGGGTGGTGAGTGGAGGGAGACCTGAGCATCCGTCCCTGACCTGAGCAAGGTTGCAGAGAGCGGAACGCCAGCGCACAAGTCTCGGGACCATGGCCCCTGGAGTAGTGCTGAAGGCTGCTTCAATGCCCTCGGGGGGTGAGTCTCATTTCAAGGTCCTTGGCAGATACAGAGGTTCTCAGCGGAATGCAGAAGGGGCTTTGTATGTGCCAGGGAAATCGTCAGCCCGGCCACAGAACGAGCCCCAGCTGGACGAGGATTTGGCTGCAGGGCAAACAGAGCTGGCTGCCGGAGGGCAAGCTTCTCTGAGCTGGATGGAACCTTACGGCATCGGGGCTGGTCTGCAGAACCTGGGGAACGCCTGCTACATGAATGCAGCCCTCCAGTGTCTGACATACACCCCGCCACTCGCCAACTATCTGCTGTCGCAGGAGCACTCCCGCACGTGCCAGCGTCGTTCAGAGCTCTGCACGCTCTGTGCTCTGGAAAGTCACTTTACTTGGGCCCTACACAGTCCCGGCCACGTGATCCAGCCCTGTCAGGCATTGGCTGCTGGCTTTCACAGAAACCGCCAAGAAGATGCCCACGAGTTTCTGATGTTCGTGCTCGATGCCCTCAGGGCAGCAGGTCTGCCTGGCCTCAACTGCGAGGTGGGGCCCACTGAGGACCAGCCTCTAAGCCATCAGCTAGCTGGAGGCCGCTGGAGGTCTCGAGTCACATGTCTCCAGTGCCGAGGCACTTCAGACACATGGGACCCATACCTGGACATTGTGCTGGATATCCAGGCCGCCAAGGATGTGCAGGAAGCCTTGCGGCATTTGGTGAGCCCGGAAGAGCTGGACGGGGACAACGCCTATGATTGTGCTGCCTGCCTCAAGAAGACGCCTGCCTCCCGCACACTCACCTTGCACACGTGTGGGGATGTGCTCATCTTGGTCTTGAAACGCTTTTCTGACTTCACGCGTGACAAGATGGCGAAGCCCGTGCACTATCCTGACTGCTTGGACATGAGGCCTTACCTGTCTCGGCAGAATGGGGGGCCGCTGGAGTACAGGCTCTATGCTGTCCTTGTGCACGTGGGCTTGCGTCGTGACAGAGGGCATTACCTGTGCTACGTGAAAGCTGGCAACGGCCGCTGGTATCAGATGGATGACGCGAAGGTCACTGCCTGTGGCCTGACTTTGGCCTTGAAGCAAAGTGCCTACGTGCTTTTCTATGTGCGCAAGGGTGAATGGGATGGCGCCAATGGGCAAGTGCCACGGGGCCAGGGAGCGCCAGGCTCTGGGCCTCGAGAGAGACACGCAAGTACCCCAGGGGAGCCTGCAAAGCATTCCAACCTGGAAGCGGAAGAAGACTGGCAGCACTTGGAGTGGAGAACGCAGGAACTCAGCTTAGATGAGTGGAAATCCCTGCAAGAGCAGCAGCGGCCCAAGGGCTCCTTCAACCTCAGGCGAGTGGAGCCCGGCCTGCCAAGCACTGCAGTCCTGATTCATCAGGCACGATCCAGCGTGCAGCCGACGAGCCATCCTGCACCACAGGAACGCTCCTGGCAGCGCAGCTCAGCTGGCACGCCAACGCATCAGCTGCCCGAGAATGCCAGCCAGCTCCCCGGGCTGGCAAGCAGAGGCAGAGCCAGAGCTCCCAAGAGGAAGAACAAACACGCAAAGAGGCCGCTCCTACAATTCTAGTCGCTTCCCTCCTGGCGGGAGCCTTTGCCGAGCCTTGCTTGGTGGTAGGGGAGTGCACATCCGCGGGGGTGGGCCAGCACCTGCAAGGAGATTGCGGGTGGCGATCTCATCCCTCAATAAAGGACATACTTTTCTTGCGTGCATCAACAAGGAGAGACACTATCTTTCTTGGTTCATGCGTATGTTTACTGATGAATCAGTGGATAGAACACGCACACACACACTCAGGCACACACACATGCACACACGCAACATTGGCTGGACCTACTTGGTCTGGAAAGGGCATCGCAAACACGTAGTGGGGCATACAGGCAGCGAGCCCCATGGCTCCATCACGGAAAGCCAGATGGAGCTGAGAATCTATAGGGAATCCTCAGCCAGCTCTTGTCTTCGGAAACAAGGGCTCCCCGTGCACCTAGGCCTTGGGGAACCCAAGATGACAAGTTGTGAGTGGGATGAGGGGAACTCAGTGGGGCAGGGGATTTGGGCCTTCATCAATGCGTCAATGAATCAATAAATTCATATTGAAAAAGGAAACCAAGCCTTGTCTTCTAAGTCAGAGTGATAATTAGGAGTTCACTGTGATCACTGATCGAGCGATTGATCGATGCTTTGATAGGTGGAAGGAAGGATGGATGGATGGATGGATGGATGGATGGATGGATTCACCATTTCTCCGAGAGACAGAAAGAGAGTCAGAAATGAGAGAAAGGGGAGAGAGAGAGACAGAGAGAAGAATGGAGACACTGAGTCTCTCAGGTACACTGGTTCTCTCGCCCATTCCCATCACAAGCTGAAGCGCAGAGGCAGGCCCCGACGGCCGAGCCAGTAGCTTCTTCTGGGTGTCTTCGTTGGCGGCGGGGAGCCGAGTCTTTGGGCCATGCTTTACTGCATTCCCTGGCCACAAGCAGGGAGCTGGCCGGAAAGAGGATCAGCCCGAGCATAGACAGGCACCTGTGTGGGTAGCCGGCCATGCAAGACAGAGGGTGTGGCCTCAAATCCTATGAAGAGTGTTTTCAGCGTGAGGGGATTTTAAGCTCTGCTGGTGGGATTGAAACGGAACCAGTCTCCCCTCCCCCCATATACATGTCTCCAAACCCTCACTTTCTCTTGCACACACGCACACACACAAGCAAACACACACACACTTTGACATGAAGTTGTACTTTCACCAAAGCTGCAGGACATCCAAGCGTTCCATCACACTTAGTTGTTGTTGTTTGTGAAATCTCTGGCATCAATCATGCCATCATCCCACGTGGGTTGCAATGTGGCCAGAGAGCGAGGTGATGATGCTAAGTCCATCGCCTCCCAGTGCTGTGGAGAAGAGCAGGTGATGTGAGAAGCCATGAGGGAGGCTGCCCCACCCTCAGCCCTCTGACCATTTCCGGACTTGAAGCTGATTGGTGGAGCTGGCCGGTGGGGGGCGGGTGCGCAGGTCGTGTAGGCTATATAAGGGTGGTGAGTGGAGGGAGACCTGAGCATCCGTCCCTGACCTGAGCAAGGTTGCAGAGAGCGGAACGCCAGCGCACAAGTCTCGGGACCATGGCCCCTGGAGTAGTGCTGAAGGCTGCTTCAATGCCCTCGGGGGGTGAGTCTCATTTCAAGGTCCTTGGCAGATACAGAGGTTCTCAGCGGAATGCAGAAGGGGCTTTGTATGTGCCAGGGAAATCGTCAGCCCGGCCACAGAACGAGCCCCAGCTGGACGAGGATTTGGCTGCAGGGCAAACAGAGCTGGCTGCCGGAGGGCAAGCTTCTCTGAGCTGGATGGAACCTTACGGCATCGGGGCTGGTCTGCAGAACCTGGGGAACGCCTGCTACATGAATGCAGCCCTCCAGTGTCTGACATACACCCCGCCACTCGCCAACTATCTGCTGTCGCAGGAGCACTCCCGCACGTGCCAGCGTCGTTCAGAGCTCTGCACGCTCTGTGCTCTGGAAAGTCACTTTACTTGGGCCCTACACAGTCCCGGCCACGTGATCCAGCCCTGTCAGGCATTGGCTGCTGGCTTTCACAGAAACCGCCAAGAAGATGCCCACGAGTTTCTGATGTTCGCGCTCGATGCCCTCAGGGCAGCAGGTCTGCCTGGCCTCAACTGCGAGGTGGGGCCCACTGAGGACCAGCCTCTAAGCCATCAGCTAGCTGGAGGCCGCTGGAGGTCTCGAGTCACATGTCTCCAGTGCCGAGGCACTTCAGACACATGGGACCCATACCTGGACATTGTGCTGGATATCCAGGCCGCCAAGGATGTGCAGGAAGCCTTGCGGCATTTGGTGAGCCCGGAAGAGCTGGACGGGGACAACGCCTATGATTGTGCTGCCTGCCTCAAGAAGACGCCTGCCTCCCGCACACTCACCTTGCACACGTGTGGGGATGTGCTCATCTTGGTCTTGAAATGCTTTTCTGACTTCACGCGTGACAAGATGGCGAAGCCCGTGCACTATCCTGACTGCTTGGACATGAGGCCTTACCTGTCTCGGCAGAATGGGGGGCCGCTGGAGTACAGGCTCTATGCTGTCCTTGTGCACGTGGGCTTGCGTCGTGACAGAGGGCATTACCTGTGCTACGTGAAAGCTGGCAACGGCCGCTGGTATCAGATGGATGACGCGAAGGTCACTGCCTGTGGCCTGACTTTGGCCTTGAAGCAAAGTGCCTACGTGCTTTTCTATGTGCGCAAGGGTGAATGGGATGGCGCCAATGGGCAAGTGCCACGGGGCCAGGGAGCGCCAGGCTCTGGGCCTCGAGAGAGACACGCAAGTACCCCAGGGGAGCCTGCAAAACATTCCAACCTGGAAGCGGAAGAAGACTGGCAGCACTTGGAGTGGAGAACGCAGGAACTCAGCTTAGATGAGTGGAAATCCCTGCAAGAGCAGCAGCGGCCCAAGGGCTCCTTCAACCTCAGGCGAGTGGAGCCCGGCCTGCCAAGCACTGCAGTCCTGATTCATCAGGCACGATCCAGCGTGCAGCCGACGAGCCATCCCGCACCACAGGAACGCTCCTGGCAGCGCAGCTCAGCTGGCACGCCAACGCATCAGCTGCCCGAGAATGCCAGCCAGCTCCCCGGGCTGGCAAGCAGAGGCAGAGCCAGAGCTCCCAAGAGGAAGAACAAACACGCAAAGAGGCCGCTCCTACAATTCTAGTCGCTTCCATCCTGGCGGGAGCCTTTGCCGAGCCTTGCTTGGTGGTAGGGGAGTGCACATCCGCGGGGGTGGGCCAGCACCTGCAAGGAGATTGCGGGTGGCGATCTCATCCCTCAATAAAGGACATACTTTTCATGCGTGCATCAACAAGGAGAGACACTATCTTTCTTGGTTCATGCGTATGTTTACTGATGAATCAGTGGATAGAACACGCACACACACACACTCAGGCACACACACATGCACACACGCAACATTGGCTGGACCTACTTGGTCTGGAAAGGGCATCGCAAACACGTTGTGGGGCACACAGGCAGCGAGCCCCATGGCTCCATCACGGAAAGCCAGATGGAGCTGAGAGTCTATAGGGAATCCTCAGCCAGCTCTTGTCTTTGGAAACAAGGGCTCCCCGTGCACCTAGGCCTTGGGGAACCCAAGATGACAAGTTGTGAGTGCGATGAGGGGAACTCAGTGGGGCAGGGGATTTGGGCCTTCATCAGTGCGTCAATGAATCAATAAATTCATATTGAAAAAGGAAACCAAGCCTTGTCTTCTAAGTCAGAGTGATAATTAGGAGTTCACTGTGATCACTGATCGAGCGATTGATCGATGCTTTGATAGGTGGAAGGAAGGATGGATGGATGGATGGATGGATGGATGGATGGATGGATGGATTCACCATTTCTCCGAGAGACAGAAAGAGAGTCAGAAATGAGAGAAAGGGGAGAGAGAGAGACAGAGAGAAGAATGGAGACACTGAGTCTCTCAGGTACACTGGTTCTCTCGCCCATTCCCATCACAAGCTGAAGCGCAGAGGCAGGCCCCGACGGCCGAGCCCGTAGCTTCTTCTGGGTGTCTTCGTTGGCGGCGGGGAGCCGAGTCTTTGGGCCATGCTTTACTGCATTCCCTGGCCACAAGCAGGGAGCTGGCCGGAAAGAGGATCAGCCCGAGCATAGACAGGCACCTGTGTGGGTAGCCGGCCATGCAAGACAGAGGGTGTGGCCTCAAATCCTATGAAGAGTGTTTTCAGCGTGAGGGGATTTTAAGCTCTGCTGGTGGGATTGAAACGGAACCAGTCTCCCCTCCCCCCATATACATGTCTCCAAACCCTCACTTTCTCTTGCACACACGCACACACACAAGCAAACACACACACACTTTGACATGAAGTTGTACTTTCACCAAAGCTGCAGGACATCCAAGCGTTCCATCACACTTAGTTGTTGTTGTTTGTGAAATCTCTGGCATCAATCATGCCATCATCCCACGTGGGTTGCAATGTGGCCAGAGAGCGAGGTGATGATGCTAAGTCCATCGCCTCCCAGTGCTGTGGAGAAGAGCAGGTGATGTGAGAAGCCATGAGGGAGGCTGCCCCACCCTCAGCCCTCTGACCATTTCCGGACTTGAAGCTGATTGGTGGAGCTGGCCGGTGGGGGGCGGGTGCGCAGGTCGTGTAGGCTATATAAGGGTGGTGAGTGGAGGGAGACCTGAGCATCCGTCCCTGACCTGAGCAAGGTTGCAGAGAGCGGAACGCCAGCGCACAAGTCTCGGGACCATGGCCCCTGGAGTAGTGCTGAAGGCTGCTTCAATGCCCTCGGGGGGTGAGTCTCATTTCAAGGTCCTTGGCAGATACAGAGGTTCTCAGCGGAATGCAGAAGGGGCTTTGTATGTGCCAGGGAAATCGTCAGCCCGGCCACAGAACGAGCCCCAGCTGGACGAGGATTTGGCTGCAGGGCAAACAGAGCTGGCTGCCGGAGGGCAAGCTTCTCTGAGCTGGATGGAACCTTACGGCATCGGGGCTGGTCTGCAGAACCTGGGGAACGCCTGCTACATGAATGCAGCCCTCCAGTGTCTGACATACACCCCGCCACTCGCCAACTATCTGCTGTCGCAGGAGCACTCCCGCACGTGCCAGCGTCGTTCAGAGCTCTGCACGCTCTGTGCTCTGGAAAGTCACTTTACTTGGGCCCTACACAGTCCCGGCCACGTGATCCAGCCCTGTCAGGCATTGGCTGCTGGCTTTCACAGAAACCGCCAAGAAGATGCCCACGAGTTTCTGATGTTCGCGCTCGATGCCCTCAGGGCAGCAGGTCTGCCTGGCCTCAACTGCGAGGTGGGGCCCACTGAGGACCAGCCTCTAAGCCATCAGCTAGCTGGAGGCCGCTGGAGGTCTCGAGTCACATGTCTCCAGTGCCGAGGCACTTCAGACACATGGGACCCATACCTGGACATTGTGCTGGATATCCAGGCCGCCAAGGATGTGCAGGAAGCCTTGCGGCATTTGGTGAGCCCGGAAGAGCTGGACGGGGACAACGCCTATGATTGTGCTGCCTGCCTCAAGAAGACGCCTGCCTCCCGCACACTCACCTTGCACACGTGTGGGGATGTGCTCATCTTGGTCTTGAAACGCTTTTCTGACTTCACGCGTGACAAGATGGCGAAGCCCGTGCACTATCCTGACTGCTTGGACATGAGGCCTTACCTGTCTCGGCAGAATGGGGGGCCGCTGGAGTACAGGCTCTATGCTGTCCTTGTGCACGTGGGCTTGCGTCGTGACAGAGGGCATTACCTGTGCTACGTGAAAGCTGGCAACGGCCGCTGGTATCAGATGGATGACGCGAAGGTCACTGCCTGTGGCCTGACTTTGGCCTTGAAGCAAAGTGCCTACGTGCTTTTCTATGTGCGCAAGGGTGAATGGGATGGCGCCAATGGGCAAGTGCCACGGGGCCAGGGAGCGCCAGGCTCTGGGCCTCGAGAGAGACACGCAAGTACCCCAGGGGAGCCTGCAAAGCATTCCAACCTGGAAGCGGAAGAAGACTGGCAGCACTTGGAGTGGAGAACGCAGGAACTCAGCTTAGATGAGTGGAAATCCCTGCAAGAGCAGCAGCGGCCCAAGGGCTCCTTCAACCTCAGGCGAGTGGAGCCCGGCCTGCCAAGCACTGCAGTCCTGATTCATCAGGCACGATCCAGCGTGCAGCCGACGAGCCATCCCGCACCACAGGAACGCTCCTGGCAGCGCAGCTCAGCTGGCACGCCAACGCATCAGCTGCCCGAGAATGCCAGCCAGCTCCCCGGGCTGGCAAGCAGAGGCAGAGCCAGAGCTCCCAAGAGGAAGAACAAACACGCAAAGAGGCCGCTCCTACAATTCTAGTCGCTTCCCTCCTGGCGGGAGCCTTTGCCGAGCCTTGCTTGGTGGTAGGGGAGTGCACATCTGCGGGGGTGGGCCAGCACCTGCAAGGAGATTGCGGGTGGCGATCTCATCCCTCAATAAAGGACATACTTTTCATGCGTGCATCAACAAGGAGAGACACTATCTTTCTTGGTTCATGCGTATGTTTACTGATGAATCAGTGGATAGAACACGCACACACACACACTCAGGCACACACACATGCACACACGCAACATTGGCTGGACCTACTTGGTCTGGAAAGGGCATCGCAAACACGTTGTGGGGCACACAGGCAGCGAGCCCCATGGCTCCATCACGGAAAGCCAGATGGAGCTGAGAGTCTATAGGGAATCCTCAGCCAGCTCTTGTCTTTGGAAACAAGGGCTCCCCGTGCACCTAGGCCTTGGGGAACCCAAGATGACAAGTTGTGAGTGCGATGAGGGGAACTCAGTGGGGCAGGGGATTTGGGCCTTCATCAATGCGTCAATGAATCAATAAATTCATATTGAAAAAGGAAACCAAGCCTTGTCTTCTAAGTCAGAGTGATAATTAGGAGTTCACTGTGATCACTGATCGAGCGATTGATCGATGCTTTGATAGGTGGAAGGAAGGATGGATGGATGGATGGATGGATGGATGGATGGATGGATTCACCATTTCTCCGAGAGACAGAAAGAGAGTCAGAAATGAGAGAAAGGGGAGAGAGAGAGACAGAGAGAAGAATGGAGACACTGAGTCTCTCAGGTACACTGGTTCTCTCGCCCATTCCCATCACAAGCTGAAGCGCAGAGGCAGGCCCCGATGGCCGAGCCCGTAGCTTCTTCTGGGTGTCTTCGTTGGCGGCGGGGAGCCGAGTCTTTGGGCCATGCTTTACTGCATTCCCTGGCCACAAGCAGGGAGCTGGCCGGAAAGAGGATCAGCCCGAGCATAGACAGGCACCTGTGTGGGTAGCCGGCCATGCAAGACAGAGGGTGTGGCCTCAAATCCTATGAAGAGTGTTTTCAGCGTGAGGGGATTTTAAGCTCTGCTGGTGGGATTGAAACGGAACCAGTCTCCCCTCCCCCCATATACATGTCTCCAAACCCTCACTTTCTCTTGCACACACGCACACACACAAGCAAACACACACACACTTTGACATGAAGTTGTACTTTCACCAAAGCTGCAGGACATCCAAGCGTTCCATCACACTTAGTTGTTGTTGTTTGTGAAATCTCTGGCATCAATCATGCCATCATCCCACGTGGGTTGCAATGTGGCCAGAGAGCGAGGTGATGATGCTAAGTCCACCGCCTCCCAGTGCTGTGGAGAAGAGCAGGTGATGTGAGAAGCCATGAGGGAGGCTGCCCCACCCTCAGCCCTCTGACCATTTCCGGACTTGAAGCTGATTGGTGGAGCTGGCCGGTGGGGGGCGGGTGCGCAGGTCGTGTAGGCTATATAAGGGTGGTGAGTGGAGGGAGACCTGAGCATCCGTCCCTGACCTGAGCAAGGTTGCAGAGAGCGGAACGCCAGCGCACAAGTCTCGGGACCATGGCCCCTGGAGTAGTGCTGAAGGCTGCTTCAATGCCCTCGGGGGGTGAGTCTCATTTCAAGGTCCTTGGCAGATACAGAGGTTCTCAGCGGAATGCAGAAGGGGCTTTGTATGTGCCAGGGAAATCGTCAGCCCGGCCACAGAACGAGCCCCAGCTGGACGAGGATTTGGCTGCAGGGCAAACAGAGCTGGCTGCCGGAGGGCAAGCTTCTCTGAGCTGGATGGAACCTTACGGCATCGGGGCTGGTCTGCAGAACCTGGGGAACGCCTGCTACATGAATGCAGCCCTCCAGTGTCTGACATACACCCCGCCACTCGCCAACTATCTGCTGTCGCAGGAGCACTCCCGCACGTGCCAGCGTCGTTCAGAGCTCTGCACGCTCTGTGCTCTGGAAAGTCACTTTACTTGGGCCCTACACAGTCCCGGCCACGTGATCCAGCCCTGTCAGGCATTGGCTGCTGGCTTTCACAGAAACCGCCAAGAAGATGCCCACGAGTTTCTGATGTTCGCGCTCGATGCCCTCAGGGCAGCAGGTCTGCCTGGCCTCAACTGCGAGGTGGGGCCCACTGAGGACCAGCCTCTAAGCCATCAGCTAGCTGGAGGCCGCTGGAGGTCTCGAGTCACATGTCTCCAGTGCCGAGGCACTTCAGACACATGGGACCCATACCTGGACATTGTGCTGGATATCCAGGCCGCCAAGGATGTGCAGGAAGCCTTGCGGCATTTGGTGAGCCCGGAAGAGCTGGACGGGGACAACGCCTATGATTGTGCTGCCTGCCTCAAGAAGACGCCTGCCTCCCGCACACTCACCTTGCACACGTGTGGGGATGTGCTCATCTTGGTCTTGAAACGCTTTTCTGACTTCACGCGTGACAAGATGGCGAAGCCCGTGCACTATCCTGACTGCTTGGACATGAGGCCTTACCTGTCTCGGCAGAATGGGGGGCCGCTGGAGTACAGGCTCTATGCTGTCCTTGTGCACGTGGGCTTGCGTCGTGACAGAGGGCATTACCTGTGCTACGTGAAAGCTGGCAACGGCCGCTGGTATCAGATGGATGACGCGAAGGTCACTGCCTGTGGCCTGACTTTGGCCTTGAAGCAAAGTGCCTACGTGCTTTTCTATGTGCGCAAGGGTGAATGGGATGGCGCCAATGGGCAAGTGCCACGGGGCCAGGGAGCGCCAGGCTCTGGGCCTCGAGAGAGACACGCAAGTACCCCAGGGGAGCCTGCAAAACATTCCAACCTGGAAGCGGAAGAAGACTGGCAGCACTTGGAGTGGAGAACGCAGGAACTCAGCTTAGATGAGTGGAAATCCCTGCAAGAGCAGCAGCGGCCCAAGGGCTCCTTCAACCTCAGGCGAGTGGAGCCCGGCCTGCCAAGCACTGCAGTCCTGATTCATCAGGCACGATCCAGCGTGCAGCCGACGAGCCATCCCGCACCACAGGAACGCTCCTGGCAGCGCAGCTCAGCTGGCACGCCAACGCATCAGCTGCCCGAGAATGCCAGCCAGCTCCCCGGGCTGGCAAGCAGAGGCAGAGCCAGAGCTCCCAAGAGGAAGAACAAACACGCAAAGAGGCCGCTCCTACAATTCTAGTCGCTTCCCTCCTGGCGGGAGCCTTTGCCGAGCCTTGCTTGGTGGTAGGGGAGTGCACATCCGCGGGGGTGGGCCAGCACCTGCAAGGAGATTGCGGGTGGCGATCTCATCCCTCAATAAAGGACATACTTTTCATGCGTGCATCAACAAGGAGAGACACTATCTTTCTTGGTTCATGCGTATGTTTACTGATGAATCAGTGGATAGAACACGCACACACACACACTCAGGCACACACACATGCACACACGCAACATTGGCTGGACCTACTTGGTCTGGAAAGGGCATCGCAAACACGTTGTGGGGCACACAGGCAGCGAGCCCCATGGCTCCATCACGGAAAGCCAGATGGAGCTGAGAGTCTATAGGGAATCCTCAGCCAGCTCTTGTCTTTGGAAACAAGGGCTCCCCGTGCACCTAGGCCTTGGGGAACCCAAGATGACAAGTTGTGAGTGGGATGAGGGGAACTCAGTGGGGCAGGGGATTTGGGCCTTCATCAATGCGTCAATGAATCAATAAATTCATATTGAAAAAGGAAACCAAGCCTTGTCTTCTAAGTCAGAGTGATAATTAGGAGTTCACTGTGATCACTGATCGAGCGATTGATCGATGCTTTGATAGGTGGAAGGAAGGATGGATGGATGGATGGATGGATGGATGGATGGATTCACCATTTCTCCGAGAGACAGAAAGAGAGTCAGAAATGAGAGAAAGGGGAGAGAGAGAGACAGAGAGAAGAATGGAGACACTGAGTCTCTCAGGTACACTGGTTCTCTCGCCCATTCCCATCACAAGCTGAAGCGCAGAGGCAGGCCCCGACGGCCGAGCCCGTAGCTTCTTCTGGGTGTCTTCGTTGGCGGCGGGGAGCCGAGTCTTTGGGCCATGCTTTACTGCATTCCCTGGCCACAAGCAGGGAGCTGGCCGGAAAGAGGATCAGCCCAAGCATAGACAGGCACCTGTGTGGGTAGCCGGCCATGCAAGACAGAGGGTGTGGCCTCAAATCCTATGAAGAGTGTTTTCAGCGTGAGAGGATTTTAAGCTCTGCTGGTGGGATTGAAACGGAACCAGTCTCCCCTCCCCCCATATACATGTCTCCAAACCCTCACTTTCTCTTGCACACACGCACACACACAAGCAAACACACACACACTTTGACATGAAGTTGTACTTTCACCAAAGCTGCAGGACATCCAAGCGTTCCATCACACTTAGTTGTTGTTGTTTGTGAAATCTCTGGCATCAATCATGCCATCATCCCACGTGGGTTGCAATGTGGCCAGAGAGCGAGGTGATGATGCTAAGTCCACCGCCTCCCAGTGCTGTGGAGAAGAGCAGGTGATGTGAGAAGCCATGAGGGAGGCTGCCCCACCCTCAGCCCTCTGACCATTTCCGGACTTGAAGCTGATTGGTGGAGCTGGCCGGTGGGGGGCGGGTGCGCAGGTCGTGTAGGCTATATAAGGGTGGTGAGTGGAGGGAGACCTGAGCATCCGTCCCTGACCTGAGCAAGGTTGCAGAGAGCGGAACGCCAGCGCACAAGTCTCGGGACCATGGCCCCTGGAGTAGTGCTGAAGGCTGCTTCAATGCCCTCGGGGGGTGAGTCTCATTTCAAGGTCCTTGGCAGATACAGAGGTTCTCAGCGGAATGCAGAAGGGGCTTTGTATGTGCCAGGGAAATCGTCAGCCCGGCCACAGAACGAGCCCCAGCTGGACGAGGATTTGGCTGCAGGGCAAACAGAGCTGGCTGCCGGAGGGCAAGCTTCTCTGAGCTGGATGGAACCTTACGGCATCGGGGCTGGTCTGCAGAACCTGGGGAACGCCTGCTACATGAATGCAGCCCTCCAGTGTCTGACATACACCCCGCCACTCGCCAACTATCTGCTGTCGCAGGAGCACTCCCGCACGTGCCAGCGTCGTTCAGAGCTCTGCACGCTCTGTGCTCTGGAAAGTCACTTTACTTGGGCCCTACACAGTCCCGGCCACGTGATCCAGCCCTGTCAGGCATTGGCTGCTGGCTTTCACAGAAACCGCCAAGAAGATGCCCACGAGTTTCTGATGTTCGCGCTCGATGCCCTCAGGGCAGCAGGTCTGCCTGGCCTCAACTGCGAGGTGGGGCCCACTGAGGACCAGCCTCTAAGCCATCAGCTAGCTGGAGGCCGCTGGAGGTCTCGAGTCACATGTCTCCAGTGCCGAGGCACTTCAGACACATGGGACCCATACCTGGACATTGTGCTGGATATCCAGGCCGCCAAGGATGTGCAGGAAGCCTTGCGGCATTTGGTGAGCCCGGAAGAGCTGGACGGGGACAACGCCTATGATTGTGCTGCCTGCCTCAAGAAGACGCCTGCCTCCCGCACACTCACCTTGCACACGTGTGGGGATGTGCTCATCTTGGTCTTGAAACGCTTTTCTGACTTCACGCGTGACAAGATGGCGAAGCCCGTGCACTATCCTGACTGCTTGGACATGAGGCCTTACCTGTCTCGGCAGAATGGGGGGCCGCTGGAGTACAGGCTCTATGCTGTCCTTGTGCACGTGGGCTTGCGTCGTGACAGAGGGCATTACCTGTGCTACGTGAAAGCTGGCAACGGCCGCTGGTATCAGATGGATGACGCGAAGGTCACTGCCTGTGGCCTGACTTTGGCCTTGAAGCAAAGTGCCTACGTGCTTTTCTATGTGCGCAAGGGTGAATGGGATGGCGCCAATGGGCAAGTGCCACGGGGCCAGGGAGCGCCAGGCTCTGGGCCTCGAGAGAGACACGCAAGTACCCCAGGGGAGCCTGCAAAACATTCCAACCTGGAAGCGGAAGAAGACTGGCAGCACTTGGAGTGGAGAACGCAGGAACTCAGCTTAGATGAGTGGAAATCCCTGCAAGAGCAGCAGCGGCCCAAGGGCTCCTTCAACCTCAGGCGAGTGGAGCCCGGCCTGCCAAGCACTGCAGTCCTGATTCATCAGGCACGATCCAGCGTGCAGCCGACGAGCCATCCCGCACCACAGGAACGCTCCTGGCAGCGCAGCTCAGCTGGCACGCCAACGCATCAGCTGCCCGAGAATGCCAGCCAGCTCCCCGGGCTGGCAAGCAGAGGCAGAGCCAGAGCTCCCAAGAGGAAGAACAAACACGCAAAGAGGCCGCTCCTACAATTCTAGTCGCTTCCCTCCTGGCGGGAGCCTTTGCCGAGCCTTGCTTGGTGGTAGGGGAGTGCACATCCGCGGGGGTGGGCCAGCACCTGCAAGGAGATTGCGGGTGGCGATCTCATCCCTCAATAAAGGACATACTTTTCATGCGTGCATCAACAAGGAGAGACACTATCTTTCTTGGTTCATGCGTATGTTTACTGATGAATCAGTGGATAGAACACGCACACACACACACTCAGGCACACACACATGCACACACGCAACATTGGCTGGACCTACTTGGTCTGGAAAGGGCATCGCAAACACGTTGTGGGGCACACAGGCAGCGAGCCCCATGGCTCCATCACGGAAAGCCAGATGGAGCTGAGAGTCTATAGGGAATCCTCAGCCAGCTCTTGTCTTTGGAAACAAGGGCTCCCCGTGCACCTAGGCCTTGGGGAACCCAAGATGACAAGTTGTGAGTGGGATGAGGGGAACTCAGTGGGGCAGGGGATTTGGGCCTTCATCAATGCGTCAATGAATCAATAAATTCATATTGAAAAAGGAAACCAAGCCTTGTCTTCTAAGTCAGAGTGATAATTAGGAGTTCACTGTGATCACTGATCGAGCGATTGATCGATGCTTTGATAGGTGGAAGGAAGGAAGGATGGATGGATGGATGGATGGATGGATGGATTCACCATTTCTCCGAGAGACAGAAAGAGAGTCAGAAATGAGAGAAAGGGGAGAGAGAGAGACAGAGAGAAGAATGGAGACACTGAGTCTCTCAGGTACACTGGTTCTCTCGCCCATTCCCATCACAAGCTGAAGCGCAGAGGCAGGCCCCGACGGCCGAGCCCGTAGCTTCTTCTGGGTGTCTTCGTTGGCGGCGGGGAGCCGAGTCTTTGGGCCATGCTTTACTGCATTCCCTGGCCACAAGCAGGGAGCTGGCCGGAAAGAGGATCAGCCCGAGCATAGACAGGCACCTGTGTGGGTAGCCGGCCATGCAAGACAGAGGGTGTGGCCTCAAATCCTATGAAGAGTGTTTTCAGCGTGAGGGGATTTTAAGCTCTGCTGGTGGGATTGAAACGGAACCAGTCTCCCCTCCCCCCATATACATGTCTCCAAACCCTCACTTTCTCTTGCACACACGCACACACACAAGCAAACACACACACACTTTGACATGAAGTTGTACTTTCACCAAAGCTGCAGGACATCCAAGCGTTCCATCACACTTAGTTGTTGTTGTTTGTGAAATCTCTGGCATCAATCATGCCATCATCCCACGTGGGTTGCAATGTGGCCAGAGAGCGAGGTGATGATGCTAAGTCCATCGCCTCCCAGTGCTGTGGAGAAGAGCAGGTGATGTGAGAAGCCATGAGGGAGGCTGCCCCACCCTCAGCCCTCTGACCATTTCCGGACTTGAAGCTGATTGGTGGAGCTGGCCGGTGGGGGGCGGGTGCGCAGGTCGTGTAGGCTATATAAGGGTGGTGAGTGGAGGGAGACCTGAGCATCCGTCCCTGACCTGAGCAAGGTTGCAGAGAGTGGAACGCCAGCGCACAAGTCTCGGGACCATGGCCCCTGGAGTAGTGCTGAAGGCTGCTTCAATGCCCTCGGGGGGTGAGTCTCATTTCAAGGTCCTTGGCAGATACAGAGGTTCTCAGCGGAATGCAGAAGGGGCTTTGTATGTGCCAGGGAAATCGTCAGCCCGGCCACAGAACGAGCCCCAGCTGGACGAGGATTTGGCTGCAGGGCAAACAGAGCTGGCTGCCGGAGGGCAAGCTTCTCTGAGCTGGATGGAACCTTACGGCATCGGGGCTGGTCTGCAGAACCTGGGGAACGCCTGCTACATGAATGCAGCCCTCCAGTGTCTGACATACACCCCGCCACTCGCCAACTATCTGCTGTCGCAGGAGCACTCCCGCACGTGCCAGCGTCGTTCAGAGCTCTGCACGCTCTGTGCTCTGGAAAGTCACTTTACTTGGGCCCTACACAGTCCCGGCCACGTGATCCAGCCCTGTCAGGCATTGGCTGCTGGCTTTCACAGAAACCGCCAAGAAGATGCCCACGAGTTTCTGATGTTCGCGCTCGATGCCCTCAGGGCAGCAGGTCTGCCTGGCCTCAACTGCGAGGTGGGGCCCACTGAGGACCAGCCTCTAAGCCATCAGCTAGCTGGAGGCCGCTGGAGGTCTCGAGTCACATGTCTCCAGTGCCGAGGCACTTCAGACACATGGGACCCATACCTGGACATTGTGCTGGATATCCAGGCCGCCAAGGATGTGCAGGAAGCCTTGCGGCATTTGGTGAGCCCGGAAGAGCTGGACGGGGACAACGCCTATGATTGTGCTGCCTGCCTCAAGAAGACGCCTGCCTCCCGCACACTCACCTTGCACACGTGTGGGGATGTGCTCATCTTGGTCTTGAAACGCTTTTCTGACTTCACGCGTGACAAGATGGCGAAGCCCGTGCACTATCCTGACTGCTTGGACATGAGGCCTTACCTGTCTCGGCAGAATGGGGGGCCGCTGGAGTACAGGCTCTATGCTGTCCTTGTGCACGTGGGCTTGCGTCGTGACAGAGGGCATTACCTGTGCTACGTGAAAGCTGGCAACGGCCGCTGGTATCAGATGGATGACGCGAAGGTCACTGCCTGTGGCCTGACTTTGGCCTTGAAGCAAAGTGCCTACGTGCTTTTCTATGTGCGCAAGGGTGAATGGGATGGCGCCAATGGGCAAGTGCCACGGGGCCAGGGAGCGCCAGGCTCTGGGCCTCGAGAGAGACACGCAAGTACCCCAGGGGAGCCTGCAAAACATTCCAACCTGGAAGCGGAAGAAGACTGGCAGCACTTGGAGTGGAGAACGCAGGAACTCAGCTTAGATGAGTGGAAATCCCTGCAAGAGCAGCAGCGGCCCAAGGGCTCCTTCAACCTCAGGCGAGTGGAGCCCGGCCTGCCAAGCACTGCAGTCCTGATTCATCAGGCACGATCCAGCGTGCAGCCGACGAGCCATCCCGCACCACAGGAACGCTCCTGGCAGCGCAGCTCAGCTGGCACGCCAACGCATCAGCTGCCCGAGAATGCCAGCCAGCTCCCCGGGCTGGCAAGCAGAGGCAGAGCCAGAGCTCCCAAGAGGAAGAACAAACACGCAAAGAGGCCGCTCCTACAATTCTAGTCGCTTCCCTCCTGGCGGGAGCCTTTGCCGAGCCTTGCTTGGTGGTAGGGGAGTGCACATCCGCGGGGGTGGGCCAGCACCTGCAAGGAGATTGCGGGTGGCGATCTCATCCCTCAATAAAGGACATACTTTTCATGCGTGCATCAACAAGGAGAGACACTATCTTTCTTGGTTCATGCGTATGTTTACTGATGAATCAGTGGATAGAACACGCACACACACACACTCAGGCACACACACATGCACACACGCAACATTGGCTGGACCTACTTGGTCTGGAAAGGGCATCGCAAACACGTTGTGGGGCACACAGGCAGCGAGCCCCATGGCTCCATCACGGAAAGCCAGATGGAGCTGAGAGTCTATAGGGAATCCTCAGCCAGCTCTTGTCTTTGGAAACAAGGGCTCCCCGTGCACCTAGGCCTTGGGGAACCCAAGATGACAAGTTGTGAGTGCGATGAGGGGAACTCAGTGGGGCAGGGGATTTGGGCCTTCATCAATGCGTCAATGAATCAATAAATTCATATTGAAAAAGGAAACCAAGCCTTGTCTTCTAAGTCAGAGTGATAATTAGGAGTTCACTGTGATCACTGATCGAGCGATTGATCGATGCTTTGATAGGTGGAAGGAAGGATGGATGGATGGATGGATGGATGGATGGATTCACCATTTCTCCGAGAGACAGAAAGAGTCAGAAATGAGAGAAAGGGGAGAGAGAGACAGAGAGAAGAATGGAGACACTGAGTCTCTCAGGTACACTGGTTCTCTCGCCCATTCCCATCACAAGCTGAAGCGCAGAGGCAGGCCCCGACGGCCGAGCCCGTAGCTTCTTCTGGGTGTCTTCGTTGGCGGCGGGGAGCCGAGTCTTTGGGCCATGCTTTACTGCATTCCCTGGCCACAAGCAGGGAGCTGGCCGGAAAGAGGATCAGCCCGAGCATAGACAGGCACCTGTGTGGGTAGCCGGCCATGCAAGACAGAGGGTGTGGCCTCAAATCCTATGAAGAGTGTTTTCAGCGTGAGGGGATTTTAAGCTCTGCTGGTGGGATTGAAACGGAACCAGTCTCCCCTCCCCCCATATACATGTCTCCAAACCCTCACTTTCTCTTGCACACACGCACACACACAAGCAAACACACACACACACACTTTGACATGAAGTTGTACTTTCACCAAAGCTGCAGGACATCCAAGCGTTCCATCACACTTAGTTGTTGTTGTTTGTGAAATCTCTGGCATCAATCATGCCATCATCCCACGTGGGTTGCAATGTGGCCAGAGAGCGAGGTGATGATGCTAAGTCCACCGCCTCCCAGTGCTGTGGAGAAGAGCAGGTGATGTGAGAAGCCATGAGGGAGGCTGCCCCACCCTCAGCCCTCTGACCATTTCCGGACTTGAAGCTGATTGGTGGAGCTGGCCGGTGGGGGGCGGGTGCGCAGGTCGTGTAGGCTATATAAGGGTGGTGAGTGGAGGGAGACCTGAGCATCCGTCCCTGACCTGAGCAAGGTTGCAGAGAGCGGAACGCCAGCGCACAAGTCTCGGGACCATGGCCCCTGGAGTAGTGCTGAAGGCTGCTTCAATGCCCTCGGGGGGTGAGTCTCATTTCAAGGTCCTTGGCAGATACAGAGGTTCTCAGCGGAATGCAGAAGGGGCTTTGTATGTGCCAGGGAAATCGTCAGCCCGGCCACAGAACGAGCCCCAGCTGGACGAGGATTTGGCTGCAGGGCAAACAGAGCTGGCTGCCGGAGGGCAAGCTTCTCTGAGCTGGATGGAACCTTACGGCATCGGGGCTGGTCTGCAGAACCTGGGGAACGCCTGCTACATGAATGCAGCCCTCCAGTGTCTGACATACACCCCGCCACTCGCCAACTATCTGCTGTCGCAGGAGCACTCCCGCACGTGCCAGCGTCGTTCAGAGCTCTGCACGCTCTGTGCTCTGGAAAGTCACTTTACTTGGGCCCTACACAGTCCCGGCCACGTGATCCAGCCCTGTCAGGCATTGGCTGCTGGCTTTCACAGAAACCGCCAAGAAGATGCCCACGAGTTTCTGATGTTCGCGCTCGATGCCCTCAGGGCAGCAGGTCTGCCTGGCCTCAACTGCGAGGTGGGGCCCACTGAGGACCAGCCTCTAAGCCATCAGCTAGCTGGAGGCCGCTGGAGGTCTCGAGTCACATGTCTCCAGTGCCGAGGCACTTCAGACACATGGGACCCATACCTGGACATTGTGCTGGATATCCAGGCCGCCAAGGATGTGCAGGAAGCCTTGCGGCATTTGGTGAGCCCGGAAGAGCTGGACGGGGACAACGCCTATGATTGTGCTGCCTGCCTCAAGAAGACGCCTGCCTCCCGCACACTCACCTTGCACACGTGTGGGGATGTGCTCATCTTGGTCTTGAAACGCTTTTCTGACTTCACGCGTGACAAGATGGCGAAGCCCGTGCATTATCCTGACTGCTTGGACATGAGGCCTTACCTGTCTCGGCAGAATGGGGGGCCGCTGGAGTACAGGCTCTATGCTGTCCTTGTGCACGTGGGCTTGCGTCGTGACAGAGGGCATTACCTGTGCTACGTGAAAGCTGGCAACGGCCGCTGGTATCAGATGGATGACGCGAAGGTCACTGCCTGTGGCCTGACTTTGGCCTTGAAGCAAAGTGCCTACGTGCTTTTCTATGTGCGCAAGGGTGAATGGGATGGCGCCAATGGGCAAGTGCCACGGGGCCAGGGAGCGCCAGGCTCTGGGCCTCAAGAGAGACACGCAAGTACCCCAGGGGAGCCTGCAAAACATTCCAACTTGGATGCTCAATATATCTGTTGAGAGTTATAAAGTTTGTCTATTGAGATATGCTTGACCAAACAGTTATTATCTAATTGTATCTTTGACAATACCAAAACTACATGTTGTATAAGCAGATAATCTACATGTACGTATAACTGGAATAGAGATTTAGAATTCTGAATTTGTGCTTGCCTTCATTTTCAAGTCTTTTTTTAAAAAAATGTTCCAGATCAGGTAGGGAAATACATTTTTTTCAACCAAAATTGAGAATGCTGAAGAAATACTTGGGAGAAAATGAATTTGGAACTGAAAAAAATATGAATTAATAAAATTAACTGTGGCTTAAAGACCTTGTTTTGGGGCCTGTAACTAACTTCATTGTGCTCAATTTGGAATTGACTTTTAACATGCATCACCATTCACACGAAATAAATTTTAAATAGATTTCTTGAAACAATGTTTTTGTGCATGATAAAGGCTCATAGCAGAGCAAACATATGTATGAGTGATTAATAGAATATTATTCAGAATACCTGTTGCAGTGCACTGTTGCCTCAGCTGTGAATCTCTCCTAGCTCTAGGAATTACAACATTACACTGGCTGTCAGAGTCTCCCTACCTAGGAAGTACACCTTTTTTTCTGCTGTAAAGTCTCCATGCTCTAGAGAGTATGCTGTTTCTCTGGCTGTCTGACTCTCCATGCTCTATGGAGTACAACATTGTTTTGGCTGTTAAATTGTCCCTGGACTGTACCCTTGCTTTGTGTATGTCATAGTATGTGAGGGTGTGCAGGATTTTGAATCTGTGTTTTTTCATGGATTGAGTTTGAGTTTAATACTATGTGAATAACAATATTTATGAGTTTGTGAATGTGAGAATGTGTGTACACATGAATCTGTTTTGAATGAAGTTTGTGCAAGAGTGTTTCACTGAGAACTTGTTTGATGGTGAGAACATATGTGTCTGTATGACTGTGTGAGAGCATGCATGTGTATGAAGAGTATATGTATGACTAAGAGTCCCTATGTGCACATGGGTATGTATGACAGCATGTGCCTGTGTGTGTGTACAAGTCTACGTGCTCTTTGCCTGAGAAGACGCTTTCTGTCTCTGCGCCCAGCATGTAAATGCTGTGTGGCTCACTAACAGGGTCGAAAGAAGAAGGGAGAACTTCTAGAACTTTACTGGGGTGTGCCTGCTGCCCTGTTTCCACTAAGGAATGCAGGCCCCCGGCAGCTCCCTGGATTGCAAGGGTGAGGTGTAGGGAAAGATGTAAGTGAAGGGCAATTCCAGAGGGAGGACATGCATTTCCTCTGTGCATGTGGCGCTTGAGCTCAATGACAGCTGTTCCAGGCCCATGTCCCTATGCCCACCTGCAGTCTTTTGGGGGTGATGCCACAGATGGGGAACACAGATTTCTCTCACTCCTATGCTAGCTGCTCTGTGGGCTCACACCTGTGATCTTGGCCCAGTTTGGGCTCAGGTTTGGCGGCCATGCCCCATCATGCCAAGGCTGCTCAGCTGATACGGTGAGGCAGGCTGTATGGGAGACATGCCAGGGCCATAGGCCACCCTCCCCCCTTCAATAGCACCATGATAATGCTTTCAGGGTTGCTATTGCCTTGAAACACATATGTGCCTCGTCCCAGAAACCGATAGGCAAACCTGCAGGTGGAGTCGGGGAGGTTTTGAAGTCAGAATGCTGGAAGCCAATCTAGCAGGGCTGTTCACATCAGCTGAGGCCCAATGTCCCAGCTACATTGAGCAGCCAGCTGCCCACACAGGAGCAATGTGAGACAGCTCCACAAAACTGCCCATGACATCACACTCAGGTGGGCCTTTCTGGGCATGGTCTCTGTGACCTCACCTCCTGAGTTGTTCTCCTGCCTGTCCACCAAGTGGCTGTGAGCTGCATGGCATGGCCATAGCCCTTCTCCTGCAGGTACCTGGGGAAGCTGAGGTGAGTCTCCCTTACGAGGTGGCCCAGTCTCCTGAAGGCTCTTAAGTCCCAATGAGGGTTGCTGTTGATCAGGTGCTGTCTCTGTTACATGGGGAAGTGGCTGGCTGAGTGGTCTGAGGGATGGACAAGAACTTGGGCTGTGTTCCAGAGCCCTGGCAGACTAAGCCAGAATTAAGTGCTCAGTGCTTCGGTGAGCGAGTTAGATCAGGACCCATCTGCAATGGGATGGTGGCACCCCCAGGTTATGGATATGCATTTGATTGTCTCGGTGCCCTCCATCTACAGAGACTTCTGCAGAGATGCCCACTCTCAGCAGGACCAGCTCATGGTGACCACAGCCCAAGGCCATGGGCTCTATGTGCCTCCTGGTGCTGTCACCAGTTGGTGCTACGTGCATGCTGGTGGTGGGCAGTGAGGGGCAGCTATGGGGTATAGGGGCCATATAACAACTGGCCCTGGCCATTTCCTGTGCACACAGAGGCCTTCTGAGCACAGCTAGTGACTCTCTCTCCTGAACCCCAACCTCTAAGATGGGGTAATGTATGGGGAGGAGGAGCACATCTGAGCTCAGTCTACAGTTGCAAGTACAAGGCTTAGAGAGAGTGGAGTCTTGCCAGTCTCTGTGGTTTATGGTGGAGCTGGGCCTGGATATTGAGGTATTCAGTCCAGTAGGGGTTCATTTTCCAGGTCTTCTTCCTTCTGGTGCAGGTTATCCTGCCTGCCAGGGCTCCTGACCACTTCTCATTGCCTCTCCTGTGCCTTCAGGATTCCTGCAGATTTGTTCTGTCTTGGCTAGCCCAGCAGCTGGGCATCTTGGGACACTTTGAGGACAAACCTTGTGTCACTTGTTGAAGCAGGGATTTCAGATGGGACGAAGTTCCCTGCACATAGCAGTGCCCTGAGGAAGCTCTGGGGCAGGAGATTGGGGCAGCGAAGAGGTGGGGGCCTGGTACTTAGTAATCAGTGAGGCTCAGGGATGGGGCCTTGGAAGGTAGCAGGGGCTCGAGAGTGCTCCCACATTTGGGCAGAACTGCATGTGCAGGAGGAAGCAGAATTGCTCCATGGGGCCCCAGACCCAGGCCTTTCCTCACAGCTCAAGTGCTGGGACTCTGGGATAGCCCACATGGCTTCAGGCCTGGCAGGAGGACCCTGTACACAGACCCTGAGTTGGTCTGCAGGAGGCTGGGGCTTAGGGCAGGAGTTCCACCTTGCCTGAGTGTGTCCTCCAGACTGCTCAGGCCCACAGGCTTCATGGAGGGATCATGGATATTTGCCACTGGGACACTGCTTGACTCCCTGAGGAATTGGAGGCCAAGCTGAAATCGGGCTGAGAGCATGAAGTCAGCACAAGCTGGACTCTCCCAGCATGGCAAAGGCATGGTGTGTCCCTGAGATCACTGGAGGGGGACAGGAGGGACCCAGAACCAGGGAACGGGGAGGGAGAACAGATCTGAGTGTGTGGGGCAGGGGGTACTCATTCTGGGGAAGAATGTGAAGCTGAAAGAGGATGACGTCCCCTGTTCCCAGGCAGACCACTGGGTCTGAGATACAGGGAGAGATGCTGAGCTCTTGGCGGCAGGGAGACTCCAAGCCTGCAGTGTGACAGTGCCATTGCAGCCGGGCCTGGTTCCTAGCAATCCTAGCAGCATTTGGGGAAAGCATACGCAGGGCATGGGCCTATCTGGGAGGCTTGTGCTCGGGCATCAGCCCCCATCAGTGTCTCTCCCCCCGCAGGAGCAATCCAGCTCTCCTTGGCCTCAAGTGCTGGGGCTCTGGGAAGTGCCTCATCTCCCTAACCCGCTATGCCCTCAGCAGGACCCAGGCCTCCAGAGTGCCAGGATGGAGGGACAGGTCCTGAGAGGTTGTGATAGGACCTGAACTCTATTTTGCTTATTTTGGAAGCACACAGCCCCCCATTTCCTCCAGGGAGGACCTCTCTCTGCTTACCCTTCAGGAAGGGACCAAGAACAGCCACCCTGGAAATGATGAAGCCAAAGATCCATGGGGGCCAAACTGGACCAAGTGGACCCTGGCACTGGCTGGAAAGTGGTGGTCTGGGCCCAGAGTGCCAGACAAGTGATCCACCTGGGACCACCCCTTGGGTCAGAGCCTGCTCTTCAGTCCTCACTCTTTGATGAAGCATGGAGTCTCCAAGAAAGTGGCACCCAGCACTGAGGCCAAGGGCTGAGCCTGGGAGTGGGGGGCCCAGGGTCAGCTGAGGCAGGGTTCTTGAGGATTGTGATGAGTGGTGATCAGCCAGTGGGCCTCCCTTTCCAGGCTGTAACATGAGGTGATGCTTTCTTGGTTCCTTTTATGTTGAAACTGGATTGCTGCTATTGATGTGAGAACACCCATACACCCTCCTAGCTGCCTTTCTGCCTGCAGGAAGTAGAGTTCTGTCAGTGCCAGACAAGGCAGGAAAGGCTGTTGTCAGTGGGCCGGGTCCTTCATGGCCTGCTTTCTTCAGACTCAGTGCCTGATTCCTCTGCAGCTTATCCAGGTTCCCACTAGGCAGGTGTCCCCACACACCAGCCCCTACCCTGGGAGGCTCACGCTTTGGATGCTGTCCCCAACCTGGCTCTCCACATGCAGGGTCAGTGCCTGCCTTGGGCTTCAGGCCAGGGAGAAAAGAGGAGTGCTAGCCAGGCACTGGGTGTTGCAGAGCTCTTCAGCTGAAATGTATTCCCAGCATCGACAGCTGCAGAGAGAGGACAGGTGGGTGGGTGCCTTAGGAGCATGGAGCAGCTATCCTGTGTGGCCCCTGAGGCCTCTGTCAGCTCATACCCCACAGGAAGGACAACCCTGCCCTCAGCCTTCTCCCCAAGAAATCACTGCTTCCTAAGGAGTAACTGTGGTTGTTGACAGTAGCTGACAGGACATGCCCTCACTGCTGTTCCTGCTACACTGGGCTATGCCTCCATGGGCTTGTCATCTCCTAGATGGAGTGACATGGGGCCACGGGGTGTCCTGTAGAGGCAGCAGGGGAGACAGCTACTCAGCCTGGAATATTTCTGAGGATTAAAGGATGCTAGCTTGGGCCCAGCGGCATGGCCTAGCAGCTAAAGTCCTCACCTTGAACGCCCCGGGATCCCATATGGGCGCTGGTTCTAATCCCGGCAGCTCCACTTCCCATCTAGCTCCCTGCTTGTGGCCTGGGAAAGCAGTCAAGGATGTCCCAAATCCTTTGGGATCCTGCACCCATGTGTGAGACCTGGAGGAGGCCCCTGGCTCCTGGCTCCGTATCGGCACAGCACCGGCTGTTGCACACACTTGGGGAGTGAATCATCGGATGGACGATCTTCCTCTCTGTCTCTCTTCCTCTCTGTAAATCTGACTTTGTAATAATAAAAAAAAATGCTAGCTCTCCACCCAGCCCACAGTGCTGCAGGAGGACTGAGGCTGGGGCAGAAATGGGACCCCCCAATGCCACCCCCTTGGCCTCTGCCTGGCCTGGGTCAGTCTCAGCAGCTATTATTGGCTCAAGATCTGGGATGTGAACCCCCTGTTCCTATGAGGCCAGCACCTGCCCAGCCCTATGCTGCTGCCCTGAGTCCCTGTTGGCTGGACCTCTTGCAAGAACTAGGTCATGATGGGTTCTAGAAGGATCTTTCCCTCTGCTCCATCTCCCACCAGGTCTGGCACCCTGAGTAGCCCCAGGTGGGTCCATGTGTTGGGAGGGAGAACCTGTCTGTAACTGGTCAGTTATTCTGCATTAAGCTGTGTCCTTCACTCACCTGCTCAGCTCGGCTCTGAGCTCCCCACCTGCTGGGTGGTAGAAAGAGGTACAGTCATATTGCTGGGGGGACATGCACTCTTGGGTGGCTGCCAGGTGGATGTCACTAGATGAGCAGCACTGGGCAACCTGGAAGGGTATCCCAGCTGACTCTTGGTCCCGATGCCCACATAGTGAGGGGTTTTCTTGGTGTGAGAGAACATTCAGAGCCTCCAGGGAACCCCTTTAGTCACTGCTCAGACTGGCAGTCTTCAGGGTGGGAGAATCTACAGAAGAAGCAGAGTGATGGCCTTGTGACCTGGACAGGTCCTGGAAGGCTTCCTGGAGACAGTGACAGACTGAGGGTAATGTAGCAAGGCGAGGGGAGGAACACAGCAGAGGAAAGGCGGACCAAGGGCAGAACCACAATCAGCCAGGCTGGGGAAGGAGTTCTGCAGGAGCACAGCACCAGACCAGGCTGGGGCAGTCTCTGGACAGTGTGGTCAATATGGAGGATGGCAGGGTGAGGTTGCACTAGAGAAAACACACTGCTCCTAAAGAGTCAGAGCATCAGGTTGTGGCAACCAGACTTCCAATCATGCTTCCTCAAGGGTAAAACCTATGGCAAATGTCATTAGATCTCATATCATAGGGCACGAGAAAGGCCTAGTGCCAGGAGCAATAATCACGGGTGTCTTGGATACTGGCTCCTGTTCTGGGGATGGTCTTGAGCTCATTCATGTTAGGAGGGAACAGGAAGGCTCTGACATGGCACATCCTCTGCCCAGGGTGTAGTAGGCATAACGGAGATGCCTCAGCCTAGTGGGGAGGAGAACAGGGGAGACTGGGAATTTCTTGGAGCGGACTACACCTATGGCTGAGAAAGAGGCATCAGCAGGCAGAACCCTTGGCTCTAAGGGGGCTGGACACATCATGGTTTGTGAGTTTGAGAGGTGCCTGGAGGAACCGTGAAAAGGTGAGTCCCAGGGTGCCCACCCCTGGCCAGCGCTGGGCAAAGTCCAGTTGCAACGGAGGGTGACATCTATCTTCTTCTGCCTATAGTGGCAGCACCACCCATCCTGACACCCTTCCTCCAAGCAGCAGAGTCTTCAGAGTCGGAGAGCCAACTACCTGCTCGTGGGACAGAGAGCAGAAGGGGACAGGGAGTGCCACGATGCCTCTCAGACTCAGAGGTGGAGCCCCTGCCCATTCTGGGGTTGCCTTGGAGCCCTGACTCAGGAGACTTATTCTCTGTGGCTCAAATGTGGGACTGGGGCAAGCAGAGGAACCAGGGCAGGGGTCAGACCTGGTGGGGGATATTGTGGGTTGCTCTGACCAGGTTGTAGCTCCTACTGGTTTGTGTGAGGGGTTCTGCAGTGTAGGTAGAGGGCTGAGTGTGTGCTAGGCAGAACCAGGCTGGACTGCAACACCCATTGGTTTGTGTGGAAGACAGGGCTGGAAACAGAAATGACCCAGCAATTGCACCCACCAGCTGATTGGGGTGATTGATTGTGCCAGGCCCTGTACTGGCAAGTACACACAAGAATCTGGTCTGGGATCATCTCAGACAAAGTTTCTTTGGGCATCTCCCCAAATGAACTGCTTGACTCAGAACCCCAACCATGAAGAGAAGTGCAGGTTCCATGGGCTGACCATGGAGTGCAAGTGTCAAAGTTGAGCCTCCTCAAAGGTTCAGACAGAGCAGTGGACAGGTGCACATGGAGGAAATGGCAGTCCGTCAGAACTTGCAGAGGACACCTGGTACCACAATAGAGAATGGAGGACAGAATAAATCAATCAACTACCCCAGCCACGTGTTGGCAATGAAAATCTGGGCAAATGGAGACTCTAAGGTGGACTCTGTCAACCAGCAGATTCTACAGCAAGTTCATCGTGCATGGAATGGCAAGATTGACAGCAATTCAGAACTGTTGAATTATCAAAACTGCTTGATCAGGAGGCTTAGAGCATGCCCCACATTGGGGGTCCGGGATGGGTGGGAGGCTGGGTTGGGCTTCTCCCTTTATATCTCCTTTACCCCAGATACATTTTTAAAAAGCAATAATGAGGAAAGAATAGTCTTACCCACTTTCCTGTAGCTCTTGACACTGTGCCCTACTCAACTATGTAAAGATTCTCAAAATAAAACTATTCCAAAAAAACCGTGGGACTGGTAACTAAAAGTGTGGGTTCAAAGAAGAAACACTGCACAGGTGGGGCTGTCTGAAGTGGAGTCTGCTGTGGGTGGGTGGAGGGTGTTTCCCATTTAAGGTTGCAGCCTTCAGAGCACTTGAGTTGCAGCCTCCCCAGAGTACTTGCCAGGTTCCAATCAGGGATGAGACACAGCCCACAGCAGGGAGGGGGTGGGAGATGCTTTGTGCTGCAAAGGTTGCACATCTGTTAAGAAGGCTATTAGCCAGGCTGGCATGGAAGCCTAGTGGCTGAAGTCTTAGCCTTGCACATGCCAGAATGCCATATGGGTGCCAGTTCTAGTCCTGACTGCCCCATTTTCTATCCAGTTCCCTGCTTGTGGCCTGGGAAAGCAGTCAAGAATGGTCCAAAGCCCTGCGACCCTGCATGCATGTGGGAGACCTGGAAGAGGTTCTGGGCTCCTGGCTTCAGATCAGCTCAGCTCTCGCCATTGTAGCCACTAGGGAAGTGAATCATCAGACAGAAGATCTTCCTTTCTGTCTCTCCTCCTCTCTGTATATGACTTTCCAATAAAAATAAATACGTCTTTAAATCCCACCTTGACTGTTGTATACTGCAGTGTCCCCACCCTGGGAGCTAGGGACTGGGATTGCAGGGAGGGTCCCAGGGAAGTGTGTGCTTTCTGGAGGCATGAAGGAGACAGTGGAAGCCTGGGTTGTAGGGTACAGTGAGGTGTCCCGGCCTCTGTGCCTAGCACCCCTCTTACAGCCCCCGTGTCTCCCCTCCCAGTAGTCAGCTCATGCTGTCATTTCCCTCTGTGTTGGTAAGGGTGGGACAGCTGGCACCTGGGCTTCTGGCTCGCGCACAGTCACATGCCTGGGGTTTTGCAGGCCATGCTGCATGGGTTTGTCAACGCATCACAGCGCATTCAGGGCCTGCTGGGGCATGCCTGAGGCAGAGTGCTGCCAGCTGGGCGTTAGTAGAGAAACACAGAGCTGGGAGTAGAGAAGTTGTGATTGCAGGTCACACCTGCAGACCTGTGATCTGTCGCCCATGTCCCAGCAGGTCTGACATGCACAGCTCAAAGTGGAGGAGCAGCTGATGTTCCCCACTCTAGGCAAGGCTTTGGGGTTGCCTTGTATCTGTGCGGGTGTCTGTGGGACAAGTTGCCCTCCTGGACAGGGCTGAGCTGGGACCAGACTGATGGGCCTGGGTTCCTGGGTAGAGGGGTAACAGGTGAGGGAGTCAGTGCTGGGTGCAGATGTGGGCTGCCAGGGACCGTGTTCCATGCACAGCTATGTTGGAGCTTTGGATACTCTGAGGGCAATGTTGTAGGATGAATATGTCCCAGACATGGCCTGGGCCCTTCTCTGGACATTCAAATGTCATGGTATCTTATGTTTTCATGGCTCAATCTGGCTGCCTCACACTGCAGTGGTGACTGACTGAGGCAAACTTGTCTTGGGGATCTGACATGAGGTACGATGGCACTCTCAGGGATGAGGGACTCAGATGCTAACTGACTGGGGACTGACTTACCACTGTCCCGGCCGGTGCAGGTAGTGGAGCCCATGTGGCAGGCATAACCCCTGGGGTACAGTGGAGACCACTGTCTGAGGCCCACCATAGGAGCCAGCCATTCATGGGACTTCAGCCACAGCACCCAAGAGAGACAAGATTGGGATGTCAAAGGAGTACATTAGTTGGCTTGATTAAGAGAGACTTCCACAGCGGGCAATGGGGTGGAGGCATCATTCTGGGATTGGGCGGGGCAGATCCAGAGGTGGAAGGTCATCTTATGGTCAAAGAGGGGGACATTATTGAAGAGTGGAGGTCAAGAATAGAGATTGTCAAGCAAGTGTCTGCACAGAGCCATTGGGGATAGGGCTTGGGCTAGGTGGGTGGGTGCACTGGGGGTGTGGGTGAAGCTAGCACCAATAAGGCCAGTGCCGGGCAGGCAGTCCCACCAGCTGCCTTTAGGCCCCAGACAGAGCTCTGATCTCTCTTCCTGGTTCTTCCTAATAGCAGGGGGTGGAGTGAGTGGTAGGCCTGTTGCTGCACCAGAGCCCAAGGCCGCACAGGTACCTGCACCTGGTGTCCCTGCCCAAAATCCATTCCAGCCTGCTTCTACCTCAGCAGAATCTTTCTTATTGAGCTTTGAGATGTAGGAACCCAGAGCGGTTTGTCAAGGCTCCTTCTGTGAGGAAGGTGGGGGGCTCAAAAGCACCTTGCTTTGGAGGATATCCTAGTGGTGTAGACACCAACAGACACCAACAGAAGCAGGTGGCCTCCCAGGGACCTCTGGGGGCTTCCTAGACAGGGACAGCAGAACAGGGCTGAGGGCCTTGCAGTCTCACCTTCAGGGCACTCAAAACCCACTCTGCCAGGTGTGGCAAATGAATTTGCGTGGCCCTGCAGCTCTGAGTCTGGGGGCAGTGCTCACAGTCTTCTGTTGCTGCTGTCCCGTGTTTGTCCAAAAGGTTCCAGGCAGGCAGAGAAAGGGTGCATGAACACCTGGGCACCCGTGGCCTGGTGGACATGGGTGGTCTTTGAAGGAAGAGAGATCTGGGGGCAAAGTAGCAGGCAGACACATAGTCTCCTGGAAGCCTACCCACTGCCTCTCGCGCTCCTCCACCCCAAGGTGCAGTCTGCAGAGGGCTTTCACCTGGCCACAGGAAGTAGTACCCAGCAAGACAGGGCATGCAGGCAGCTGTGCTCTGGCCTCCTCACCTGCCAGGTGGGTGTGTTCAGGGAAGGCCTGGGGGCCTGCTGGACTGGTGGCATTCCCTCCCAGAGCAGCAGTGGCCAGTGGGGCAGGGCCAGACACCAGAACCCCTGCAGAGCCAGCACTGTGCTCACATTCCTCTCCAATGTGGCCTCCCTGGCTTTCCCAAGGACAGGTTCCTTCTGGGATGTAGGATGGGCCCCTTGCTGCCAGCATTTCACCTGCAGCGCACCAGCACCCAGGACAGCGTCCACAGTCTTCCCTCTGCATGGCTCCTGGGCAGCCACCAGGGTGTGGGGCAGACATAGGATGCACTGGTCTCAGGGCAGTAAGAACCTGCAGGACATGGGCTCACTGGGTCCCATAGAGGAGGTGCTGACAACACCAGGATCCGGGGCCTGGCCAGAGCTGAGAGAGAACCTTGGTCCTGCCTCTCCTTGTAAGGGTCAAGACTGTAACCATCTGAATCACATGAATGTCACCCTTCATGTTACACACACACACACACACACACACACACACACATGCAGACATGGCACATGCACAGGTAGAGCCAACCATTGCTTTAAATTTGCTTGTGGCAATAAAAGAAAATCCTTGATGGAGTGCTTCCTGAGTCTCTCACCACCACAGACAGGAAGCACAGCTGTTACCTGGTGGGCAAGGCTCTGCGCACTGCTGCTGCTGGGGACACGGGGCTTGTGGTTGCCGAGGGTCTAATGGCATCACTTCCAAGGTCCCAGGTGGGCAGAAGTAACCGGCAGGGCACTTCCCACACTTTTCCTCCTCTACCAGGGAGGAGAGAGGAGAGCGGGGCAGGGGCCTAAAATGAGGCCCATAGAGGAGCCTGCAGGTTGTACCTGGGACAGGCTAAGCCCATTCATAGATGTGCCATGCACCACAGACATGTGCAGGACTCAACAGAGGAGGTCGAGACTCAGCCTGGGCCCAGTGTGGCTCACAGCATCCTCTGCATGTCTCTTCTGAACCCAACTCCTGCTTCTCTTAGCCTCAGGCTCAGGGGCTCAGGAACAGGGGGTGAGGCTGTTACTAGCAGGGGAGCCCTCCTGGGGAAGCCTAGGGCCCAGCTGCTTTTTCTATGCAGTGGGGAGCGGAGGAGACAGGCAGGTATTCCATCACCTTCTGGTCTCCAGGGTGCCTAGAGCCTGCCAGGTCCAACAAGGCCGGGCCTGGGCTTAGAGGCAATGATCTCACTGTGTGGCCGGCAGGCTAGGCCTGTGGAGTGACTTAACAGGGGGATCCTGAGGAACCTGCAGTGATCACCTTTTTAGTGACTACTACCCTGCTTGGGCAAAGCATATGCACATGTACTGCTCACACAGCATGGGCGCCTCTTCCCTTGAGGATCTCTGTGCTATGCCCAGGAAAGCAGCAGGTTGGGTTTGTAGAAGACCCTGTGCTTCCCTCCTTGGGCCCTGGAGACCACACATCTTCAGGGACAGTTTCTGCAAGGGCTTCTCTAGCAAGCACCCAGCTCCTGTGCCCTCCAAGCCCGTGGGAGCTGCACAGGTTTGCCCCCCACACCACCGCAGGAGAGGACAACGGGCTCACTGATCATCCTCTTGAAAAGACACATTAATGGACCTCCTGATGGCATGTTCTCACCTTACAGAACACATGGAACTGGAGAACCAGACACCCTTCCTGTAGGCATGAGAACACCGTCACCCTCTGGCAACCCAAAAGGACACTGGGGGCTGCAGGGGAGTTTATCTGGGTGCACTGGGGCAACACGAGCCAAGCTGTACTTAGTTCACACTGATGCTCATTCCTTTTCAATTTCTTATCTTTCTGGGTCTTTTTTTTTTTTTTTCAGAAACACAGTTTCCTTGCTGTGCCATCCTTATCTAACAGGTAAGTTTTTCCTGCGTGCTGAAGCCTGGATGGCCAGGCAGGGCTGGGGTCTCAGGTCAGCCTCAATACCTGCCTTGGTCTGCAGACCTGCCACACTGCCCCCACCCCTTCCCATCCACTCATGGCCCAGGGCCTGTGGACCACCTCAGTTTGATATGGATGCAGGAGGGGACTGACCTGCAGTAGTGACCCTGTGGACAGATGGAACAGTCTGCCTCTTCCTGGAGGCCTGGCTCATCCTGGGGAGTGAAGGTCCCTGGGAGACACAGTGTGGGAGCCAGGGTTCCTGAAAGTGAGGAGGGCAGCACAGAGACAAGTACCAAATGTTCTGATTGCATCAGCACCTGGCCACCAGCTGCTTCCCTTCCCCCAGACACCTGTCTTCTGAGGTCCCCACCTCCAAGCCCAGTTGACCCTCTTGCTGTGGGTCCCCCATGCTGTCTTCTCAGGGCTGATGGTGCCTTGAGTTGGTGGTACCTTTAACCCCTCCCTCTCCTGGATGATTGTCCTTTACAAGGGAACAAGGCCAGGGACTATTACACAGGAGTCACCACAGCGGAGGGACCATACCTCCAGCCAAGGGAACTAGTGAGGTGCTTACTGCACATCAAGCAGCCCTGGCTCCCTGGGACTGAGCTGGCCTTGTGCATCCATACATGCCCTTGGGAGCCATATATGCCCTTCCTCCTCCTAGGGATGCAAGGCCCCGTCATAACTCATATCAGGATTGTTGGACCTCAGAGTGTTCTTGGGGTATGTGGGCTGTGGGGAAAATCTGTGGAGGGGTGGGAGTTGGGGTGGTGGGGAAGAAAAGAAGAAAGTCAGTTAGCATTGAACATCTAAACGGGGTGGGAGGAGAAGCGGTGCAGAGATGGCAAGGAGGGAGCCAAGAGAGTGGGGGGAGGGGTAGGGAAGGTCAGTGGGAGGAAGGCTGAGAGGATCCAGACAATAAATAGGTCAAGAATGACACCTGCTGGCAAATAGCGTGTGTCAATTGCCGCCGGGCAGCTGGTCGACCTCCGCCTAGAGACAGTGCAACTGGTCAACCACCGCCATGAGACAAAGTAAACTGGTCGACCTGAGCTGAGAGACCAAATGCAACTGGTCGACCTGAGCTGAGAGACTAAGTGCAACTGGTCGACCTGAGCTGGGAGACTAAGTGCAACCGGGCAGCTGGTCGACTGCCTTCCTTGGAAAAGAGAGGGTTAGGGTGGGAGGGAGAGAGGGAGAAAGAGAAGGAGGGAAGGAGTGAGAGAGGGGCAGAGAGAGAGAGAGAGGGAGAATCTTCCACCACTTCACCAGTCAGTTCAGGACTTTGTCCCCAAAATGCAGGCCTAGAGAACTCAGAACGCTGGTGAACACAGCATTCCAGAAAGTCTAGAATCCTGGTTCTCAGTGCCACACAACTCTGTTTAGGATACAAACAGGCTTTTCAACAGCTTTTGCCTCAAACCTCTGTGTGTGTGTGTGTGTGTGTGTGTGTGTGTGTGTAAAAACTGAACGTTTCTGACTTCATGTGCACAGAACCTCAACATCAACAACTAAACCAATGGATATCGAAGTCCCACCCGGAGGTGTTCACGCGGCATTTTGACAAGATACTGAGCCAAAGCTCAGAGAGAGAAGTGGGGAGAAAAATCAATCAATAATGATAAATAGGTGGTAATAAATCACGAATGTAAAATCGAATGATCTGTATTCTGGGAGTGAGTGAGTGGAATTTACCAACACTGTCTGGTACACCTTTGTATCCGGATAGGCAATGCTGGAGAGCAGTGGGGGTGGTGATGGTGGTGGAGGGTGGGGGGGGAGAGATGTCATTTCCAGTGTTCTCTAACCTATGGGAAACTTGTAGGGAAAGTAGCATGCTGCCTAACCCTAACCCTAACCCTAAACCCTAAACCCTAACCCTAACCCTTAACTTCTAACCCTAACCCTAACCATAACCACTGACCCCTAACCTCTAACCTCTAAACCTAACCCCTAACCATGACTCCTAACCCTATCCCTAACCCGGAACAAAAACCCCTAACCCGAACCCTTATTCTAACCCTAACCCTAACCCCTTACCCTAACTCCAGCAATCCCCCACCCTTTTCCTGGATATCTTTTCGAGTCTGGGACGTGACACGGCACACCTGAGCATCTTGGTGGTTTAGTGTTGGACTAATTCGCAAGCAGCCCGGGCGGGAAAAGGCTGTGGGCAGCATTGTACTGCCCCAGGTGGGGCCAGCAGAAGCAGGTCGTTACTCACCGTTGAGCCCAGCTTCCCCTGGTGAAACGAGTGTTCCTTTCTTTCTGAAGCAAGGGGAAAAAGAAATGCGCAAGTCAATGAAATACTGACATTTAAGTTTAAACAATTTTTAGAAAGAATCCCCAAGTATACAGAAAGAAAGGAAAGGAAAGGAAAGGAAAGGAAAGGAAAGGAAAGGAAAGGAAAGGAAAGGAAAGGAAAGGAAGGAAGGAAAGAAGGAAGAAAGAAAGAAAGAAAGAAAAAGAAAGAAAGAAAGAATTTTAAAGAGAGAAACAAGGTTGGACAAGTGCAGAGATGGATATGATTCAGATTGCTTGGAAAGGATTCTAGCACTGTAGTCAAGTGGGGAAAATCTATGGAGGGGTGGGAGTTGGGGTGTTGGGAAAGAAAAGAAGAAAGTCAGTTACCATTGAACATCTAAACGGGGTGGGAGGGGAAGCGGTGCAGAGATGGCAAGGAGGGAGCCAAGAGAGTGGGGGAGGGGTAGGGAAGGTCAGTGGGAGGAAGGCTGAGAGGATGCAGACAATAAATAGGTCAAGAGTGACACCTGCTGGCAAATAGCGTGTGTCAATTGCCCTAACCCTAACCCTAACCCTAACCCTAACCCTAACCCTAACCCTAACCTCTAAGCCCTAACCCTAACCCTAACCACTGACCCCTAACCCTAACCCCTAACCTCGAACCCTAACCCTAACCGCTAAACAATAACCTCTAACCCTAACCCTAACCACAGACCCCTAACCCTAAACCTAACCTCTAACCCTAACCCTAACCCTAACCACTGACTGCTAACCCCTAACCCTAACCCTAACCCCTAAGTCCTAACCCCTAACCTCTAACCCTAACCCTAACGCAAACCACTGACTGCTAACCCTAACCCTAACCTCGAACCCTAACCCTAACCCCTAAGCCCTAAGTCTAACCCTAACCCCAACCCTAACCCTAACCCCTAAGCCCTAACCCTAACCCTATACCCTAACCTCTAACCCTAACCCTAACGCTAACCACTGACTGCTAACCCCTAACCCTAAGCCCTCACCTCTAACCCTAACCCTAACCCCTAAGCCATAACCTCTAACAATAATACTAATGCTAACCACTGACTGCTAACCCCTAACCCTAACCCTAACACCTAACCCTAACCCTAACCCTAACCCCTAACCTCTAACCCTAACCCTAACGCTAACCACTGACTGCTAACCCTAACCCTAACCCTTAAGCTCGAACCCTAACCCTAACCCTAACCCTAACCCCTAACCCTAACCCTAACCCTAACCCCTAAGCCCTAACCCTAACCCTAACCACTAAGCCCTAACCCTAACCCTAACCTCTAACCTCTAACCCTAATCCCTAACCCCTAAGCCCTAACCCTATCCCTAACCCTAACCCTAACCCTAACCCCTATCCCTAACCCCAGCAATCCCCCCTCCCTTTTCCTGGATATCTTTTCGAGGCTGGGACGCGACATGGCACACCTGAGCAGCTTGGTGGTTTAGTGTTGGACTAATTCGCAAGCAGCCCAGGTGGGAAAAGGCTGTGGGCAGCATTGTACTGCCCCAGGTGGGGCCAGCAGAAGCAGGTCGTTACTCACCGTTGAGCCCAGCTTCCCCTGGTGAAACGAGTGTTCCTTTCTTTCTGAAGCAAGGGGAAAAAGAAATGCATAAGTCAATGAAAAACTGAAATTTAAGTTGAAACAATTTTTAGAAAGACTCCCCAACTATACAGAAAGAAAGAAAGAAAGAAACAAAGAAACAAAGAAAGAAAGAAAGAGAAAGAAAGAAAGAAAGAAAAGAAAGATAGAGAAAGCAAGCAAGAAAGAATTTTTAAAAGAGAGAAACAACGTTGGACAAGTGCAGAGACGGATGGAATTCAGATTCCTTAGGAAGGATTCTGGCACTGTAGTCAAGTGGGGAAAATCTATGGAGGGGTGGGAGTTGGGGTGTTGGGAAAGAAAAGAAGAAAGTCAGTTAGCATTGAACATCTAAACGGGGTGGGAGGGGAAGGGGTGCAGAGACGGCAAGGAGGGGGCCAAGAGAGTGGGGGAGGAGTAGGGAAGGTCAGTGGGAGGAAGGCTGAGAGGATGCAGACAATAAATAGGTCAAGAGTGACACCTGCTGGCAAATAGCGTGTGTCAATTGCCGCCGGGCAGCTGGTCGACCTCCGCCTAGAGACAGTGCAACTGGTCAACTGCCGCCATGAGACTAAGTGCAACTGGTCGACCTGAGCTGAGAGACCAAATGCAACTGGTCGACCTGAGCTGAGAGGCCAAATGCAACTGGTCCACCTCAGCTGGGAGACTAAGTGCAACCGGGCAGCTGGTCGACTGCCTTCCTTGGAAAAGAGAGGGCTAGGGTGGGAGGGAGAGAGGGAGAAAGAGAAGGAGGGAAGGAGTGAGAGAGGGGCAGAGAGAGGGAGAGAGAGAGAGAGAGAATCTTCCACCACCTCACCAGTCAGTTCAGGACTTTGTCCCCAAAATGCAGGCCTAGAGAACTCAGAACGCTGGTGAACACAGCATTCCAGAAAGTCTAGAATCCTGGTTCTCAGTGCCACACAACTCTGTCTAGGATACAAACAGGCTTTTCAACAGCTTTTGCCTCAAACCTGTGTGTGTGTGTGTGTGTGTGTGTGTGTGTGTAAAAACTGAACGTTTCTGACTTCATGTGCACAGAACCTCAACATCAACAACTAAACCAATGGGCATCGGAGTCCCATCTGGAGGAGTTCACATGGCATTTTGACAAGATACTGAGCCAAAGCTCAGAGAAAGAAGTGAGGAGAAAAATCAATCAATAATGATAAATAGGTGGTAATAAATCACGAATGTAAAATCGAATGATCTGTATTCTGGGAGTGAGTGAGTGGAATTTACCAACAGTGTCTGGTACACCTTTGTATCTGGATAGGCAATGATGGACAGCAGTGGGGGTGGTGATGGTGGTGGAGGGTGGGGGGGAGAGATGTCATTTCCAGTGTTCTCCAACCTATGGGAAACTGGTAGGGAAAGTAGCATGCTGCCTAACTTTAACCATAACCCTAAACCCAAACCCTAACCCCTAAACCCTAACCCTAACCCCTAAACCCTAACCCTAACCCCTAAACCCTAAAACTAACCCTAACCCCTAACACTAACCCTAACCCTAACCCTATCCTCTAACCCCTAACCCTGACTCCTAACCCTAACCCATAACCATAACCCCTGACCCTGACTCCTAACGCCAACCCCTAACCCTAACACTAACCCCTAAACCCTAACTCTAACCCTAAAATCTAACCCTAATCCTAACCCTAACCCCTAACCCTGAATCCTAACCCCGACACCTAACCCTAACCCCTAACCCTAACCCTGACTGCTAACCCCTAACCCTAACCCTAACCCCTAACCCTAACCCCTAACCCTGACTCCTAACCCCTAACCCTAACCCTAACCCCTAAACAAGCACCCTAACCCTAACCCTAACCCCTATCCCTAACACTAACCTTAACCCTAACCCCTAACCTCTAACCCTAACCCTAACACCTAAGCCCTAACCCTAACCCTAACCCATAAGCCCTAACCTCTAACCCTAACCACTGACCCCAAACCCCTACTCTAACCCCAACCTCTAACCTCTAACCCTAACCCCAAACCACTAAGCCCTAACCCTAACCCTAACCCCTAACCCCTATCCCTAACCCCTATGCTTAACCCCAGCAATCCCACCTCCCTTTTCCTGCATATCTTTTCGAGGATGGGATGCGACACGGCACACCTGAGCATCTTGGTGGTTTAGTGTTGGACTAATTCGCAAGCAGCCCAGGTGGGAAAAGGCTGTGGGCAGCATTGTACTGCCCCAGGTGGGGCCAGCAGAAGCAGGTCGTTACTCACCGTTGAGCCCAGCTTCCCCTGGTGACACGAGTTTTCCTTTCTTTCTGAGGCAAGGGGAAAAAGAAATGCATAAGTCAATGAAAAACTGAAATTTAAGTTGAAACAATTTTTAGAAAGACTCCCCAACTATACAGAAAGAAAGAAAGAAAGAAAGAAACAAAGAAAGAAAGAAAGAAAGAGAAAGAAAGAAAGAAAGAAAAGAAAGAAAGAGAAAGCAAGCAAGAAAGAATTTTTAAAAGAGAGAAACAACGTTGGACAAGTGCAGAGACGGATGGAATTCAGATTCCTTAGGAAGGATTCTGGCACTGTAGCCAAACAGGGAAAATCTGTGGAGGGGTGGGAGTTGGGGTGGTGGGGAAGAAAAGAAGAAAGTCAGTTAGCATTGAACATCTAAACGGGGTGGGAGGAGAAGCGGTGCAGAGATGGCAAGGAGGGAGCCAAGAGAGTGGGGGAGGGGTAGGGAAGTTAGTGAGCCAAATGTAGTTGTTCTCCCACAAGAACCACTCGGCTCATTCTTCTTCAATATGCCCTTCACCAACATGCAGTGTTTCCTTGATTGATTTAGCTCTCACACCAATATTTGCGTCTAGAGCCTTAGCATTGAGGGCTATCTGAAAACGGCTGTGGCGCTGAAATTGTCTGTGAATGTGGAGTTGGTGGCATGTGAAACCCGCATGTGGAGCATTCGTTTGTGTGGGATGCTCAACCAGGATCTTTCCTAGATAATGCACTCAAGAGGCACTAGGCATAGAGTGTGAAAACTGAGTTTCCTTGAGAGCTGCTTGGAAGCCTGATGGTGTGTGACGTTAGTGAGCCAAATGGAGTTGTTCTCCCACAAGAACCACTCGGCTGATTCTTCTTCAATATGCCCTTCACCAACATGCAGTGTTTCCTTGATTGAATTAGCTCTCACAACAATATTTGCGTCTAGAGCCTTTGCATTGAGGGCTATCTGAGAACGGCTTTGGCGCTGAAGTTGCCTGTGAATGTGGAGTTGGTGGCATGTGAAACCCTCATGTGGAGCATTCGTTTGTGTGGGATGCTCACCAAGCTTCATTTCATTCCTAGGCACTCAAAGGGCACTATGCATAGAGTGTGAAAACTGAGTTTCCCTGAGAGATGCTTGGAAGCCTGATGGTGTGTGAAGTTAGTGAGCCAAATGGAGTTGTTCTCCCACAAGAACCACTCGGCTGATTCTTCTTCAATATGCCCTTCAACAACATGCAGTGTTTCCTAGATTGAATTAGCTCTCACACCAATATTTGCGTCTAGAGCCTTTGCATTGAGGGCTATCTGAAAATGGTTTTGGTGCTGAAGTTGCCTGTGAATGTGGAGTTGGTGGCATGTGAAACCCTCATGTGGAGCATTCATTTGTGTGGGATGCTCAACTAGGATCATTCCTAGATAATGCACTCAAAGGGCACTAAGCATAGAGTGTGAAAACTGAGTTTCCTTGAGAGCTGCTTGGCAGCCTGATGGTGCGTGAAGTTAGTGAGCCAAATGGAGTTGTTCTCCCACAGGAACCACTCGACTGATTCTTCTTCAATATGCCATTCACCAACATGCAGTGTTTCCTTGATTGAATTAGCTCTCACACCAATATTTGCGTCTAGAGCCTTTGCATTGAGGGCTATTTGAAAACGGCTGTGGCGCTGAAGTTGCCTGTGAATGTGGAGTTGGTGGCATGTGAAACCCGCATGTGGAGCATTCGTTTGTGTGGGATGCTCTCCCAGGTTCATTCCTAGATAATGCACTCAAAGGGCACTAAGCATAGAGTGTGAAAACTGAGTTTCCTTGAGAGCTGCTTGGAAGCCTGATGGTGTGTGAAGTTAGTGAGCCAAATGGTGTTGTTCTCCTACAAGAACCATTCGGCTGATTCTTCTTCAATATGCCCTTCACCAACATGCAGTGTTTCCTTGATTGAATTAGCTCTCACACCAATATTTGCGTCTAGAGCCTTTGCATTGAGGGCTATCTGAAAGTGGTTTTGGCGCTGAAGTTGCCTGTGAATGTGGAGTTGGTGGCATGTGAAACCCGCATGTGGAGCATTCGTTTGTGTGGGATGCTCACCAAGCTTCATTTCAGTCCTAGACACTCAAAGGGCACTAAGCATAGAGTGTGAAAAGTGAGTTTCCTTGAGAGCTGCTTGGAAGCCTGATGGTGTGTGAAGTTAGTGAGCCAAATGGAGTTGTTCTCCCACAAGAACCACTCGGCTGATTCTTCTTCAATATGCCCTTCACCAACATGCAGTGTTTCCTTGATTGAATTAGCTCTCACACCAATATTTGCGTCTAGTGCCTTTGCATTGAGGGCTATCTGAAAACGGCTGTGGCGCTGAAGTTGCCTTTGAATGTGAAGTTGTGGCATGTGAAACCCGCATGTGGAGTATTCGTTTGTGTGGGATACTCTAGCAGGTTCATTCCTAGATAATGCACTCAAAGGGCACTAAGCATAGAGTGTGAAAACTGAGTTTCCTTGAGAGCTGCTTGGAAGCCTGATGGTGTGTGAAGTTAGTGAGCCAAATGGAGTTGTTCTCCCACAAGAACCACTCGGCTGATTCTTCTTCAATATGCCATTCACCAACATGCAGTGTTTCCTTGATTGAATTAGCTCTCACACCAATATTTGCGTCTAGAGCCTTTGCATTGAGGGCTATCTGAAAGTGGTTTTGGCGCTGAAGTTGCCTGTGAATGTGGAGTTGGTGGCATGTGAAACCCTCATGTGGAGCATTCGTTTGTGTGGGATGCTCACCAAGCTTCATTTCATTCCTAGGCACTCAAAGGGCACTATGCATAGAGTGTGAAAACTGAGTTTCCCTGAGAGATGCTTGGAAGCCTGATGGTGTGTGAAGTTAGTGAGCCAAATGGAGTTGTTCTCCCACAAGAACCACTCGGCTGATTCTTCTTCAATATGCCCTTCAACAACATGCAGTGTTTCCTAGATTGAATTAGCTCTCACACCAATATTTGCGTCTAGAGCCTTTGCATTGAGGGCTATCTGAAAATGGTTTTGGTGCTGAAGTTGCCTGTGAATGTGGAGTTGGTGGCATGTGAAACCCTCATGTGGAGCATTCATTTGTGTGGGATGCTCAACTAGGATCATTCCTAGATAATGCACTCAAAGGGCACTAAGCATAGAGTGTGAAAACTGAGTTTCCTTGAGAGCTGCTTGGCAGCCTGATGGTGCGTGAAGTTAGTGAGCCAAATGGAGTTGTTCTCCCACAGGAACCACTCGACTGATTCTTCTTCAATATGCCATTCACCAACATGCAGTGTTTCCTTGATTGAATTAGCTCTCACACCAATATTTGCGTCTAGAGCCTTTGCATTGAGGGCTATCTGCAAACGTCTGTGGCGCTGAAGTTGCCTGTGAATGTGGAGTTGGTGGCATGTGAAACCCTCATGTGGAGCATTCGTTTGTGTGGGATGCTCTACCAGGTTCATTCCTAGATAATGCACTCAAAGGGCACTAAGCATAGAGTGTGAAAACTGAGTTTCCTTGAGAGCTGCTTGGAAGCCTGATGGTGTGTGAAGTTAGTGAGCCAAATGGAGTTGTTCTCCCACAAGAACCACTCGGCTGATTCTTCTTCAATATGCCCTTCACCAACATGCAGTGTTTCCTTGATTAAATTAGCTCTCACAAGAATATTTGCGTCTAGAGCCTTTGCTTTGAGGGCTATCTGAAAACGGCTGTGGCGCTGAAGTTGCCTGTGAATGTGGAGTTGGTGGCATGTGAAACCCGCATGTGGAGCATTCGTTTCTGTGGGATGCTCTACCAAGCTTCATTTTAGTCCTAGGCACTCAAAGGGCACTAAGCATAGAGTGTGAAAACTGAGTTTCCTTGAGAGCTGCTTGGAAGCCTGATGGTGTGTGAAGTTAGTGAGCCAAATGGAGTTGTTCTCCCACAAGAACCACTCGGCTGATTCTTCTTCAATATGCCCTTCACCAACATGCAGTGTTTCCTTGATTGAATTAGCTCTCACACCAATATTGGCGTCTAGAGCCTTTGCATTGAGGGCTATCTGAAAACGGCTGTGGCGCTGAAGTTGCCTGTGAATGTGGAGTTGGTGGCATGTGAAACCCGCATGTGGAGCATTCGTTTGTGTGGGATGCTCTACCATGTTCATTCCTAGATAATGCAGTCAAAGGGCACTAAGCATAGAGTGTGAAAAGTGAGTTTCCCTGAGAGCTGCTTGGAAGCCTGATGGTGTGTGAAGTTAGTGAGCCAAATGGAGTTGTTCTCCGACAAGAACCACTCAGCTGATTCTTCTTCAATATGCCATTCACCAACATGCAGTGTTTCTTTGATTGAATTAGCTCTCACACCAATATTTGTGTCTAGAGCCTTTGCATTGAGGGCTATCTGAAAATGGCTGTGGCGCTGAATTTGCCTGTGAATGTGGAGTTGGTGGCATGTGAAACCCGCATGTGGAGCATTCGTTTGTGTGGGATACTCTACCAGGTTCATTCCTAGATAATGCACTCAAAGGGCACTAAGCATAGAGTGTGAAAAGTGAGTTTCCTTGAGAGCTGCTTGGAAGCCTGATGGTGTGTGAAGTTAGTGAGCCAAATGGAGTTGTTCTCCCACAAGAACCACTCGGCTGATTCTTCTTCAATATGCCCTTCACCAACATGCAGTGTTTCCTTGATTGAATTAGCTCTCACACCAATATTTGCGTCTATAGCCTTTGCATTGAGGGCTATCTGAAAACGGCAGTGGCGCTGAAGTTGCCTGTGAATGTGGAGTTGGTGGCATGTGAAACCCGCATGTGGAGCATTCGTTTTTGTGGGATGCTCTACCAGGTTCATTCCTAGATAATGCACTCAAGAGGCACTAAGCATAGAGTGTGAAAACTGAGTTTTCTTGAGAGCTGCTTGGAAGCCTGACGGTGTGTGAAGTTAGTGAGCCAAATGGTGTTGTTCTCCCACAAGAACCATTCGGCTGATTCTTCTTCAATATGCCCTTCACCGACATGCAGTGTTTCCTTGATTGAATTAGCTCTCACAGCAATATTTGCGTCTAGAGCCTTTGCATTGAGGGCTATCTGAAAACGGCTGTGGCGCTGAAGTTGCCTGTGAATGTGGAGTTGGTGGCATGTGAAACCCGCATGTGGAGCATTCGTTTGTGTGGGATGCTCTACCAAGCTTCATTTAAGTTCTAGGTACTGAAATTCACTAAGGATAGAGTGTGAAAACTGAGTTTTCTTGAGAGCTGCTTGGAAGCCTGATGGTGTGTGAAGTTAGTGAGCCAAATGGAGTTGTTCTCCCACAAGAACCACTCGGCTGATTCTTCTTCAATATGCCCTTCACCAACATGCAGTGTTTCCTTGATTGAATTAGCTCTCACACCAATATTTGCGTCTAGAGCCTTTGCATTGAGGGCTATCTGAAAACGGCTGTGGCGCTGAAGTTGCCTGTGAATGTGGAGTTGGTGGCATGTGAAACCCGCATGTGGAGCATTCGTTTTTGTGGGATGCTCTACCAGGTTCATTCCTAGATAATGCACTCAAAGGGCACTAAGCATAGAGTGTGAAAAGTGAGTTTCCTTGAGAGCTGCTTGGAAGCCTGATGGTGTGTGAAGTTAGTGAGCCAAATGGTGTTGTTCTCCCACAAGAACCACTCGGCTGATTCTTCTTCAATATGCCCTTCACCAACATGCAGTGTTTCCTTGATTGAATTAGCTCTCACACCAATATTGGCGTCTAGAGCCTTTGCATTGAGGGCTATCTGCAAACGTCTGTGGCGCTGAAGTTGCCTTTGAATGTGGAGTTGTGGCATGTGAAACCCGCATGTGGAGCATTCGTTTGTGTGGGATGCTCTACCAGGTTCATTCCTAGATAATGCACTCAAAGGGCACTAAGCATAGAGTGTGAAAACTGAGTTTCCTTGAGAGCTGCTTGGAAGCCTGATGGTGTGTGAAGTTAGTGAGCCAAATGGAGTTGTTCTCCCACAAGAACCACTTGGCTGATTCTTCTTCAATATGCCCTTCACCAACATGCAGTGTTTCCTTGATTGAATTAGCTCGCACACCAATATTTGCGTCTAGAGCCTTTGCATTGAGGGCTATCTGAAAACGGCTGTGGCGCTGAAGTTGCCTGTGAATGTGGAGTTGGTGGCATGTGAAACCCGCATGTGGAGCATTCGTTTTTGTGGGATGCTCTACCAGGTTCATTCCTAGATAATGCACTCAAGAGGCACTAGGCATAGAGTGTGAAAACTGAGTTTTCTTGAGAGCTGCTTGGAAGCCTGACGGTGTGTGAAGTTAGTGAGCCAAATGGAGCTGTTCTGCCACAAGAAAGACTCGGATGATTCTTCTTCAATATGCCCTTCACCAACATGCAGTGTTTCCTTGATTGAATTAGCTCTCACACCAATATTTGCGTCTAGAACCTTTGCATTGAGGGCTATCTGAAAACGGCTGTGGCGCTGAAGTTGCCTGTGAATGTGGAGTTGGTGGCATGTGAAACCCGCATGTGGAGCATTCGTTTGTGTGGGATGCTCAGCAAGTTTCATTTCAGTCCTAGACACTCAAAGGGCACTAAGCATAGAGTGTGAAAACTGAGTTTCCTTGAGAGCTGCTTGGAAGCCTGATGGTGTGTGAAGTTAGTGAGCCAAATGGAGTTGTTCTCCCACAAGAACCACTTGGCTGATTCTTCTTCAATATGCCCTTCACCAACATGCAGTGTTTCCTTGATTGAATTAGCTCTCACACCAATATTTGCGTCTAGAGCCTTTGCATTGAGGGCTATCTAAAAGGGCTGTGGCGCTGAAGTTGCCTGTGAATGTGGAGTTGGTGGCATGTGAAACCCGCATGTGAAGCATTCGTTTGTGTGGGATGCTCAGCAAGCTTCATTTCAGTCCTAGACACTCAAAGGGCACTAAGCATAGAGTGTGAAAACTGAGTTTCCTTGAGAGCTGCTTGGAAGCCTGATGGTGTGTGAAGTTAGTGAGCCAAATGGAGTTGTTCTCCCACAAGAACCACTCGGTTGGTTCTTCTTCAATATGCCCTTCACCAACATGCAGTGTTTCCTTGATTGAATTAGCTCTCACACCAATATTTGCGTCTAGAACCTTTGCATTGAGGGCTATCTGAAAACGGCTGTGGCGCTGAAGTTGCCTGTGAATGTGGAGTTGGTGGCATGTGAAACCCGCATGTGGAGCATTCGTTTTTGTGGGATGCTCTACCAGGTTCATTCCTAGATAATGCACTCAAAGGGCACTAAGCATAGAGTGTGAAAAGTGAGTTTCCTTGAGAGCTGCTTGGAAGCCTGATGGTGTGTGAAGTTAGTGAGCCAAATGGAGTTGTTCTCCCACAAGAACCACTCGGCTGATTCTTCTTCAATATGCCCTTCACCAACATGCAGTGTTTCCTTGATTGAATTAGCTCTCACACCAATATTTGCGTCTAGAGCCTTTGCATTGAGGGCTATCTGCAAACGTCTGTGGCGCTGAAGTTGCCTGTGAATGTGGAGTTGGTGGCATGTGAAACCCGCATGTGGAGCATTCGTTTGTGTGGGATGCTCTACCAGGTTCATTCCTAGATAATGCACTCAAGAGGCACTAGGCATAGAGTGTGAAAACTGAGTTTTCTTGAGAGCTGCTTGGAAGCCTGACGGTGTGTGAAGTTAGTGAGCCAAATGGAGCTGTTCTCCTACAAGAACCATTCGGCTGATTCTTCTTCAATATGCCCTTCACCAACATGCAGTGTTTCCTTGATTGAATTAGCTCTCACACCAATATTTGCGTCTAGAGCCTTTGCATTGAGGGCTATCTGAAAGTGGTTTTGGCGCTGAAGTTGCCTGTGAATGTGGAGTTGGTGGCATGTGAAACCCGCATGTGGAGCATTCGTTTGTGTGGGATGCTCAGCAAGCTTCATTTCAGTCCTAGACACTCAAAGGGCACTAAGCATAGAGTGTGAAAACTGAGTTTCCTTGAGAGCTGCTTGGAAGCCTGATGGTGTGTGAAGTTAGTGAGCCAAATGGAGTTGTTGTCCCACAATAATCACTCGGCTGATTCTTCTTCAATATGCCCTTCACCAACATGCAGTGTTTCCTTGATTAAATTAGCTCTGACACCAATATTTGCGTCTAGAGCCTTTGCATTGAGGGCTATCTGAAAGTGGTTTTGGCGCTGAAGTTGCCTGTGAATGTGGAGTTGGTGGCATGTGAAACCCGCATGTGGAGCATTCGTTTGTGTGGGATACTCTACCAGGTTCATTCCTAGATAATGCACTCAAAGGGCACTAAGCATAGAGTGTGAAAAGTGAGTTTCCTTGAGAGCTGCTTGGAAGCCTGATGGTGTGTGAAGTTAGTGAGCCAAATGGAGTTGTTCTCCCACAAGAACCACTCGGCTGATTCTTCTTCAATATGCCCTTCACCAACATGCAGTGTTTCCTTGATTGAATTAGCTCTCACACCAATATTTGCGTCTATAGCCTTTGCATTGAGGGCTATCTGAAAACGGCAGTGGCGCTGAAGTTGCCTGTGAATGTGGAGTTGGTGGCATGTGAAACCCGCATGTGGAGCATTCGTTTTTGTGGGATGCTCTACCAGGTTCATTCCTAGATAATGCACTCAAGAGGCACTAAGCATAGAGTGTGAAAACTGAGTTTTCTTGAGAGCTGCTTGGAAGCCTGACGGTGTGTGAAGTTAGTGAGCCAAATGGTGTTGTTCTCCCACAAGAACCATTCGGCTGATTCTTCTTCAATATGCCCTTCACCGACATGCAGTGTTTCCTTGATTGAATTAGCTCTCACAGCAATATTTGCGTCTAGAGCCTTTGCATTGAGGGCTATCTGAAAACGGCTGTGGCGCTGAAGTTGCCTGTGAATGTGGAGTTGGTGGCATGTGAAACCCGCATGTGGAGCATTCGTTTGTGTGGGATGCTCTACCAAGCTTCATTTAAGTTCTAGGTACTGAAATTCACTAAGGATAGAGTGTGAAAACTGAGTTTTCTTGAGAGCTGCTTGGAAGCCTGATGGTGTGTGAAGTTAGTGAGCCAAATGGAGTTGTTCTCCCACAAGAACCACTCGGCTGATTCTTCTTCAATATGCCCTTCACCAACATGCAGTGTTTCCTTGATTGAATTAGCTCTCACACCAATATTTGCGTCTAGAGCCTTTGCATTGAGGGCTATCTGAAAACGGCTGTGGCGCTGAAGTTGCCTGTGAATGTGGAGTTGGTGGCATGTGAAACCCGCATGTGGAGCATTCGTTTTTGTGGGATGCTCTACCAGGTTCATTCCTAGATAATGCACTCAAAGGGCACTAAGCATAGAGTGTGAAAAGTGAGTTTCCTTGAGAGCTGCTTGGAAGCCTGATGGTGTGTGAAGTTAGTGAGCCAAATGGTGTTGTTCTCCCACAAGAACCACTCGGCTGATTCTTCTTCAATATGCCCTTCACCAACATGCAGTGTTTCCTTGATTGAATTAGCTCTCACACCAATATTGGCGTCTAGAGCCTTTGCATTGAGGGCTATCTGCAAACGTCTGTGGCGCTGAAGTTGCCTTTGAATGTGGAGTTGTGGCATGTGAAACCCGCATGTGGAGCATTCGTTTGTGTGGGATGCTCTACCAGGTTCATTCCTAGATAATGCACTCAAAGGGCACTAAGCATAGAGTGTGAAAACTGAGTTTCCTTGAGAGCTGCTTGGAAGCCTGATGGTGTGTGAAGTTAGTGAGCCAAATGGAGTTGTTCTCCCACAAGAACCACTTGGCTGATTCTTCTTCAATATGCCCTTCACCAACATGCAGTGTTTCCTTGATTGAATTAGCTCGCACACCAATATTTGCGTCTAGAGCCTTTGCATTGAGGGCTATCTGAAAACGGCTGTGGCGCTGAAGTTGCCTGTGAATGTGGAGTTGGTGGCATGTGAAACCCGCATGTGGAGCATTCGTTTTTGTGGGATGCTCTACCAGGTTCATTCCTAGATAATGCACTCAAGAGGCACTAGGCATAGAGTGTGAAAACTGAGTTTTCTTGAGAGCTGCTTGGAAGCCTGACGGTGTGTGAAGTTAGTGAGCCAAATGGAGCTGTTCTGCCACAAGAAAGACTCGGATGATTCTTCTTCAATATGCCCTTCACCAACATGCAGTGTTTCCTTGATTGAATTAGCTCTCACACCAATATTTGCGTCTAGAGCCTTTGCATTGAGGGCTATCTGAAAACGGCTGTGGCGCTGAAGTTGCCTGTGAATGTGGAGTTGGTGGCATGTGAAACCCGCATGTGGAGCATTCGTTTGTGTGGGATGCTCAGCAAGTTTCATTTCAGTCCTAGACACTCAAAGGGCACTAAGCATAGAGTGTGAAAACTGAGTTTCCTTGAGAGCTGCTTGGAAGCCTGATGGTGTGTGAAGTTAGTGAGCCAAATGGAGTTGTTCTCCCACAAGAACCACTTGGCTGATTCTTCTTCAATATGCCCTTCACCAACATGCAGTGTTTCCTTGATTGAATTAGCTCTCACACCAATATTTGCGTCTAGAGCCTTTGCATTGAGGGCTATCTAAAAGGGCTGTGGCGCTGAAGTTGCCTGTGAATGTGGAGTTGGTGGCATGTGAAACCCGCATGTGAAGCATTCGTTTGTGTGGGATGCTCAGCAAGCTTCATTTCAGTCCTAGACACTCAAAGGGCACTAAGCATAGAGTGTGAAAACTGAGTTTCCTTGAGAGCTGCTTGGAAGCCTGATGGTGTGTGAAGTTAGTGAGCCAAATGGAGTTGTTCTCCCACAAGAACCACTCGGTTGGTTCTTCTTCAATATGCCCTTCACCAACATGCAGTGTTTCCTTGATTGAATTAGCTCTCACACCAATATTTGCGTCTAGAACCTTTGCATTGAGGGCTATCTGAAAACGGCTGTGGCGCTGAAGTTGCCTGTGAATGTGGAGTTGGTGGCATGTGAAACCCGCATGTGGAGCATTCGTTTTTGTGGGATGCTCTACCAGGTTCATTCCTAGATAATGCACTCAAAGGGCACTAAGCATAGAGTGTGAAAAGTGAGTTTCCTTGAGAGCTGCTTGGAAGCCTGATGGTGTGTGAAGTTAGTGAGCCAAATGGAGTTGTTCTCCCACAAGAACCACTCGGCTGATTCTTCTTCAATATGCCCTTCACCAACATGCAGTGTTTCCTTGATTGAATTAGCTCTCACACCAATATTTGCGTCTAGAGCCTTTGCATTGAGGGCTATCTGCAAACGTCTGTGGCGCTGAAGTTGCCTGTGAATGTGGAGTTGGTGGCATGTGAAACCCGCATGTGGAGCATTCGTTTGTGTGGGATGCTCTACCAGGTTCATTCCTAGATAATGCACTCAAGAGGCACTAGGCATAGAGTGTGAAAACTGAGTTTTCTTGAGAGCTGCTTGGAAGCCTGACGGTGTGTGAAGTTAGTGAGCCAAATGGAGCTGTTCTCCTACAAGAACCATTCGGCTGATTCTTCTTCAATATGCCCTTCACCAACATGCAGTGTTTCCTTGATTGAATTAGCTCTCACACCAATATTTGCGTCTAGAGCCTTTGCATTGAGGGCTATCTGAAAGTGGTTTTGGCGCTGAAGTTGCCTGTGAATGTGGAGTTGGTGGCATGTGAAACCCGCATGTGGAGCATTCGTTTGTGTGGGATGCTCAGCAAGCTTCATTTCAGTCCTAGACACTCAAAGGGCACTAAGCATAGAGTGTGAAAACTGAGTTTCCTTGAGAGCTGCTTGGAAGCCTGATGGTGTGTGAAGTTAGTGAGCCAAATGGAGTTGTTGTCCCACAATAATCACTCGGCTGATTCTTCTTCAATATGCCCTTCACCAACATGCAGTGTTTCCTTGATTAAATTAGCTCTGACACCAATATTTGCGTCTAGAGCCTTTGCATTGAGGGCTATCTGAAAACGGCTGTGGCGCTGAAGTTGCCTGTGAATGTGGAGTTGGTGGCATGTGAAACCCGCATGTGGAGCATTCGTTTGTGTGGGATGCTCTACCAGGTTCATTCCTAGATAATGCACTCAAGAGGCACTAGGCATAGAGTGTGAAAACTGAGTTTTCTTGAGAGCTGCTTGGAAGCCTGACAGTGTGTGAAGTTAGTGAGCCAAATGGTGTTGTTCTCCTACAAGAACCATTCGGCTGATTCTTCTTCAATATGCCCTTCACCAACATGCAGTGTTTCCTTGATTGAATTAGCTCTCACACCAATATTTGCGTCTAGAGCCTTTGCATTGAGGGCTATCTGAAAGTGGTTGTGGCGCTGAAGTTGCCTGTGAATGTGGAGTTGGTGGCATGTGAAACCCGCATGTGGAGCATTCGTTTGTGTGGGATGCTCAGCAAGCTTCATTTCAGTCCTAGACACTCAAAGGGCACTAAGCATAGAGTGTGAAAAGTGAGTTTCCTTGAGAGCTGCTTGGAAGCCTGATGGTGTGTGAAGTTAGTGAGCCAAATGGAGTTGTTCTCCCACAAGAACCACTCGGCTGATTCTTCTTCAATATGCCCTTCACCAACATGCAGTGTTTCCTTGATTGAATTAGCTCTCACACCAATATTTGCGTCTAGAGCCTTTGCATTGAGGGCTATCTGAAAATGGTTTTGGTGCTGAAGTTGCCTGTGAATGTGGAGTTGGTGGCATGTGAAACCCGCATGTGGAGCATTCGTTTGTGTGGGATGCTCTACCAGGTTCATTCCTAGATAATGCACTCAAGAGGCACTAGGCATAGAGTGTGAAAACTGAGTTTCCTTGAGAGCTGCTTGGAAGCCTGATGGTGTGTGAAGTTAGTGAGCCAAATGGAGTTGTTCTCCCACAAGAACCACTCAGCTGATTCTTCTTCAATATGCCCTTCACCAACATGCAGTGTTTCCTTGATTGAATTAGCTCTCACACCAATATTTGCGTCTAGAGCCTTTGCATTGAGGGCTATCTGACAATGGCTGTGGCGCTGAAGTTGCCTGTGAATGTGGAGTTGGTGGCATGTGAAACCCGCATGTGGAGCATTCGTTTGTGTGGGATGCTCTACCAGGTTCATTCCTAGATAATGCACTCAAAGGGCACTAAGCATAGAGTGTGAAAACTGAGTTTCCTTGAGAGCTGCTTGGAAGCCTGATGGTGTGTGAAGTTAGTGAGCCAAATGGAGTTGTTCTCCCACAAGAACCACTCGGCTGATTCTTCTTCAATATGCCCTTCACCAACATGCAGTGTTTCCTTGATTGAATTAGCTCTCACACCAATATTTGCGTCTAGAGCCTTTGCATTGAGGGCTATCTGAAAACGGCTGTGGCGCTGAAGTTGCCTGTGAATGTGGAGTTGGTGGCATGTGAAACCCGCATGTGGAGCATTCGTTTTTGTGGGATGCTCTACCAGGTTCATTCCTAGATAATGCACTCAAAGGGCACTAAGCATAGAGTGTGAAAAGTGAGTTTCCTTGAGAGCTGCTTGGAAGCCTGATGGTGTGTGAAGTTAGTGAGCCAAATGGAGTTGTTCTCCCACAAGAACCACTCGGCTGATTCTTCTTCAATATGCCCTTCACCAACATGCAGTGTTTCCTTGATTAAATTAGCTCTCACACCAATATTTGCGTCTAGAGCCTTTGCATTGAGGGCTATCTGACAATGGCTGTGGCGCTGAAGTTGCCTGTGAATGTGGAGTTGGTGGCATGTGAAACCCGCATGTGGAGCATTCGTTTGTGTGGGATGCTCTACCAGGTTCATTCCTAGATAATGCACTCAAAGGGCACTAAGCGTAGAGTGTGAAAACTGAGTTTCCTTGAGAGCTGCTTGGAAGCCTGATGGTGTGTGAAGTTAGTGAGCCAAATGGAGTTGTTCTCCCACAAGAACCACTCGGCTGATTCTTCTTCAATATGCCCTTCACCAACATGCAGTGTTTCCTTGATTGAATTAGCTCTCACACCAATATTTGCGTCTAGAGCCTTTGCATTGAGGGCTATCTGAAAACGGCTGTGGCGCTGAAGTTGCCTGTGAATGTGGAGTTGGTGGCATGTGAAACCCGCATGTGGAGCATTCGTTTTTGTGGGATGCTCTACCAGGTTCATTCCTAGATAATGCACTCAAAGGGCACTAAGCATAGAGTGTGAAAAGTGAGTTTCCTTGAGAGCTGCTTGGAAGCCTGATGGTGTGTGAAGTTAGTGAGCCAAATGGTGTTGTTCTCCCACAAGAACCACTCGGCTGATTCTTCTTCAATATGCCCTTCACCAACATGCAGTGTTTCCTTGATTGAATTAGCTCTCACACAAATATTGGCGTCTAGAGCCTTTGCATTGAGGGCTAACTGAAAACGGCTGTGGCGCTGAAGTTGCCTGTGAATGTGGAGTTGGTGGCATGTGAAACCCGCATGTGAAGCATTCGTTTCTGTGGGATGCTCAGCAAGCTTCATTTCAGTCCTAGACACTCAAAGGGCACTAAGCATAGAGTGTGAAAACTGAGTTTCCTTGAGAGCTGCTTGGAAGCCTGATGGTGTGTGAAGTTAGTGAGCCAAATGGAGTTGTTCTCCCAAAAGAACCACTCAGCTGATTCTTCTTCAACATGCCCTTCACCAACATGCAGTGTTTCCTTGATTGAATTAGCTCTCACACCAATATTTGCGTCTAGAGCCTTTGCATTGAGGGCTATCTGAAAACGGCTGTGGCGCTGAAGTTGCCTTTGAATGTGGAGTTGGTGGCATGTGAAACCCGCATGTGGAGCATTCGTTTGTGTGGGTTCATTCCTAGATAATGCACTCAAGAGGCACTAGGCATAGAGTGTGAGAAGTGAGTTTTCTTGAGAGCTGCTTGGAAGCCAGACGGTGTGTGAAGTTAGTGAGCCAAATGGAGTTGTTCTCCCACAAGAACCATTCGGCTGATTCTTCTTCAATATGCCCTTCACCAACATGCAGTGTTTCCTTGATTAAATTAGCTCTCACAAAAATATTTGCGTCTAGAGCCTTTGCATTGAGGGCTATCTGAAAGCGGTTTTAGCGCTGAAGTTGCCTGTGAATGTGGAGTTGGTGGCATGTGAAACCCGCATGTGGAGCATTCGTTTGTGTGGGATGCTCACCAAGCTTCATTTCAGTCCTAGACACTCAAAGGGCACTAAGCATAGAGTGTGAAAACTGAGTTTCCTTGAGAGCTGCTTGGAAGCCTGATGGTGTGTGAAGTTAGTGAGCCAAATGGAGTTGTTCTCCCACAAGAACCACTCAGCTGATTCTTCTTCAATATGCCCTTCACCAACCTGCAGTGTTTCCTTGATTGAATTAGCTCTCACACCAATATTTGCGTCTAGAGCCTTTGCATTGAGGGCTATCTAAAAATGGCTGTGGCGCTGAAGTTGCCTGTGAATGTGGAGTTGGTGGCATGTGAAACCCGCATGTGGAGCATTCGTTTGTGTGGGATGCTCTACCAGGTTCATTCCTAGATAATGCACTCAAAGGGCACTAAGCATAGAGTGTGAAAAGTGAGTTTCCTTGAGAGCTGCTTGGAAGCCTGATGGTGTGTGAAGTTAGTGAGCCAAATGGAGTTGTTCTCCCACAAGAACCACTCGGCTGATTCTTCTTCAATATGCCCTTCACCAACATGCAGTGTTTCCTTGATTGAATTAGCTCTCACACCAATATTTGCGTCTAGAACCTTTGCATTGAGGGCTATCTGAAAGTGGCTGTGGCGCTGAAGTTGCCTGTGAATGTGGAGTTGGTGGCATGTGAAACCCGCATGTGGAGCATTCGTTTGTGTGGGATGCTCACCAAGCTTAATTTCAGTCCTAGACACTCAAAGGGCACTAAGCATAGAGTGTGAAAACTGAGTTTCCTTGAGAGCTGCTTGGAAGCCTGATGGTGTGTGAAGTTAGTGAGCCAAATGGAGTTGTTCTCCCACAAGAACCACTTGGCTGATTCTTCTTCAATATGCCCTTCACCAACATGCAGTGTTTCCTTGATTGAATTAGCTCTCACACCAATATTTGCGTCTAGAGCCTTTGCATTGAGGGCTATCTGAAAATGGCTGTGGCGCCTAAGTTGCCTGTGAATGTGGAGTTGGTGGCATGTGAAACCCGCATGTGGAGCATTCGTTTTTGTGGGATGCTCTACCAGGTTCATTCCTAGATAATGCACTCAAAGGGCACTAAGCATAGAGTGTGAAAAGTGAGTTTCCTTGAGAGCTGCTTGGAAGCCTGATGGTGTGTGAAGTTAGTGAGCCAAATGGAGTTGTTCTCCCACAAGAACCACTCGGCTGATTCTTCTTCAATATGCCCTTCACCAACATGCAGTGTTTCCTTGATTGAATTAGCTCTCACACCAATATTTGCGTCTAGAGCCTTTGCATTGAGGGCTATCTGCAAACGTCTGTGGCGCTGAAGTTGCCTGTGAATGTGGAGTTGGTGGCATGTGAAACCCGCATGTGGAGCATTCGTTTGTGTGGGATGCTCTACCAGGTTCATTCCTAGATAATGCACTCAAGAGGCACTAGGCATAGAGTGTGAAAACTGAGTTTTCTTGAGAGCTGCTTGGAAGCCTGACGGTGTGTGAAGTTAGTGAGCCAAATGGAGCTGTTCTCCTACAAGAACCATTCGGCTGATTCTTCTTCAATATGCCCTTCACCAACATGCAGTGTTTCCTTGATTGAATTAGCTCTCACACCAATATTTGCGTCTAGAGCCTTTGCATTGAGGGCTATCTGAAAGTGGTTTTGGCGCTGAAGTTGCCTGTGAATGTGGAGTTGGTGGCATGTGAAACCCGCATGTGGAGCATTCGTTTGTGTGGGATGCTCAGCAAGCTTCATTTCAGTCCTAGACACTCAAAGGGCACTAAGCATAGAGTGTGAAAACTGAGTTTCCTTGAGAGCTGCTTGGAAGCCTGATGGTGTGTGAAGTTAGTGAGCCAAATGGAGTTGTTGTCCCACAATAATCACTCGGCTGATTCTTCTTCAATATGCCCTTCACCAACATGCAGTGTTTCCTTGATTAAATTAGCTCTGACACCAATATTTGCGTCTAGAGCCTTTGCATTGAGGGCTATCTGAAAACGGCTGTGGCGCTGAAGTTGCCTGTGAATGTGGAGTTGGTGGCATGTGAAACCCGCATGTGGAGCATTCGTTTGTGTGGGATGCTCTACCAGGTTCATTCCTAGATAATGCACTCAAGAGGCACTAGGCATAGAGTGTGAAAACTGAGTTTTCTTGAGAGCTGCTTGGAAGCCTGACAGTGTGTGAAGTTAGTGAGCCAAATGGTGTTGTTCTCCTACAAGAACCATTCGGCTGATTCTTCTTCAATATGCCCTTCACCAACATGCAGTGTTTCCTTGATTGAATTAGCTCTCACACCAATATTTGCGTCTAGAGCCTTTGCATTGAGGGCTATCTGAAAGTGGTTGTGGCGCTGAAGTTGCCTGTGAATGTGGAGTTGGTGGCATGTGAAACCCGCATGTGGAGCATTCGTTTGTGTGGGATGCTCAGCAAGCTTCATTTCAGTCCTAGACACTCAAAGGGCACTAAGCATAGAGTGTGAAAAGTGAGTTTCCTTGAGAGCTGCTTGGAAGCCTGATGGTGTGTGAAGTTAGTGAGCCAAATGGAGTTGTTCTCCCACAAGAACCACTCGGCTGATTCTTCTTCAATATGCCCTTCACCAACATGCAGTGTTTCCTTGATTGAATTAGCTCTCACACCAATATTTGCGTCTAGAGCCTTTGCATTGAGGGCTATCTGAAAATGGTTTTGGTGCTGAAGTTGCCTGTGAATGTGGAGTTGGTGGCATGTGAAACCCGCATGTGGAGCATTCGTTTGTGTGGGATGCTCTACCAGGTTCATTCCTAGATAATGCACTCAAGAGGCACTAGGCATAGAGTGTGAAAACTGAGTTTCCTTGAGAGCTGCTTGGAAGCCTGATGGTGTGTGAAGTTAGTGAGCCAAATGGAGTTGTTCTCCCACAAGAACCACTCAGCTGATTCTTCTTCAATATGCCCTTCACCAACATGCAGTGTTTCCTTGATTGAATTAGCTCTCACACCAATATTTGCGTCTAGAGCCTTTGCATTGAGGGCTATCTGACAATGGCTGTGGCGCTGAAGTTGCCTGTGAATGTGGAGTTGGTGGCATGTGAAACCCGCATGTGGAGCATTCGTTTGTGTGGGATGCTCTACCAGGTTCATTCCTAGATAATGCACTCAAAGGGCACTAAGCATAGAGTGTGAAAACTGAGTTTCCTTGAGAGCTGCTTGGAAGCCTGATGGTGTGTGAAGTTAGTGAGCCAAATGGAGTTGTTCTCCCACAAGAACCACTCGGCTGATTCTTCTTCAATATGCCCTTCACCAACATGCAGTGTTTCCTTGATTGAATTAGCTCTCACACCAATATTTGCGTCTAGAGCCTTTGCATTGAGGGCTATCTGAAAACGGCTGTGGCGCTGAAGTTGCCTGTGAATGTGGAGTTGGTGGCATGTGAAACCCGCATGTGGAGCATTCGTTTTTGTGGGATGCTCTACCAGGTTCATTCCTAGATAATGCACTCAAAGGGCACTAAGCATAGAGTGTGAAAAGTGAGTTTCCTTGAGAGCTGCTTGGAAGCCTGATGGTGTGTGAAGTTAGTGAGCCAAATGGAGTTGTTCTCCCACAAGAACCACTCGGCTGATTCTTCTTCAATATGCCCTTCACCAACATGCAGTGTTTCCTTGATTAAATTAGCTCTCACACCAATATTTGCGTCTAGAGCCTTTGCATTGAGGGCTATCTGACAATGGCTGTGGCGCTGAAGTTGCCTGTGAATGTGGAGTTGGTGGCATGTGAAACCCGCATGTGGAGCATTCGTTTGTGTGGGATGCTCTACCAGGTTCATTCCTAGATAATGCACTCAAAGGGCACTAAGCGTAGAGTGTGAAAACTGAGTTTCCTTGAGAGCTGCTTGGAAGCCTGATGGTGTGTGAAGTTAGTGAGCCAAATGGAGTTGTTCTCCCACAAGAACCACTCGGCTGATTCTTCTTCAATATGCCCTTCACCAACATGCAGTGTTTCCTTGATTGAATTAGCTCTCACACCAATATTTGCGTCTAGAGCCTTTGCATTGAGGGCTATCTGAAAACGGCTGTGGCGCTGAAGTTGCCTGTGAATGTGGAGTTGGTGGCATGTGAAACCCGCATGTGGAGCATTCGTTTTTGTGGGATGCTCTACCAGGTTCATTCCTAGATAATGCACTCAAAGGGCACTAAGCATAGAGTGTGAAAAGTGAGTTTCCTTGAGAGCTGCTTGGAAGCCTGATGGTGTGTGAAGTTAGTGAGCCAAATGGTGTTGTTCTCCCACAAGAACCACTCGGCTGATTCTTCTTCAATATGCCCTTCACCAACATGCAGTGTTTCCTTGATTGAATTAGCTCTCACACAAATATTGGCGTCTAGAGCCTTTGCATTGAGGGCTAACTGAAAACGGCTGTGGCGCTGAAGTTGCCTGTGAATGTGGAGTTGGTGGCATGTGAAACCCGCATGTGAAGCATTCGTTTCTGTGGGATGCTCAGCAAGCTTCATTTCAGTCCTAGACACTCAAAGGGCACTAAGCATAGAGTGTGAAAACTGAGTTTCCTTGAGAGCTGCTTGGAAGCCTGATGGTGTGTGAAGTTAGTGAGCCAAATGGAGTTGTTCTCCCAAAAGAACCACTCAGCTGATTCTTCTTCAACATGCCCTTCACCAACATGCAGTGTTTCCTTGATTGAATTAGCTCTCACACCAATATTTGCGTCTAGAGCCTTTGCATTGAGGGCTATCTGAAAACGGCTGTGGCGCTGAAGTTGCCTTTGAATGTGGAGTTGGTGGCATGTGAAACCCGCATGTGGAGCATTCGTTTGTGTGGGTTCATTCCTAGATAATGCACTCAAGAGGCACTAGGCATAGAGTGTGAGAAGTGAGTTTTCTTGAGAGCTGCTTGGAAGCCAGACGGTGTGTGAAGTTAGTGAGCCAAATGGAGTTGTTCTCCCACAAGAACCATTCGGCTGATTCTTCTTCAATATGCCCTTCACCAACATGCAGTGTTTCCTTGATTAAATTAGCTCTCACAAAAATATTTGCGTCTAGAGCCTTTGCATTGAGGGCTATCTGAAAGCGGTTTTAGCGCTGAAGTTGCCTGTGAATGTGGAGTTGGTGGCATGTGAAACCCGCATGTGGAGCATTCGTTTGTGTGGGATGCTCACCAAGCTTCATTTCAGTCCTAGACACTCAAAGGGCACTAAGCATAGAGTGTGAAAACTGAGTTTCCTTGAGAGCTGCTTGGAAGCCTGATGGTGTGTGAAGTTAGTGAGCCAAATGGAGTTGTTCTCCCACAAGAACCACTCAGCTGATTCTTCTTCAATATGCCCTTCACCAACCTGCAGTGTTTCCTTGATTGAATTAGCTCTCACACCAATATTTGCGTCTAGAGCCTTTGCATTGAGGGCTATCTAAAAATGGCTGTGGCGCTGAAGTTGCCTGTGAATGTGGAGTTGGTGGCATGTGAAACCCGCATGTGGAGCATTCGTTTGTGTGGGATGCTCTACCAGGTTCATTCCTAGATAATGCACTCAAAGGGCACTAAGCATAGAGTGTGAAAAGTGAGTTTCCTTGAGAGCTGCTTGGAAGCCTGATGGTGTGTGAAGTTAGTGAGCCAAATGGAGTTGTTCTCCCACAAGAACCACTCGGCTGATTCTTCTTCAATATGCCCTTCACCAACATGCAGTGTTTCCTTGATTGAATTAGCTCTCACACCAATATTTGCGTCTAGAACCTTTGCATTGAGGGCTATCTGAAAGTGGCTGTGGCGCTGAAGTTGCCTGTGAATGTGGAGTTGGTGGCATGTGAAACCCGCATGTGGAGCATTCGTTTGTGTGGGATGCTCACCAAGCTTAATTTCAGTCCTAGACACTCAAAGGGCACTAAGCATAGAGTGTGAAAACTGAGTTTCCTTGAGAGCTGCTTGGAAGCCTGATGGTGTGTGAAGTTAGTGAGCCAAATGGAGTTGTTCTCCCACAAGAACCACTTGGCTGATTCTTCTTCAATATGCCCTTCACCAACATGCAGTGTTTCCTTGATTGAATTAGCTCTCACACCAATATTTGCGTCTAGAGCCTTTGCATTGAGGGCTATCTGAAAATGGCTGTGGCGCCTAAGTTGCCTGTGAATGTGGAGTTGGTGGCATGTGAAACCCGCATGTGGAGCATTCGTTTGTGTGGGATGCTCTACCAGGTTCATTCCTAGATAATGCACTCAAAGGGCACTAAGCATAGAGTGTGAAAACTGAGTTTCCTTGAGAGCTGCTTGGAAGCCTGATGGTGTGTGAAGTTAGTGAGCCAAATGGAGTTGTTCTCCCACAAGAACCACTCGGCTGATTCTTCTTCAATATGCCCTTCACCAACATGCAGTGTTTCCTTGATTGAATTAGCTCTCACACCAATATTTGTGTCTAGAGCCTTTGCATTGAGGGCTATCTGAAAGTGGTTTTGGCGCTGAAGTTGCCTGTGAATGTGGAGTTGGTGGCATGTGAAACCCGCATGTGGAGCATTCGTTTGTGTGGGATGCTCTACCAGGTTCATTCCTAGATAATGCACTCAAAGGGCACTAAGCATAGAGTGTGAAAACTGAGTTTCCTTGAGAGCTGCTTGGAAGCCTGATGGTGTGTGAAGTTAGTGAGCCAAATGGAGTTGTTCTCCCACAAGAACCACTCGGCTGATTCTTCTTCAATATGCCCTTCACCAACATGCAGTGTTTCCTTGATTGAATTAGCTCTCACACCAATATTTGCGTCTAGAGCCTTTGCATTGAGGGCTATCTGAAAGTGGTTTTGGCGCTGAAGTTGCCTGTGAATGTGGAGTTGGTGGCATGTGAAACCCGCATGTGGAGCATTCGTTCGTGTGGGATGCTTTACCAGGTTCATTCCTAGATTATGCACTCAAAGGGCACTAAGCATAGAGTGTGAAAAATGAGTTTCCTTGAGAGCTGCTTGGAAGCCTGATGGTGTGTGAAGTTAGTGAGCCAAATGGAGTTGTTCTCCCACAAGAACCACTTGGCTGATTCTTCTTCAATATGCCCTTCACCAACATGCAGTGTTTGCTTGATTGAATTAGCTCTCACAAAAATATTTGTGTCTAGAGCCTTTGCATTGAGGGCTATCTGAAAGTGGTTTTGGCGCTGAAGTTGCCTGTGAATGTGGAGTTGGTGGCATGTGAAACCCGCATGTGGAGCATTCGTTTGTGTGGGATGCTCTACCAGGTTCATTCCTAGATAATGCACTCAAAGGGCACTAAGCATAGAGTGTGAAAACTGAGTTTCCTTGAGAGCTGCTTGGAAGCCTGATGGTGTGTGAAGTTAGTGAGCCAAATGGAGTTGTTCTCCCACAAGAACCACTCGGCTGATTCTTCTTCAATATGCCCTTCACCAACATGCAGTGCTTCCTTGATTGAATTAGCTCTCACACCAATATTTGCGTCTAGAGCCTTTGCATTGAGGGCTATCTGAAAACGGCTGTGGCGCTGAAGTTGCCTGTGAATGTGGAGTTGGTGGCATGTGAAACCCGCATGTGGAGCATTCGTTTGTGTGGGATGCTCACCAAGCTTCATTTCAGTCCTAGGCACTCAAAGGGCACTAAGCATAGAGTGTGAAAATTGAGTTTCCTTGAGAGCTGCTTGGAAGCCTGATGGTGTGTGAAGTTAGTGAGCCAAATGGAGTTGTTCTCCCACAAGAACCACTCGGCTGATTCTTCTTCAATATGCCCTTCACCAACATGCAGTGTTTCCTTGATTGAATTAGCTCTCACACCAATATTTGCGTCTAGAGCCTTTGCATTGAGGGCTATCTGAAAGTGGCTGTGGCGCTGAAGTTGCCTGTGAATGTGGAGTTGGTGGCATGTGAAACCCGCATGTGGAGCATTCGTTTGTGTGGGATGCTCACCAAGCTTCATTTCAGTCCTAGACACTCAAAGGGCACTAAACATAGAGTGTGAAAACTGAGTTTCCTTGAGAGCTGCTTGGAAGCCTGATGGTGTGTGAAGTTAGTGAGCCAAATGGAGTTGTTCTGCCACAAGAACCACTCGGCTGATTCTTCTTCAATATGCCCTTCACCAACCTGCAGTGTTTCCTTGATTGAATTAGGTCTCACACCAATATTTGCGTCTAGAGCCTTTGCATTGAGGGCTACCTGAAAACGGCTGTGGACTTGAAGTTGCCTGTGAATGTGGAGTTGGTGGCATGTGAAACCCGCATGTGGAGCATTCGTTTGTGTGGGATGCTCTACCAGGTTCATTCCTAGATAATGCACTCAAAGGGCACTAAGCATAGAGTGTGAAAACTGAGTTTCCTTGAGAGCTGCTTGGAAGCCTGATGGTGTGTGAAGTTAGTGAGCCAAATGGAGTTGTTCTCCCACAAGAACCACTCGGCTGATTCTTCTTCAATATGCCCTTCAACAACATGCAATGTTTCCTTGATTGAATTAGCTCTCACACCAATATTTGCGTCTAGAGCCTTTGCATTGAGGGCTATCTGAAAGTGGTTTTGGCGCTGAAGTTGCCTGTGAATGTGGAGTTGGTGGCATGTGAAACCCGCATGTGGAGCATTCGTTTGTGTGGGATGCTCACCAAGCTTCATTTCAGTCCTAGACACTCAAAGGGCACTAAGCTTAGAGTGTGAAAACTGAGTTTCCTTGAGAGCTGCTTGGAAGCCTGATGGTGTGTGAAGTTAGTGAGCCAAATGGAGTTGTTCTCCCACAAGAACCACTCGGCTGATTCTTCTTCAATATGCCCTTCTACAACATGCAGTGCTTCCTTGATTGAATTAGCTCTCACACCAATATTTGCGTCTAGAGCCTTTGCATTGAGGGCAATCTGAAAGTGGTTTTGGCGCTGAAGTTGCCTGTGAATGTGGAGTTGGTGGCATGTGAAACCCGCATGTGGAGCATTCGTTTGTGTGGGATGCTTTACCAGGTTCATTCCTAGATTATGCACTCAAAGGGCACTAAGCATAGAGTGTGAAAACTGAGTTTCCCTGAGAGCTGCTTGGAAGCCTGATGGTGTGTGAAGTTAGTGAGCCAAATGGAGTTGTTCTCCCACAAGAACCACTCGGCTGATTCTTCTTCAATATGCCCTTCACCAACATGCAGTGTTTCCTTGATTGAATTAGCTCTCATACCAATATTTGTGTCTAGAGCCTTTGCATTGAGGGCTATCTGAAAGTGGTTTTGGCGCTGAAGTTGCCTGTGAATGTGGAGTTGGTGGCATGTGAAACCCGCATGTGGAGCATTCGTTTGTGTGGGATGCTCAGCAAGCTTCATTTCAGTCCTAGACACTCAAAGGGCACTAAACATAGTGTGAAAACTGAGTTTCCTTGAGAGCTGCTTGGAAGCCTGATGGTGTGTGAAGTTAGTGAGCCAAATGGAGTTGTTCTCCCACAAGAACCACTCGGCTGATTCTTCTTCAATATGCCCTTCACCAACATGCAGTGTTTCCTTGATTGAATTAGCGCTCACACCAATATTTGCGTCTAGAGCCTTTGCATTGAGGGCTATCTGAAAACGGCTGTGGCGCTGAAGTTGCCTGTGAATGTGGAGTTGGTGGCATGTGAAACCCGCATGTGGAGCATTCGTTTGTGTGGGATGCTCTACCAGGTTCATTCCTAGATAATGCACTCAAAGGGCACTAAGCATAGAGTGTGAAAACTGAGTTTCCTTGAGAGCTGCTTGGAAGCCTGATGGTGTGTGAAGTTAGTGAGCCAAATGGAGTTGTTCTCCCACAAGAACCACTTGGCTGATTCTTCTTCAATATGCCCTTCACCAACATGCAGTGCTTCCTTGATTGAATTAGCTCTCACACCAATATTTGCGTCTAGAGCCTTTGCATTGAGGGCTATCTGAAAACGGCTGTGGCGCTGAAGTTGCCTGTGAATGTGGAGTTGGTGGCATGTGAAACCCGCATGTGGAGCATTCGTTTGTGTGGGATGCTCACTAAGCTTCATTTCAGTCCTAGGTACTCAAAGGGCACTAAGCATAGAGTGTGAAAATTGAGTTTCCTTGAGAGCTGCTTGGAAGCCTGATGGTGTGTGAAGTTAGTGAGCCAAATGGAGTTGTTCTCCCACAAGAACCACTCGGCTGATTCTTCTTCAATATGCCCTTCAACAACATGCAGTGTTTCCTTGATTGAATTAGCTCTCACACCAATATTTGCGTCTAGAACCTTTGCATTGAGGGCTATCTGAAAGTGGCTGTGGCGCTGAAGTTGCCTGTGAATGTGGAGTTGGTGGCATGTGAAACCCGCATGTGGAGCATTCGTTTGTGTGGGATGCTCAGCAAGCTTCATTTCAGTCCTAGACACTCAAAGGGCACTAAACATAGAGTGTGAAAACTGAGTTTCCTTGAGAGCTGCTTGGAAGCCTGATGGTGTGTGAAGTTAGTGAGCCAAATGGAGTTGTTCTGCCACAAGAACCACTCGGCTGATTCTTCTTCAATATGCCCTTCAACAACATGCAATGTTTTCTTGATTGAATTAGCTCTCACACCAATATTTGCGTCTAGAGCCTTTGCATTGAGGGCTATCTGAAAGTCGTTTTGGAGCTGAAGTTGCCTGTGAATGTGGAGTTGGTGGCATGTGAAACCCGCATGTGGAGCATTCGTTTGTGTGGGATGCTCACCAAGCTTCATTTCAGTCCTAGGTACTCAAATGGCACTAAGCATAGAGTGTGAAAAGTGAGTTTCCTTGAGAGCTGCTTGGAAGCCTGATGGTGTGTGAAGTTAGTGAGCCAAATGGAGTTGTTCTCCCACAAGAACCACTCGGCTGATTCTTCTTCAATATGCCCTTCAACAACATGCAATGTTTCCTTGATTGAATTAGCTCTCACACCAATATTTGCGTCTAGAGCCTTTGCATTGAGGGCTATCTGAAAGTGGTTTTGGCGCTGAAGTTGCCTGTGAATGTGGAGTTGGTGGCATGTGAAACCCACATGTGGAGCATTCGTTTGTGTGGGATGCTCACCAAGCTTCATTTCAGTCCTAGACACTCAAAGAGCACTAAGCATAGAGTGTGAAAACTGAGTTTCCTTGAGAGCTGCTTGGAAGCCTGATGGTGTGTGAAGTTAGTGAGCCAAATGGAGTTGTTCTGCCACAAGAACCACTCGGCTGATTCTTCTTCAATATGCCCTTCACCAACATGCAGTGTTTCCTTGATTGAATTAGCTCTCACACCAATATTTGCGTCTAGAGCCTTTGCATTGAGGGCTATCTGAAAACTGCTGTGGCGCTGAAGCTGCCTGTGAATGTGGAGTTGGTGGCATGTGAAACCCGCATGTGGAGCATTCGTTTGTGTGGGATGCTCACCAAGCTTCATTTCAGTCCTAGACACTCAAAAGGCACTAAGCATAGAGTGTGAAAACTGAGTTTCCTTGAGAGCTGCTTGGAAGCCTGATGGTGTGTGAAGTTAGTGAGCCAAATGGAGTTGTTCTCCCACAAGAACCACTCGGCTGATTCTTCTTCAATATGCCCTTCACCAACATGCAGTGTTTCCTTGATTGAATTAGCTCTCACACCAATATTTGCATCTAGAGCCTTTGCATTGAGGGATATCTGAAAATGGCTGTGGCGCTGAAGTTGCCTGTGAATGTGGAGTTGGTGGCATGTGAAACCCGCATGTGGAGCATTCGTTTGTGTGGGATGCTCAGCAAGCTTCATTTCAGTCCTAGACACTCAAAGGGCACTAAGCATAGAGTGTGAAAACTGAGTTTCCTTGAGAGCTGCTTGGAAGCCTGATGGTGTGTGAAGTTAGTGAGCCAAATTGAGTTGTTCTGCCACAAGAACCACTCGGCTGATTCTTCTTCAATATGCCCTTCACCAACATGCAGTGTTTCCTTGATTGAATTAGCTCTCACACCAATATTTGCATCTAGAGCCTTTGCATTGAGGGCTAACTGAAAGTGGTTTTGGAGCTGAAGTTGCCTGTGAATGTGGAGTTGGTGGCATGTGAAACCCGCATGTGAAGCATTCGTTTCTGTGTGGGATGCTCACCAAGCTTCATTTCAGTCCTAGACACTCAAAGGGCACTAAGCATAGAGTGTGAAAAGTGAGTTTCCTTGAGAGCTGCTTGGAAGCCTGATGGTGTGTGAAGTTAGTGAGCCAAATGGAGTTGTTCTCCCACAAGAACCACTCGGCTGATTCTTCTTCAATATGCCCTTCACCAACATGCAGTGTTTCCTTGATTGAATTAGCTCTCACACCAATATTTGCGTCTAGAACCTTTGCATTGAGGGCTATCTGAAAGTGGCTGTGGCGCTGAAGTTGCCTGTGAATGTGGAGTTGGTGGCATGTGAAACCCGCATGTGGAGCATTCGTTTGTGTGGGATGCTCAGCAAGCTTCATTTCAGTCCTAGACACTCAAAGGGCACTAAGCATAGAGTGTGAAAACTGAGTTTCCTTGAGAGCTGCTTGGAAGCCTGATGGTGTGTGAAGTTAGTGAGCCAAATGGAGTTGTTCTGCCACAAGAACCACTTGGCTGATTCTTCTTCAATATGCCCTTCACCAACATGCAGTGTTTCCTTGATTGAATTAGCTCTCACACCAATATTTGCGTCTAGAGCCTTTGCATTGAGGGCTATCTGAAAACGGCTGTGGCGCCTAAGTTGCCTGTGAATGTGGAGTTGGTGGCATGTGAAACCCGCATGTGGAGCATTCGTTTGTGTGGGATGCTTTACCAGGTTCATTCCTAGATAATGCACTCAAAGGGCACTAAGCATAGAGTGTGAAAACTGAGTTTCCTTGAGAGCTGCTTGGAAGCCTGATGGTGTGTGAAGTTAGTGAGCCAAATGGAGTTGTTCTCCCACAAGAACCACTCGGCTGATTCTTCTTCAATATGCCCTTCACCAACATGCAGTGTTTCCTTGATTGAATTAGCTCTCACACCAATATTTGTGTCTAGAGCCTTTGCATTGAGGGCTATCTGAAAGTGGTTTTGGCGCTGAAGTTGCCTGTGAATGTGGAGTTGGTGGCATGTGAAACCCGCATGTGGAGCATTCGTTTGTGTGGGATGCTCTACCAGGTTCATTCCTAGATAATGCACTCAAAGGGCACTAAGCATAGAGTGTGAAAACTGAGTTTCCTTGAGAGCTGCTTGGAAGCCTGATGGTGTGTGAAGTTAGTGAGCCAAATGGAGTTGTTCTCCCACAAGAACCAGTCGGCTGATTCTTCTTCAATATGCCCTTCACCAACATGCAGTGTTTCCTTGATTGAATTAGCTCTCACACCAATATTTGCGTCTAGAGCCTTTGCATTGAGGGCTATCTGAAAGTGGTTTTGGCGCTGAAGTTGCCTGTGAATGTGGAGTTGGTGGCATGTGAAACCCGCATGTGGAGCATTCGTTTGTGTGGGATGCTTTACCAGGTTCATTCCTAGATTATGCACTCAAAGGGCACTAAGCATAGAGTGTGAAAAATGAGTTTCCTTGAGAGCTGCTTGGAAGCCTGATGGTGTGTGAAGTTAGTGAGCCAAATGGAGTTGTTCTCCCACAAGAACCACTCGGCTGATTCTTCTTCAATATGCCCTTCACCAACATGCAGTGTTTCCTTGATTGAATTAGCTCTCACAAAAATATTTGTGTCTAGAGCCTTTGCATTGAGGGCTATCTGAAAGTGGTTTTGGCGCTGAAGTTGCCTGTGAATGTGGAGTTGGTGGCATGTGAAACCCGCATGTGGAGCATTCGTTTGTGTGGGATGCTCTACCAGGTTCATTCCTAGATAATGCACTCAAAGGGCACTAAGCATAGAGTGTCAAAACTGAGTTTCCTTGAGAGCTGCTTGGAAGCCTGATGGTGTGTGAAGTTAGTGAGCCAAATGGAGTTGTTCTCCCACAAGAACCACTCGGCTGATTCTTCTTCAATATGCCCTTCACCAACATGCAGTGCTTCCTTGATTGAATTAGCTCTCACACCAATATTTGCGTCTAGAGCCTTTGCATTGAGGGCTATCTGAAAACGGCTGTGGCGCTGAAGTTGCCTGTGAATGTGGAGTTGGTGGCATGTGAAACCCGCATGTGGAGCATTCGTTTGTGTGGGATGCTCACCAAGCTTCATTTCAGTCCTAGGCACTCAAAGGGCACTAAGCATAGAGTGTGAAAATTGAGTTTCCTTGAGAGCTGCTTGGAAGCCTGATGGTGTGTGAAGTTAGTGAGCCAAATGGAGTTGTTCTCCCACAAGAACCACTCGGCTGATTCTTCTTCAATATGCCCTTCACCAACATGCAGTGTTTCCTTGATTGAATTAGCTCTCACACCAATATTTGCGTCTAGAGCCTTTGCATTGAGGGCTATCTGAAAGTGGTTTTGGCGCTGAAGTTGCCTGTGAATGTGGAGTTGGTGGCATGTGAAACCCGCATGTGGAGCATTCGTTCGTGTGGGATGCTTTACCAGGTTCATTCCTAGATTATGCACTCAAAGGGCACTAAGCATAGAGTGTGAAAAATGAGTTTCCTTGAGAGCTGCTTGGAAGCCTGATGGTGTGTGAAGTTAGTGAGCCAAATGGAGTTGTTCTCCCACAAGAACCACTTGGCTGATTCTTCTTCAATATGCCCTTCACCAACATGCAGTGTTTCCTTGATTGAATTAGCTCTCACAAAAATATTTGTGTCTAGAGCCTTTGCATTGAGGGCTATCTGAAAGTGGTTTTGGCGCTGAAGTTGCCTGTGAATGTGGAGTTGGTGGCATGTGAAACCCGCATGTGGAGCATTCGTTTGTGTGGGATGCTCTACCAGGTTCATTCCTAGATAATGCACTCAAAGGGCACTAAGCATAGAGTGTGAAAACTGAGTTTCCTTGAGAGCTGCTTGGAAGCCTGATGGTGTGTGAAGTTAGTGAGCCAAATGGAGTTGTTCTCCCACAAGAACCACTCGGCTGATTCTTCTTCAATATGCCCTTCACCAACATGCAGTGCTTCCTTGATTGAATTAGCTCTCACACCAATATTTGCGTCTAGAGCCTTTGCATTGAGGGCTATCTGAAAGTGGTTTTGGCGCTGAAGTTGCCTGTGAATGTGGAGTTGGTGGCATGTGAAACCCGCATGTGGAGCATTCGTTTGTGTGGGATGCTCACCAAGCTTCATTTCAGTCCTAGGCACTCAAAGGGCACTAAGCATAGAGTGTGAAAATTGAGTTTCCTTGAGAGCTGCTTGGAAGCCTGATGGTGTGTGAAGTTAGTGAGCCAAATGGAGTTGTTCTCCCACAAGAACCACTCGGCTGATTCTTCTTCAATATGCCCTTCACCAACATGCAGTGTTTCCTTGATTGAATTAGCTCTCACACCAATATTTGCGTCTAGAGCCTTTGCATTGAGGGCAATCTGAAAGTGGTTTTGGCGCTGAAGTTGCCTGTGAATGTGGAGTTGGTGGCATGTGAAACCCGCATGTGGAGCATTCGTTTGTGTGGGATGCTTTACCAGGTTCATTCCTAGATTATGCACTCAAAGGGCACTAAGCATAGAGTGTGAAAACTGAGTTTCCTTGAGAGCTGCTTGGAAGCCTGATGGTGTGTGAAGTTAGTGAGCCAAATGGAGTTGTTCTCCCACAAGAACCACTCGGCTGATTCTTCTTCAATATGCCCTTCACCAACATGCAGTGTTTCCTTGATTGAATTAGCTCTCATACCAATATTTGTGTCTAGAGCCTTTGCATTGAGGGCTATCTGAAAGTGGTTTTGGCGCTGAAGTTGCCTGTGAATGTGGAGTTGGTGGCATGTGAAACCCGCATGTGGAGCATTCGTTTCTGTGTGGGATGCTCACCAAGCTTCATTTCAGTCCTAGACACTCAAAGGGCACTAAGCATAGAGTGTGAAAAGTGAGTTTCCTTGAGAGCTGCTTGGAAGCCTGATGGTGTGTGAAGTTAGTGAGCCAAATGGAGTTGTTCTCCCACAAGAACCACTCGGCTGATTCTTCTTCAATATGCCCTTCACCAACATGCAGTGTTTCCTTGATTGAATTAGCTCTCACACCAATATTTGCGTCTAGAACCTTTGCATTGAGGGCTATCTGAAAGTGGCTGTGGCGCTGAAGTTGCCTGTGAATGTGGAGTTGGTGGCATGTGAAACCCGCATGTGGAGCATTCGTTTGTGTGGGATGCTCAGCAAGCTTCATTTCAGTCCTAGACACTCAAAGGGCACTAAGCATAGAGTGTGAAAACTGAGTTTCCTTGAGAGCTGCTTGGAAGCCTGATGGTGTGTGAAGTTAGTGAGCCAAATGGAGTTGTTCTGCCACAAGAACCACTTGGCTGATTCTTCTTCAATATGCCCTTCACCAACATGCAGTGTTTCCTTGATTGAATTAGCTCTCACACCAATATTTGCGTCTAGAGCCTTTGCATTGAGGGCAATCTGAAAGTGGTTTTGGCGCTGAAGTTGCCTGTGAATGTGGAGTTGGTGGCATGTGAAACCCGCATGTGGAGCATTCGTTTGTGTGGGATGCTTTACCAGGTTCATTCCTAGATTATGCACTCAAAGGGCACTAAGCATAGAGTGTGAAAACTGAGTTTCCTTGAGAGCTGCTTGGAAGCCTGATGGTGTGTGAAGTTAGTGAGCCAAATGGAGTTGTTCTCCCACAAGAACCACTCGGCTGATTCTTCTTCAATATGCCCTTCACCAACATGCAGTGTTTCCTTGATTGAATTAGCTCTCATACCAATATTTGTGTCTAGAGCCTTTGCATTGAGGGCTATCTGAAAGTGGTTTTGGCGCTGAAGTTGCCTGTGAATGTGGAGTTGGTGGCATGTGAAACCCGCATGTGGAGCATTCGTTTCTGTGTGGGATGCTCACCAAGCTTCATTTCAGTCCTAGACACTCAAAGGGCACTAAGCATAGAGTGTGAAAACTGAGTTTCCTTGAGAGCTGCTTGGAAGCCTGATGGTGTGTGAAGTTAGTGAGCCAAATGGAGTTGTTCTCCCACAAGAACCACTCGGCTGATTCTTCTTCAATATGCCCTTCACCAACATGCAGTGTTTCCTTGATTGAATTAGCTCTCACACCAATATTTGCGTCTAGAACCTTTGCATTGAGGGCTATCTGAAAGTGGCTGTGGCGCTGAAGTTGCCTGTGAATGTGGAGTTGGTGGCATGTGAAACCCGCATGTGGAGCATTCGTTTGTGTGGGATGCTCAGCAAGCTTCATTTCAGTCCTAGACACTCAAAGGGCACTAAGCATAGAGTGTGAAAACTGAGTTTCCTTGAGAGCTGCTTGGAAGCCTGATGGTGTGTGAAGTTAGTGAGCCAAATGGAGTTGTTCTGCCACAAGAACCACTTGGCTGATTCTTCTTCAATATGCCCTTCACCAACATGCAGTGTTTCCTTGATTGAATTAGCTCTCACACCAATATTTGCGTCTAGAGCCTTTGCATTGAGGGCTATCTGAAAACGGCTGTGGCGCCTAAGTTGCCTGTGAATGTGGAGTTGGTGGCATGTGAAACCCGCATGTGGAGCATTCGTTTGTGTGGGATGCTTTACCAGGTTCATTCCTAGATAATGCACTCAAAGGGCACTAAGCATAGAGTGTGAAAACTGAGTTTCCTTGAGAGCTGCTTGGAAGCCTGATGGTGTGTGAAGTTAGTGAGCCAAATGGAGTTGTTCTCCCACAAGAACCACTCGGCTGATTCTTCTTCAATATGCCCTTCACCAACATGCAGTGTTTCCTTGATTGAATTAGCTCTCACACCAATATTTGTGTCTAGAGCCTTTGCATTGAGGGCTATCTGAAAGTGGTTTTGGCGCTGAAGTTGCCTGTGAATGTGGAGTTGGTGGCATGTGAAACCCGCATGTGGAGCATTCGTTTGTGTGGGATGCTCTACCAGGTTCATTCCTAGATAATGCACTCAAAGGGCACTAAGCATAGAGTGTGAAAACTGAGTTTCCTTGAGAGCTGCTTGGAAGCCTGATGGTGTGTGAAGTTAGTGAGCCAAATGGAGTTGTTCTCCCACAAGAACCACTCGGCTGATTCTTCTTCAATATGCCCTTCACCAACATGCAGTGTTTCCTTGATTGAATTAGCTCTCACACCAATATTTGCGTCTAGAGCCTTTGCATTGAGGGCTATCTGAAAGTGGTTTTGGCGCTGAAGTTGCCTGTGAATGTGGAGTTGGTGGCATGTGAAACCCGCATGTGGAGCATTCGTTTGTGTGGGATGCTTTACCAGGTTCATTCCTAGATTATGCACTCAAAGGGCACTAAGCATAGAGTGTGAAAAATGAGTTTCCTTGAGAGCTGCTTGGAAGCCTGATGGTGTGTGAAGTTAGTGAGCCAAATGGAGTTGTTCTCCCACAAGAACCACTCGGCTGATTCTTCTTCAATATGCCCTTCACCAACATGCAGTGTTTCCTTGATTGAATTAGCTCTCACAAAAATATTTGTGTCTAGAGCCTTTGCATTGAGGGCTATCTGAAAGTGGTTTTGGCGCTGAAGTTGCCTGTGAATGTGGAGTTGGTGGCATGTGAAACCCGCATGTGGAGCATTCGTTTGTGTGGGATGCTCTACCAGGTTCATTCCTAGATAATGCACTCAAAGGGCACTAAGCATAGAGTGTCAAAACTGAGTTTCCTTGAGAGCTGCTTGGAAGCCTGATGGTGTGTGAAGTTAGTGAGCCAAATGGAGTTGTTCTCCCACAAGAACCACTCGGCTGATTCTTCTTCAATATGCCCTTCACCAACATGCAGTGCTTCCTTGATTGAATTAGCTCTCACACCAATATTTGCGTCTAGAGCCTTTGCATTGAGGGCTATCTGAAAACGGCTGTGGCGCTGAAGTTGCCTGTGAATGTGGAGTTGGTGGCATGTGAAACCCGCATGTGGAGCATTCGTTTGTGTGGGATGCTCACCAAGCTTCATTTCAGTCCTAGGCACTCAAAGGGCACTAAGCATAGAGTGTGAAAATTGAGTTTCCTTGAGAGCTGCTTGGAAGCCTGATGGTGTGTGAAGTTAGTGAGCCAAATGGAGTTGTTCTCCCACAAGAACCACTCGGCTGATTCTTCTTCAATATGCCCTTCACCAACATGCAGTGTTTCCTTGATTGAATTAGCTCTCACACCAATATTTGCGTCTAGAGCCTTTGCATTGAGGGCTATCTGAAAGTGGTTTTGGCGCTGAAGTTGCCTGTGAATGTGGAGTTGGTGGCATGTGAAACCCGCATGTGGAGCATTCGTTCGTGTGGGATGCTTTACCAGGTTCATTCCTAGATTATGCACTCAAAGGGCACTAAGCATAGAGTGTGAAAAATGAGTTTCCTTGAGAGCTGCTTGGAAGCCTGATGGTGTGTGAAGTTAGTGAGCCAAATGGAGTTGTTCTCCCACAAGAACCACTTGGCTGATTCTTCTTCAATATGCCCTTCACCAACATGCAGTGTTTCCTTGATTGAATTAGCTCTCACAAAAATATTTGTGTCTAGAGCCTTTGCATTGAGGGCTATCTGAAAGTGGTTTTGGCGCTGAAGTTGCCTGTGAATGTGGAGTTGGTGGCATGTGAAACCCGCATGTGGAGCATTCGTTTGTGTGGGATGCTCTACCAGGTTCATTCCTAGATAATGCACTCAAAGGGCACTAAGCATAGAGTGTGAAAACTGAGTTTCCTTGAGAGCTGCTTGGAAGCCTGATGGTGTGTGAAGTTAGTGAGCCAAATGGAGTTGTTCTGCCACAAGAACCACTCGGCTGATTCTTCTTCAATATGCCCTTCACCAACATGCAGTGCTTCCTTGATTGAATTAGCTCTCACACCAATATTTGCGTCTAGAGCCTTTGCATTGAGGGCTATCTGAAAACGGCTGTGGCGCTGAAGTTGCCTGTGAATGTGGAGTTGGTGGCATGTGAAACCCGCATGTGGAGCATTCGTTTGTGTGGGATGCTCACCAAGCTTCATTTCAGTCCTAGGCACTCAAAGGGCACTAAGCATAGAGTTTGAAAATTGAGTTTCCTTGAGAGCTGCTTGGAAGCCTGATGGTGTGTGAAGTTAGTGAGCCAAATGGAGTTGTTCTCCCACAAGAACCACTCGGCTGATTCTTCTTCAATATGCCCTTCACCAACATGCAGTGTTTCCTTGATTGAATTAGCTCTCACACCAATATTTGCGTCTAGAGCCTTTGCATTGAGGGCTATCTGAAAGTGGCTGTGGCGCTGAAGTTGCCTGTGAATGTGGAGTTGGTGGCATGTGAAACCCGCATGTGGAGCATTCGTTTGTGTGGGATGCTCAGCAAGCTTCATTTCAGTCCTAGACACTCAAAGGGCACTAAACATAGAGTGTGAAAACTGAGTTTCCTTGAGAGCTGCTTGGAAGCCTGATGGTGTGTGAAGTTAGTGAGCCAAATGGAGTTGTTCTGCCACAAGAACCACTCGGCTGATTCTTCTTCAATATGCCCTTCACCAACCTGCAGTGTTTCCTTGATTGAATTAGGTCTCACACCAATATTTGCGTCTAGAGCCTTTGCATTGAGGGCTACCTGAAAACGGCTGTGGACTTGAAGTTGCCTGTGAATGTGGAGTTGGTGGCATGTGAAACCCGCATGTGGAGCATTCGTTTGTGTGGGATGCTCTACCAGGTTCATTCCTACATAATGCACTCAAAGGGCACTAAGCATAGAGTGTGAAAACTGAGTTTCCTTGAGAGCTGCTTGGAAGCCTGATGGTGTGTGAAGTTAGTGAGCCAAATGGAGTTGTTCTCCCACAAGAACCACTCGGCTGATTCTTCTTCAATATGCCCTTCACCAACATGCAGTGTTTCCTTGATTGAATTAGCTCTCACACCAATATTTGCGTCTAGAGCCTTTGCATTGAGGGCTATCTGAAAGTGGTTTTGGCGCTGAAGTTGCCTGTGAATGTGGAGTTGGTGGCATGTGAAACCCGCATGTGGAGCATTCGTTTGTGTGGGATGCTCACCAAGCTTCATTTCAGTCCTAGACACTCAAAGGGCACTAAGCTTAGAGTGTGAAAACTGAGTTTCCTTGAGAGCTGCTTGGAAGCCTGATGGTGTGTGAAGTTAGTGAGCCAAATGGAGTTGTTCTGCCACAAGAACCACTCGGCTGATTCTTCTTCAATATGCCCTTCACCAACCTGCAGTGTTTCCTTGATTGAATTAGGTCTCACACCAATATTTGCGTCTAGAGCCTTTGCATTGAGGGCTACCTGAAAACGGCTGTGGACTTGAAGTTGCCTGTGAATGTGGAGTTGGTGGCATGTGAAACCCGCATGTGGAGCATTCGTTTGTGTGGGATGCTCTACCAGGTTCATTCCTAGATAATGCACTCAAAGGGCACTAAGCATAGAGTGTGAAAACTGAGTTTCCTTGAGAGCTGCTTGGAAGCCTGATGGTGTGTGAAGTTAGTGAGCCAAATGGAGTTGTTCTGCCACAAGAACCACTCGGCTGATTCTTCTTCAATATGCCCTTCACCAACATGCAGTGCTTCCTTGATTGAATTAGCTCTCACACCAATATTTGCGTCTAGAGCCTTTGCATTGAGGGCTATCTGAAAACGGCTGTGGCGCTGAAGTTGCCTGTGAATGTGGAGTTGGTGGCATGTGAAACCCGCATGTGGAGCATTCGTTTGTGTGGGATGCTCACCAAGCTTCATTTCAGTCCTAGGCACTCAAAGGGCACTAAGCATAGAGTGTGAAAATTGAGTTTCCTTGAGAGCTGCTTGGAAGCCTGATGGTGTGTGAAGTTAGTGAGCCAAATGGAGTTGTTCTCCCACAAGAACCACTCGGCTGATTCTTCTTCAATATGCCCTTCACCAACATGCAGTGTTTCCTTGATTGAATTAGCTCTCACACCAATATTTGCGTCTAGAGCCTTTGCATTGAGGGCTATCTGAAAGTGGCTGTGGCGCTGAAGTTGCCTGTGAATGTGGAGTTGGTGGCATGTGAAACCCGCATGTGGAGCATTCGTTTGTGTGGGATGCTCAGCAAGCTTCATTTCAGTCCTAGACACTAAAAGGGCACTAAACATAGAGTGTGAAAACTGAGTTTCCTTGAGAGCTGCTTGGAAGCCTGATGGTGTGTGAAGTTAGTGAGCCAAATGGAGTTGTTCTGCCACAAGAACCACTCGGCTGATTCTTCTTCAATATGCCCTTCACCAACCTGCAGTGTTTCCTTGATTGAATTAGGTCTCACACCAATATTTGCGTCTAGAGCCTTTGCATTGAGGGCTACCTGAAAACGGCTGTGGACTTGAAGTTGCCTGTGAATGTGGAGTTGGTGGCATGTGAAACCCGCATGTGGAGCATTCGTTTGTGTGGGATGCTCTACCAGGTTCATTCCTACATAATGCACTCAAAGGGCACTAAGCATAGAGTGTGAAAACTGAGTTTCCTTGAGAGCTGCTTGGAAGCCTGATGGTGTGTGAAGTTAGTGAGCCAAATGGAGTTGTTCTCCCACAAGAACCACTCGGCTGATTCTTCTTCAATATGCCCTTCAACAACATGCAATGTTTCCTTGATTGAATTAGCTCTCACACCAATATTTGCGTCTAGAGCCTTTGCATTGAGGGCTATCTGAAAGTGGTTTTGGCGCTGAAGTTGCCTGTGAATGTGGAGTTGGTGGCATGTGAAACCCGCATGTGGAGCATTCGTTTGTGTGGGATGCTCACCAAGCTTCATTTCAGTCCTAGACACTCAAAGGGCACTAAGCTTAGAGTGTGAAAACTGAGTTTCCTTGAGAGCTGCTTGGAAGCCTGATGGTGTGTGAAGTTAGTGAGCCAAATGGAGTTGTTCTCCCACAAGAACCACTCGGCTGATTCTTCTTCAATATGCCCTTCTACAACATGCAGTGCTTCCTTGATTGAATTAGCTCTCACACCAATATTTGCGTCTAGAGCCTTTGCATTGAGGGCAATCTGAAAGTGGTTTTGGCGCTGAAGTTGCCTGTGAATGTGGAGTTGGTGGCATGTGAAACCCGCATGTGGAGCATTCGTTTGTGTGGGATGCTTTACCAGGTTCATTCCTAGATTATGCACTCAAAGGGCACTAAGCATAGAGTGTGAAAACTGAGTTTCCTTGAGAGCTGCTTGGAAGCCTGATGGTGTGTGAAGTTAGTGAGCCAAATGGAGTTGTTCTCCCACAAGAACCACTCGGCTGATTCTTCTTCAATATGCCCTTCACCAACATGCAGTGTTTCCTTGATTGAATTAGCTCTCATACCAATATTTGTGTCTAGAGCCTTTGCATTGAGGGCTATCTGAAAGTGGTTTTGGCGCTGAAGTTGCCTGTGAATGTGGAGTTGGTGGCATGTGAAACCCGCATGTGGAGCATTCGTTTGTGTGGGATGCTCAGCAAGCTTCATTTCAGTCCTAGACACTCAAAGGGCACTAAACATAGTGTGAAAACTGAGTTTCCTTGAGAGCTGCTTGGAAGCCTGATGGTGTGTGAAGTTAGTGAGCCAAATGGAGTTGTTCTCCCACAAGAACCACTCGGCTGATTCTTCTTCAATATGCCCTTCACCAACATGCAGTGTTTCCTTGATTGAATTAGCTCTCACACCAATATTTGCGTCTAGAACCTTTGCATTGAGGGCTATGTGAAAGTGGCTGTGGCGCTGAAGTTGCCTGTGAATGTGGAGTTGGTGGCATGTGAAACCCGCATGTGGAGCATTCGTTTGTGTGGGATGCTCAGCAAGCTTCATTTCAGTCCTAGACACTCAAAGGGCACTAAACATAGAGTGTGAAAACTGAGTTTCCTTGAGAGCTGCTTGGAAGCCTGATGGTGTGTGAAGTTAGTGAGCCAAATGGAGTTGTTCTGCCACAAGAACCACTCGGCTGATTCTTCTTCAATATGCCCTTCACCAACCTGCAGTGTTTCCTTGATTGAATTAGGTCTCACACCACTATTTGCGTCTAGAGCCTTTGCATTGAGGGCTACCTGAAAACGGCTGTGGACTTGAAGTTGCCTGTGAATGTGGAGTTGGTGGCATGTGAAACCCGCATGTGGAGCATTCGTTTGTGTGGGATGCTCTACCAGGTTCATTCCTAGATAATGCACTCAAAGGGCACTAAGCATAGAGTGTGAAAACTGAGTTTCCTTGAGAGCTGCTTGGAAGCCTGATGGTGTGTGAAGTTAGTGAGCCAAATGGAGTTGTTCTCCCACAAGAACCACTCGGCTGATTCTTCTTCAATATGCCCTTCAACAACATGCAATGTTTCCTTGATTGAATTAGCTCTCACACCAATATTTGCGTCTAGAGCCTTTGCATTGAGGGCTATCTGAAAGTGGTTTTGGCGCTGAAGTTGCCTGTGAATGTGGAGTTGGTGGCATGTGAAACCCGCATGTGGAGCATTCGTTTATGTGGGATGCTCACCAAGCTTCATTTCAGTCCTAGACACTCAAAGGGCACTAAGCTTAGAGTGTGAAAACTGAGTTTCCTTGAGAGCTGCTTGGAAGCCTGATGGTGTGTGAAGTTAGTGAGCCAAATGGAGTTGTTCTCCCACAAGAACCACTCGGCTGATTCTTCTTCAATATGCCCTTCACCAACATGCAGTGCTTCCTTGATTGAATTAGCTCTCACACCAATATTTGCGTCTAGAGCCTTTGCATTGAGGGCAATCTGAAAGTGGTTTTGGCGCTGAAGTTGCCTGTGAATGTGGAGTTGGTGGCATGTGAAACCCGCATGTGGAGCATTCGTTTGTGTGGGATGCTTTACCAGGTTCATTCCTAGATTATGCACTCAAAGGGCACTAAGCATAGAGTGTGAAAACTGAGTTTCCTTGAGAGCTGCTTGGAAGCCTGATGGTGTGTGAAGTTAGTGAGCCAAATGGAGTTGTTCTGCCACAAGAACCACTCGGCTGATTCTTCTTCAATATGTCCTTCACCAACATGCAGTGTTTCCTTGATTGAATTAGCTCTCATACCAATATTTGCGTCTAGAGCCTTTGCATTGAGGGCTATCTGAAAGTGGTTTTGGCGCTGAAGTTGCCTGTGAATGTGGAGTTGGTGGCATGTGAAACCCGCATGTGGAGCATTCGTTTGTGTGGGATGCTCAGCAAGCTTCATTTCAGTCCTAGACACTCAAAGGGCACTAAACATAGTGTGAAAACTGAGTTTCCTTGAGAGCTGCTTGGAAGCCTGATGGTGTGTGAAGTTAGTGAGCCAAATGGAGTTGTTCTCCCACAAGAACCACTCGGCTGATTCTTCTTCAATATGCCCTTCACCAACATGCAGTGTTTCCTTGATTGAATTAGCGCTCACACCAATATTTGCGTCTAGAGCCTTTGCATTGAGGGCTACCTGAAAACGGCTGTGGCGCTGAAGTTGCCTGTGAATGTGGAGTTGGTGGCATGTGAAACCCGCATGTGGAGCATTCGTTTGTGTGGGATGCTCTACCAGGTTCATTCCTAGATAATGCACTCAAAGGGCACTAAGCATAGAGTGTGAAAACTGAGTTTCCTTGAGAGCTGCTTGGAAGCCTGATGGTGTGTGAAGTTAGTGAGCCAAATGGAGTTGTTCTCCCACAAGAACCACTTGGCTGATTCTTCTTCAATATGCCCTTCACCAACATGCAGTGCTTCCTTGATTGAATTAGCTCTCACACCAATATTTGCGTCTAGAGCCTTTGCATTGAGGGCTATCTGAAAACGGCTGTGGCGCTGAAGTTGCCTGTGAATGTGGAGTTGGTGGCATGTGAAACCCGCATGTGGAGCATTCGTTTGTGTGGGATGCTCACCAAGCTTCATTTCAGTCCTAGACACTCAAAGGGCACTAAGCATAGAGTGTGAAAATTGAGTTTCCTTGAGAGCTGCTTGGAAGCCTGATGGTGTGTGAAGTTAGTGAGCCAAATGGAGTTGTTCTCCCACAAGAACCACTCGGCTGATTCTTCTTCAATATGCCCTTCACCAACATGCAGTGTTTCCTTGATTGAATTAGCTCTCACACCAATATTTGCGTCTAGAACCTTTGCATTGAGGGCTATCTGAAAGTGGCTGTGGCGCTGAAGTTGCCTGTGAATGTGGAGTTGGTGGCATGTGAAACCCGCATGTGGAGCATTCGTTTGTGTGGGATGCTCAGCAAGCTTCATTTCAGTCCTAGACACTCAAAGGGCACTAAACATAGAGTGTGAAAACTGAGTTTCCTTGAGAGCTGCTTGGAAGCCTGATGGTGTGTGAAGTTAGTGAGCCAAATGGAGTTGTTCTGCCACAAGAACCACTCGGCTGATTCTTCTTCAATATGCCCTTCAACAACATGCAATGTTTCCTTGATTGAATTAGCTCTCACACCAATATTTGCGTCTAGAGCCTTTGCATTGAGGGCTATCTGAAAGTCGTTTTGGAGCTGAAGTTGCCTGTGAATGTGGAGTTGGTGGCATGTGAAACCCGCATGTGGAGCATTCGTTTGTGTGGGATGCTCACCAAGCTTCATTTCAGTCCTAGGTACTCAAATGGCACTAAGCATAGAGTGTGAAAAGTGAGTTTCCTTGAGAGCTGCTTGGAAGCCTGATGGTGTGTGAAGTTAGTGAGCCAAATGGAGTTGTTCTCCCACAAGAACCACTCGGCTGATTCTTCTTCAATATGCCCTTCAACAACATGCAATGTTTCCTTGATTGAATTAGCTCTCACACCAATATTTGCGTCTAGAGCCTTTGCATTGAGGGCTATCTGAAAGTGGTTTTGGCGCTGAAGTTGCCTGTGAATGTGGAGTTGGTGGCATGTGAAACCCGCATGTGGAGCATTCGTTTGTGTGGGATGCTCACCAAGCTTCATTTCAGTCCTAGACACTCAAAGAGCACTAAGCATAGAGTGTGAAAACTGAGTTTCCTTGAGAGCTGCTTGGAAGCCTGATGGTGTGTGAAGTTAGTGAGCCAAATGGAGTTGTTCTGCCACAAGAACCACTCGGCTGATTCTTCTTCAATATGCCCTTCACCAACATGCAGTGTTTCCTTGATTGAATTAGCTCTCACACCAATATTTGCGTCTAGAGCCTTTGCATTGAGGGCTATCTGAAAACTGCTGTGGCGCTGAAGTTGCCTGTGAATGTGGAGTTGGTGGCATGTGAAACCCGCATGTGGAGCATTCGTTTGTGTGGGATGCTCACCAAGCTTCATTTCAGTCCTAGACACTCAAAAGGCACTAAGCATAGAGTGTGAAAACTGAGTTTCCTTGAGAGCTGCTTGGAAGCCTGATGGTGTGTGAAGTTAGTGAGCCAAATGGAGTTGTTCTCCCACAAGAACCACTCGGCTGATTCTTCTTCAATATGCCCTTCACCAACATGCAGTGTTTCCTTGATTGAATTAGCTCTCACACCAATATTTGCGTCTAGAGCCTTTGCATTGAGGGTTATCTGCAAACGTCTGTGGCACTGAAGTTGCCTGTGAATGTGGAGTTGGTGGCATGTGAAACCCGCATGTGGAGCATTCGTTTGTGTGGGATGCTCAGCAAGCTTCATTTCAGTCCTAGACACTCAAAGGGCACTAAGCATAGAGTGTGAAAACTGAGTTTCCTTGAGAGCTGCTTGGAAGCCTGATGGTGTGTGAAGTTAGTGAGCCAAATGGAGTTGTTCTCCCACAAGAACCACTCGGCTGATTCTTCTTCAATATGCCCTTCACCAACATGCAGTGTTTCCTTGATTGAATTAGCTCTCACACCAATATTTGCGTCTAGAGCCTTTGCATTGAGGGCTAACTGAAAGTGGTTTTGGAGCTGAAGTTGCCTGTGAATGTGGAGTTGGTGGCATGTGAAACCCGCATGTGAAGCATTCGTTTCTGTGTGGGATGCTCACCAAGCTTCATTTCAGTCCTAGGCACTCAAAGGGCACTAAGCATAGAGTGTGAAAAGTGAGTTTCCTTGAGAGCTGCTTGGAAGCCTGATGGTGTGTGAAGTTAGTGAGCCAAATGGAGTTGTTCTCCCACAAGAACCACTCGGCTGATTCTTCTTCAATATGCCCTTCAAAAACATGCAGTGCTTCCTTGATTGAATTAGCTCTCACACCAATATTTGCGTCTAGAACCTTTGCATTGAGGGCTATCTGAAAACGGCTGTGGCCCTGAAGTTGCCTGTGAATGTGGAGTTGGTGGCATGTGAAACCCGCATGTGGAGCATTCGTTTGTGTGGGATGCTCAGCAAGCTTCATTTCAGTCCTAGACACTCAAAGGGCACTAAGCATAGAGTGTGAAAACTGAGTTTCCTTGAGAGCTGCTTGGAAGCCTGATGGTGTGTGAAGTTAGTGAGCCAAATGGAGTTGTTCTGCCACAAGAACCACTCGGCTGATTCTTCTTCAATATGCCCTTCACCAACATGCAGTGTTTCCTTGATTGAATTAGCTCTCACACCAATATTTGCGTCTAGAGCCTTTGCATTGAGGGCTATCTGAAAACTGCTGTGGCGCTGAAGTTGCCTGTGAATGTGGAGTTGGTGGCATGTGAAACCCGCATGTGGAGCATTCGTTTGTGTGGGATGCTCACCAAGCTTCATTTCAGTCCTAGACACTCAAAAGGCACTAAGCATAGAGTGTGAAAACTGAGTTTCCTTGAGAGCTGCTTGGAAGCCTGATGGTGTGTGAAGTTAGTGAGCCAAATGGAGTTGTTCTCCCACAAGAACCACTCAGCTGATTCTTCTTCAATATGCCCTTCACCAACATGCAGTGTTTCCTTGATTGAATTAGCTCTCACACCAATATTTGCGTCTAGAGCCTTTGCATTGAGGGATATCTGAAAATGGCTGTGGCGCTGAAGTTGCCTGTGAATGTGGAGTTGGTGGCATGTGAAACCCGCATGTGGAGCATTCGTTTGTGTGGGATGCTCAGCAAGCTTCATTTCAGTCCTAGACACTCAAAGGGCACTAAGCATAGAGTGTGAAAACTGAGTTTCCTTGAGAGCTGCTTGGAAGCCTGATGGTGTGTGAAGTTAGTGAGCCAAATTGAGTTGTTCTGCCACAAGAACCACTCGGCTGATTCTTCTTCAATATGCCCTTCACCAACATGCAGTGTTTCCTTGATTGAATTAGCTCTCACACCAATATTTGCGTCTAGAGCCTTTGCATTGAGGGCTAACTGAAAGTGGTTTTGGAGCTGAAGTTGCCTGTGAATGTGGAGTTGGTGGCATGTGAAACCCGCATGTGAAGCATTCGTTTCTGTGTGGGATGCTCACCAAGCTTCATTTCAGTCCTAGACACTCAAAGGGCACTAAGCATAGAGTGTGAAAAGTGAGTTTCCTTGAGAGCTGCTTGGAAGCCTGATGGTGTGTGAAGTTAGTGAGCCAAATGGAGTTGTTCTCCCACAAGAACCACTCGGCTGATTCTTCTTCAATATGCCCTTCAAAAACATGCAGTGTTTCCTTGATTGAATTAGCTCTCACACCAATATTTGCGTCTAGAACCTTTGCATTGAGGGCTATCTGAAAACGGCTGTGGCCCTGAAGTTGCCTGTGAATGTGGAGTTGGTGGCATGTGAAACCCGCATGTGGAGCATTCGTTTGTGTGGGATGCTCAGCAAGCTTCATTTCAGTCCTAGACACTCAAAGGGCACTAAGCATAGAGTGTGAAAACTGAGTTTCCTTGAGAGCTGCTTGGAAGCCTGATGGTGTGTGAAGTTAGTGAGCCAAATGGAGTTGTTCTCCCACAAGAACCACTTGGCTGATTCTTCTTCAATATGCCCTTCACCAACATGCAGTGTTTCCTTGATTGAATTAGCTCTCACACCAATATTTGCGTCTAGAGCCTTTGCATTGAGGGCTATCTGAAAACGGCTGTGGCGCTGAAGTTGCCTGTGAATGTGGAGTTGGTGGCATGTGAAACCCGCATGTGGAGCATTCGTTTGTGTGGGATGCTCTACCAGGTTCATTCCTAGATAATGCACTCAAAGGGCACTAAGCATAGAGTGTGAAAACTGAGTTTCCTTGAGAGCTGCTTGGAAGCCTGATGGTGTGTGAAGTTAGTGAGCCAAATGGAGTTGTTCTGCCACAAGAACCACTCGGCTGATTCTTCTTCAATATGCCCTTCACCAACATGCAGTGTTTCCTTGATTGAATTAGCTCTCACACCAATATTTGCGTCTAGAGCCTTTGCATTGAGGGCTATCTGAAAACGGCTGTGGCGCTGAAGTTGCCTGTGAATGTGGAGTTGGTGGCATGTGAAACCCGCATGTGGAGCATTCGTTTGTGTGGGATGCTCTACCAGGTTCATTCCTAGATTATGCACTCAAAGGGCACTAAGCATAGAGTGTGAAAACTGAGTTTCCTTGAGAGCTGCTTGGAAGCCTGATGGTGTGTGAAGTTAGTGAGCCAAATGGAGTTGTTCTCCCACAAGAACCACTCGGCTGATTCTTCTTCAATATGCCCTTCACCAACATGCAGTGTTTGCTTGATTGAATTAGCTCTCACAAAAATATTTGCGTCTAGAGCCTTTGCATTGAGGGCTATCTGAAAGTGGTTTTGGCGCTGAAGTTGCCTGTGAATGTGGAGTTGGTGGCATGTGAAACCCGCATGTGGAGCATTCGTTTGTGTGGGATGCTCTACCAGGTTCATTCCTAGATAATGCACTCAAAGGGCACTAAGCATAGAGTGTGAAAACTGAGTTTCCTTGAGAGCTGCTTGGAAACCTGATGGTGTGTGAAGTTAGTGAGCCAAATGGAGTTGTTCTCCCACAAGAACCACTTGGCTGATTCTTCTTCAATATGCCCTTCACCAACATGCAGTGCTTCCTTGATTGAATTAGCTCTCACAAAAATATTTGCGTCTAGAGCCTTTGCATTGAGGGCTATCTGAAAGTGGTTTTGGCGCTGAAGTTGCCTGTGAATGTGGAGTTGGTGGCATGTGAAACCCGCATGTGGAGCATTCGTTTGTGTGGGATGCTCACCAAGCTTCATTTCAGTCCTAGACACTCAAAGGGCACTAAGCATAGAGTGTGAAAACTGAGTTTCCTTGAGAGCTGCTTGGAAGCCTGATGGTGTGTGAAGTTAGTGAGCCAAATGGAGTTGTTCTCCCACAAGAACCACTCGGCTGATCCTTCTTCAATATGCCCTTCACCAACATGCAGTGTTTCCTTGATTGAATTAGCTCTCACACCAATATTTGCATCTAGAGCCTTTGCATTGAGGGCTATCTGAAAGTGGTTTTGGCGCTGAAGTTGCCTGTGAATGTGGAGTTGGTGGCATGTGAAACCCGCATGTGGAGCATTCGTTTGTGTGGGATGCTCACCAAGCTTCATTTCAGTCCTAGGCACTCAAAGGGCACTAAACATAGAGTGTGAAAACTGAGTTTCCTTGAGAGCTGCTTGGAAGCCTGATGGTGTGTGAAGTTAGTGAGCCAAATGGAGTTGTTCTGCCACAAGAACCACTCGGCTGATTCTTCTTCAATATGCCCTTCACCAACATGCAGTGTTTCCTTGATTGAATTAGCTCTCACACCAATATTTGCGTCTAGAACCTTTGCATTGAGGGCTATCTGAAAGTGTCTGTGGCGCTGAAGTTGCCTGTGAATGTGGAGTTGGTGGCATGTGAAACCCGCATGTGGATTATTCGTTTGTGTGGGATGCTCAGCAAGCTTCATTTCAGTCCTAGACACTCAAAGGGCACTAAGCATAGAGTGTGAAAACTGAGTTTCCTTGAGAGCTGCTTGGAAGCCTGATGGTGTGTGAAGTTAGTGAGCCAAATGGAGTTGTTCTCCCACAAGAACCACTTGGCTGATTCTTCTTCAATATGCCCTTCACCAACATGCAGTGTTTCCTTGATTGAATTAGCTCTCACACCAATATTTGCGTCTAGAGCCTTTGCATTGAGGGCTATCTGAAAACGGCTGTGGCGCTGAAGTTGCCTGTGAATGTGGAGTTGGTGGCATGTGAAACCCGCATGTGGAGCATTCGTTTGTGTGGGATGCTCTACCAGGTTCATTCCTAGATAATGCACTCAAAGGGCACTAAGCATAGAGTGTGAAAACTGAGTTTCCTTGAGAGCTGCTTGGAAGCCTGATGGTGTGTGAAGTTAGTGAGCCAAATGGAGTTGTTCTCCCACAAGAACCACTTGGCTGATTCTTCTTCAATATGCCCTTCACCAACATGCAGTGCTTCCTTGATTGAATTAGCTCTCACACCAATATTTGCGTCTAGAGCCTTTGCATTGAGGGCTATCTGAAAACGGCTGTGGCGCTGAAGTTGCCTGTGAATGTGGAGTTGGTGGCATGTGAAACCCGCATGTGGAGCATTCGTTTGTGTGGGATGCTCAACAAGCTTCATTTCAGTCCTAGGTACTCAAAGGGCACTAAGCATAGAGTGTGAAAATTGAGTTTCCTTGAGAGCTGCTTGGAAGCCTGATGGTGTGTGAAGTTAGTGAGCCAAATGGAGTTGTTCTCCCACAAGAACCACTCGGCTGATTCTTCTTCAATATGCCCTTCACCAACATGCAGTGTTTCCTTGATTGAATTAGCTCTCACACCAATATTTGCGTCTAGAACCTTTGCATTGAGGGCTATCTGAAAGTGGCTGTGGCGCTGAAGTTGCCTGTGAATGTGGAGTTGGTGGCTTGTGAAACCCGCATGTGGAGCATTCGTTTGTGTGGGATGCTCAGCAAGCTTCATTTCAGTCCTAGACACTCAAAGGGCACTAAACATAGAGTGTGAAAACTGAGTTTCCTTGAGAGCTGCTTGGAAGCCTGATGGTGTGTGAAGTTAGTGAGCCAAATGGAGTTGTTCTGCCACAAGAACCACTCGGCTGATTCTTCTTCAATATGCCCTTCAACAACATGCAATGTTTCCTTGATTGAATTAGCTCTCACACCAATATTTGCGTCTAGAGCCTTTGCATTGAGGGCTATCTGAAAGTCGTTTTGGAGCTGAAGTTGCCTGTGAATGTGGAGTTGGTGGCATGTGAAACCCGCATGTGGAGCATTCGTTTGTGTGGGATGCTCACCAAGCTTCATTTCAGTCCTAGGTACTCAAATGGCACTAAGCATAGAGTGTGAAAAGTGAGTTTCCTTGAGAGCTGCTTGGAAGCCTGATGGTGTGTGAAGTTAGTGAGCCAAATGGAGTTGTTCTCCCACAAGAACCACTCGGCTGATTCTTCTTCAATATGCCCTTCAACAACATGCAATGTTTCCTTGATTGAATTAGCTCTCACACCAATATTTGCGTCTAGAGCCTTTGCATTGAGGGCTATCTGAAAGTGGTTTTGGCGCTGAAGTTGCCTGTGAATGGGGAGTTGGTGGCATGTGAAACCCGCATGTGGAGCATTTGTTTGTGTGGGATGCTCACCAAGCTTCATTTCAGTCCTAGACACTCAAAGAGCACTAAGCATAGAGTGTCAAAACTGAGTTTCCTTGAGAGCTGCTTGGAAGCCTGATGGTGTGTGAAGTTAGTGAGCCAAATGGAGTTGTTCTGCCACAAGAACCACTCGGCTGATTCTTCTTCAATATGCCCTTCACCAACATGCAGTGTTTCCTTGATTGAATTAGCTCTCACACCAATATTTGCGTCTAGAGCCTTTGCATTGAGGGCTATCTGAAAACTGCTGTGGCGCTGAAGTTGCCTGTGAATGTGGAGTTGGTGGCATGTGAAACCCGCATGTGGAGCATTCGTTTGTGTGGGATGCTCACCAAGCTTCATTTCAGTCCTAGACACTCAAAGGGCACTAAGCCTACAGTGTGAAAACTGAGTTTCCTTGAGAGCTGCTTGGAAGCCTGATGGTGTGTGAAGTTAGTGAGCCAAATGGAGTTGTTCTCCCACAAGAACCACTTGGCTGATTCTTCTTCAATATGCCCTTCACCAACATGCAGTGTTTCCTTGATTGAATTAGCTCTCACACCAATATTTGCGTCTAGAGCCTTTGCATTGAGGGCTATCTGAAAACGGCTGTGGCGCTGAAGTTGCCTGTGAATGTGGAGTTGGTGGCATGTGAAACCCGCATGTGGAGCATTCGTTTGTGTGGGATGCTCTACCAGGTTCATTCCTAGATAATGCACTCAAAGGGCACTAAGCATAGAGTGTCAAAACTGAGTTTCCTTGAGAGCTGCTTGGAAGCCTGATGGTGTGTGAAGTTAGTGAGCCAAATGGAGTTGTTCTCCCACAAGAACCACTCGGCTGATTCTTCTTCAATATGCCCTTCACCAACATGCAGTGTTTCCTTGATTGAATTAGCCCTCACACCAATATTTGCGTCTAGAGCCTTTGCATTGAGGGCTATCTGAAAGTGGTTTTGGCGCTGAAGTTGCCTGTGAATGTGGAGTTGGTGGCATGTGAAACCCGCATGTGGAGCATTCGTTTGTGTGGGATGCTCTACCAGGTTCATTCCTAGATTATGCACTCAAAGGGCACTAAGCATAGAGTGTGAAAACTGAGTTTCCTTGAGAGCTGCTTGGAAGCCTGATGGTGTGTGAAGTTAGTGAGCCAAATGGAGTTGTTCTCCCACAAGAACCACTCGGCTGATTCTTCTTCAATATGCCCTTCAACAACATGCAATGTTTCCTTGATTGAATTAGCTCTCACACCAATATTTGCGTCTAGAGCCTTTGCATTGAGGGCTATCTGAAAGTGGTTTTGGCGCTGAAGTTGCCTGTGAATGGGGAGTTGGTGGCATGTGAAACCCGCATGTGGAGCATTTGTTTGTGTGGGATGCTCACCAAGCTTCATTTCAGTCCTAGACACTCAAAGAGCACTAAGCATAGAGTGTCAAAACTGAGTTTCCTTGAGAGCTGCTTGGAAGCCTGATGGTGTGTGAAGTTAGTGAGCCAAATGGAGTTGTTCTGCCACAAGAACCACTCGGCTGATTCTTCTTCAATATGCCCTTCACCAACATGCAGTGTTTCCTTGATTGAATTAGCTCTCACACCAATATTTGCGTCTAGAGCCTTTGCATTGAGGGCTATCTGAAAACTGCTGTGGCGCTGAAGTTGCCTGTGAATGTGGAGTTGGTGGCATGTGAAACCCGCATGTGGAGCATTCGTTTGTGTGGGATGCTCACCAAGCTTCATTTCAGTCCTAGACACTCAAAGGGCACTAAGCCTACAGTGTGAAAACTGAGTTTCCTTGAGAGCTGCTTGGAAGCCTGATGGTGTGTGAAGTTAGTGAGCCAAATGGAGTTGTTCTCCCACAAGAACCACTTGGCTGATTCTTCTTCAATATGCCCTTCACCAACATGCAGTGTTTCCTTGATTGAATTAGCTCTCACACCAATATTTGCGTCTAGAGCCTTTGCATTGAGGGCTATCTGAAAACGGCTGTGGCGCTGAAGTTGCCTGTGAATGTGGAGTTGGTGGCATGTGAAACCCGCATGTGGAGCATTCGTTTGTGTGGGATGCTCTACCAGGTTCATTCCTAGATAATGCACTCAAAGGGCACTAAGCATAGAGTGTCAAAACTGAGTTTCCTTGAGAGCTGCTTGGAAGCCTGATGGTGTGTGAAGTTAGTGAGCCAAATGGAGTTGTTCTCCCACAAGAACCACTCGGCTGATTCTTCTTCAATATGCCCTTCACCAACATGCAGTGTTTCCTTGATTGAATTAGCCCTCACACCAATATTTGCGTCTAGAGCCTTTGCATTGAGGGCTATCTGAAAGTGGTTTTGGCGCTGAAGTTGCCTGTGAATGTGGAGTTGGTGGCATGTGAAACCCGCATGTGGAGCATTCGTTTGTGTGGGATGCTCTACCAGGTTCATTCCTAGATTATGCACTCAAAGGGCACTAAGCATAGAGTGTGAAAACTGAGTTTCCTTGAGAGCTGCTTGGAAGCCTGATGGTGTGTGAAGTTAGTGAGCCAAATGGAGTTGTTCTCCCACAAGAACCACTCGGCTGATCCTTCTTCAATATGCCCTTCACCAACATGCAGTGTTTCCTTGATTGAATTAGCTCTCACACCAATATTTGCGTCTAGAGCCTTTGCATTGAGGGCTATCTGAAAGTGGTTTTTGGCGCTGAAGTTGCCTGTGAATGTGGAGTTGGTGGCATGTGAAACCCGCATGTGGAGCATTCGTTTGTGTGGGATGCTCACCAAGCTTCATTTCAGTCCTAGGCACTCAAAGGGCACTAAACATAGAGTGTGAAAACTGAGTTTCCTTGAGAGCTGCTTGGAAGCCTGATGGTGTGTGAAGTTAGTGAGCCAAATGGAGTTGTTCTGCCACAAGAACCACTCGGCTGATTCTTCTTCAATATGCCCTTCACCAACATGCAGTGTTTCCTTGATTGAATTAGCTCTCACACCAATATTTGCGTCTAGAACCTTTGCATTGAGGGCTATCTGAAAGTGTCTGTGGCGCTGAAGTTGCCTGTGAATGTGGAGTTGGTGGCATGTGAAACCCGCATGTGGATTATTCGTTTGTGTGGGATGCTCAGCAAGCTTCATTTCAGTCCTAGACACTCAAAGGGCACTAAGCATAGAGTGTGAAAACTGAGTTTCCTTGAGAGCTGCTTGGAAGCCTGATGGTGTGTGAAGTTAGTGAGCCAAATGGAGTTGTTCTCCCACAAGAACCACTTGGCTGATTCTTCTTCAATATGCCCTTCACCAACATGCAGTGTTTCCTTGATTGAATTAGGTCTCACACCAATATTTGCGTCTAGAGCCTTTGCATTGAGGGCTATCTGAAAACGGCTGTGGCGCTGAAGTTGCCTGTGAATGTGGAGTTGGTGGCATGTGAAACCCGCATGTGGAGCATTCGTTTGTGTGGGATGCTCTACCAGGTTCATTCCTAGATAATGCACTCAAAGGGCACTAAGCATAGAGTGTGAAAACTGAGTTTCCTTGAGAGCTGCTTGGAAGCCTGATGGTGTGTGAAGTTAGTGAGCCAAATGGAGTTGTTCTCCCACAAGAACCACTTGGCTGATTCTTCTTCAATATGCCCTTCACCAACATGCAGTGCTTCCTTGATTGAATTAGCTCTCACACCAATATTTGCGTCTAGAGCCTTTGCATTGAGGGCTATCTGAAAATGGCTGTGGCGCTGAAGATGCCTGTGAATGTGGAGTTGGTGGCATGTGAAACTCGCATGTGGAGCATTCGTTTGTGTGGGATGCTCAACAAGCTTCATTTCAGTCCTAGGTACTCAAAGGGCACTAAGCATAGAGTGTGAAAATTGAGTTTCCTTGAGAGCTGCTTGGAAGCCTGATGGTGTGTGAAGTTAGTGAGCCAAATGGAGTTGTTCTCCCACAAGAACCACTCGGCTGATTCTTCTTCAATATGCCCTTCACCAACATGCAGTGTTTCCTTGATTGAATTAGCTCTCACACCAATATTTGCGTCTAGAACCTTTGCATTGAGGGCTATCTGAAAGTGGCTGTGGCGCTGAAGTTGCCTGTGAATGTGGAGTTGGTGGCATGTGAAACCCGCATGTGGAGCATTCGTTTGTGTGGGATGCTCAGCAAGCTTCATTTCAGTCCTAGACACTCAAAGGGCACTAAACATAGAGTGTGAAAACTGAGTTTCCTTGAGAGCTGCTTGGAAGCCTGATGGTGTGTGAAGTTAGTGAGCCAAATGGAGTTGTTCTGCCACAAGAACCACTCGGCTGATTCTTCTTCAATATGCCCTTCAACAACATGCAATGTTTCCTTGATTGAATTAGCTCTCACACCAATATTTGCGTCTAGAGCCTTTGCATTGAGGGCTATCTGAAAGTCGTTTTGGAGCTGAAGTTGCCTGTGAATGTGGAGTTGGTGGCATGTGAAACCCGCATGTGGAGCATTCGTTTGTGTGGGATGCTCACCAAGCTTCATTTCAGTCCTAGGTACTCAAATGGCACTAAGCATAGAGTGTGAAAAGTGAGTTTCCTTGAGAGCTGCTTGGAAGCCTGATGGTGTGTGAAGTTAGTGAGCCAAATGGAGTTGTTCTCCCACAAGAACCACTCGGCTGATTCTTCTTCAATATGCCCTTCAACAACATGCAATGTTTCCTTGATTGAATTAGCTCTCACACCAATATTTGCGTCTAGAGCCTTTGCATTGAGGGCTATCTGAAAGTGGTTTTGGCGCTGAAGTTGCCTGTGAATGGGGAGTTGGTGGCATGTGAAACCCGCATGTGGAGCATTTGTTTGTGTGGGATGCTCACCAAGCTTCATTTCAGTCCTAGACACTCAAAGAGCACTAAGCATAGAGTGTGAAAACTGAGTTTCCTTGAGAGCTGCTTGGAAGCCTGATGGTGTGTGAAGTTAGTGAGCCAAATGGAGTTGTTCTGCCACAAGAACCACTCGGCTGATTCTTCTTCAATATGCCCTTCACCAACATGCAGTGTTTCCTTGATTGAATTAGCTCTCACACCAATATTTGCGTCTAGAGCCTTTGCATTGAGGGCTATCTGAAAACTGCTGTGGCGCTGAAGTTGCCTGTGAATGTGGAGTTGGTGGCATGTGAAACCCGCATGTGGAGCATTCGTTTGTGTGGGATGCTCACCAAGCTTCATTTCAGTCCTAGACACTCAAAGGGCACTAAGCCTACAGTGTGAAAACTGAGTTTCCTTGAGAGCTGCTTGGAAGCCTGATGGTGTGTGAAGTTAGTGAGCCAAATGGAGTTGTTCTCCCACAAGAACCACTTGGCTGATTCTTCTTCAATATGCCCTTCACCAACATGCAGTGTTTCCTTGATTGAATTAGCTCTCACACCAATATTTGCGTCTAGAGCCTTTGCATTGAGGGCTATCTGAAAACGGCTGTGGCGCTGAAGTTGCCTGTGAATGTGGAGTTGGTGGCATGTGAAACCCGCATGTGGAGCATTCGTTTGTGTGGGATGCTCTACCAGGTTCATTCCTAGATAATGCACTCAAAGGGCACTAAGCATAGAGTGTCAAAACTGAGTTTCCTTGAGAGCTGCTTGGAAGCCTGATGGTGTGTGAAGTTAGTGAGCCAAATGGAGTTGTTCTCCCACAAGAACCACTCGGCTGATTCTTCTTCAATATGCCCTTCACCAACATGCAGTGTTTCCTTGATGGAATTAGCTGTCACACCAATATTTGCGTCTAGAGCCTTTGCATTGAGGGCTATCTGAAAATGGTTTTGGAGCTGAAGTTGCCTGTGAATGTGGAGTTGGTGGCATGTGAAAATCGCATGTGGAGCATTCATTTGTTTGGGATACTCACCAAGCTTCATTTCAGTCCTAGGCACTCAAAGGGCACTAAGCATAGAGTGTGAAAACTGAGTTTGCTTGAGAGCTGCTTGGAAGCCTGATGGTGTGTGAAGTTAGTGAGCCAAATGGAGTTGTTCTCCCACAAGAACCACTCGGCTGATCCTTCTTCAATATGCCCTTCACCAACATGCAGTGTTTCCTTGATTGAATTAGCTCTCACACCAATATTTGCATCTAGAGCCTTTGCATTGAGGGCTATCTGAAAGTGGTTTTGGCGCTGAAGTTGCCTGTGAATGTGGAGTTGGTGGCATGTGAAACCCGCATGTGGAGCATTCGTTTGTGTGGGATGCTCACCAAGCTTCATTTCAGTCCTAGGCACTCAAAGTGCACTAAGCATAGAGTGTGAAAACTGAGTTTCCTTGAGAGCTGCTTGGAAGCCTGATGGTGTGTGAAGTTAGTGAGCCAAATGGAGTTGTTCTCCTACAAGAACCACTCGGCTGATTCTTCTTCAATATGCCCTTCACCAACATGCAGTGCTTCCTTGATTGAATTAGCTCTCACACCAATATTTGCGTCTAGAGCCTTTGCATTGAGGGCTATCTGAAAACGGCTGTGGCGCTGAAGTTGCCTGTGAATGTGGAGTTGGTGGCATGTGAAACCCGCATGTGGAGCATTCGTTTGTGTGGGATGCTCTACCAGGTTCATTCCTAGATAATGCACTCAAAGGGCACTAAGCATAGAGTGTGAAAACTGAGTTTCCTTGAGAGCTGCTTGGAAGGCTGATGGTGTGTGAAGTTAGTGAGCCAAATGGAGTTGTTCTCCCACAAGAACCACTCGGCTGATTCTTCTTCAATATGCCCTTCACCAACATGCAGTGTTTCCTTGATTGAATTAGCTCTCACACCAATATTTGCGTCTAGAGCCTTTGCATTGAGGGCTATCTGAAAGTGGTTGTGGCGCTGAAGTTGCCTGTGAATGTGGAGTTGGTGGCATGTGAAACCCGCATGTGGAGCATTCGTTTGTGTGGGATGCTCACCAAGCTTCATTTCAGTCCTAGACACTCAAAGGGCACTAAGCATAGAGTGTGAAAACTGAGTTTCCTTGAGAGCTGCTTGGAAGCCTGATGGTGTGTGAAGTTAGTGAGCCAAATGGAGTTGTTCTGCCACAAGAACCACTCGGCTGATTCTTCTTCAATATGCCCTTCACCAACATGCAGTGTTTCCTTGATTGAATTAGCTCTCACACCAATATTTGCGTCTAGAGCCTTTGCATTGAGGGCTAACTGAAAGTGGTTTTGGAGCTGAAGTTGCCTGTGAATGTGGAGTTGGTGGCATGTGAAACCCGCATGTGGAGCATTCGTTTGTGTGGGATGCTCACTAAGTTTCATTTCAGTCCTAGACACTCAAAGTGCACTAAGCATAGAGTGTCAAAACTGAGTTTCCTTGAGAGCTGCTTGGAAGCCTGATGGTGTGTGAAGTTAGTGAGCCAAATGGAGTTGTTCTCCCACAAGAACCACTCGGCTGATTCTTCTTCAATATGCCCTTCACCAACATGCAATGTTTCCTTGATTGAATTAGCTCTCACACCAATATTTGCGTCTAGAGCCTTTGCATTGAGGGCTATGTGAAAACGGCTGAGGTGCTGAAGTTGCCTGTGAATGTGGAGTTGGTGGCATGTGAAACCCGCATGTGGAGCATTCGTTTGTGTGGGATGCTCTACCAGGTTCATTCCTAGATAATGCACTCAAAGGGCACTAAGCATAGAGTGTGAAAACTGAGTTTCCTTGAGAGCTGCTTGGAAGCCTGATGGTGTGTGAAGTTAGTGAGCCAAATGGAGTTGTTCTCCCACAAGAACCACTCGGCTGATCCTTCTTCAATATGCCCTTCACCAACATGCAGTGTTTCCTTGATTGAATTAGCTCTCACACCAATATTTGCGTCTAGAGCCTTTGCATTGAGGGCTATCTGAAAGTGGTTTTGGCGCTGAAGTTGCCTGTGAATGTGGAGTTGGTGGCATGTGAAACCCGCATGTGGAGCATTCGTTTGTGTGGGATGCTCACCAAGCTTCATTTCAGTCCTAGACACTCAAAGGGCACTAAGCATAGAGTGTGAAAACTGAGTTTCATTGAGAGCTGCTTGGAAGCCTGATGGTGTGTGAAGTTAGTGAGCCAAATGGAGTTGTTCTCCCACAAGAACCACTCGGCTGATTCTTCTTCAATATGCCCTTCACCAACATGCAGTGTTTCCTTGATTGAATTAGCTCTCACACCAATATTTGCGTCTAGAACCTTTGCATTGAGGGCTATCTGAAAGTGGTTTTGGCGCTGAAGTTGCCTGTGAATGTGGAGTTGGTGGCATGTGAAACCCGCATGTGGAGCATTCGTTTGTGTGGGCTGCTCACCAAGCTTCATTTCAGTCCTAGACACTCAAAGGGCACTAAGCATAGAGTGTGAAAACTGAGTTTCCTTGAGAGCTGCTTGGAAGCCTGATGGTGTGTGAAGTTAGTGAGCCAAATGGAGTTGTTCTCCCACAAGAACCACTCGGCTGATTCTTCTTCAATATGCCCTTCACCAACATGCAGTGTTTCCTTGATTGAATTAGCTCTCACACCAATATTTGCGTCTAGAACCTTTGCATTGAGGGCTATCTAAAAACGGCTGTGGCGCTGAAGTTGCCTGTGAATGTGGAGTTGGTGGCATGTGAAACCCGCATGTGGAGCATTCGTTTGTGTGGGATGCTCTACCAGGTTCATTCCTAGATAATGCACTCAAAGGGCACTAAGCATAGAGTGTGAAAACTGAGTTTCCTTGAGAGCTGCTTGGAAGCCTGATGGTGTGTGAAGTTAGTGAGCCAAATGGAGTTGTTCTCCCACAAGAACCACTCGGCTGATCCTTCTTCAATATGCCCTTCAACAACATGCAATGTTTCCTTGATTGAATTAGCTCTCACACCAATATTTGCGTCTAGAGCCTTTGCATTGAGGGCTATCTGAAAGTGGTTTTGGCGCTGAAGTTGCCTGTGAATGTGGAGTTGGTGGCATGTGAAACCCGCATGTGGAGCATTCGTTTGTGTGGGATGCTCACCAAGCTTCATTTCAGTCCTAGACACTCAAAGGGCACAAAGCATAGAGTGTGAAAAGTGAGTTTCCTTGAGAGCTGCTTGGAAGCCTGATGGTGTGTGAAATTAGTGAGCCAAATGGAGTTGTTCTCCCACAAGAACCACTCGGCTGATTCTTCTTCTATATGCCCTTCACCAACATGCAGTGCTTCCTTGATTGAATTAGCTCTCACACCAATATTTGCGTCTAGAGCCTTTGCATTGAGGGCTATCTGAAAGTGGTTTTGGCGCTGAAGTTGCCTGTGAATGTGGAGTTGGTGGCATGTGAAACCCGCATGTGGAGCATTCGTTTGTGTGGGATGCTCACCAAGCTTCATTTCAGTCCTAGACACTCAAAGAGCACTAAGCATAGAGTGTCAAAACTGAGTTTCCTTGAGAGCTGCTTGGAAGCCTGATGGTGTGTGAAGTTAGTGAGCCAAATGGAGTTGTTCTGCCACAAGAACCACTCGGCTGATTCTTCTTCAATATGCCCTTCACCAACATGCAGTGTTTCCTTGATTGAATTAGCTCTCACACCAATATTTGCGTCTAGAACCTTTGCATTGAGGGCTATCTGCAAACGTCTGTGGCCCTGAAGTTGCCTGTGAATGTGGAGTTGGTGGCATGTGAAACCCGCATGTGGAGCATTCGTTTGTGTGGGATGCTCAGCAAGCTTCATTTCAGTCCTAGACACTCAAAGGGCACTAAGCCTAGAGTGTCAAAACTGAGTTTCCTTGAGAGCTGCTTGGAAGCCTGATGGTGTGTGAAGTTAGTGAGCCAAATGGAGTTGTTCTCCCACAAGAACCAGTCGGCTGATTCTTCTTCAATATGCCCTTCACCAACATGCAGTGTTTCCTTGATTGAATTAGCTCTCACACCAATATTTGCGTCTAGAGCCTTTGCATTGAGGGTTATCTGAAAACGGCTGAGGTGCTGAAGTTGCCTGTGAATGTGGAGTTGGTGGCATGTGAAACCCGCATGTGGAGCATTCGTTTGTGTGGGATGCTCTACCAGGTTCATTCCTAGATAATGCACTCAAAGGGCACTAAGCATAGAGTGTGAAAACTGAGTTTCCTTGAGAGCTGCTTGGAAGCCTGATGGTGTGTGAAGTTAGTGAGCCAAATGGAGTTGTTCTCCCACAAGGACCACTCGGCTGATTCTTCTTCAATATGCCCTTCTACAACATGCAGTGCTTCCTTGATTGAATTAGCTCTCACACCAATATTTGCGTCTAGAGCCTTTGCATTGAGGGCTATCTGAAAGTGGTTTTGGCGCTGAAGTTGCCTGTGAATGTGGAGTTGGTGGCATGTGAAACCCGCATGTGGAGCATTCGTTTGTGTGGGATGCTCACCAAGCTTCATTTCAGTCCTAGACACTCAAAGGGCACTAAGCATAGAGTGTGAAAACTGAGTTTCCTTGAGAGCTGCTTGGAAGCCTGATGGTGTGTGAAGTTAGTGAGCCAAATGGAGTTGTTCTCCCACAAGAACCACTCGGCTGATTCTTCTTCAATATGCCCTTCACCAACATGCAGTGTTTCCTTGATTGAATTAGCTCTCACACAAATATTTGCGTCTAGAGCCTTTGCATTGAGGGCTATCTGAAAGTGGTTTTGGCGCTGAAGTTGCCTGTGAATGTGGAGTTGGTGGCATGTGAAACCCGCATGTTGAGCATTCGTTTGTGTGGGATGCTCAGCAAGCTTCATTTCAGTCCTAGGCACTCAAAGGGCACTAAGCATAGAGTGTGAGAAGTGAGTTTCCTTGAGAGCTGCTTGGAAGCCTGATGGTGTGTGAAGTTAGTGAGCCAAATGGAGTTGTTCTCCCACAAGAACCACTCGGCTGATCCTTCTTCAATATGCCCTTCACCAGCATGCAGTGTTTCCTTGATTGAATTAGCTCTCACACCAATATTTGCGTCTAGAGCCTTTGCATTGAGGGCTATCTGAAAACGGCTGTGGCGCTGAAGTTGCCTGTGAATGTGGAGTTGGTGGCATGTGAAACCCGCATGTGTAGCATTCGTTTGTGTGGGATGCTCTACCAGGTTCATTCCTAGATAATGCACTCAAAGGGCACTAAGCATAGAGTGTGAAAACTGAGTTTCCTTGAGAGCTGCTTAGAAGCCTGATGGTGTGTGAAGTTAGTGAGCCAAATGGAGTTGTTCTCCCACAAGAACCACTCGGCTGATTCTTCTTCAATATGCCCTTCACCAACATGCAATGTTTCCTTGATTGAATTAGCTCTCACACCAATATTTGCGTCTAGAGCCTTTGCGTTGAGGGCTATCTGAAAGTGGTTTTGGCGCTGAAGTTGCCTGTGAATGTGGAGTTGGTGGCATGTGAAACCCGCATGTGGAGCATTCGTTTGTGTGGGATGCTCACGAAGCTTCATTTCAGTCCTAGACACTCAAAGGGCACTAAGCATAGAGTGTGAAAACTGAGTTTCCTTGAGAGCTGCTTGGAAGCCTGATGGTGTGTGAAGTTAGTGAGCCAAATGGAGTTGTTCTCCCACAAGAACCACTCGGCTGATTCTTCTTCAATATGCCCTTCACCAACATGCAATGTTTCCTTGATTGAATTAGCTCTCACACCAATATTTGCGTCTAGAGCCTTTGCGTTGAGGGCTATCTGAAAGTGGTTTTGGCGCTGAAGTTGCCTGTGAATGTGGAGTTGGTGGCATGTGAAACCCGCATGTGGAGCATTCGTTTGTGTGGGATGCTCACGAAGCTTCATTTCAGTCCTAGACACTCAAAGGGCACTAAGCATAGAGTGTGAAAACTGAGTTTCCTTGAGAGCTGCTTGGAAGCCTGATGGTGTGTGAAGTTAGTGAGCCAAATGGAGTTGTTCTCCCACAAGAACCACTCGGCTGATTCTTCTTCAATATGCCCTTCAACAACATGCAATGTTTCCTTGATTGAATTAGCTCTCACACCAATATTTGCGTCTAGAGCCTTTGCATTGAGGGCTATCTGAAAGTGGTTTTGGCGCTGAAGTTGCCTGTGAATGTGGAGTTGGTGGCATGTGAAACCCGCATGTGGAGCATTCGTTTGTGTGGGCTGCTCAGCAAGCTTCATTTCAGTCCTAGACACTCAAAGAGCACTAAGCATAGAGTGTGAGAAGTGAGTTTCCTTGAGAGCTGCTTGGAAGCCTGATGGTGTGTGAAGTTAGTGAGCCAAATGGAGTTGTTCTCCCACAAGAACCACTCAGCTGATTCTTCTTCAATATGCCCTTCACCAACATGCAGTGTTTCCTTGATTGAATTAGCTCTCACACCAATATTTGCGTCTAGAGCCTTTGCATTGAGGGCTATCTGAAAATGGTTTTGGAGCTGAAGTTGCCTGTGAATGTGGAGTTGGTGGCATGTGAAACCCGCATGTGGAGCATTCGTTTGTGTGGGATGCTCTCCCAGGTTCATTCCTAGATAATGCACTCAAAGGGCACTAAGCATAGAGTGTCAAAACTGAGTTTCCTTGAGAGCTGGTTGGAAGCCTGATGGTGTGTGAAGTTAGTGAGCCAAATGGAGTTGTTCTCCTACAAGAACCATTCGGCTGATTCTTCTTCAATATGCCCTTCACCAACATGCAGTGCTTCCTTGATTGAATTAGCTCTCACACCAATATTTGCGTCTAGAGCCTTTGCATTGAGGGCTATCTGAAAATGGTTTTGGCGCTGAAGTTGCCTGTGAATGTGGAGTTGGTGGCATGTGAAACCCGCATGTGGAGCATTCGTTTGTGTGGGATGCTCAGCAAGCTTCATTTCAGTCCTAGACACTCAAAGAGCACTAAGCATAGAGTGTCAAAACTGAGTTTCCTTGAGAGCTGCTTGGAAGCCTGATGGTGTGTGAAGTTAGTGAGCCAAATGGAGTTGTTCTGCCACAAGAACCACTCGGCTGATTCTTCTTCAATATGCCCTTCACCAACATGCAGTGTTTCCTTGATTGAATTAGCTCTCACACCAATATTTGCGTCTAAAGCCTTTGCATTGAGGGCTATCTGAAAATGGTTTTGGAGCTGAAGTTGTCTGTGAATGTGGAGTTGGTGGCATGTGAAACCCGCATGTGGAGCATTCGTTTGTGTGGGATGCTCAGCAAGCTTCATTTCAGTCCTAGGCACTCAAAGGGCACTAAGCATAGAGTGTGAAAAGTGAGTTTCCTTGAGAGCTGCTTGGAAGCCTGATGGTGTGTGAAGTTAGTGAGCCAAATGGAGTTGTTCTCCCAGAAGAACCACTTGGCTGATTCTTCTTCAATATGCCCTTCAACAACATGCAGTGTTTCCTTGATTGAATTAGCTCTCACACCAATATTTGCGTCTAGAGCCTTTGCATTGGGGGCTATCTGAAAGTGGTTTTGGCGCTGAAGTTGCCTGTGAATGTGGAGTTGGTGGCATGTGAAACCCGCATGTGGAGCATTCGTTTGTGTGGGCTGCTCACCAAGCTTCATTTCAGTCCTAGGCACTCAAAGGGCACTAAGCATAGAGTGTCAAAACTGAGTTTCCTTGAGACCTGGTTGGAAGCCTGATGGTGTGTGAAGTTAGTGAGCCAAATGGAGTTGTTCTCCCACAAGAACCACTCGGCTGATTCTTCTTCAATATGCCCTTCAACAACATGCAGTGTTTCCTTGATTGAATTAGCTCTCACACCAATATTTGCGCATAGAACCTTTGCATTGAGGGCTATCTGAAAACGGCTGTGGCGCTGAAGTTGCCTGTGAATGTGGAGTTGGTGGCATGTGAAACCCGCATGTGGAGCATTCGTTTGTGTGGGATGCTCTACCAGGTTCATTCCTAGGTAATGCACTCAAAGGGCACTAAGCATAGAGTGTGAAAACTGAGTTTCCTTGAGAGCTGCTTGGAAGCCTGATGGTGTGTGAAGTTAGTGAGCCAAATGGAGTTGTTCTCCCACAAGAACCACTCGGCTGATTCTTCTTCAATATGCCCTTCAACAACATGCAATGTTTCCTTGATTGAATTAGCTCTCACACCAATATTTGCGTCTAGAGCCTTTGCATTGAGGGCTATCTGAAAGTGGTTTTGGCGCTGAAGTTGCCTGTGAATGTGGAGTTGGTGGCATGTGAAACCCGCATGTGGAGCATTCGTTTGTGTGGGCTGCTCACCAAGCTTCATTTCAGTCCTAGACACTCAAAGAGCACTAAGCATAGAGTGTGAGAAGTGAGTTTCCTTGAGAGCTGCTTGGAAGCCTGATGGTGTGTGAAGTTAGTGAGCCAAATGGAGTTGTTCTCCCACAAGAACCACTCAGCTGATTCTTCTTCAATATGCCCTTCACCAACATGCAGTGTTTCCTTGATTGAATTAGCTCTCACACCAATATTTGCGTCTAGAGCCTTTGCATTGAAGGCTATCTGAAAATGGTTTTGGCGCTGAAGTTGCCTGTGAATGTGGAGTTGGTGGCATGTGAAACCCGCATGTGGAGCATTCGTTTGTGTGGGATGCTCTCCCAGGTTCATTCCTAGATAATGCACTCAAAGGGCACTAAGCATAGTGTCAAAACTGAGTTTCCTTGAGAGCTGGTTGGAAGCCTGATGGTGTGTGAAGTTAGTGAGCCAAATGGAGTTGTTCTCCTACAAGAACCATTCGGCTGATTCTTCTTCAATATGCCCTTCACCAACATGCAGTGCTTCCTTGATTGAATTAGCTCTCACACCAATATTTGCGTCTAGAGCCTTTGCATTGAGGGCTATCTGAAAATGGTTTTGGCGCTGAAGTTGCCTGTGAATGTGGAGTTGGTGGCATGTGAAACCCGCATGTGGAGCATTCGTTTGTGTGGGATGCTCAGCAAGCTTCATTTCAGTCCTAGACACTCAAAGGGCACTAAGCATAGAGTGTCAAAACTGAGTTTCCTTGAGAGCTGCTTGGAAGCCTGATGGTGTGTGAAGTTAGTGAGCCAAATGGAGTTGTTCTCCCACAAGAACCACTCGGCTGATTCTTCTTCAATATGCCCTTCACCAACATGCAGTGTTTCCTTGATTGAATTAGCTCTCACACCAATATTTGCGTCTAGAGCCTTTGCATTGAGGGCTATCTGAAAGTGGTTTTGGCGCTGAAGTTGCCTGTGAATGTGGAGTTGGTGGCATGTGAAACCCGCATGTGGAGCATTCGTTTGTGTGGGATGCTCACCAAGCTTCATTTCAGTCCTAGACACTTAAAGGGCACTAAGCATAGAGTGTGAAAACTGAGTTTCCTTGAGAGCTGCTTGGAAGCCTGATGGTGTGTGAAGTTAGTGAGCCAAATGGAGTTGTTCTCCCACAAGAACCACTCGGCTGATTCTTCTTCAATATGCCCTTCACCAACATGCAGTGTTTCCTTGATTGAATTAGCTCTCACACCAATATTTGCGTCTAGAGCCTTTGCATTGAGGGCTATCTGAAAACGGCTGTGGCGCTGAAGTTGCCTGTGAATGTGGAGTTGGTGGCATGTGAAACCCGCATGTGGAGCATTCGTTTGTGTGGGATGCTCTACCAGGTTCATTCCTAGATAATGCACTCAAAGGGCACTAAGCATAGAGTGTCAAAACTGAGTTTCCTTGAGAGCTGGTTGGAAGCCTGATGGTGTGTGAAGTTAGTGAGCCAAATGGAGTTGTTCTCCTACAAGAACCATTCGGCTGATTCTTCTTCAATATGCCCTTCACCAACATGCAGTGCTTCCTTGATTGAATTAGCTCTCACACCAATATTTGCGTCTAGAGCCTTTGCATTGAGGGCTATCTGAAAACGGCTGTGGCGCTGAAGTTGCCTGTGAATGTGGAGTTGGTGGCATGTGAAACCCGCATGTGGAGCATTCGTTTGTGTGGGATGCTCTACCAGGTTCATTCCTAGATAATGCACTCAAAGGGCACTAAGCATAGAGTGTCAAAACTGAGTTTCCTTGAGAGCTGGTTGGAAGCCTGATGGTGTGTGAAGTTAGTGAGCCAAATGGAGTTGTTCTCCCACAAGAACCACTCGGCTGATTCTTCTTCAATATGCCCTTCAACAACATGCAATGTTTCCTTGATTGAATTAGCTCTCACACCAATATTTGCGTCTAGAGCCTTTGCATTGAGGGCTATCTGAAAGTGGTTTTGGCGCTGAAGTTGCCTGTGAATGTGGAGTTGGTGGCATGTGAAACCCGCATGTGGAGCATTCGTTTGTGTGGGATGCTCTACCAGGTTCATTCCTAGATAATGCACTCAAAGGGCACTAAGCATAGAGTGTGAAAACTGAGTTTCCTGGAGAGCTGCTTGGAAGCCTGATGGTGTGTAAAGTTAGTGAGCCAAATGGAGTTGTTCTCCCACAAGAACCACTCGGCTGATTCTTCTTCAATATGCCCTTCAACAACATGCAATGTTTCCTTGATTGAATTAGCTCTCATACCAATATTTGCGTCTAGAGCCTTTGCATTGAGGGCTATCTGAAAGTGGTTTTGGCGCTGAAGTTGCCTGTGAATGGGGAGTTGGTGGCATGTGAAACCCGCATGTGGAGCTTTCGTTTGTGTGGGATGCTCACCAAGTTTCATTTCAGTCCTAGACACTCAAAGGGCACTAAGCATAGAGTGTGAAAACTGAGTTTCCTTGAGAGCTGCTTGGAAGCCTGATGGTGTGTGAAGTTAGTGAGCCAAATGGAGTTGTTCTCCCACAAGAACTATTCGGCTGATTCTTCTTCTTCAATATGCCCTTCACCAACATGCAGTGTTTCCTTGATTGAATTAGCTCTCACACCAATATTTGCGTCTAGAGCCTTTGCATTGAGGGCTATCTGAAAACGGCTGTGGCGCTGAAGTTGCCTGTGAATGTGGAGTTGGTGGCATGTGAAACCCGCATGTGGAACATTCGTTTGTTTGGGATGCTCACCAAGCTTCATTTCAGTCCTAGGCACTCAAAGTGCACTAAGCATAGAGTGTGAAAACTGAGTTTCCTTGAGAGCTGCTTGGAAGCCTGATGGTGTGTGAAGTTAGTGAGCCAAATGGAGTTGTTCTCCCACAAGAACCACTCGGCTGATTCTTCTTCAATATGCCCTTCAACAACATGCAGTGTTTCCTTGATTGAATTAGCTCTCACACCAATATTTGCGTCTAGAGCCTTTGCATTGAGGGCTATCTGAAAATGGTTTTGGCGCTGAAGTTGCCTGTGAATGTGGAGTTGGTGGCATGTGAAACCCGCATGTGGAGCATTCGTTTGTGTGGGATGCTCAGCAAGCTTCATTTCAGTCCTAGACACTCAAAGAGCACTAAGCATAGAGTGTCAAAACTGAGTTTCCTTGAGAGCTGCTTGGAAGCCTGATGGTGTGTGAAGTTAGTGAGCCAAATGGAGTTGTTCTGCCACAAGAACCACTCGGCTGATTCTTCTTCAATATGCCCTTCACCAACATGCAGTGTTTCCTTGATTGAATTAGCTCTCACACCAATATTTGCGTCTAAAGCCTTTGCATTGAGGGCTATCTGAAAATGGTTTTGGAGCTGAAGTTGTCTGTGAATGTGGAGTTGGTGGCATGTGAAACCCGCATGTGGAGCATTCGTTTGTGTGGGATGCTCAGCAAGCTTCATTTCAGTCCTAGGCACTCAAAGGGCACTAAGCATAGAGTGTGAAAAGTGAGTTTCCTTGAGAGCTGCTTGGAAGCCTGATGGTGTGTGAAGTTAGTGAGCCAAATGGAGTTGTTCTCCCAGAAGAACCACTTGGCTGATTCTTCTTCAATATGCCCTTCAACAACATGCAGTGTTTCCTTGATTGAATTAGCTCTCACACCAATATTTGCGTCTAGAGCCTTTGCATTGGGGGCTATCTGAAAGTGGTTTTGGCGCTGAAGTTGCCTGTGAATGTGGAGTTGGTGGCATGTGAAACCCGCATGTGGAGCATTCGTTTGTGTGGGCTGCTCACCAAGCTTCATTTCAGTCCTAGGCACTCAAAGGGCACTAAGCATAGAGTGTCAAAACTGAGTTTCCTTGAGACCTGGTTGGAAGCCTGATGGTGTGTGAAGTTAGTGAGCCAAATGGAGTTGTTCTCCCACAAGAACCACTCGGCTGATTCTTCTTCAATATGCCCTTCAACAACATGCAGTGTTTCCTTGATTGAATTAGCTCTCACACCAATATTTGCGCATAGAACCTTTGCATTGAGGGCTATCTGAAAACGGCTGTGGCGCTGAAGTTGCCTGTGAATGTGGAGTTGGTGGCATGTGAAACCCGCATGTGGAGCATTCGTTTGTGTGGGATGCTCTACCAGGTTCATTCCTAGGTAATGCACTCAAAGGGCACTAAGCATAGAGTGTGAAAACTGAGTTTCCTTGAGAGCTGCTTGGAAGCCTGATGGTGTGTGAAGTTAGTGAGCCAAATGGAGTTGTTCTCCCACAAGAACCACTCGGCTGATTCTTCTTCAATATGCCCTTCAACAACATGCAATGTTTCCTTGATTGAATTAGCTCTCACACCAATATTTGCGTCTAGAGCCTTTGCATTGAGGGCTATCTGAAAGTGGTTTTGGCGCTGAAGTTGCCTGTGAATGTGGAGTTGGTGGCATGTGAAACCCGCATGTGGAGCATTCGTTTGTGTGGGCTGCTCACCAAGCTTCATTTCAGTCCTAGACACTCAAAGAGCACTAAGCATAGAGTGTGAGAAGTGAGTTTCCTTGAGAGCTGCTTGGAAGCCTGATGGTGTGTGAAGTTAGTGAGCCAAATGGAGTTGTTCTCCCACAAGAACCACTCAGCTGATTCTTCTTCAATATGCCCTTCACCAACATGCAGTGTTTCCTTGATTGAATTAGCTCTCACACCAATATTTGCGTCTAGAGCCTTTGCATTGAAGGCTATCTGAAAATGGTTTTGGAGCTGAAGTTGCCTGTGAATGTGGAGTTGGTGGCATGTGAAACCCGCATGTGGAGCATTCGTTTGTGTGGGATGCTCTCCCAGGTTCATTCCTAGATAATGCACTCAAAGGGCACTAAGCATAGTGTCAAAACTGAGTTTCCTTGAGAGCTGGTTGGAAGCCTGATGGTGTGTGAAGTTAGTGAGCCAAATGGAGTTGTTCTCCTACAAGAACCATTCGGCTGATTCTTCTTCAATATGCCCTTCACCAACATGCAGTGCTTCCTTGATTGAATTAGCTCTCACACCAATATTTGCGTCTAGAGCCTTTGCATTGAGGGCTATCTGAAAATGGTTTTGGCGCTGAAGTTGCCTGTGAATGTGGAGTTGGTGGCATGTGAAACCCGCATGTGGAGCATTCGTTTGTGTGGGATGCTCAGCAAGCTTCATTTCAGTCCTAGACACTCAAAGGGCACTAAGCATAGAGTGTCAAAACTGAGTTTCCTTGAGAGCTGCTTGGAAGCCTGATGGTGTGTGAAGTTAGTGAGCCAAATGGAGTTGTTCTGCCACAAGAACCACTCGGCTGATTCTTCTTCAATATGCCCTTCACCAACATGCAGTGTTTCCTTGATTGAATTAGCTCTCACACCAATATTTGCGTCTAGAGCCTTTGCATTGAGGGCTATCTGAAAGTGGTTTTGGCGCTGAAGTTGCCTGTGAATGTGGAGTTGGTGGCATGTGAAACCCGCATGTGGAGCATTCGTTTGTGTGGGCTGCTCACCAAGCTTCATTTCAGTCCTAGGCACTCAAAGGGCACTAAGCATAGAGTGTCAAAACTGAGTTTCCTTGAGACCTGGTTGGAAGCCTGATGGTGTGTGAAGTTAGTGAGCCAAATGGAGTTGTTCTCCCACAAGAACCACTCGGCTGATTCTTCTTCAATATGCCCTTCAACAACATGCAGTGTTTCCTTGATTGAATTAGCTCTCACACCAATATTTGCGTCTAGAGCCTTTGCATTGAGGGCTATCTGAAAGTGGTTTTGGCGCTGAAGTTGCCTGTGAATGTGGAGTTGGTGGCATGTGAAACCCGCATGTGGAGCATTCGTTTGTGTGGGATGCTCACCAAGCTTCATTTCAGTCCTAGACACTTAAAGGGCACTAAGCATAGAGTGTGAAAACTGAGTTTCCTTGAGAGCTGCTTGGAAGCCTGATGGTGTGTGAAGTTAGTGAGCCAAATGGAGTTGTTCTCCCACAAGAACCACTCGGCTGATTCTTCTTCAATATGCCCTTCACCAACATGCAGTGTTTCCTTGATTGAATTAGCTCTCACACCAATATTTGCGTCTAGAGCCTTTGCATTGAGGGCTATCTGAAAACGGCTGTGGCGCTGAAGTTGCCTGTGAATGTGGAGTTGGTGGCATGTGAAACCCGCATGTGGAGCATTCGTTTGTGTGGGATGCTCTACCAGGTTCATTCCTAGATAATGCACTCAAAGGGCACTAAGCATAGAGTGTCAAAACTGAGTTTCCTTGAGAGCTGGTTGGAAGCCTGATGGTGTGTGAAGTTAGTGAGCCAAATGGAGTTGTTCTCCCACAAGAACCACTCGGCTGATTCTTCTTCAATATGCCCTTCAACAACATGCAATGTTTCCTTGATTGAATTAGCTCTCACACCAATATTTGCGTCTAGAGCCTTTGCATTGAGGGCTATCTGAAAGTGGTTTTGGCGCTGAAGTTGCCTGTGAATGTGGAGTTGGTGGCATGTGAAACCCGCATGTGGAGCATTCGTTTGTGTGGGATGCGCACCAAGCTTCATTTCAGTCCTAGACACTCAAAGGGCACTAAGCATAGAGTGTGAAAACTGAGTTTCCTTGAGAGCTGCTTGGAAGCCTGATGGTGTGTAAAGTTAGTGAGCCAAATGGAGTTGTTCTCCCACAAGAACCACTCGGCTGATTCTTCTTCAATATGCCCTTCAACAACATGCAATGTTTCCTTGATTGAATTAGCTCTCATACCAATATTTGCGTCTAGAGCCTTTGCATTGAGGGCTATCTGAAAGTGGTTTTGGCGCTGAAGTTGCCTGTGAATGGGGAGTTGGTGGCATGTGAAACCCGCATGTGGAGCTTTCGTTTGTGTGGGATGCTCACCAAGCTTCATTTCAGTCCTAGACACTCAAAGGGCACTAAGCATAGAGTGTGAAAACTGAGTTTCCTTGAGAGCTGCTTGGAAGCCTGATGGTGTGTGAAGTTAGTGAGCCAAATGGAGTTGTTCTCCCACAAGAACTATTCGGCTGATTCTTCTTCTTCAATATGCCCTTCACCAACATGCAGTGTTTCCTTGATTGAATTAGCTCTCACACCAATATTTGCGTCTAGAGCCTTTGCATTGAGGGCTATCTGAAAACGGCTGTGGCGCTGAAGTTGCCTGTGAATGTGGAGTTGGTGGCATGTGAAACCCGCATGTGGAACATTCGTTTGTGTGGGATGCTCTACCAGGTTCATTCCTAGATAATGCACTCAAAGGGCACTAAGCATAGAGTGTGAAAACTGAGTTTCCTGGAGAGCTGCTTGGAAGCCTGATGGTGTGTGAAGTTAGTGAGCCAAATGGAGTTGTTCTCCCACAAGAACCACTCAGCTGATTCTTCTTCAATATGCCCTTCTACAACATGCAGTGCTTCCTTGATTGAATTAGCTCTCACACCAATATTTGCGTCTAGAGCCTTTGCATTGAGGGCTATCTGAAAGTGGTTTTGGCGCTGAAGTTGCCTGTGAATGTGGAGTTGGTGGCATGTGAAACCCGCATGTGGAGCATTCGTTTGTGTGGGATGCTCAGCAAGCTTCATTTCAGTCCTAGACACTCAAAGAGCACTAAGCATAGAGTGTGAAACCTGAGTTTCCTTGAGAGCTGCTTGGAAGCCTGATGGTGTGTGAAGTTAGTGAGCCAAATGGAGTTGTTCTCCCACAAGAACCACTCGGCTGATTCTTCTTCAATATGCCCTTCACCAACATGCAGTGTTTCCTTGATTGAATTAGCTCTCACACCAATATTTGCGTCTAGAGCCTTTGCATTGAGGGCTATCTGAAAATGGTTTTGGCGCTGAAGTTGCCTGTGAATGTGGAGTTGGTGGCATGTGAAACCCGCATGTGGAGCATTCGTTTGTGTGGGATGCTCAGCAAGCTTCATTTCAGTCCTAGACACTCAAAGGGCACTAAGCATAGAGTGTGAAAACTGAGTTTCCTTGAGACCTGGTTGGAAGCCTGATGGTGTGTGAAGTTAGTGAGCCAAATGGAGTTGTTCTCCCACAAGAACCACTTGGCTGATTCTTCTTCAATATGCCCTTCACCAACATGCAGTGTTTCCTTGATTGAATTAGCTCTCACACCAATATTTGCGTCTAGAGCCTTTGCATTGAGGGCTATCTGAAAGTGGTTTTGGCGCTGAAGTTGCCTGTGAATGTGGAGTTGGTGGCATGTGAAAATCGCATGTGGAGCATTCATTTGTTTGGGATGCTCACCAAGCTTCATTTCAGTCCTAGGCACTCAAAGTGCACTAAGCATAGAGTGTGAAAACTGAGTTTCCTTGAGAGCTGCTTGGAAGCCTGATGGTGTGTGAAGTTAGTGAGCCAAATGGAGTTGTTCTCCCACAAGAACCACTCGGCTGATTCTTCTTCAATATGCCCTTCAACAACATGCAGTGTTTCCTTGATTGAATTAGCTCTCACACCAATATTTGCGCATACAACCTTTGCATTGAGGGCTATCTGAAAGTGGCTGTGGCGCTGAAGTTGCCTGTGAATGTGGAGTTGGTGGCATGTGAAACCCGCATGTGGAGCATTCGTTTGTGTGGGATGCTCAACAAGCTTCATTTCAGTCCTAGACACTTAAAGGGCACTAAGCATAGAGTTTGAAAACTGAGTTTCCTTGAGAGCTGCTTGGAAGCCTGATGGTGTGTGAAGTTAGTGAGCCAAATGGAGTTGTTCTCCCACAAGAACCACTCGGCTGATTCTTCTTCAATATGCCCTTCACCAACATGCAGTGTTTCCTTGATTGAATTAGCTCTCACACCAATATTTGCGTCTAGAGCCTTTGCATTGAGGGCTATCTGAAAACGGCTGTGGCGCTGAAGTTGCCTGTGAATGTGGAGTTGGTGGCATGTGAAACCCGCATGTGGAGCATTCGTTTGTGTGGGATGCTCTACCAGGTTCATTCCTAGATAATGCACTCAAAGGGCACTAAGCATAGAGTGTGAAAACTGAGTTTCCTTGAGAGCTGGTTGGAAGCCTGATGGTGTGTGAAGTTAGTGAGCCAAATGGAGTTGTTCTCCTACAAGAACCATTCGGCTGATTCTTCTTCAATATGCCCTTCACCAACATGCAGTGCTTCCTTGATTGAATTAGCTCTCACACCAATATTTGCGTCTAGAGCCTTTGCATTGAGGGCTATCTGAAAACGGCTGTGGCGCTGAAGTTGCCTGTGAATGTGGAGTGGGTGGCATGTGAAACCCGCATGTGGAGCATTCGTTTGTGTGGGATGCTCTACCAGGTTCATTCCTAGATAATGCACTCAAAGGGCACTAAGCATAGAGTGTCAAAACTGAGTTTCCTTGAGAGCTGGTTGGAAGCCTGATGGTGTGTGAAGTTAGTGAGCCAAATGGAGTTGTTCTCCCACAAGAACCACTCGGCTGATTCTTCTTCAATATGCCCTTCAACAACATGCAATGTTTCCTTGATTGAATTAGCTCTCACACCAATATTTGCGTCTAGAGCCTTTGCATTGAGGGCTATCTGAAAGTGGTTTTGGCGCTGAAGTTGCCTGTGAATGTGGAGTTGGTGGCATGTGAAAATCGCATGTGGAGCATTCATTTGTTTGGGATGCTCACCAAGCTTCATTTCAGTCCTAGGCACTCAAAGTGCACTAAGCATAGAGTGTGAAAACTGAGTTTCCTTGAGAGCTGGTTGGAAGCCTGATGGTGTGTGAAGTTAGTGAGCCAAATGGAGTTGTTCTCCCACAAGAACCACTCGGCTGATTCTTCTTCAATATGCCCTTCAACAACATGCAGTGTTTCCTTGATTGAATTAGCTCTCACACCAATATTTGCGCATACAACCTTTGCATTGAGGGCTATCTGAAAGTTGCTGTGGCGCTGAAGTTGCCTGTGAATGTGGAGTTGGTGGCATGTGAAACCCGCATGTGGAGCATTCGTTTGTGTGGGATGCTCAACAAGCTTCATTTCAGTCCTAGACACTTAAAGGGCACTAAGCATAGAGTGTGAAAACTGAGTTTCCTTGAGAGCTGCTTGGAAGCCTGATGGTGTGTGAAGTTAGTGAGCCAAATGGAGTTGTTCTCCCACAAGAACCACTCGGCTGATTCTTCTTCAATATGCCCTTCACCAACATGCAGTGTTTCCTTGATTGAATTAGCTCTCACACCAATATTTGCGTCTAGAGCCTTTGCATTGAGGGCTATCTGAAAACGGCTGTGGCGCTGAAGTTGCCTGTGAATGTGGAGTTGGTGGCATGTGAAACCCGCATGTGGAGCATTCGTTTGTGTGGGATGCTCTACCAGGTTCATTCCTAGATAATGCACTCAAAGGGCACTAAGCATAGAGTGTGAAAACTGAGTTTCCTTGAGAGCTGGTTGGAAGCCTGATGGTGTGTGAAGTTAGTGAGCCAAATGGAGTTGTTCTCCTACAAGAACCATTCGGCTGATTCTTCTTCAATATGCCCTTCACCAACATGCAGTGCTTCCTTGATTGAATTAGCTCTCACACCAATATTTGCGTCTAGAGCCTTTGCATTGAGGGCTATCTGAAAGTGGTTTTGGCGCTGAAGTTGCCTGTGAATGTGGAGTTGGTGGCATGTGAAACCCGCATGTCGAGCATTCGTTTGTGTGGGAATGCTCACGAACCTTCATTTCAGTCCTAGACACTCAAAGGGCACTAAGCATAGAGTGTGAAAACTGAGTTTCCTTGAGAGCTGCTTGGAAGCCTGATGGTGTGTGAAGTTAGTGAGCCAAATGGAGTTGTTCTCCCACAAGAACCACTCGGCTGATTCTTCTTCAATATGCCCTTCAACAACATGCAATGTTTCCTTGATTGAATTAGCTCTCACACCAATATTTGCGTCTAGAGCCTTTGCATTGAGGGCTATCTGAAAGTGGTTTTGGCGCTGAAGTTGCCTGTGAATGGGGAGTTGGTGGCATGTGAAACCCGCATGTGGAGATTTCGTTTGTGTGGGATGATCACCAAGTTTCATTTCAGTCCTAGACACTCAAAGGGCACTAAGCATAGAGTGTGAAAACTGAGTTTCCTTGAGAGCTGCTTGGAAGCCTGATGGTGTGTGAAGTTAGTGAGCCAAATGGAGTTGTTCTCCCACAAGAACCACTCGGCTGATTCTTCTTCAATATGCCCTTCACCAACATGCAGTGTTTCCTTGATTGAATTAGCTCTCACACCAATATTTGCGTCTAGAGCCTTTGCATTGAGGGCTATCTGAAAACGGCTGTGGCGCTGAAGTTGCCTGTGAATGTGGAGTTGGTGGCATGTGAAACCCGCATGTGGAGCATTCGTTTGTGTGGGATGCTCTACCAGGTTCATTCCTAGATAATGCACTCAAAGGGCACTAAGCATAGAGTGTGAAAACTGAGTTTCCTTGAGAGCTGGTTGGAAGCCTGATGGTGTGTGAAGTTAGTGAGCCAAATGGAGTTGTTCTCCTACAAGAACCATTCGGCTGATTCTTCTTCAATATGCCCTTCACCAACATGCAGTGCTTCCTTGATTGAATTAGCTCTCACACCAATATTTGCGTCTAGAGCCTTTGCATTGAGGGCTATCTGAAAACGGCTGTGGCGCTGAAGTTGCCTGTGAATGTGGAGTGGGTGGCATGTGAAACCCGCATGTGGAGCATTCGTTTGTGTGGGATGCTCTACCAGGTTCATTCCTAGATAATGCACTCAAAGGGCACTAAGCATAGAGTGTCAAAACTGAGTTTCCTTGAGAGCTGGTTGGAAGCCTGATGGTGTGTGAAGTTAGTGAGCCAAATGGAGTTGTTCTCCCACAAGAACCACTCGGCTGATTCTTCTTCAATATGCCCTTCAACAACATGCAATGTTTCCTTGATTGAATTAGCTCTCACACCAATATTTGCGTCTAGAGCCTTTGCATTGAGGGCTATCTGAAAGTGGTTTTGGCGCTGAAGTTGCCTGTGAATGTGGAGTTGGTGGCATGTGAAAATCGCATGTGGAGCATTCATTTGTTTGGGATGCTCACCAAGCTTCATTTCAGTCCTAGGCACTCAAAGTGCACTAAGCATAGAGTGTGAAAACTGAGTTTCCTTGAGAGCTGGTTGGAAGCCTGATGGTGTGTGAAGTTAGTGAGCCAAATGGAGTTGTTCTCCCACAAGAACCACTCGGCTGATTCTTCTTCAATATGCCCTTCAACAACATGCAGTGTTTCCTTGATTGAATTAGCTCTCACACCAATATTTGCGCATACAACCTTTGCATTGAGGGCTATCTGAAAGTTGCTGTGGCGCTGAAGTTGCCTGTGAATGTGGAGTTGGTGGCATGTGAAACCCGCATGTGGAGCATTCGTTTGTGTGGGATGCTCAACAAGCTTCATTTCAGTCCTAGACACTTAAAGGGCACTAAGCATAGAGTGTGAAAACTGAGTTTCCTTGAGAGCTGCTTGGAAGCCTGATGGTGTGTGAAGTTAGTGAGCCAAATGGAGTTGTTCTCCCACAAGAACCACTCGGCTGATTCTTCTTCAATATGCCCTTCACCAACATGCAGTGTTTCCTTGATTGAATTAGCTCTCACACCAATATTTGCGTCTAGAGCCTTTGCATTGAGGGCTATCTGAAAACGGCTGTGGCGCTGAAGTTGCCTGTGAATGTGGAGTTGGTGGCATGTGAAACCCGCATGTGGAGCATTCGTTTGTGTGGGATGCTCTACCAGGTTCATTCCTAGATAATGCACTCAAAGGGCACTAAGCATAGAGTGTGAAAACTGAGTTTCCTTGAGAGCTGGTTGGAAGCCTGATGGTGTGTGAAGTTAGTGAGCCAAATGGAGTTGTTCTCCTACAAGAACCATTCGGCTGATTCTTCTTCAATATGCCCTTCACCAACATGCAGTGCTTCCTTGATTGAATTAGCTCTCACACCAATATTTGCGTCTAGAGCCTTTGCATTGAGGGCTATCTGAAAGTGGTTTTGGCGCTGAAGTTGCCTGTGAATGTGGAGTTGGTGGCATGTGAAACCCGCATGTCGAGCATTCGTTTGTGTGGGAATGCTCACGAACCTTCATTTCAGTCCTAGACACTCAAAGGGCACTAAGCATAGAGTGTGAAAACTGAGTTTCCTTGAGAGCTGCTTGGAAGCCTGATGGTGTGTGAAGTTAGTGAGCCAAATGGAGTTGTTCTCCCACAAGAACCACTCGGCTGATTCTTCTTCAATATGCCCTTCAACAACATGCAATGTTTCCTTGATTGAATTAGCTCTCACACCAATATTTGCGTCTAGAGCCTTTGCATTGAGGGCTATCTGAAAGTGGTTTTGGCGCTGAAGTTGCCTGTGAATGGGGAGTTGGTGGCATGTGAAACCCGCATGTGGAGATTTCGTTTGTGTGGGATGATCACCAAGTTTCATTTCAGTCCTAGACACTCAAAGGGCACTAAGCATAGAGTGTGAAAACTGAGTTTCCTTGAGAGCTGCTTGGAAGCCTGATGGTGTGTGAAGTTAGTGAGCCAAATAGAGTTGTTCTCCCACAAGAACTATTCGGCTGATTCTTCTTCTTCAATATGCCCTTCACCAACATGCAGTGTTTCCTTGATTGAATTAGCTCTCACACCAATATTTGCGTCTAGAGCCTTTGCATTGAGGGCTATCTGAAAACGGCTGTGGCGCTGAAGTTGCCTGTGAATGTGGAGTTGGTGGCATGTGAAACCCGCATGTGGAGCATTCGTTTGTGTGGGATGCTCTACCAGGTTCATTCCTAGATAATGCACTCAAAGGGCACTAAGCATAGAGTGTGAAAACTGAGTTTCCTTGAGAGCTGCTTGGAAGCCTGATGGTGTGTGAAGTTAGTGAGCCAAATGGAGTTGTTCTCCCACAAGAACCACTCAGCTGATTCTTCTTCAATATGCCCTTCTACAACATGCAGTGCTTCCTTGATTGAATTAGCTCTCACACCAATATTTGCGTCTAGAGCCTTTGCATTGAGGGCTATCTGAAAGTGGTTTTGGCGCTGAAGTTGCCTGTGAATGTGGAGTTGGTGGCATGTGAAACCCGCATGTGGAGCATTCGTTTGTGTGGGATGCTCACCAAGCTTCATTTCAGTCCTAGACACTCAAAGAGCACTAAGCATAGAGTGTGAAAACTGAGTTTCCTTGAGAGCTGCTTGGAAGCCTGATGGTGTGTGAAGTTAGTGAGCCAAATGGAGTTGTTCTCCCACAAGAACCACTCGGCTGATTCTTCTTCAATATGCCCTTCACCAACATGCAGTGTTTCCTTGATTGAATTAGCTCTCACACCAATATTTGCGTCTAGAGCCTTTGCATTGAGGGCTATCTGAAAATGGTTTTGGCGCTGAAGTTGCCTGTGAATGTGGAGTTGGTGGCATGTGAAACCCGCATGTGGAGCATTCGTTTGTGTGGGATGCTCACCAAGCTTCATTTCAGTCCTAGACACTCAAAGGGCACTAAGCATAGAGTGTGAAAACTGAGTTTCCTTGAGAGCTGCTTGGAAGCCTGATGGTGTGTGAAGTTAGTGAGCCAAATGGAGTTGTTCTCCCAGAAGAACCACTTGGCTGATTCTTCTTCAATATGCCCTTCACCAACATGCAGTGTTTCCTTGATTGAATTAGCTCTCACACCAATATTTGCGTCTAGAGCCTTTGCATTGAGGGCTATCTGAAAGTGGTTTTGGCGCTGAAGTTGCCTGTGAATGTGGAGTTGGTGGCATGTGAAAATCGCATGTGGAGCATTCATTTGTTTGGGATGCTCACCAAGCTTCATTTCAGTCCTAGGCACTCAAAGTGCACTAAGCATAGAGTGTGAAAACTGAGTTTCCTTGAGAGCTGCTTGGAAGCCTGATGGTGTGTGAAGTTAGTGAGCCAAATGGAGTTGTTCTCCCACAAGAACCACTCGGCTGATCCTTCTTCAATATGCCCTTCACCAACATGCAGTGTTTCCTTGATTGAATTAGCTCTCACACCAATATTTGCGTCTAGAGCCTTTGCATTGAGGGCTATCTGAAAACGGCTGCGGTGCTGAAGTTGCCTGTGAATGTGGAGTTGGTGGCATGTGAAACCCGCATGTGGAGCATTCGTTTGTGTGGGATGCTCTACCAAGATTCATTTTAGTCCTAGGCACTCAAAGGGCACTAAGCATAGAGTGTGAAAACTGAGTTTCCTTGAGAGCTGTTTGGAAGCCTGATGGTGTGTGAAGTTAGTGAGCCAAATGGAGTTGTTCTCCCACAAGAACCACTCGGCTGATCCTTCTTCAATATGCCCTTCTCCAACATGCAGTGTTTCCTTGATTGATTTAGCTCTCACACCAATATTTGCGTCTAGAGCCTTTGCATTGAGGGCTATCTGAAAGTGGTTTTGGCGCTGAAGTTGCCTGTGAATGTGGAGTTGGTGGCATGTGAAACCCACATGTGGAGCATTCGTTTGTGTGGGATGCTCTACCAGGTTCATTCCTAGATAATGCACTCAAAGGGCACTAAGCATAGAGTGTGAAAACTGAGTTTCCTTGAGAGCTGCTTGGAAGCCTGATGGTGTGTGAAGTTAGTGAGCCAAATGGAGTTGTTCTCCCACAAGAACCACTTGGCTGATTCTTCTTCAATATGCCCTTCACCAACATGCAGTGTTTCCTTGATTGAATTAGCTCTCACACCAATATTTGCGTCTAGAGCCTTTGCATTGAGGGCTATCTGAAAACGGCTGTGGCGCTGAAGTTGCCTGTGAATGTGGAGTTGGTGGCATGTGAAACCCGCATGTGGAGCATTCGTTTGTGTGGGATGCTCACGAAGCTTCATTTCAGTCCTAGACACTCAAAGGGCACTAAGCATAGAGTGTGAAAACTGAGTTTCCTTGAGAGCTGCTTGGAAGCCTGATGGTGTGTGAAGTTAGTGAGCCAAATGGAGTTGTTCTCCCACAAGAACCACTCGGCTGATTCTTCTTCAATATGCCCTTCACCAACATGCAGTGTTTCCTTGATTGAATTAGCTCTCACACCAATATTTGCGTCTAGAGCCTTTGCATTGAGGGCTATCTGAAAGTGGTTTTGGCGCTGAAGTTGCCTGTGAATGTGGAGTTGTGGCATGTGAAACCCGCATGTGGAGCATTCGTTTGTGTGGGATGCTCACCAAGCTTCATTTCAATCCTAGACACTCAAAGGGCACTAAGCATAGAGTGTGAAAAGTGAGTTTCCTTGAGAGCTGCTTGGAAGCCTGATGGTGTGTGAAGTTAGTGAGCCAAATGGAGTTGTTCTCCCACAAGAACCACTCGGCTGATTCTTCTTCAATATGCCCTTCACCAACATGCAGTGTTTCCTTGATTGAATTAGCTCTCACACCAATATTTGCGTCTAGAGCCTTTGCATTGAGAGCTATCTGAAAACGGCTGTGGCGCTGAAGTTGCCTGTGAATGTGGAGTTGGTGGCATGTGAAACCCACATGTGGAGCATTCGTTTGTGTGGGATGCTCTACCAGGTTCATTCCTAGATAATGCACTCAAAGGGCACTAAGCATAGAGTGTGAAAACTGAGTTTCCTTGAGAGCTGCTTGGAAGCCTGATGGTGTGTGAAGTTAGTGAGCCAAATGGAGTTGTTCTCCCACAAGAACCACTTGGCTGATTCTTCTTCAATATGCCCTTCACCAACATGCAGTGTTTCCTTGATTGAATTAGCTCTCACACCAATATTTGCGTCTAGAGCCTTTGCATTGAGGGCTATCTGAAAACGGCTGTGGCGCTGAAGTTGCCTGTGAATGTGGAGTTGGTGGCATGTGAAACCCGCATGTGGAGCATTCGTTTGTGTGGGATGCTCACGAAGCTTCATTTCAGTCCTAGACACTCAAAGGGCACTAAGCATAGAGTGTGAAAACTGAGTTTCCTTGAGAGCTGCTTGGAAGCCTGATGGTGTGTGAAGTTAGTGAGCCAAATGGAGTTGTTCTCCCACAAGAACCACTCGGCTGATTCTTCTTCAATATGCCCTTCACCAACATGCAGTGTTTCCTTGATTGAATTAGCTCTCACACCAATATTTGCGTCTAGAGCCTTTGCATTGAGGGCTATCTGAAAGTGGTTTTGGCGCTGAAGTTGCCTGTGAATGTGGAGTTGTGGCATGTGAAACCCGCATGTGGAGCATTCGTTTGTGTGGGATGCTCACCAAGCTTCATTTCAATCCTAGACACTCAAAGGGCACTAAGCATAGAGTGTGAAAAGTGAGTTTCCTTGAGAGCTGCTTGGAAGCCTGATGGTGTGTGAAGTTAGTGAGCCAAATGGAGTTGTTCTCCCACAAGAACCACTCGGCTGATTCTTCTTCAATATGCCCTTCACCAACATGCAGTGTTTCCTTGATTGAATTAGCTCTCACACCAATATTTGCGTCTAGAGCCTTTGCATTGAGAGCTATCTGAAAACGGCTGTGGCGCTGAAGTTGCCTGTGAATGTGGAGTTGGTGGCATGTGAAACCCGCATGTGGAGCATTCGTTTGTGTGGGATGCTCTACCAGGTTCATTCCTAGATAATGCACTCAAGAGTCACTAAGCATAGAGTGTGAAAACTGAGTTTTCTTGAGAGCTGCTTGGAAGCCTGATGGTGTGTGAAGTTAGTGAGCCAAATGGAGTTGTTCTCCCACAAGAACCACTCGGTTGATTCTTCTTCAATATGCCCTTCACCAACATGCAGTGCTTCCTTGATTGAATTAGCTCTCACACCAATATTTGCGTCTAGAGCCTTTGCATTGAGGGCTATCTGAAAGTGGTTTTGGCGCTGAAGTTGCCTGTGAATGTGGAGTTGGTGGCATGTGAAACCCGCATGTGGAGCATTCGTTTGTGTGGGATGCTCACCAAGCTTCATTTCAGTCCTAGGCACTCAAAGGGCACTAAGCATAGAGTGTGAAAACTGAGTTTCCTTGAGAGCTGCTTGGAAGCCTGATGGTGTGTGAAGTTAGTGAGCCAAATGGAGTTGTTCTCCCAGAAGAACCACTTGGCTGATTCTTCTTCAATATGCCCTTCACCAACATGCAGTGTTTCCTTGATTGAATTAGCTCTCACAGCAATATTTGCGTCTAGAGCCTTTGCATTGAGGGCTATCTGAAAGTGGTTTTGGCGCTGAAGTTGCCTGTGAATGTGGAGTTGGTGGCATGTGAAACCCGCATGTGGAGCATTCGTTTGTGTGGGATGCTCACCAAGCTTCATTTCAGTCCTAGGCACTCAAAGGGCACTAAGCATAGAGTGTCAAAACTGAGTTTCCTTGAGAGCTGCTTGGAAGCCTGATGGTGTGTGAAGTTAGTGAGCCAAATGGAGTTGTTCTCCCACAAGAACCACTTGGCTGATTCTTCTTCAATATGCCCTTCACCAACATGCAGTGTTTCCTTGATTGAATTAGCTCTCACACCAATATTTGCGTCTAGAGCCTTTGCATTGAGGGCTATCTGAAAGTGGTTTTGGCGCTGAAGTTGCCTGTGAATGTGGAGTTGGTGGCATGTGAAAATCGCATGTGGAGCATTCATTTGTTTGGGATGCTCACCAAGCTTCATTTCAGTCCTAGGCACTCAAAGTGCACTAAGCATAGAGTGTGAAAACTGAGTTTCCTTGAGAGCTGCTTGGAAGCCTGATGGTGTGTGAAGTTAGTGAGCCAAATGGAGTTGTTCTCCCACAAGAACCACTCGGCTGATCCTTCTTCAATATGCCCTTCACCAACATGCAGTGTTTCCTTGATTGAATTAGCTCTCACACCAATATTTGCGTCTAGAGCCTTTGCATTGAGGGCTATCTGAAAACGGCTGCGGTGCTGAAGTTGCCTGTGAATGTGGAGTTGGTGGCATGTGAAACCCGCATGTGGAGCATTCGTTTGTGTGGGATGCTCTACCAAGATTCATTTTAGTCCTAAGCACTCAAAGGGCACTAAGCATAGAGTGTGAAAACTGAGTTTCCTTGAGAGCTGTTTGGAAGCCTGATGGTGTGTGAAGTTAGTGAGCCAAATGGAGTTGTTCTCCCACAAGAACCACTCGGCTGATCCTTCTTCAATATGCCCTTCTCCAACATGCAGTGTTTCCTTGATTGATTTAGCTCTCACACCAATATTTGCGTCTAGAGCCTTTGCATTGAGGGCTATCTGAAAGTGGTTTTGGCGCTGAAGTTGCCTGTGAATGTGGAGTTGGTGGCATGTGAAACCCGCATGTGGAGCATTCGTTTGTGTGGGATGCTCTACCAGGTTCATTCCTAGATAATGCACTCAAAGGGCACTAAGCATAGAGTGTGAAAACTGAGTTTCCTTGAGAGCTGCTTGGAAGCCTGATGGTGTGTGAAGTTAGTGAGCCAAATGGAGTTGTTCTCCCACAAGAACCACTTGGCTGATTCTTCTTCAATATGCCCTTCACCAACATGCAGTGTTTCCTTGATTGAATTAGCTCTCACACCAATATTTGCGTCTAGAGCCTTTGCATTGAGGGCTATCTGAAAACGGCTGTGGCGCTGAAGTTGCCTGTGAATGTGGAGTTGGTGGCATGTGAAACCCGCATGTGGAGCATTCGTTTGTGTGGGATGCTCACGAAGCTTCATTTCAGTCCTAGACACTCAAAGGGCACTAAGCATAGAGTGTGAAAACTGAGTTTCCTTGAGAGCTGCTTGGAAGCCTGATGGTGTGTGAAGTTAGTGAGCCAAATGGAGTTGTTCTCCCACAAGAACCACTCGGCTGATTCTTCTTCAATATGCCCTTCACCAACATGCAGTGTTTCCTTGATTGAATTAGCTCTCACACCAATATTTGCGTCTAGAGCCTTTGCATTGAGAGCTATCTGAAAACGGCTGTGGCGCTGAAGTTGCCTGTGAATGTGGAGTTGGTGGCATGTGAAACCCGCATGTGGAGCATTCGTTTGTGTGGGATGCTCTACCAGGTTCATTCCTAGATAATGCACTCAAGAGTCACTAAGCATAGAGTGTGAAAACTGAGTTTTCTTGAGAGCTGCTTGGAAGCCTGATGGTGTGTGAAGTTAGTGAGCCAAATGGAGTTGTTCTCCCACAAGAACCACTCGGTTGATTCTTCTTCAATATGCCCTTCACCAACATGCAGTGCTTCCTTGATTGAATTAGCTCTCACACCAATATTTGCGTCTAGAGCCTTTGCATTGAGGGCTATCTGAAAGTGGTTTTGGCGCTGAAGTTGCCTGTGAATGTGGAGTTGGTGGCATGTGAAACCCGCATGTGGAGCATTCGTTTGTGTGGGATGCTCACCAAGCTTCATTTCAGTCCTAGGCACTCAAAGGGCACTAAGCATAGAGTGTGAAAACTGAGTTTCCTTGAGAGCTGTTTGGAAGCCTGATGGTGTGTGAAGTTAGTGAGCCAAATGGAGTTGTTCTCCCAGAAGAACCACTTGGCTGATTCTTCTTCAATATGCCCTTCACCAACATGCAGTGTTTCCTTGATTGAATTAGCTCTCACAGCAATATTTGCGTCTAGAGCCTTTGCATTGAGGGCTATCTGAAAGTGGTTTTGGCGCTGAAGTTGCCTGTGAATGTGGAGTTGGTGGCATGTGAAACCCGCATGTGGAGCATTCGTTTGTGTGGGATGCTCACCAAGCTTCATTTCAGTCCTAGGCACTCAAAGGGCACTAAGCATAGAGTGTCAAAACTGAGTTTCCTTGAGAGCTGCTTGGAAGCCTGATGGTGTGTGAAGTTAGTGAGCCAAATGGAGTTGTTCTCCCACAAGAACCACTCGGCTGATTCTTCTTCAATATGCCCTTCACCAACATGCAGTGTTTCCTTGATTGAATTAGCTCTCACACCAATATTTGCGTCTAGAACCTTTGCATTGAGGGCTATCTGAAAACGGCTGTGGCGCTGAAGTTGCCTGTGAATGTGGAGTTGGTGGCATGTGAAACCCGCATGTGGAGCATTCGTTTGTGTGGGATGCTCACGAAGCTTCATTTCAGTCCTAGACACTCAAAGGGCACTAAGCATAGAGTGTGAAAACTGAGTTTCCTTGAGAGCTGCTTGGAAGCCTGATGGTGTGTGAAGTTAGTGAGCCAAATGGAGTTGTTGTCCCAGAAGAACCACTCGGCTGATTCTTCTTCAATATGCCCTTCACCAACATGCAGTGTTTCCTTGATTGAATTAGCTCTCACAGCAATATTTGCGTCTAGAGCCTTTGCATTGAGGGCTATCTGAAAACGGCTGTGGCGCTGAAGTTGCCTGTGAATGTGGAGTTGGTGGCATGTGAAACCCGCATGTGGAGCATTCGTTTGTGTGGGATGCTCACCAAGCTTCATTTCAGTCCTAGGCACTCAAAGGGCACTAAGCATAGAGTGTGAAAACTGAGTTTCCTTGAGAGCTGCTTGGAAGCCTGATGGTGTGTGAAGTTAGTGAGCCAAATGGAGTTGTTCTCCCACAAGAACCACTTGGCTGATTCTTCTTCAATATGCCCTTCACCAACATGCAGTGTTTCCTTGATTGAATTAGCTCTCACACCAATATTTGCGTCTAGAGCCTTTGCATTGAGGGCTATCTGAAAGTGGTTTTGGCGCTGAAGTTGCCTGTGAATGTGGAGTTGGTGGCATGTGAAACCCGCATGTGGAGCATTCGTTTGTGTTGGATGCTCTACCAGGTTCATTCCTAGATAATGCACTGAAGAGGCACTAAGCATAGAGTGTGAAAACTGAGTTTTCTTGAGAGCTGCTTGGAAGCCTGATGGTGTGTGAAGTTAGTGAGCCAAATGGAGTTGTTCTCCCACAAGAACCACTCGGCATATTCTTCTTCAATATGCCCTTCACCAACATGCAGTGCTTCCTTGATTGAATTAGCTCTCACACCAATATTTGCGTCTAGAGCCTTTGCATTGAGGGCTATCTGAAAACGGCTGTGGCGCTGAAGTTGCCTGTGAATGTGGAGTTGGTGGCATGTGAAACCCGCATGTGGAGCATTCGTTTGTGTGGGATGCTCTACCAGGTTCATTCCTAGATAATGCACTCAAGAGGCTCTAGGCATAGAGTGTGAAAACTGAGTTTCCTTGAGAGCTGCTTGGAAGCCTGATGGTGTGTGAAGTTAGTGAGCCAAATGGAGTTGTTCTCCCACAAGAACCACTCGGCTGATTCTTCTTCAATATGCCCTTCAACAACATGCAGTGTTTCCTTGATTGAATTAGCTCTCACACCAATATTTGCGTCTAGAGCCTTTGCATTGAGGGCTATCTGAAAGTGGTTTTGGCGCTGAAGTTGCCAGAGAATGTGGAGTTGGTGGCATGTGAAACCCGCATGTGGAGCATTCGTTTGTGTGGGATGCTCACCAAGCTTCATTTCAGTCCTAGACACTCAAAGGGCACTAAGCATAGAGTGTGAAAACTGAGTTTCCTTGAGAGCTGCTTGGAAGCCTGATGGTGTGTGAAGTTAGTGAGCCAAATGGAGTTGTTCTCCCACAAGAACCACTCGGCTGATTCTTCTTCAATATGCCCTTCACCAACATGCAGTGTTTCCTTGATTGAATTAGCTCTCACACCAATATTTGCGTCTAGAGCCTTTGCATTGAGGGCTATCTGAAAACTGCTGTGGCGCTGAAGTTGCCTGTGAATGTGGAGTTGGTGGCATGTGAAACCCGCATGTGGAGCATTCGTTTGTGTGGGATGCTCTACCAGGTTCATTCCTAGATAATGCACTCAAAGGGCACTAAGCATAGAGTGTGAAAACTGAGTTTCCTTGAGAGCTGCTTGGAAGCCTGATGGTGTGTGAAGTTAGTGAGCCAAATGGAGTTGTTCTCCCACAAGAACCACTCGGTTGATTCTTCTTCAATATGCCCTTCACCAACATGCAATGTTTCCTTGATTGAATTAGCTCTCACACCAATATTTGCGTCTAGAGCCTTTGCATTGAGGGCTATCTGAAAGTGGTTTTGGCGCTGAAGTTGCCTGTGAATGTGGAGTTGGTGGCATGTGAAACCCGCATGTGGAGCATTCGTTTGTGTGGGATGCTCTACCAGGTTCATTCCTAGATAATGCACTCAAAGGGCACTAAGCATAGAGTGTGAAAACTGAGTTTCCTTGAGAGCTGCTTGGAAGCCTGATGGTGTGTGAAGTTAGTGAGCCAAATGGAGTTGTTCCCCCACAAGAACCACTCGGCTGATTCTTCTTCAATATGCCCTTCACCAACATGCAGTGCTTCCTTGATTGAATTAGCTCTCACACCAATATTTGCGTCTAGAGCCTTTGCATTGAGGGCTATCTGCAAACGTCTGTGGCGCTGAAGTTGCCTGTGAATGTGGAGTTGGTGGCATGTGAAACCCGCATGTGGAGCATTCGTTTGTGTGGGATGGTCTACCAAGCTTCATTTCAGTCCTAGGCACTCAAAGGGCACTAAGCATAGAGTGTGAAAACTGAGTTTCCTTGAGAGCTGCTTGGAAGCCTGATGGTGTGTGAAGTTAGTGAGCCAAATGGAGTTGTTCTCCCACAAGAACCACTCGGCTGATTCTTCTTCAATATGCCCTTCACCAACATGCAGTGTTTCCTTGATTGAATTAGCTCTCACACCAATATTTGCGTCTAGAGCCTTTGCATTGAGAGCTATCTGAAAACGGCTGTGGCGCTGAAGTTGCCTGTGAATGTGGAGTTGGTGGCATGTGAAACCCGCATGTGGAGCATTCGTTTGTGTGGGATGCTCTACCAGGTTCATTCCTAGATAATGCACTCAAGAGTCACTAAGCATAGAGTGTGAAAACTGAGTTTTCTTGAGAGCTGCTTGGAAGCCTGATGGTGTGTGAAGTTAGTGAGCCAAATGGAGTTGTTCTCCCACAAGAACCACTCGGTTGATTCTTCTTCAATATGCCCTTCACCAACATGCAGTGCTTCCTTGATTGAATTAGCTCTCACACCAATATTTGCGTCTAGAGCCTTTGCATTGAGGGCTATCTGAAAGTGGTTTTGGCGCTGAAGTTGCCTGTGAATGTGGAGTTGGTGGCATGTGAAACCCGCATGTGGAGCATTCGTTTGTGTGGGCTGCTCACCAAGCTTCATTTCAGTCCTAGGCACTCAAAGGGCACTAAGCATAGAGTGTGAAAACTGAGTTTCCTTGAGAGCTGCTTGGAAGCCTGATGGTGTGTGAAGTTAGTGAGCCAAATGGAGTTGTTCTCCCAGAAGAACCACTTGGCTGATTCTTCTTCAATATGCCCTTCACCAACATGCAGTGTTTCCTTGATTGAATTAGCTCTCACAGCAATATTTGCGTCTAGAGCCTTTGCATTGAGGGCTATCTGAAAGTGGTTTTGGCGCTGAAGTTGCCTGTGAATGTGGAGTTGGTGGCATGTGAAACCCGCATGTGGAGCATTCGTTTGTGTGGGATGCTCACCAAGCTTCATTTCAGTCCTAGGCACTCAAAGGGCACTAAGCATAGAGTGTCAAAACTGAGTTTCCTTGAGAGCTGCTTGGAAGCCTGATGGTGTGTGAAGTTAGTGAGCCAAATGGAGTTGTTCTCCCACAAGAACCACTTGGCTGATTCTTCTTCAATATGCCCTTCACCAACATGCAGGGTTTCCTTGATTGAATTAGCTCTCACACCAATATTTGCGTCTAGAGCCTTTGCATTGAGGGCTATCTGAAAGTGGTTTTGGCGCTGAAGTTGCCTGTGAATGTGGAGTTGGTGGCATGTGAAAATCGCATGTGGAGCATTCATTTGTTTGGGATGCTCACCAAGCTTCATTTCAGTCCTAGGCACTCAAAGGGCACTAAGCATAGAGTGTGAAAACTGAGTTTCCTTGAGAGCTGTTTGGAAGCCTGATGGTGTGTGAAGTTAGTGAGCCAAATGGAGTTGTTCTCCCACAAGAACCACTCGGCTGATCCTTCTTCAATATGCCCTTCTCCAACATGCAGTGTTTCCTTGATTGATTTAGCTCTCACACCAATATTTGCGTCTAGAGCCTTTGCATTGAGAGCTATCTGAAAACGGCTGTGGCGCTGAAGTTGCCTGTGAATGTGGAGTTGGTGGCATGTGAAACCCGCATGTGGAGCATTCGTTTGTGTGGGATGCTCTACCAGGTTCATTCCTAGATAATGCACTCAAGAGTCACTAAGCATAGAGTGTGAAAACTGAGTTTCCTTGAGAGCTGCTTGGAAGCCTGATGGTGTGTGAAGTTAGTGAGCCAAATGGAGTTGTTCTCCCACAAGAACCACTCGGCATATTCTTCTTCAATATGCCCTTCACCAACATGCAGTGCTTCCTTGATTGAATTAGCTCTCACACCAATATTTGCGTCTAGAGCCTTTGCATTGAGGGCTATCTGAAAGTGGTTTTGGCGCTGAAGTTGCCTGTGAATGTGGAGTTGGTGGCATGTGAAACCCGCATGTGGAGCATTCGTTTGTGTGGGATGCTCACCAAGCTTCATTTCAGTCCTAGGCACTCAAAGGGCACTAAGCATAGAGTGTGAAAACTGAGTTTCCTTGAGAGCTGCTTGGAAGCCTGATGGTGTGTGAAGTTAGTGAGCCAAATGGAGTTGTTCTCCCAGAAGAACCACTTGGCTGATTCTTCTTCAATATGCCCTTCACCAACATGCAGTGTTTCCTTGATTGAATTAGCTCTCACAGCAATATTTGCGTCTAGAGCCTTTGCATTGAGGGCTATCTGAAAGTGGTTTTGGCGCTGAAGTTGCCTGTGAATGTGGAGTTGGTGGCATGTGAAACCCGCATGTGGAGCATTCGTTTGTGTGGGATGCTCACCAAGCTTCATTTCAGTCCTAGGCACTCAAAGGGCACTAAGCATAGAGTGTCAAAACTGAGTTTCCTTGAGAGCTGCTTGGAAGCCTGATGGTGTGTGAAGTTAGTGAGCCAAATGGAGTTGTTCTACCACAAGAACCACTCGGCTGATTCTTCTTCAATATGCCCTTCAACAACATGCAGTGTTTCCTTGATTGAATTAGCTCTCACACCAATATTTGCGTCTAGAACCTTTGCATTGAGGGCTATCTGAAAACGGCTGTGGCGCTGAAGTTGCCTGTGAATGTGGAGTTGGTGGCATGTGAAACCCGCATGTGGAGCATTCGTTTGTGTGGGATGCTCACGAAGCTTCATTTCAGTCCTAGACACTCAAAGGGCACTAAGCATAGAGTGTGAAAACTGAGTTTCCTTGAGAGCTGCTTGGAAGCCTGATGGTGTGTGAAGTTAGTGAGCCAAATGGAGTTGTTGTCCCAGAAGAACCACTCGGCTGATTCTTCTTCAATATGCCCTTCACCAACATGCAGTGTTTCCTTGATTGAATTAGCTCTCACACCAATATTTGCGTCTAGAGCCTTTGCATTGAGGGCTATCTGAAAACGGCTGTGGCGCTGAAGTTGCCTGTGAATGTGGAGTTGGTGGCATGTGAAACCCGCATGTGGAGCATTCGTTTGTGTGGGATGCTCACCAAGCTTCATTTCAGTCCTAGACACTCAAAGAGCACTAAGCATAGAGTGTGAAAACTGAGTTTCCTTGAGAGCTGCTTGGAAGCCTGATGGTGTGTGAAGTTAGTGAGCCAAATGGAGTTGTTCTCCCACAAGAACCACTCGGCTGATTCTTCTTCAATATGCCCTTCACCAACATGCAGTGTTTCCTTGATTGAATTAGCTCTCACACCAATATTTGCGTCTAGAGCCTTTGCATTGAGGGCTATCTGAAAGTGGTTTTGGCGCTGAAGTTGCCTGTGAATGTGGAGTTGGTGGCATGTGAAACCCGCATGTGGAGCATTCGTTTGTGTTGGATGCTCTACCAGGTTCATTCCTAGATAATGCACTCAAAGGGCACTAAGCATAGAGTGTGAAAACTGAGTTTTCTTGAGAGCTGCTTGGAAGCCTGATGGTGTGTGAAGTTAGTGAGCCAAATGGAGTTGTTCTCCCACAAGAACCACTCGGCATATTCTTCTTCAATATGCCCTTCACCAACATGCAGTGCTTCCTTGATTGAATTAGCTCTCACACCAATATTTGCGTCTAGAGCCTTTGCATTGAGGGCTATCTGAAAACGGCTGTGGCGCTGAAGTTGCCTGTGAATGTGGAGTTGGTGGCATGTGAAACCCGCATGTGGAGCATTCGTTTGTGTGGGATGCTCTACCAGGTTCATTCCTAGATAATGCACTCAAGAGGCTCTAGGCATAGAGTGTGAAAACTGAGTTTCCTTGAGAGCTGCTTGGAAGCCTGATGGTGTGTGAAGTTAGTGAGCCAAATGGAGTTGTTCTCCCACAAGAACCACTCGGCTGATTCTTCTTCAATATGCCCTTCAACAACATGCAGTGTTTCCTTGATTGAATTAGCTCTCACACCAATATTTGCGTCTAGAGCCTTTGCATTGAGGGCTATCTGAAAGTGGTTTTGGCGCTGAAGTTGCCAGTGAATGTGGAGTTGGTGGCATGTGAAACCCGCATGTGGAGCATTCGTTTGTGTGGGATGCTCACCAAGCTTCATTTCAGTCCTAGACACTCAAAGGGCACTAAGCATAGAGTGTGAAAACTGAGTTTCCTTGAGAGCTGCTTGGAAGCCTGATGGTGTGTGAAGTTAGTGAGCCAAATGGAGTTGTTCTCCCACAAGAACCACTCGGCTGATTCTTCTTCAATATGCCCTTCACCAACATGCAGTGTTTCCTTGATTGAATTAGCTCTCACACCAATATTTGCGTCTAGAGCCTTTGCATTGAGGGCTATCTGAAAACTGCTGTGGCGCTGAAGTTGCCTGTGAATGTGGAGTTGGTGGCATGTGAAACCCGCATGTGGAGCATTCGTTTGTGTGGGATGCTCACCAAGCTTCATTTCAGTCCTAGGCACTCAAAGGGCACTAAGCATAGAGTGTGAAAACTGAGTTTCCTTGAGAGCTGCTTGGAAGCCTGATGGTGTGTGAAGTTAGTGAGCCAAATGGAGTTGTTCTCCCACAAGAACCACTCGGCTGATTCTTCTTCAATATGCCCTTCACCAACATGCAATGTTTCCTTGATTGAATTAGCTCTCACACCAATATTTGCGTCTAGAGCCTTTGCATTGAGGGCTATCTGAAAGTGGTTTTGGCGCTGAAGTTGCCTGTGAATGTGGAGTTGGTGGCATGTGAAACCCGCATGTGGAGCATTCGTTTGTGTGGGATGCTCTACCAGGTTCATTCCTAGATAATGCACTCAAAGGGCACTAAGCATAGAGTGTGAAAACTGAGTTTCCTTGAGAGCTGCTTGGAAGCCTGATGGTGTGTGAAGTTAGTGAGCCAAATGGAGTTGTTCCCCCACAAGAACCACTCGGCTGATTCTTCTTCAATATGCCCTTCACCAACATGCAGTGCTTCCTTGATTGAATTAGCTCTCACACCAATATTTGCGTCTAGAGCCTTTGCATTGAGGGCTATCTGCAAACGTCTGTGGCGCTGAAGTTGCCTGTGAATGTGGAGTTGGTGGCATGTGAAACCCGCATGTGGAGCATTCGTTTGTGTGGGATGGTCTACCAAGCTTCATTTCAGTCCTAGGCACTCAAAGGGCACTAAGCATAGAGTGTGAAAACTGAGTTTCCTTGAGAGCTGCTTGGAAGCCTGATGGTGTGTGAAGTTAGTGAGCCAAATGGAGTTGTTCTCCCACAAGAACCACTCGGCTGATTCTTCTTCAATATGCCCTTCACCAACATGCAGTGTTTCCTTGATTGAATTAGCTCTCACACCAATATTTGCGTCTAGAGCCTTTGCATTGAGGGCTATCTGAAAGTGGTTTTGGCGCTGAAGTTGCCTGTGAATGTGGAGTTGGTGGCATGTGAAACCCGCATGTGGAGCATTCGTTTGTGTGGGATGCTCACCAAGTTTCATTTCAGTCCTAGACACTCAAAGGGCACTAAGCATAGAGTGTGAAAACTGAGTTTCCTTGAGAGCTGCTTGGAAGCCTGATGGTGTGTGAAGTTAGTGAGCCAAATGGAGTTGTTCTCCCACAAGATCCACTCGGCTGATTCTTCTTCAATATGCCCTTCACCAACATGCAGTGTTTCCTTGATTGAATTAGCTCTCACACCAATATTTGTGTCTAATGCCTTTGCCTTGAGGGCTATCTGAAAACGGCTGTGGCGCTGAAGTTGCCTGTGAATGTGGAGTTGGTGGCATGTGAAACCCGCATGTGGAGCATTCGTTTGTGTGGGATGCTCACCAAGCTTCATTTCAGTCCTAGACACTCAAAGGGCACTAAGCATAGAGTGTGAAAACTGAGTTTCCTTGAGAGCTGCTTGGAAGCCTGATGGTGTGTGAAGTTAGTGAGCCAAATGGAGTTGTTCTCCCACAAGAACCACTCGGCTGATTCTTCTTCATTATGCCCTTCACCAACATGCAGTGTTTCCTTGATTGAATTAGCTCTCACACCAATATTTGCGTCTAGAGCCTTTGCATTGAGGGCTATCTGAAAGTGGTTTTGGCGCTGAAGTTGCCTGTGAATGTGGAGTTGGTGGCATGTGAAACCCGCATGTGGAGCATTCGTTTGTGTGGGATGCTCTACCAGGTTCATTCCTAGATAATGCACTCAAGAGGCACTAGGCATAGAGTGTGAAAACTGAGTTTCCTTGAGAGCTGCTTGGAAGCCTGATGGTGTGTGAAGTTAGTGAGCCAAATGGAGTTGTTCTCCCACAAGAACCACTCGGCTGATTCTTCTTCAATATGCCCTTCACCAACATGCAGTGTTTCCTTGATTGAATTAGCTCTCACACCAATATTTGCGTCTAGAGCCTTTGCATTGAGGGCTATCTGAAAGTGGTTTTGGCGCTGAAGTTGCCTGTGAATGTGGAGTTGGTGGCATGTGAAACCCGCATGTGGAGCATTCGTTTGTGTGGGATGCTCACCAAGCTTCATTTCAGTCCTAGACACTCAAAGGGCACTAAGCATAGAGTGTGAAAACTGAGTTTCCTTGAGAGCTGCTTGGAAGCCTGATGGTGTGTGAAGTTAGTGAGCCAAATGGAGTTGTTCTCCCACAAGAACCACTCGGCTGATTCTTCTTCAATATGCCCTTCACCAACATGCAGTGTTTCCTTGATTGAATTAGCTCTCACACCAATATTTGCGTCTAGAGCCTTTGCATTGAGGGCTATCTGAAAACGGCTGTGGCGCTGAAGTTGCCTGTGAATGTGGAGTTGGTGGCATGTGAAACCCGCATGTGGAGCATTCGTTTGTGTGGGATGCTCTACCAGGTTCATTCCTAGATAATGCACTCAAGAGGCACTAGGCATAGAGTGTGAAAACTGAGTTTCCTTGAGAGCTGCTTGGAAGCCTGATGGTGTGTGAAGTTAGTGAGCCAAATGGAGTTGTTCTCCCACAAGAACCACTCGGCTGATTCTTCTTCAATATGCCCTTCACCAACATGCAGTGTTTCCTTGATTGAATTAGCTCTCACACCAATATTTGCGTCTAGAGCCTTTGCATTGAGGGCTATCTGAAAGTGGTTTTGGCGCTGAAGTTGCCTGTGAATGTGGAGTTGGTGGCATGTGAAACCCGCATGTGGAGCATTCGTTTGTGTGGGATGCTCACCAAGCTTCATTTCAGTCCTAGACACTCAAAGGGCACTAAGCATAGAGTGTGAAAACTGAGTTTCCTTGAGAGCTGCTTGGAAGCCTGATGGTGTGTGAAGTTAGTGAGCCAAATGGAGTTGTTCTCCCACAAGAACCACTCGGCTGATTCTTCTTCAATATGCCCTTCACCAACATGCAGTGTTTCCTTGATTGAATTAGCTCTCACACCAATATTTGCGTCTAGAGCCTTTGCATTGAGGGCTATCTGAAAACTGCTGTGGCCCTGAAGTTGCCTGTGAATGTGGAGTTGGTGGCATGTGAAACCCGCATGTGGAGCATTCGTTTGTGTGGGATGCTCTACCAGGTTCATTCCTAGATAATGCACTCAAAGGGCACTAAGCATAGAGTGTCAAAACTGAGTTTCCTTGAGAGCTGCTTGGAAGCCTGATGGTGTGTGAAGTTAGTGAGCCAAATGGAGTTGTTCTCCCACAAGAACCACTCGGCTGATTCTTCTTCAATATGCCCTTCACCAACATGCAGTGTTTCCTTGATTGAATTAGCTCTCACACCAATATTTGCGTCTAGAGCCTTTGCATTGAGGGCTATCTGAAAGTGGTTTTGGCGCTGAAGTTGCCTGTGAATGTGGAGTTGGTGGCATGTGAAACCCGCATGTGGAGCATTCGTTTGTGTGGGATGCTCACCAAGCTTCTTTTCAGTCCTAGACACTCAAAGGGCACTAAGCATAGAGTGTGAAAACTGAGTTTCCTTGAGAGCTGCTTGGAAGCCTGATGGTGTGTGAAGTTAGTGAGCCAAATGGAGTTGTACTCCCACAAGAACCACTCGGCTGATTCTTCTTCAATATGCCCTTCACCAACATGCAGTGTTTCCTTGATTGAATTAGCTCTCACACCAATATTTGCGTCTAGAGCCTTTGCATTGAGGGCTATCTGAAAACTGCTGTGGCGCTGAAGTTGCCTGTGAATGTGGAGTTGGTGGCATGTGAAACCCGCATGTGGAGCATTCGTTTGTGTGGGATGCTCTACCAGGTTCATTCCTAGATAATGCACTCAAAGGGCACTAAGCATAGAGTGTCAAACTGAGTTTCCTTGAGAGCTGCTTGGAAGCCTGATGGTGTGTGAAGTTAGTGAGCCAAATGGAGTTGTTCTCCCACAAGAACCACTCGGCTGATTCTTCTTCAATATGCCCTTCACCAACATGCAATGTTTCCTTGATTGAATTAGCTCTCACACCAATATTTGCGTCTAGAGCCTTTGCAATGAGGGCTATCTGAAAACTGCTGTGGCGCTGAAGTTGCCTGTGAATGTGGAGTTGGTGGCATGTGAAACCCGCATGTGGAGCATTCGTTTGTGTGGGATGCTCACCAAGCTTCATTTCAGTCCTAGACACTCAAAGGGCACTAAGCATAGAGTGTGAAAACTGAGTTTCCTTGAGAGCTGCTAGGAAGCCTGATGGTGTGTGAAGTTAGTGAGCCAAATGGAGTTGTTCTCCCACAAGAACCACTCGGCTGATTCTTCTTTCAATATGCCCTTCACCAACATGCAGTGTTTCCTTGATTGAATTAGCTCTCACACCAATATTTGCGTCTAGAGCCTTTGCATTGAGGGCTATCTGCAAACGTCTGTGGCGCTGAAGTTGCCTGTGAATGTGGAGTTGGTGGCATGTGAAACCCGCATGTGGAGCATTTCGTTTGTGTGGGATGCTCTACCAAGCTTCATTTCAGTCCTAGGCACTCAACGAGCACTAAGCATAGAGTGTGAAAACTGAGTTTCCTTGAGAGCTGCTTGGAAGCCTGATGGTGTGTGAAGTTAGTGAGCCAAATGGAGTTGTTCTCCACAAGAACCACTCGGCTGATTCTTCTTCAATATGCCCTTCACCAACATGCAGTGTTTCCTTGATTGAATTAGCTCTCACACCAATATTTGCGTCTAGAGCCTTTGCATTGAGGGCTATCTGAAAGTGGTTTTGGCGCTGATGTTGCCTGTGAATGTGGAGTTGGTGGCATGTGAAACCCGCATGTGGAGCATTCGTTTGTGTGGGATGCTCACCAAGTTGCATTTCAGTCCTAGACACTCAAAGGGCACTAAGCATAGAGTGTGAAAACTGAGTTTTCTTGAGAGCTGCTTGGAAGCCTGATGGTGTGTGAAGTTAGTGAGCCAAATGGAGTTGTTCTCCCACAAGATCCACTCGGCTGATTCTTCTTCAATATGCCCTTCACCAACATGCAGTGTTTCCTTGATTGAATTAGCTCTCACACCAATATTTGCGTCTAGAGCCTTTGCATTGAGGGCTATCTGAAAACTGCTGTGGCGCTGAAGTTGCCTGTGAATGTGGAGTTGTGGCATGTGAAACCCGCATGTGGAGCATTCGTTTGTGTGGGATGCTCTACCAGGTTCATTCCTAGATAATGCACTCAAAGGGCACTAAGCATAGAGTGTGAAAACTGAGTTTCCTTGAGAGCTGCTTGGAAGCCTGATGGTGTGTGAAGTTAGTGAGCCAAATGGAGTTGTTCTCCCACAAGAACCACTCGGCTGATTCTTCTTCAATATGCCCTTCACCAACATGCAGTGTTTCCTTGATTGAATTAGCTCTCACACCAATATTTGCGTCTAGAGCCTTTGCATTGAGGGCTATCTGAAAACGGCTGTGGCGCTGAAGTTGCCTGTGAATGTGGAGTTGGTGGCATGTGAAACCCGCATGTGGAGCATTCGTTTGTGTGGGATGCTCTACCAAGCTTCATTTCAGTCCTAGGTACTCAAGAGGCACTAAGCATAGAGTGTGAAAACTGAGTTACCTTGAGAGCTGCTTGGAAGCCTGATGGTGTGTGAAGTTAGTGAGCCAAATGGAGTTGTTCTCCCACAAGAACCACTCGGCTGATTCTTCTTCAATATGCCCTTCACCAACATGCAGTGTTTCCTTGATTGAATTAGCTCTCACAGCAATATTTGCGTCTAGAGCCTTTGCATTGAGGGCTATCTGAAAGTGGTTTTGGCGCTGAAGTTGCCTGTGAATGTGGAGTTGGTGGCATGTGAAACCCGCATGTGGAGCATTCGTTTGTGTGGGATGCTCTACCAAGCTTCATTTCAGTACTAGGCACTCAAAGGGCACTAAGCATAGAGTGTGAAAACTGAGTTTCCTTGAGAGCTGCTTGGAAGCCTGATGGTGTGTGAAGTTAGTGAGCCAAATGGAGTTGTTCTTCCACAAGAACCACTCGGCTGATTCTTCTTCAATATGCCCTTCACCAACATGCAGTGTTTCCTTGATTGAATTAGCTCTCACACCAATATTTGCACGTAAAGACTTTGCATTGAGGGCTATCTGAAAACGGCTGTGGCGCTGAAGTTGCCTGTGAATGTGGAGTTGGTGGCATGTGAAACCCGCATGTGGAGCATTCGTTTGTGTGGGATGCTCTCCCAGGTTCATTCCTAGATAATGCACTCAAAGGGCACTAAGCATAGAGTGTCAAAACTGAGTTTCCTTGAGAGCTGCTTGGAAGCCTGATGGTGTGTGAAGTTAGTGAGCCAAATGGAGTTGTTCTCCCACAAGAACCACTCGGCTGATTCTTCTTCAATATGCCCTTCACCAACATGCAGTGTTTCCTTGATTGAATTAGCTCTCACACCAATATTTGCGTCTAGAGCCTTTGCATTGAGGGCTATCTGAAAACAGCTGTGGCGCTGAAGTTGCCTGTGAATGTGGAGTTGGTGGCATGTGAAACCCGCATGTGGAGCATTCGTTTGTGTGGGATGCTCACTAAGTTTCATTTCAGTCCTAGACACTCAAAGGGCACTAAGCATAGAGTGTGAAAACTGAGTTTCCTTGAGAGCTGCTTGGAAGCCTGATGGTGTGTGAAGTTAGTGAGCCAAATGGAGTTGTTCTCCCACAAGAACCACTCGGCTGATCCTTCTTCAATATGCCCTTCACCAACATGCAGTGTTTCCTTGATTGAATTAGCTCTCACACCAATATTTGCGTCTAGAGCCTTTGCATTGAGGGCTATCTGAAAGTGGTTTTGGTGCTGAAGTTGCCTGTGAATGTGGAGTTGGTGGCATGTGAAACCCGCATGTGGAGCATTCGTTTGTGTGGGATGCTCACCAAGTTTCATTTCAGTCCTAGACACTCAAAGGGCACTAAGCTTAGAGTGTGAAAACTGAGTTTCCTTGAGAGCTGCTTGGAAGCCTGATGGTGTGTGAAGTTAGTGAGCCAAATGGAGTTGTTCTCCCACAAGAACCACTCGGCTGATTCTTCTTCAATATGCCCTTCACCAACATGCAGTGTTTCCTTGATTGAATTAGCTCTCACACCAATATTTGCATCTAGAGCCTTTGCATTGAGGGCTATCTGAAAACGGCTGTGGCGCTGAAGTTGCCTGTGAATGTGGAGTTGGTGGCATGTGAAACCCGCATGTGGAGCATTCATTTGTGTGGGATGCTCTACCAGGTTCATTCCTTAGATAATGCACTCAAAGGGCACTAAGCATAGAGTGTGAAAACTGAGTTTCCTTGAGAGCTGCTTGGAAGCCTGATGGTGTGTGAAGTTAGTGAGCCAAATGGAGTTGTTCTCCCACAAGAACCACTCGGCTGATTCTTCTTCAATATGCCCTTCACCAACATGCAGTGTTTCCTTGATTGAATTAGCTCTCACACCAATATTTGCGTCTAGAGCCTTTGCATTGAGGGCTATCTGAAAGTGGTTTTGGAGCTGAAGTTGCCTGTGAATGTGGAGTTGGTGGCATGTGAAACCCGCATGTGGAGCATTCGTTTGTGTGGGATGCTCACCAAGTTTCATTTCAGTCCTAGACACTCAAAGGGCACTAAGCTTAGAGTGTGAAAACTGAGTTTCCTTGAGAGCTGCTTGGAAGCCTGATGGTGTGTGAAGTTAGTGAGCCAAATGGAGTTGTTCTCCCACAAGAACCACTCGGCTGATTCTTCTTCAATATGCCCTTCACCAACATGCAGTGTTTCCTTGATTGAATTAGCTCTCACACCAATATTTGCGTCTAGAGCCTTTGCATTGAGGGCTATCTGAAAGTGGTTTTGGAGCTGAAGTTGCCTGTGAATGTGGAGTTGGTGGCATGTGAAACACGCATGTGGAGCATTCGTTTGTGTGGGATGCTCTCCCAGGTTCATTCCTAGATAATGCACTCAAAGGGCACTAAGTATAGAGAGTGAAAACTGAGTTTCCTTGAGAGCTGCTTGGAAGCCTGATGGTGTGTGAAGTTAGTGAGCCAAATGGAGTTGTTCTCCCACAAGAACCACTCGGCTGATTCTTCTTCAATATGCCCTTCACCAACATGCAGTGTTTCCTTGATTGAATTAGCTCTCACACCAATATTTGCGTCTAGAGCCTTTGCATTGAGGGCTATCTGAAAATGGCTGTGGCGCTGAAGTTGCCTGTGAATGTGGAGTTGGTGGCATGTGAAACCCGCATGTGGAGCATTCGTTTGTGTGGGATGCTCACCAAGTTTCATTTCAGTCCTAGACACTCAAAGGGCACTAAGCATAGAGTGTGAAAACTGAGTTTCCTTGAGAGCTGCTTGGAAGCCTGATGGTGTGTGAAGTTAGTGAGCCAAATGGAGTTGTTCTCCCACAAGAACCACTCGGCTGATCCTTCTTCAATATGCCCTTCACCAACATGCAGTGTTTCCTTGATTGAATTAGCTCTCACACCAATATTTGCGTCTAGAGCCTTTGCATTGAGGGCTATCTGAAAACTGCTGTGGCGCTGAATTTGCCTGTGAATGTGGAGTTGGTGGCATGTGAAACCCGCATGTGGAGCATTCGTTTGTGTGGGATGCTCACCAAGTTTCATTTCAGTCCTAGACACTCAAAGGGCACTAAGCTTAGAGTGTGAAAACTGAGTTTCCTTGAGAGCTGCTTGGAAGCCTGATGGTGTGTGAAGTTAGTGAGCCAAATGGAGTTGTTCTCCCACAAGAACCACTCGGCTGATTCTTCTTCAATATGCCCTTCACCAACATGCAGTGTTTCCTTGATTGAATTAGCTCTCACACCAATATTTGCGTCTAGAGCCTTTGCATTGAGGGCTATCTGAAAACTGCTGTGGCGCTGAAGTTGCCTGTGAATGTGGAGTTGGTGGCATGTGAAACCCGCATGTGGAGCATTCGTTTGTGTGGGATGCTCACCAAGCTTCATTTCAGTCCTAGACACTCAAATGGCACTAAGCATAGAGTGTGAAAACTGAGTTTCCTTGAGAGCTGCTTGGAAGCCTGATGGTGTGTGAAGTTAGTGAGCCAAATGGAGTTGTTCTCCCACAAGAACCACTCGGCTGATTCTTCTTCAATATGCCCTTCACCAACATGCAGTGTTTCCTTGATTGAATTAGCTCTCACACCAATATTTGCGTCTAGAGCCTTTGCATTGAGGGCTAACTGAAAGTGATTTTGGAGCTGAAGTTGCCTGTGAATGTGGAGTTGGTGGCATGTGAAACCCGCATGTGGAGCATTCGTTTGTGTGGGATGCTCACCAAGTTTCATTTCAGTCCTAGACACTCAAAGGGCACTAAGCATAGAGTGTGAAAACTGAGTTTCCTTGAGAGCTGCTTGGAAGCCTGATGGTGCGTGAAGTTAGTAAGCCAAATGGAGTTGTTCTCCCACAAGAACCACTCGGCTGATTCTTCTTCAATATGCCCTTCACCAACATTCAGTGTTTCCTTGATTGAATTAGCTCTCACACCAATATTTGCATCTAGAGCCTTTGAATTGAGGGCTATATGAAAACGGCTGTGGCGCTGAAGTTGCCTGTGAATGTGGAGTTGGTGGCATGTGAAACCCGCATGTGGAGCATTCGTTTGTGTGGGATGCTCACCAAGCTTCATTTCAGTCCTAGACTCTCAAAGGGCACTAAGCATAGAGTGTGAAAACTGAGTTTCCTTGAGAGCTGCTTGGAAGCCTGATGGTGTGTGAAGTTAGTGAGCCAAATGGAGTTGTTCTCCCACAAGAACCACTCGGCTGATTCTTCTTCAATATGCCCTTCACCAACATGCAGTGTTTCCTTGATTGAATTACCTCTCACACCAATATTTGCATCTAGATCCTTTGCATTGAGGGCTATCTGAAAACGGCTGTGGCGCTGAAGTTGCCTGTGAATGTGGAGTTGGTGGCATGTGAAACCCGCATGTGGAGCATTCGTTTGTGTGGGATGCTCACGAAGCTTCATTTCAGTCCTAGACACTCAAAGGGCACTAAGCATAGAGTGTGAAAACTGAGTTTCCTTGAGAGCTGCTTGGAAGCCTGATGGTGTGTGAAGTTAGTGAGCCAAATGGAGTTGTTCTCCCACAAGAACCACTCGGCTGATTCTTCTTCAATATGCCCTTCACCAACATGCAGTGTTTCCTTGATTGAATTAGCTCTCACACCAATATTTGCATCTAGAGCCTTTGCATTGAGGGCTATCTGAAAACGGCTGTGGCGCTGAAGTTGCCTGTGAATGTGGAGTTGGTGGCATGTGAAACCCGCATGTGGAGCATTCATTTGTGTGGGATGCTCTACCAGGTTCATTCCTTAGATAATGCACTCAAAGGGCACTAAGCATAGAGTGTGAAAACTGAGTTTCCTTGAGAGCTGCTTGGAAGCCTGATGGTGTGTGAAGTTAGTGAGCCAAATGGAGTTGTTCTCCCACAAGAACCACTCGGCTGATTCTTCTTCAATATGCCCTTCACCAACATGCAGTGTTTCCTTGATTGAATTAGCTCTCACACCAATATTTGCGTCTAGAGCCTTTGCATTGAGGGCTATCTGAAAGTGGTTTTGGAGCTGAAGTTGCCTGTGAATGTGGAGTTGGTGGCATGTGAAACCCGCATGTGGAGCATTCGTTTGTGTGGGATGCTCACCAAGTTTCATTTCAGTCCTAGACACTCAAAGGGCACTAAGCTTAGAGTGTGAAAACTGAGTTTCCTTGAGAGCTGCTTGGAAGCCTGATGGTGTGTGAAGTTAGTGAGCCAAATGGAGTTGTTCTCCCACAAGAACCACTCGGCTGATTCTTCTTCAATATGCCCTTCACCAACATGCAGTGTTTCCTTGATTGAATTAGCTCTCACACCAATATTTGCGTCTAGAGCCTTTGCATTGAGGGCTATCTGAAAGTGGTTTTGGAGCTGAAGTTGCCTGTGAATGTGGAGTTGGTGGCATGTGAAACCCGCATGTGGAGCATTCGTTTGTGTGGGATGCTCTCCCAGGTTCATTCCTAGATAATGCACTCAAAGGGCACTAAGTATAGAGAGTGAAAACTGAGTTTCCTTGAGAGCTGCTTGGAAGCCTGATGGTGTGTGAAGTTAGTGAGCCAAATGGAGTTGTTCTCCCACAAGAACCACTCGGCTGATTCTTCTTCAATATGCCCTTCACCAACATGCAGTGTTTCCTTGATTGAATTAGCTCTCACACCAATATTTGCGTCTAGAGCCTTTGCATTGAGGGCTATCTGAAAATGGCTGTGGCGCTGAAGTTGCCTGTGAATGTGGAGTTGGTGGCATGTGAAACCCGCATGTGGAGCATTCGTTTGTGTGGGATGCTCACCAAGTTTCATTTCAGTCCTAGACACTCAAAGGGCACTAAGCATAGAGTGTGAAAACTGAGTTTCCTTGAGAGCTGCTTGGAAGCCTGATGGTGTGTGAAGTTAGTGAGCCAAATGGAGTTGTTCTCCCACAATAACCACTCGGCTGATCCTTCTTCAATATGCCCTTCACCAACATGCAGTGTTTCCTTGATTGAATTAGCTCTCACACCAATATTTGCGTCTAGAGCCTTTGCATTGAGGGCTATCTGAAAGTGGTTTTGGAGCTGAAGTTGCCTGTGAATGTGGAGTTGGTGGCATGTGAAACCCGCATGTGGAGCATTCGTTTGTGTGGGATGCTCACCAAGTTTCATTTCAGTCCTAGACACTCAAAGGGCACTAAGCTTAGAGTGTGAAAACTGAGTTTCCTTGAGAGCTGCTTGGAAGCCTGATGGTGTGTGAAGTTAGTGAGCCAAATGGAGTTGTTCTCCCACAAGAACCACTCGGCTGATTCTTCTTCAATATGCCCTTCACCAACATGCAGTGTTTCCTTGATTGAATTAGCTCTCACACCAATATTTGCGTCTAGAGCCTTTGCATTGAGGGCTATCTGAAAACTGCTGTGGCGCTGAAGTTGCCTGTGAATGTGGAGTTGGTGGCATGTGAAACCCGCATGTGGAGCATTCGTTTGTGTGGGATGCTCACCAAGCTTCATTTCAGTCCTAGACACTCAAATGGCACTAAGCATAGAGTGTGAAAACTGAGTTTCCTTGAGAGCTGCTTGGAAGCCTGATGGTGTGTGAAGTTAGTGAGCCAAATGGAGTTGTTCTCCCACAAGAACCACTCGGCTGATTCTTCTTCAATATGCCCTTCACCAACATGCAGTGTTTCCTTGATTGAATTAGCTCTCACACCAATATTTGCGTCTAGAGCCTTTGCATTGAGGGCTATCTGAAAGTGGTTTTGGAGCTGAAGTTGCCTGTGAATGTGGAGTTGGTGGCATGTGAAACCCGCATGTGGAGCATTCGTTTGTGTGGGATGCTCACCAAGTTTCATTTCAGTCCTAGACACTCAAAGGGCACTAAGCTTAGAGTGTGAAAACTGAGTTTCCTTGAGAGCTGCTTGGAAGCCTGATGGTGTGTGAAGTTAGTGAGCCAAATGGAGTTGTTCTCCCACAAGAACCACTCGGCTGATTCTTCTTCAATATGCCCTTCACCAACATGCAGTGTTTCCTTGATTGAATTAGCTCTCACACCAATATTTGCGTCTAGAGCCTTTGCATTGAGGGCTATCTGAAAGTGGTTTTGGAGCTGAAGTTGCCTGTGAATGTGGAGTTGGTGGCATGTGAAACCCGCATGTGGAGCATTCGTTTGTGTGGGATGCTCTCCCAGGTTCATTCCTAGATAATGCACTCAAAGGGCACTAAGTATAGAGAGTGAAAACTGAGTTTCCTTGAGAGCTGCTTGGAAGCCTGATGGTGTGTGAAGTTAGTGAGCCAAATGGAGTTGTTCTCCCACAAGAACCACTCGGCTGATTCTTCTTCAATATGCCCTTCAGCAACATGCAGTGTTTCCTTGATTGAATTAGCTCTCACACCAATATTTGCGTCTAGAGCCTTTGCATTGAGGGCTATCTGAAAATGGCTGTGGCGCTGAAGTTGCCTGTGAATGTGGAGTTGGTGGCATGTGAAACCCGCATGTGGAGCATTCGTTTGTGTGGGATGCTCACCAAGTTTCATTTCAGTCCTAGACACTCAAAGGGCACTAAGCATAGAGTGTGAAAACTGAGTTTCCTTGAGAGCTGCTTGGAAGCCTGATGGTGTGTGAAGTTAGTGAGCCAAATGGAGTTGTTCTCCCACAAGAACCACTCGGCTGATCCTTCTTCAATATGCCCTTCACCAACATGCAGTGTTTCCTTGATTGAATTAGCTCTCACACCAATATTTGCGTCTAGAGCCTTTGCATTGAGGGCTATCTGAAAGTGGTTTTGGAGCTGAAGTTGCCTGTGAATGTGGAGTTGGTGGCATGTGAAACCCGCATGTGGAGCATTCGTTTGTGTGGGATGCTCACCAAGTTTCATTTCAGTCCTAGACACTCAAAGGGCACTAAGCTTAGAGTGTGAAAACTGAGTTTCCTTGAGAGCTGCTTGGAAGCCTGATGGTGTGTGAAGTTAGTGAGCCAAATGGAGTTGTTCTCCCACAAGAACCACTCGGCTGATTCTTCTTCAATATGCCCTTCACCAACATGCAGTGTTTCCTTGATTGAATTAGCTCTCACACCAATATTTGCGTCTAGAGCCTTTGCATTGAGGGCTATCTGAAAACGTCTGTGGCGCTGAAGTTGCCTGTGAATGTGGAGTTGGTGGCATGTGAAACCCGCATGTGGAGCATTCGTTTGTGTGGGATGCTCACCAAGCTTCATTTCAGTCCTAGACACTCAAATGGCACTAAGCATAGAGTGTGAAAACTGAGTTTCCTTGAGAGCTGCTTGGAAGCCTGATGGTGTGTGAAGTTAGTGAGCCAAATGGAGTTGTTCTCCCACAAGAACCACTCGGCTGATTCTTCTTCAATATGCCCTTCACCAACATGCAGTGTTTCCTTGATTGAATTACCTCTCACACCAATATTTGCATCTAGAGCCTTTGCATTGAGGGCTATCTGAAAACGGCTGTGGCGCTGAAGTTGCCTGTGAATGTGGAGTTGGTGGCATGTGAAACCCGCATGTGGAGCATTCGTTTGTGTGGGATGCTCACCAAGCTTCATTTAAGTCCTAGACACTCAAAGGGCACTAAGCATAGAGTGTGAAAACTGAGTTTCCTTGATAGCTGCTTGGAAGCCTGATGGAGTGTGAAGTTAGTGAGACAAATGGAGTTGTTCTCCCACAAGAACCACTCGGCTGATTCTTCTTCAATATGCCCTTCACCAACATGCAGTGTTTCCTTGATTGAATTAGCTCTCACACCAATATTTGCGTCTAGAGCCTTTGCATTGAGGGCTATCTGAAAACGGCTGTGGCGCTGAAGTTGCCTGTGAATGTGGAGTTGGTGGCATGTGAAACCCGCATGTGGAGCATTCGTTTGTGTGGGATGCTCTACCAGGTTCATTCCTAGATAATGCACTCAAAGGGCACTAAGCATAGAGTGTGAAAACTGAGTTTCCTTGAGAGCTGCTTGGAAGCCTGATGGTGTGTGAAGTTAGTGAGCCAAATGGAGTTGTTCTCCCACAAGAACCACTCGGCTGATTCTTCTTCAATATGCCCTTCACCAACATGCAGTGTTTCCTTGATTGAATTAGCTCTCACACCAATATTTGCGTCTAGAGCCTTTGCATTGAGGGCTATCTGAAAACTGCTGTGGCGCTGAAGTTGCCTGTGAATGTGGAGTTGGTGGCATGTGAAACCCGCATGTGGAGCATTCGTTTGTGTGGGATGCTCTACCAGGTTCATTCCTAGATAATGCATTCAAAGGGCACTAAGCATAGAGTGTGAAAACTGAGTTTTCTTGAGAGCTGCTTGGAAGCCTGATGGTGTGTGAAGTTAGTGAGCCAAATGGAGTTGTTCTCCCATAAGAACCACTCGGCTGATTCTTCTTCAATATGCCCTTCACCAACATGCAGTGTTTCCTTGATTGAATTAGCTCTCACACCAATATTTGCGTCTAGAGCCTTTGCATTGAGGGCTATCTGAAAGTGGTTTTGGCCCTGAAGTTGTCTGTGAATATGGAGTTGGTGGCATGTGAAACCCGCATGTGGAGCATTCGTTTGTGTGGGATGCTCTCCCAGGTTCATTCCTAGATAATGCACTCAAAGGGCACTAAGCATAGAGTGTGAAAACTGAGTTTCCTTGAGAGCTGCTTGGAAGCCTGATGGTGTGTGAAGTTAGTGAGCCAAATGGAGTTGTTCTCCCACAAGAACCACTCGGCTGATTCTTCTTCAATATGCCCTTCACCAACATGCAGTGTTTCCTTGATTGAATTAGCTCTCACACCAATATTTGCGTCTAGAGCCTTTGCATTGAGGGCTATCTGAAAACGGCTGTGGCGCTGAAGTTGCCTGTGAATGTGGAGTTGGTGGCATGTGAAACCCGCATGTGGAGCATTCGTTTGTGTGGGATGCTCACCAAGTTTCATTTCAGTCCTAGACACTCAAAGGGCACTAAGCATAGAGTGTGAAAACTGAGTTTCCTTGAGAGCTGCTAGGAAGCCTGATGGTGTGTGAAGTTAGTGAGCCAAATGGAGTTGTTCTCCCACAAGAACCACTCGGCTGATTCTTCTTCAATATGCCCTTCACCAACATGCAGTGTTTCCTTGATTGAATTAGCTCTCACACCAATATTTGCGTCTAGAGCCTTTGCATTGAGGGCTATCTGAAAACGGCTGTGGCGCTGAAGTTGCCTGTGAATGTGGAGTTGGTGGCATGTGAAACCCGCATGTGGAGCATTCGTTTGTGTGGGATGCTCTCCCAGGTTCATTCCTAGATAATGCACTCAAAGGGCACTAAGCATAGAGTGTGAAAACTGAGTTTTCTTGAGAGCTGCTTGGAAGCCTGATGGTGTGTGAAGTTAGTGAGCCAAATGGAGTTGTTCTCCCACAAGAACCACTCGGCTGATTCTTCTTCAATATGCCCTTCACCAACATGCAGTGTTTCCTTGATTGAATTAGCTCTCACACCAATATTTGCGTCTAGAGCCTTTGCATTGAGGGCTATCTGAAAGTGGTTTTGGCCCTGAAGTTGTCTGTGAATGTGGAGTTGGTGGCATGTGAAACCCGCATGTGGAGCATTCGTTTGTGTGGGATGCTCTCCCAGGTTCATTCCTAGATAATGCACTCAAAGGGCACTAAGCATAGAGTGTGAAAACTGAGTTTCCTTGAGAGCTGCTAGGAAGCCTGATGGTGTGTGAAGTTAGTGAGCCAAATGGAGTTGTTCTCCCACAAGAACCACTCGGCTGATTCTTCTTCAATATGCCCTTCACCAACATGCAGTGTTTCCTTGATTGAATTAGCTCTCACACCAATATTTGCGTCTAGAGCCTTTGCATTGAGGGCTATCTGCAAACGTCTGTGGCGCTGAAGTTGCCTGTGAATGTGGAGTTGGTGGCATGTGAAACCCGCATGTGGAGCATTCGTTTGTGTGGGATGCTCTCCCAGGTTCATTCCTAGATAATGCACTCAAAGGGCACTAAGCATAGAGTGTGAAAACTGAGTTTCCTTGAGAGCTGCTTGGAAGCCTGATGGTGTGTGAAGTTAGTGAGCCAAATGGAGTTGTTCTCCCACAAGAACCACTCGGCTGATTCTTCTTCAATATGCCCTTCACCAACATGCAGTGTTTCCTTCACTGAATTAGCTCTCACACCAATATTTGCGTCTAGAGCCTTTGCATTGAGGGCTATCTGAAAACGGCTGTGGCGCTGAAGTTGCCTGTGAATGTGGAGTTGGTGGCATGTGAAACCCGCATGTGGAGCATTCGTTTGTGTGGGATGCTCACCAAGATTCATTTCAGTCCTAGGCACTCAAAGGGCACTAAGCATAGAGTGTGAAAACTGAATTTCCTTGAGAGCTGCTTGGAAGCCTGATGGTGTGTGAAGTTAGTGAGCCAAATGGAGTTGTTCTCCCACAAGAACCACTCGGCTGATTCTTCTTCAATATGCCCTTCACCAACATGCAGTGTTTCCTTGATTGAATTAGCTCTCACACCAATATTTGCGTCTAGAGCCTTTGCATTGAGGGCTATCTGAAAACTGCTGTGGCGCTGAAGTTGCCTGTGAATGTGGAGTTGGTGGCATGTGAAACCCGCATGTGGAGCATTCGTTTGTGTGGGATGCTCACCAAGCTTCATTTCAGTCCTAGACACTCAAATGGCACTAAGCATAGAGTGTGAAAACTGAGTTTCCTTGAGAGCTGCTTGGAAGCCTGATGGTGTGTGAAGTTAGTGAGCCAAATGGAGTTGTTCTCCCACAAGAACCACTCGGCTGATTCTTCTTCAATATGCCCTTCACCAACATGCAGTGTTTCCTTGATTGAATTACCTCTCACACCAATATTTGCATCTAGAGCCTTTGCATTGAGGGCTATCTGAAAACGGCTGTGGCGCTGAAGTTGCCTGTGAATGTGGAGTTGGTGGCATGTGAAACCCGCATGTGGAGCATTCGTTTGTGTGGGATGCTCACCAAGCTTCATTTAAGTCCTAGACACTCAAAGGGCACTAAGCATAGAGTGTGAAAACTGAGTTTCCTTGATAGCTGCTTGGAAGCCTGATGGAGTGTGAAGTTAGTGAGACAAATGGAGTTGTTCTCCCACAAGAACCACTCGGCTGATTCTTCTTCAATATGCCCTTCACCAACATGCAGTGTTTCCTTGATTGAATTAGCTCTCACACCAATATTTGCGTCTAGAGCCTTTGCATTGAGGGCTATCTGAAAACGGCTGTGGCGCTGAAGTTGCCTGTGAATGTGGAGTTGGTGGCATGTGAAACCCGCATGTGGAGCATTCGTTTGTGTGGGATGCTCTACCAGGTTCATTCCTAGATAATGCACTCAAAGGGCACTAAGCATAGAGTGTGAAAACTGAGTTTCCTTGAGAGCTGCTTGGAAGCCTGATGGTGTGTGAAGTTAGTGAGCCAAATGGAGTTGTTCTCCCACAAGAACCACTCGGCATATTCTTCTTCAATATGCCCTTCACCAACATGCAGTGTTTCCTTGATGAATTAGCTCTCACACCAATATTTGCGTCTAGAGCCTTTGCATTGAGGGCTATCTGAAAGTGGTATTGGCACTGAAGTTGTCTGTGAATGTGGAGTTGGTGGCATATGAAACCCGCATGTGGAGCATTCGTTTGTGTGGGATGCTCTACCAGGTTCATTCCTAGATAATGCACTCAATGGTCACTAAGCATAGAGTGTGAAAACTGAGTTTTCTTGAGAGCTGCTTGGAAGCCTGATGGTGTGTGAAGTTAGTTAGCCAAATGGAGTTGTTCTCCCTCAAGAACCACTCGGCTGATTCTTCTTCAATATGCCCTTCACCAACATGCAGTGTTTCCTTGATTGAATTAGCTCTCACACCAATATTTGCGTCTAGAGCCTTTGCATTGAGGGCTATCTGAAAGTGGTTTTGGAGCTGAAGTTGCCTGTGAATGTGGAGTTGGTGGCATGTGAAACCCGCATGTGGAGCATTCGTTTGTGTGGGATGCTCACCAAGTTTCATTTCAGTCCTAGACACTCAAAGGGCACTAAGCTTAGAGTGTGAAAACTGAGTTTCCTTGAGAGCTGCTTGGAAGCCTGATGGTGTGTGAAGTTAGTGAGCCAAATGGAGTTGTTCTCCCACAAGAACCACTCGGCTGATTCTTCTTCAATATGCCCTTCACCAACATGCAGTGTTTCCTTGATTGAATTAGCTCTCACACCAATATTTGCGTCTAGAGCCTTTGCATTGAGGGCTATCTGAAAGTGGTTTTGGAGCTGAAGTTGCCTGTGAATGTGGAGTTGGTGGCATGTGAAACCCGCATGTGGAGCATTCGTTTGTGTGGGATGCTCTCCCAGGTTCATTCCTAGATAATGCACTCAAAGGGCACTAAGTATAGAGAGTGAAAACTGAGTTTCCTTGAGAGCTGCTTGGAAGCCTGATGGTGTGTGAAGTTAGTGAGCCAAACGGAGTTGTTCTCCCACAAGAACCACTCGGCTGATTCTTCTTCAATATGCCCTGCACCAACATGCAGTGTTTCCTTGATTGAATTAGCTCTCACACCAATATTTGCGTCTAGAGCCTTTGCATTGAGGGCTATCTGAAAATGGCTGTGGCGCTGAAGTTGCCTGTGAATGTGGAGTTGGTGGCATGTGAAACCCGCATGTGGAGCATTCGTTTGTGTGGGATGCTCACCAAGTTTCATTTCAGTCCTAGACACTCAAAGGGCACTAAGCATAGAGTGTGAAAACTGAGTTTCCTTGAGAGCTGCTTGGAAGCCTGATGGTGTGTGAAGTTAGTGAGCCAAATGGAGTTGTTCTCCCACAATAACCACTCGGCTGATCCTTCTTCAATATGCCCTTCACCAACATGCAGTGTTTCCTTGATTGAATTAGCTCTCACACCAATATTTGCGTCTAGAGCCTTTGCATTGAGGGCTATCTGAAAGTGGTTTTGGAGCTGAAGTTGCCTGTGAATGTGGAGTTGGTGGCATGTGAAACCCGCATGTGGAGCATTCGTTTGTGTGGGATGCTCACCAAGTTTCATTTCAGTCCTAGACACTCAAAGGGCACTAAGCTTAGAGTGTGAAAACTGAGTTTCCTTGAGAGCTGCTTGGAAGCCTGATGGTGTGTGAAGTTAGTGAGCCAAATGGAGTTGTTCTCCCACAAGAACCACTCGGCTGATTCTTCTTCAATATGCCCTTCACCAACATGCAGTGTTTCCTTGATTGAATTAGCTCTCACACCAATATTTGCGTCTAGAGCCTTTGCATTGAGGGCTATCTGAAAACTGCTGTGGCGCTGAAGTTGCCTGTGAATGTGGAGTTGGTGGCATGTGAAACCCGCATGTGGAGCATTCGTTTGTGTGGGATGCTCACCAAGCTTCATTTCAGTCCTAGACACTCAAATGGCACTAAGCATAGAGTGTGAAAACTGAGTTTCCTTGAGAGCTGCTTGGAAGCCTGATGGTGTGTGAAGTTAGTGAGCCAAATGGAGTTGTTCTCCCACAAGAACCACTCGGCTGATTCTTCTTCAATATGCCCTTCACCAACATGCAGTGTTTCCTTGATTGAATTAGCTCTCACACCAATATTTGCGTCTAGAGCCTTTGCATTGAGGGCTATCTGAAAGTGGTTTTGGAGCTGAAGTTGCCTGTGAATGTGGAGTTGGTGGCATGTGAAACCCGCATGTGGAGCATTCGTTTGTGTGGGATGCTCACCAAGTTTCATTTCAGTCCTAGACACTCAAAGGGCACTAAGCTTAGAGTGTGAAAACTGAGTTTCCTTGAGAGCTGCTTGGAAGCCTGATGGTGTGTGAAGTTAGTGAGCCAAATGGAGTTGTTCTCCCACAAGAACCACTCGGCTGATTCTTCTTCAATATGCCCTTCACCAACATGCAGTGTTTCCTTGATTGAATTAGCTCTCACACCAATATTTGCGTCTAGAGCCTTTGCATTGAGGGCTATCTGAAAGTGGTTTTGGAGCTGAAGTTGCCTGTGAATGTGGAGTTGGTGGCATGTGAAACCCGCATGTGGAGCATTCGTTTGTGTGGGATGCTCTCCCAGGTTCATTCCTAGATAATGCACTCAAAGGGCACTAAGTATAGAGAGTGAAAACTGAGTTTCCTTGAGAGCTGCTTGGAAGCCTGATGGTGTGTGAAGTTAGTGAGCCAAATGGAGTTGTTCTCCCACAAGAACCACTCGGCTGATTCTTCTTCAATATGCCCTTCAGCAACATGCAGTGTTTCCTTGATTGAATTAGCTCTCACACCAATATTTGCGTCTAGAGCCTTTGCATTGAGGGCTATCTGAAAATGGCTGTGGCGCTGAAGTTGCCTGTGAATGTGGAGTTGGTGGCATGTGAAACCCGCATGTGGAGCATTCGTTTGTGTGGGATGCTCACCAAGTTTCATTTCAGTCCTAGACACTCAAAGGGCACTAAGCATAGAGTGTGAAAACTGAGTTTCCTTGAGAGCTGCTTGGAAGCCTGATGGTGTGTGAAGTTAGTGAGCCAAATGGAGTTGTTCTCCCACAAGAACCACTCGGCTGATCCTTCTTCAATATGCCCTTCACCAACATGCAGTGTTTCCTTGATTGAATTAGCTCTCACACCAATATTTGCGTCTAGAGCCTTTGCATTGAGGGCTATCTGAAAGTGGTTTTGGAGCTGAAGTTGCCTGTGAATGTGGAGTTGGTGGCATGTGAAACCCGCATGTGGAGCATTCGTTTGTGTGGGATGCTCACCAAGTTTCATTTCAGTCCTAGACACTCAAAGGGCACTAAGCTTAGAGTGTGAAAACTGAGTTTCCTTGAGAGCTGCTTGGAAGCCTGATGGTGTGTGAAGTTAGTGAGCCAAATGGAGTTGTTCTCCCACAAGAACCACTCGGCTGATTCTTCTTCAATATGCCCTTCACCAACATGCAGTGTTTCCTTGATTGAATTAGCTCTCACACCAATATTTGCGTCTAGAGCCTTTGCATTGAGGGCTATCTGAAAACTGCTGTGGCGCTGAAGTTGCCTGTGAATGTGGAGTTGGTGGCATGTGAAACCCGCATGTGGAGCATTCGTTTGTGTGGGATGCTCACCAAGCTTCATTTCAGTCCTAGACACTCAAATGGCACTAAGCATAGAGTGTGAAAACTGAGTTTCCTTGAGAGCTGCTTGGAAGCCTGATGGTGTGTGAAGTTAGTGAGCCAAATGGAGTTGTTCTCCCACAAGAACCACTCGGCTGATTCTTCTTCAATATGCCCTTCACCAACATGCAGTGTTTCCTTGATTGAATTACCTCTCACACCAATATTTGCATCTAGAGCCTTTGCATTGAGGGCTATCTGAAAACGGCTGTGGCGCTGAAGTTGCCTGTGAATGTGGAGTTGGTGGCATGTGAAACCCGCATGTGGAGCATTCGTTTGTGTGGGATGCTCACCAAGCTTCATTTAAGTCCTAGACACTCAAAGGGCACTAAGCATAGAGTGTGAAAACTGAGTTTCCTTGATAGCTGCTTGGAAGCCTGATGGAGTGTGAAGTTAGTGAGACAAATGGAGTTGTTCTCCCACAAGAACCACTCGGCTGATTCTTCTTCAATATGCCCTTCACCAACATGCAGTGTTTCCTTGATTGAATTAGCTCTCACACCAATATTTGCGTCTAGAGCCTTTGCATTGAGGGCTATCTGAAAACGGCTGTGGCGCTGAAGTTGCCTGTGAATGTGGAGTTGGTGGCATGTGAAACCCGCATGTGGAGCATTCGTTTGTGTGGGATGCTCTACCAGGTTCATTCCTAGATAATGCACTCAAAGGGCACTAAGCATAGAGTGTGAAAACTGAGTTTCCTTGAGAGCTGCTTGGAAGCCTGATGGTGTGTGAAGTTAGTGAGCCAAATGGAGTTGTTCTCCCACAAGAACCACTCGGCTGATTCTTCTTCAATATGCCCTTCACCAACATGCAGTGTTTCCTTGATTGAATTAGCTCTCACACCAATATTTGCGTCTAGAGCCTTTGCATTGAGGGCTATCTGAAAACTGCTGTGGCGCTGAAGTTGCCTGTGAATGTGGAGTTGGTGGCATGTGAAACCCGCATGTGGAGCATTCGTTTGTGTGGGATGCTCTACCAGGTTCATTCCTAGATAATGCATTCAAAGGGCACTAAGCATAGAGTGTGAAAACTGAGTTTTCTTGAGAGCTGCTTGGAAGCCTGATGGTGTGTGAAGTTAGTGAGCCAAATGGAGTTGTTCTCCCATAAGAACCACTCGGCTGATTCTTCTTCAATATGCCCTTCACCAACATGCAGTGTTTCCTTGATTGAATTAGCTCTCACACCAATATTTGCGTCTAGAGCCTTTGCATTGAGGGCTATCTGAAAGTGGTTTTGGCCCTGAAGTTGTCTGTGAATATGGAGTTGGTGGCATGTGAAACCCGCATGTGGAGCATTCGTTTGTGTGGGATGCTCTCCCAGGTTCATTCCTAGATAATGCACTCAAAGGGCACTAAGCATAGAGTGTGAAAACTGAGTTTCCTTGAGAGCTGCTTGGAAGCCTGATGGTGTGTGAAGTTAGTGAGCCAAATGGAGTTGTTCTCCCACAAGAACCACTCGGCTGATTCTTCTTCAATATGCCCTTCACCAACATGCAGTGTTTCCTTGATTGAATTAGCTCTCACACCAATATTTGCGTCTAGAGCCTTTGCATTGAGGGCTATCTGAAAGTGGTTTTGGAGCTGAAGTTGCCTGTGAATGTGGAGTTGGTGGCATGTGAAACCCGCATGTGGAGCATTCGTTTGTGTGGGATGCTCACCAAGTTTCATTTCAGTCCTAGACACTCAAAGGGCACTAAGCTTAGAGTGTGAAAACTGAGTTTCCTTGAGAGCTGCTTGGAAGCCTGATGGTGTGTGAAGTTAGTGAGCCAAATGGAGTTGTTCTCCCACAAGAACCACTCGGCTGATTCTTCTTCAATATGCCCTTCACCAACATGCAGTGTTTCCTTGATTGAATTAGCTCTCACACCAATATTTGCGTCTAGAGCCTTTGCATTGAGGGCTATCTGAAAACTGCTGTGGCGCTGAAGTTGCCTGTGAATGTGGAGTTGGTGGCATGTGAAACCCGCATGTGGAGCATTCGTTTGTGTGGGATGCTCACCAAGCTTCATTTCAGTCCTAGACACTCAAATGGCACTAAGCATAGAGTGTGAAAACTGAGTTTCCTTGAGAGCTGCTTGGAAGCCTGATGGTGTGTGAAGTTAGTGAGCCAAATGGAGTTGTTCTCCCACAAGAACCACTCGGCTGATTCTTCTTCAATATGCCCTTCACCAACATGCAGTGTTTCCTTGATTGAATTACCTCTCACACCAATATTTGCATCTAGAGCCTTTGCATTGAGGGCTATCTGAAAACGGCTGTGGCGCTGAAGTTGCCTGTGAATGTGGAGTTGGTGGCATGTGAAACCCGCATGTGGAGCATTCGTTTGTGTGGGATGCTCACCAAGCTTCATTTAAGTCCTAGACACTCAAAGGGCACTAAGCATAGAGTGTGAAAACTGAGTTTCCTTGATAGCTGCTTGGAAGCCTGATGGAGTGTGAAGTTAGTGAGACAAATGGAGTTGTTCTCCCACAAGAACCACTCGGCTGATTCTTCTTCAATATGCCCTTCACCAACATGCAGTGTTTCCTTGATTGAATTAGCTCTCACACCAATATTTGCGTCTAGAGCCTTTGCATTGAGGGCTATCTGAAAACGGCTGTGGCGCTGAAGTTGCCTGTGAATGTGGAGTTGGTGGCATGTGAAACCCGCATGTGGAGCATTCGTTTGTGTGGGATGCTCTACCAGGTTCATTCCTAGATAATGCACTCAAAGGGCACTAAGCATAGAGTGTGAAAACTGAGTTTCCTTGAGAGCTGCTTGGAAGCCTGATGGTGTGTGAAGTTAGTGAGCCAAATGGAGTTGTTCTCCCACAAGAACCACTCGGCTGATTCTTCTTCAATATGCCCTTCACCAACATGCAGTGTTTCCTTGATTGAATTAGCTCTCACACCAATATTTGCGTCTAGAGCCTTTGCATTGAGGGCTATCTGAAAACTGCTGTGGCGCTGAAGTTGCCTGTGAATGTGGAGTTGGTGGCATGTGAAACCCGCATGTGGAGCATTCGTTTGTGTGGGATGCTCTACCAGGTTCATTCCTAGATAATGCATTCAAAGGGCACTAAGCATAGAGTGTGAAAACTGAGTTTTCTTGAGAGCTGCTTGGAAGCCTGATGGTGTGTGAAGTTAGTGAGCCAAATGGAGTTGTTCTCCCATAAGAACCACTCGGCTGATTCTTCTTCAATATGCCCTTCACCAACATGCAGTGTTTCCTTGATTGAATTAGCTCTCACACCAATATTTGCGTCTAGAGCCTTTGCATTGAGGGCTATCTGAAAGTGGTTTTGGCCCTGAAGTTGTCTGTGAATATGGAGTTGGTGGCATGTGAAACCCGCATGTGGAGCATTCGTTTGTGTGGGATGCTCTCCCAGGTTCATTCCTAGATAATGCACTCAAAGGGCACTAAGCATAGAGTGTGAAAACTGAGTTTCCTTGAGAGCTGCTTGGAAGCCTGATGGTGTGTGAAGTTAGTGAGCCAAATGGAGTTGTTCTCCCACAAGAACCACTCGGCTGATTCTTCTTCAATATGCCCTTCACCAACATGCAGTGTTTCCTTGATTGAATTAGCTCTCACACCAATATTTGCGTCTAGAGCCTTTGCATTGAGGGCTATCTGAAAACGGCTGTGGCGCTGAAGTTGCCTGTGAATGTGGAGTTGGTGGCATGTGAAACCCGCATGTGGAGCATTCGTTTGTGTGGGATGCTCACCAAGTTTCATTTCAGTCCTAGACACTCAAAGGGCACTAAGCATAGAGTGTGAAAACTGAGTTTCCTTGAGAGCTGCTAGGAAGCCTGATGGTGTGTGAAGTTAGTGAGCCAAATGGAGTTGTTCTCCCACAAGAACCACTCGGCTGATTCTTCTTCAATATGCCCTTCACCAACATGCAGTGTTTCCTTGATTGAATTAGCTCTCACACCAATATTTGCGTCTAGAGCCTTTGCATTGAGGGCTATCTGAAAACGGCTGTGGCGCTGAAGTTGCCTGTGAATGTGGAGTTGGTGGCATGTGAAACCCGCATGTGGAGCATTCGTTTGTGTGGGATGCTCTCCCAGGTTCATTCCTAGATAATGCACTCAAAGGGCACTAAGCATAGAGTGTGAAAACTGAGTTTTCTTGAGAGCTGCTTGGAAGCCTGATGGTGTGTGAAGTTAGTGAGCCAAATGGAGTTGTTCTCCCACAAGAACCACTCGGCTGATTCTTCTTCAATATGCCCTTCACCAACATGCAGTGTTTCCTTGATTGAATTAGCTCTCACACCAATATTTGCGTCTAGAGCCTTTGCATTGAGGGCTATCTGAAAGTGGTTTTGGCCCTGAAGTTGTCTGTGAATGTGGAGTTGGTGGCATGTGAAACCCGCATGTGGAGCATTCGTTTGTGTGGGATGCTCTCCCAGGTTCATTCCTAGATAATGCACTCAAAGGGCACTAAGCATAGAGTGTGAAAACTGAGTTTCCTTGAGAGCTGCTTGGAAGCCTGATGGTGTGTGAAGTTAGTGAGCCAAATGGAGTTGTTCTCCCACAAGAACCACTCGGCTGATTCTTCTTCAATATGCCCTTCACCAACATGCAGTGTTTCCTTGATTGAATTAGCTCTCACACCAATATTTGCGTCTAGAGCCTTTGCATTGAGGGCTATCTGCAAACGTCTGTGGCGCTGAAGTTGCCTGTGAATGTGGAGTTGGTGGCATGTGAAACCCGCATGTGGAGCATTCGTTTGTGTGGGATGCTCTCCCAGGTTCATTCCTAGATAATGCACTCAAAGGGCACTAAGCATAGAGTGTGAAAACTGAGTTTCCTTGAGAGCTGCTTGGAAGCCTGATGGTGTGTGAAGTTAGTGAGCCAAATGGAGTTGTTCTCCCACAAGAACCACTCGGCTGATTCTTCTTCAATATGCCCTTCACCAACATGCAGTGTTTCCTTCACTGAATTAGCTCTCACACCAATATTTGCGTCTAGAGCCTTTGCATTGAGGGCTATCTGAAAACGGCTGTGGCGCTGAAGTTGCCTGTGAATGTGGAGTTGGTGGCATGTGAAACCCGCATGTGGAGCATTCGTTTGTGTGGGATGCTCACCAAGATTCATTTCAGTCCTAGGCACTCAAAGGGCACTAAGCATAGAGTGTGAAAACTGAATTTCCTTGAGAGCTGCTTGGAAGCCTGATGGTGTGTGAAGTTAGTGAGCCAAATGGAGTTGTTCTCCCACAAGAACCACTCGGCTGATTCTTCTTCAATATGCCCTTCACCAACATGCAGTGTTTCCTTGATTGAATTAGCTCTCACACCAATATTTGCGTCTAGAGCCTTTGCATTGAGGGCTATCTGAAAACTGCTGTGGCGCTGAAGTTGCCTGTGAATGTGGAGTTGGTGGCATGTGAAACCCGCATGTGGAGCATTCGTTTGTGTGGGATGCTCACCAAGCTTCATTTCAGTCCTAGACACTCAAATGGCACTAAGCATAGAGTGTGAAAACTGAGTTTCCTTGAGAGCTGCTTGGAAGCCTGATGGTGTGTGAAGTTAGTGAGCCAAATGGAGTTGTTCTCCCACAAGAACCACTCGGCTGATTCTTCTTCAATATGCCCTTCACCAACATGCAGTGTTTCCTTGATTGAATTACCTCTCACACCAATATTTGCATCTAGAGCCTTTGCATTGAGGGCTATCTGAAAACGGCTGTGGCGCTGAAGTTGCCTGTGAATGTGGAGTTGGTGGCATGTGAAACCCGCATGTGGAGCATTCGTTTGTGTGGGATGCTCACCAAGCTTCATTTAAGTCCTAGACACTCAAAGGGCACTAAGCATAGAGTGTGAAAACTGAGTTTCCTTGATAGCTGCTTGGAAGCCTGATGGAGTGTGAAGTTAGTGAGACAAATGGAGTTGTTCTCCCACAAGAACCACTCGGCTGATTCTTCTTCAATATGCCCTTCACCAACATGCAGTGTTTCCTTGATTGAATTAGCTCTCACACCAATATTTGCGTCTAGAGCCTTTGCATTGAGGGCTATCTGAAAACGGCTGTGGCGCTGAAGTTGCCTGTGAATGTGGAGTTGGTGGCATGTGAAACCCGCATGTGGAGCATTCGTTTGTGTGGGATGCTCTACCAGGTTCATTCCTAGATAATGCACTCAAAGGGCACTAAGCATAGAGTGTGAAAACTGAGTTTCCTTGAGAGCTGCTTGGAAGCCTGATGGTGTGTGAAGTTAGTGAGCCAAATGGAGTTGTTCTCCCACAAGAACCACTCGGCTGATTCTTCTTCAATATGCCCTTCACCAACATGCAGTGTTTCCTTGATTGAATTAGCTCTCACACCAATATTTGCGTCTAGAGCCTTTGCATTGAGGGCTATCTGAAAACGGCTGTGGCGCTGAAGTTGCCTGTGAATGTGGAGTTGGTGGCATGTGAAACCCGCATGTGGAGCATTCGTTTGTGTGGGATGCTCTACCAGGTTCATTCCTAGATAATGCATTCAAAGGGCACTAAGCATAGAGTGTGAAAACTGAGTTTTCTTGAGAGCTGCTTGGAAGCCTGATGGTGTGTGAAGTTAGTGAGCCAAATGGAGTTGTTCTCCCATAAGAACCACTCGGCTGATTCTTCTTCAATATGCCCTTCACCAACATGCAGTGTTTCCTTGATTGAATTAGCTCTCACACCAATATTTGCGTCTAGAGCCTTTGCATTGAGGGCTATCTGAAAGTGGTTTTGGCCCTGAAGTTGTCTGTGAATATGGAGTTGGTGGCATGTGAAACCCGCATGTGGAGCATTCGTTTGTGTGGGATGCTCTCCCAGGTTCATTCCTAGATAATGCACTCAAAGGGCACTAAGCATAGAGTGTGAAAACTGAGTTTCCTTGAGAGCTGCTTGGAAGCCTGATGGTGTGTGAAGTTAGTGAGCCAAATGGAGTTGTTCTCCCACAAGAACCACTCGGCTGATTCTTCTTCAATATGCCCTTCACCAACATGCAGTGTTTCCTTGATTGAATTAGCTCTCACACCAATATTTGCGTCTAGAGCCTTTGCATTGAGGGCTATCTGAAAACGGCTGTGGCGCTGAAGTTGCCTGTGAATGTGGAGTTGGTGGCATGTGAAACCCGCATGTGGAGCATTCGTTTGTGTGGGATGCTCACCAAGTTTCATTTCAGTCCTAGACACTCAAAGGGCACTAAGCATAGAGTGTGAAAACTGAGTTTCCTTGAGAGCTGCTAGGAAGCCTGATGGTGTGTGAAGTTAGTGAGCCAAATGGAGTTGTTCTCCCACAAGAACCACTCGGCTGATTCTTCTTCAATATGCCCTTCACCAACATGCAGTGTTTCCTTGATTGAATTAGCTCTCACACCAATATTTGCGTCTAGAGCCTTTGCATTGAGGGCTATCTGAAAACGGCTGTGGCGCTGAAGTTGCCTGTGAATGTGGAGTTGGTGGCATGTGAAACCCGCATGTGGAGCATTCGTTTGTGTGGGATGCTCTCCCAGGTTCATTCCTAGATAATGCACTCAAAGGGCACTAAGCATAGAGTGTGAAAACTGAGTTTTCTTGAGAGCTGCTTGGAAGCCTGATGGTGTGTGAAGTTAGTGAGCCAAATGGAGTTGTTCTCCCACAAGAACCACTCGGCTGATTCTTCTTCAATATGCCCTTCACCAACATGCAGTGTTTCCTTGATTGAATTAGCTCTCACACCAATATTTGCGTCTAGAGCCTTTGCATTGAGGGCTATCTGAAAGTGGTTTTGGCCCTGAAGTTGTCTGTGAATGTGGAGTTGGTGGCATGTGAAACCCGCATGTGGAGCATTCGTTTGTGTGGGATGCTCTCCCAGGTTCATTCCTAGATAATGCACTCAAAGGGCACTAAGCATAGAGTGTGAAAACTGAGTTTCCTTGAGAGCTGCTTGGAAGCCTGATGGTGTGTGAAGTTAGTGAGCCAAATGGAGTTGTTCTCCCACAAGAACCACTCGGCTGATTCTTCTTCAATATGCCCTTCACCAACATGCAGTGTTTCCTTGATTGAATTAGCTCTCACACCAATATTTGCGTCTAGAGCCTTTGCATTGAGGGCTATCTGCAAACGTCTTTGGCGCTGAAGTTGCCTGTGAATGTGGAGTTGGTGGCATGTGAAACCCGCATGTGGAGCATTCGTTTGTGTGGGATGCTCTCCCAGGTTCATTCCTAGATAATGCACTCAAAGGGCACTAAGCATAGAGTGTGAAAACTGAGTTTCCTTGAGAGCTGCTTGGAAGCCTGATGGTGTGTGAAGTTAGTGAGCCAAATGGAGTTGTTCTCCCACAAGAACCACTCGGCTGATTCTTCTTCAATATGCCCTTCACCAACATGCAGTGTTTCCTTCACTGAATTAGCTCTCACACCAATATTTGCGTCTAGAGCCTTTGCATTGAGGGCTATCTGAAAACGGCTGTGGCGCTGAAGTTGCCTGTGAATGTGGAGTTGGTGGCATGTGAAACCCGCATGTGGAGCATTCGTTTGTGTGGGATGCTCACCAAGATTCATTTCAGTCCTAGGCACTCAAAGGGCACTAAGCATAGAGTGTGAAAACTGAATTTCCTTGAGAGCTGCTTGGAAGCCTGATGGTGTGTGAAGTTAGTGAGCCAAATGGAGTTGTTCTCCCACAAGAACCACTCGGCTGATTCTTCTTCAATATGCCCTTCACCAACATGCAGTGTTTCCTTGATTGAATTAGCTCTCACACCAATATTTGCATCTAGAGCCTTTGCATTGAGGTCTATCTGAAAACGGCTGTGGCTCTGAAGTTGCCTGTGAATGTGGAGTTGGTGGCATGTGAAACCCGCATGTGGAGCATTCGTTTGTGTGGGATGCTCACCAAGATTCATTTCAGTGCTAATCACTCAAAGGGCACTAAGCATAGAGTGTGAAAACTGAGTTTCCTTGAGAGCTGCTTGGAAGCCTGATGGTGTGTGAAGTTAGTGAGCCAAATGGAGTTGTTCTCCCACAAGAACCACTCGGTTGATTCTTCTTCAATATGCCCTTCACCAACATGCAGTGTTTCCTTGATTGAATTAGCTCTCACACCAATATTTGCGTCTAGAGCCTTTGCATTGAGGGCTATCTGAAAGTGGTTTTGGCGCTGAAGTTGCCTGTGAATGTGGAGTTGGTGGCATGTGAAACCCGCATGTGGAGCATTCGTTTGTGTGGGATGCTCACCAAGCTTCATTTCAGTCCTAGGCACTCAAAGGGCACTAAGCATAGAGTGTGAAAACTGAGTTTCCTTGAGAGCTGCTTGGAAGCCTGATGGTGTGTGAAGTTAGTGAGCCAAATGGAGTTGTTCTCCCAGAAGAACCACTTGGCTGATTCTTCTTCAATATGCCCTTCACCAACATGCAGTGTTTCCTTGATTGAATTAGCTCTCACAGCAATATTTGCGTCTAGAGCCTTTGCATTGAGGGCTATCTGAAAGTGGTTTTGGCGCTGAAGTTGCCTGTGAATGTGGAGTTGGTGGCATGTGAAACCCGCATGTGGAGCATTCGTTTGTGTGGGATGCTCACCAAGCTTCATTTCAGTCCTAGGCACTCAAAGGGCACTAAGCATAGAGTGTCAAAACTGAGTTTCCTTGAGAGCTGCTTGGAAGCCTGATGGTGTGTGAAGTTAGTGAGCCAAATGGAGTTGTTCTACCACAAGAACCACTCGGCTGATTCTTCTTCAATATGCCCTTCACCAACATGCAGTGTTTCCTTGATTGAATTAGCTCTCACACCAATATTTGCGTCTAGAACCTTTGCATTGAGGGCTATCTGAAAACGGCTGTGGCGCTGAAGTTGCCTGTGAATGTGGAGTTGGTGGCATGTGAAACCCGCATGTGGAGCATTCGTTTGTGTGGGATGCTCACGAAGCTTCATTTCAGTCCTAGACACTCAAAGGGCACTAAGCATAGAGTGTGAAAACTGAGTTTCCTTGAGAGCTGCTTGGAAGCCTGATGGTGTGTGAAGTTAGTGAGCCAAATGGAGTTGTTGTCCCAGAAGAACCACTCGGCTGATTCTTCTTCAATATGCCCTTCACCAACATGCAGTGTTTCCTTGATTGAATTAGCTCTCACACCAATATTTGCGTCTAGAGCCTTTGCATTGAGGGCTATCTGAAAACGGCTGTGGCGCTGAAGTTGCCTGTGAATGTGGAGTTGGTGGCATGTGAAACCCGCATGTGGAGCATTCGTTTGTGTGGGATGCTCACCAAGCTTCATTTCAGTCCTAGACACTCAAAGAGCACTAAGCATAGAGTGTGAAAACTGAGTTTCCTTGAGAGCTGCTTGGAAGCCTGATGGTGTGTGAAGTTAGTGAGCCAAATGGAGTTGTTCTCCCACAAGAACCACTCGGCTGATTCTTCTTCAATATGCCCTTCACCAACATGCAGTGTTTCCTTGATTGAATTAGCTCTCACACCAATATTTGCGTCTAGAGCCTTTGCATTGAGGGCTATCTGAAAGTGGTTTTGGCGCTGAAGTTGCCTGTGAATGTGGAGTTGGTGGCATGTGAAACCCGCATGTGGAGCATTCGTTTGTGTTGGATGCTCTACCAGGTTCATTCCTAGATAATGCACTGAAGAGGCACTAAGCATAGAGTGTGAAAACTGAGTTTTCTTGAGAGCTGCTTGGAAGCCTGATGGTGTGTGAAGTTAGTGAGCCAAATGGAGTTGTTCTCCCACAAGAACCACTCGGCTGATTCTTCTTCAATATGCCCTTCACCAACATGCAGTGCTTCCTTGATTGAATTAGCTCTCACACCAATATTTGCGTCTAGAGCCTTTGCATTGAGGGCTATCTGAAAACGGCTGTGGCGCTGAAGTTGCCTGTGAATGTGGAGTTGGTGGCATGTGAAACCCGCATGTGGAGCATTCGTTTGTGTGGGATGCTCTACCAGGTTCATTCCTAGATAATGCACTCAAGAGGCTCTAGGCATAGAGTGTGAAAACTGAGTTTCCTTGAGAGCTGCTTGGAAGCCTGATGGTGTGTGAAGTTAGTGAGCCAAATGGAGTTGTTCTCCCACAAGAACCACTCGGCTGATTCTTCTTCAATATGCCCTTCAACAACATGCAGTGTTTCCTTGATTGAATTAGCTCTCACACCACTATTTGCGTCTAGAGCCTTTGCATTGAGGGCTATCTGAAAGTGGTTTTGGCGCTGAAGTTGCCAGTGAATGTGGAGTTGGTGGCATGTGAAACCCGCATGTGGAGCATTCGTTTGTGTGGGATGCTCACCAAGCTTCATTTCAGTCCTAGACACTCAAAGGGCACTAAGCATAGAGTGTGAAAACTGAGTTTCCTTGAGAGCTGCTTGGAAGCCTGATGGTGTGTGAAGTTAGTGAGCCAAATGGAGTTGTTCCCCCACAAGAACCACTCGGCTGATTCTTCTTCAATATGCCCTTCACCAACATGCAGTGCTTCCTTGATTGAATTAGCTCTCACACCAATATTTGCGTCTAGAGCCTTTGCATTGAGGGCTATCTGCAAACGTCTGTGGCGCTGAAGTTGCCTGTGAATGTGGAGTTGGTGGCATGTGAAACCCGCATGTGGAGCATTCGTTTGTGTGGGATGGTCTACCAAGCTTCATTTCAGTCCTAGGCACTCAAAGGGCACTAAGCATAGAGTGTGAAAACTGAGTTTCCTTGAGAGCTGCTTGGAAGCCTGATGGTGTGTGAAGTTAGTGAGCCAAATGGAGTTGTTCTCCCACAAGAACCACTCGGCTGATTCTTCTTCAATATGCCCTTCACCAACATGCAGTGTTTCCTTGATTGATTTAGCTCTCACACCAATATTTGCGTCTAGAGCCTTTGCATTGAGGGCTATCTGAAAGTGGTTTTGGCGCTGAAGTTGCCTGTGAATGTGGAGTTGGTGGCATGTGAAACCCGCATGTGGAGCATTCGTTTGTGTGGGATGCTCTACCAGGTTCATTCCTAGATAATGCACTCAAAGGGCACTAAGCATAGAGTGTGAAAACTGAGTTTCCTTGAGAGCTGCTTGGAAGCCTGATGGTGTGTGAAGTTAGTGAGCCAAATGGAGTTGTTCTCCCACAAGAACCACTTGGCTGATTCTTCTTCAATATGCCCTTCACCAACATGCAGTGTTTCCTTGATTGAATTAGCTCTCACACCAATATTTGCGTCTAGAGCCTTTGCATTGAGGGCTATCTGAAAGTGGTTTTGGCGCTGAAGTTGCCTGTGAATGTGGAGTTGGTGGCATGTGAAACCCGCATGTGGAGCATTCGTTTGTGTGGGATGCTCACGAAGCTTCATTTCAGTCCTAGACACTCAAAGGGCACTAAGCATAGAGTGTGAAAACTGAGTTTCCTTGAGAGCTGCTTGGAAGCCTGATGGTGTGTGAAGTTAGTGAGCCAAATGGAGTTGTTCTCCCACAAGAACCACTCGGCTGATTCTTCTTCAATATGCCCTTCACCAACATGCAGTGTTTCCTTGATTGAATTAGCTCTCACACCAATATTTGCGTCTAGAGCCTTTGCATTGAGGGCTATCAGAAAGTGGTTTTGGCGCTGAAGTTGCCTGTGAATGTGGAGTTGTGGCATGTGAAACCCGCATGTGGAGCATTCGTTTGTGTGGGATGCTCACCAAGCTTCATTTCAATCCTAGACACTCAAAGGGCACTAAGCATAGAGTGTGAAAAGTGAGTTTCCTTGAGAGCTGCTTGGAAGCCTGATGGTGTGTGAAGTTAGTGAGCCAAATGGAGTTGTTCTCCCACAAGAACCACTCGGCTGATTCTTCTTCAATATGCCCTTCACCAACATGCAGTGTTTCCTTGATTGAATTAGCTCTCACACCAATATTTGCGTCTAGAGCCTTTGCATTGAGAGCTATCTGAAAACGGCTGTGGCGCTGAAGTTGCCTGTGAATGTGGAGTTGGTGGCATGTGAAACCCGCATGTGGAGCATTCGTTTGTGTGGGATGCTCTACCAGGTTCATTCCTAGATAATGCACTCAAGAGTCACTAAGCATAGAGTGTGAAAACTGAGTTTTCTTGAGAGCTGCTTGGAAGCCTGATGGTGTGTGAAGTTAGTGAGCCAAATGGAGTTGTTCTCCCACAAGAACCACTCGGTTGATTCTTCTTCAATATGCCCTTCACCAACATGCAGTGCTTCCTTGATTGAATTAGCTCTCACACCAATATTTGCGTCTAGAGCCTTTGCATTGAGGGCTATCTGAAAGTGGTTTTGGCGCTGAAGTTGCCTGTGAATGTGGAGTTGGTGGCATGTGAAACCCGCATGTGGAGCATTCGTTTGTGTGGGATGCTCACCAAGCTTCATTTCAGTCCTAGGCACTCAAAGGGCACTAAGCATAGAGTGTGAAAACTGAGTTTCCTTGAGAGCTGCTTGGAAGCCTGATGGTGTGTGAAGTTAGTGAGCCAAATGGAGTTGTTCTCCCAGAAGAACCACTTGGCTGATTCTTCTTCAATATGCCCTTCACCAACATGCAGTGTTTCCTTGATTGAATTAGCTCTCACAGCAATATTTGCGTCTAGAGCCTTTGCATTGAGGGCTATCTGAAAGTGGTTTTGGCGCTGAAGTTGCCTGTGAATGTGGAGTTGGTGGCATGTGAAACCCGCATGTGGAGCATTCGTTTGTGTGGGATGCTCACCAAGCTTCATTTCAGTCCTAGGCACTCAAAGGGCACTAAGCATAGAGTGTCAAAACTGAGTTTCCTTGAGAGCTGCTTGGAAGCCTGATGGTGTGTGAAGTTAGTGAGCCAAATGGAGTTGTTCTCCCACAAGAACCACTCGGCTGATTCTTCTTCAATATGCCCTTCACCAACATGCAGTGTTTCCTTGATTGAATTAGCTCTCACACCAATATTTGCGTCTAGAGCCTTTGCATTGAGGGCTATCTGAAAGTGGTTTTGGCGCTGAAGTTGCCTGTGAATGTGGAGTTGGTGGCATGTGAAAATCGCATGTGGAGCATTCATTTGTTTGGGATGCTCACCAAGCTTCATTTCAGTCCTAGGCACTCAAAGTGCACTAAGCATAGAGTGTGAAAACTGAGTTTCCTTGAGAGCTGCTTGGAAGCCTGATGGTGTGTGAAGTTAGTGAGCCAAATGGAGTTGTTCTCCCACAAGAACCACTCGGCTGATCCTTCTTCAATATGCCCTTCACCAACATGCAGTGTTTCCTTGATTGAATTAGCTCTCACACCAATATTTGCGTCTAGAGCCTTTGCATTGAGGGCTATCTGAAAACGGCTGCGGTGCTGAAGTTGCCTGTGAATGTGGAGTTGGTGGCATGTGAAACCCGCATGTGGAGCATTCGTTTGTGTGGGATGCTCTACCAAGATTCATTTTAGTCCTAGGCACTCAAAGGGCACTAAGCATAGAGTGTGAAAACTGAGTTTCCTTGAGAGCTGTTTGGAAGCCTGATGGTGTGTGAAGTTAGTGAGCCAAATGGAGTTGTTCTCCCACAAGAACCACTCGGCTGATCCTTCTTCAATATGCCCTTCTCCAACATGCAGTGTTTCCTTGATTGATTTAGCTCTCACACCAATATTTGCGTCTAGAGCCTTTGCATTGAGGGCTATCTGAAAGTGGTTTTGGCGCTGAAGTTGCCTGTGAATGTGGAGTTGGTGGCATGTGAAACCCGCATGTGGAGCATTCGTTTGTGTGGGATGCTCTACCAGGTTCATTCCTAGATAATGCACTCAAAGGGCACTAAGCATAGAGTGTGAAAACTGAGTTTCCTTGAGAGCTGCTTGGAAGCCTGATGGTGTGTGAAGTTAGTGAGCCAAATGGAGTTGTTCTCCCACAAGAACCACTTGGCTGATTCTTCTTCAATATGCCCTTCACCAACATGCAGTGTTTCCTTGATTGAATTAGCTCTCACACCAATATTTGCGTCTAGAGCCTTTGCATTGAGGGCTATCTGAAAACGGCTGTGGCGCTGAAGTTGCCTGTGAATGTGGAGTTGGTGGCATGTGAAACCCGCATGTGGAGCATTCGTTTGTGTGGGATGCTCACGAAGCTTCATTTCAGTCCTAGACACTCAAAGGGCACTAAGCATAGAGTGTGAAAACTGAGTTTCCTTGAGAGCTGCTTGGAAGCCTGATGGTGTGTGAAGTTAGTGAGCCAAATGGAGTTGTTCTCCCACAAGAACCACTCGGCTGATTCTTCTTCAATATGCCCTTCACCAACATGCAGTGTTTCCTTGATTGAATTAGCTCTCACACCAATATTTGCGTCTAGAGCCTTTGCATTGAGGGCTATCGGAAAGTGGTTTTGGCGCTGAAGTTGCCTGTGAATGTGGAGTTGTGGCATGTGAAACCCGCATGTGGAGCATTCGTTTGTGTGGGATGCTCACCAAGCTTCATTTCAATCCTAGACACTCAAAGGGCACTAAGCATAGAGTGTGAAAACTGAGTTTCCTTGAGAGCTGCTTGGAAGCCTGATGGTGTGTGAAGTTAGTGAGCCAAATGGAGTTGTTCTCCCACAAGAACCACTCGGCTGATTCTTCTTCAATATGCCCTTCACCAACATGCAGTGTTTCCTTGATTGAATTAGCTCTCACACCAATATTTGCGTCTAGAGCCTTTGCATTGAGAGCTATCTGAAAACGGCTGTGGCGCTGAAGTTGCCTGTGAATGTGGAGTTGGTGGCATGTGAAACCCGCATGTGGAGCATTCGTTTGTGTGGGATGCTCTACCAGGTTCATTCCTAGATAATGCACTCAAGAGTCACTAAGCATAGAGTGTGAAAACTGAGTTTTCTTGAGAGCTGCTTGGAAGCCTGATGGTGTGTGAAGTTAGTGAGCCAAATGGAGTTGTTCTCCCACAAGAACCACTCGGTTGATTCTTCTTCAATATGCCCTTCACCAACATGCAGTGCTTCCTTGATTGAATTAGCTCTCACACCAATATTTGCGTCTAGAGCCTTTGCATTGAGGGCTATCTGAAAGTGGTTTTGGCGCTGAAGTTGCCTGTGAATGTGGAGTTGGTGGCATGTGAAACCCGCATGTGGAGCATTCGTTTGTGTGGGATGCTCACCAAGCTTCATTTCAGTCCTAGGCACTCAAAGGGCACTAAGCATAGAGTGTGAAAACTGAGTTTCCTTGAGAGCTGCTTGGAAGCCTGATGGTGTGTGAAGTTAGTGAGCCAAATGGAGTTGTTCTCCCAGAAGAACCACTTGGCTGATTCTTCTTCAATATGCCCTTCACCAACATGCAGTGTTTCCTTGATTGAATTAGCTCTCACAGCAATATTTGCGTCTAGAGCCTTTGCATTGAGGGCTATCTGAAAGTGGTTTTGGCGCTGAAGTTGCCTGTGAATGTGGAGTTGGTGGCATGTGAAACCCGCATGTGGAGCATTCGTTTGTGTGGGATGCTCACCAAGCTTCATTTCAGTCCTAGGCACTCAAAGGGCACTAAGCATAGAGTGTGAAAACTGAGTTTCCTTGAGAGCTGCTTGGAAGCCTGATGGTGTGTGAAGTTAGTGAGCCAAATGGAGTTGTTCTACCACAAGAACCACTCGGCTGATTCTTCTTCAATATGCCCTTCACCAACATGCAGTGTTTCCTTGATTGAATTAGCTCTCACACCAATATTTGCGTCTAGAACCTTTGCATTGAGGGCTATCTGAAAACGGCTGTGGCGCTGAAGTTGCCTGTGAATGTGGAGTTGGTGGCATGTGAAACCCGCATGTGGAGCATTCGTTTGTGTGGGATGCTCTACCAGGTTCATTCCTAGATAATGCACTCAAAGGGCACTAAGCATAGAGTGTGAAAACTGAGTTTCCTTGAGAGCTGCTTGGAAGCCTGATGGTGTGTGAAGTTAGTGAGCCAAATGGAGTTGTTCTCCCACAAGAACCACTTGGCTGATTCTTCTTCAATATGCCCTTCACCAACATGCAGTGTTTCCTTGATTGAATTAGCTCTCACACCAATATTTGCGTCTAGAGCCTTTGCATTGAGGGCTATCTGAAAACGGCTGTGGCGCTGAAGTTGCCTGTGAATGTGGAGTTGGTGGCATGTGAAACCCGCATGTGGAGCATTCGTTTGTGTGGGATGCTCACGAAGCTTCATTTCAGTCCTAGACACTCAAAGGGCACTAAGCATAGAGTGTGAAAACTGAGTTTCCTTGAGAGCTGCTTGGAAGCCTGATGGTGTGTGAAGTTAGTGAGCCAAATGGAGTTGTTCTCCCACAAGAACCACTCGGCTGATTCTTCTTCAATATGCCCTTCACCAACATGCAGTGTTTCCTTGATTGAATTAGCTCTCACACCAATATTTGCGTCTAGAGCCTTTGCATTGAGGGCTATCTGAAAGTGGTTTTGGCGCTGAAGTTGCCTGTGAATGTGGAGTTGTGGCATGTGAAACCCGCATGTGGAGCATTCGTTTGTGTGGGATGCTCACCAAGCTTCATTTCAATCCTAGACACTCAAAGGGCACTAAGCATAGAGTGTGAAAACTGAGTTTCCTTGAGAGCTGCTTGGAAGCCTGATGGTGTGTGAAGTTAGTGAGCCAAATGGAGTTGTTCTCCCACAAGAACCACTCGGCTGATTCTTCTTCAATATGCCCTTCACCAACATGCAGTGTTTCCTTGATTGAATTAGCTCTCACACCAATATTTGCGTCTAGAGCCTTTGCATTGAGAGCTATCTGAAAACGGCTGTGGCGCTGAAGTTGCCTGTGAATGTGGAGTTGGTGGCATGTGAAACCCGCATGTGGAGCATTCGTTTGTGTGGGATGCTCTACCAGGTTCATTCCTAGATAATGCACTCAAGAGTCACTAAGCATAGAGTGTGAAAACTGAGTTTTCTTGAGAGCTGCTTGGAAGCCTGATGGTGTGTGAAGTTAGTGAGCCAAATGGAGTTGTTCTCCCACAAGAACCACTCGGTTGATTCTTCTTCAATATGCCCTTCACCAACATGCAGTGTTTCCTTGATTGAATTAGCTCTCACAGCAATATTTGCGTCTAGAGCCTTTGCATTGAGGGCTATCTGAAAGTGGTTTTGGCGCTGAAGTTGCCTGTGAATGTGGAGTTGGTGGCATGTGAAACCCGCATGTGGAGCATTCGTTTGTGTGGGATGCTCACCAAGCTTCATTTCAGTCCTAGGCACTCAAAGGGCACTAAGCATAGAGTGTGAAAACTGAGTTTCCTTGAGAGCTGCTTGGAAGCCTGATGGTGTGTGAAGTTAGTGAGCCAAATGGAGTTGTTCTCCCAGAAGAACCACTTGGCTGATTCTTCTTCAATATGCCCTTCACCAACATGCAGTGTTTCCTTGATTGAATTAGCTCTCACAGCAATATTTGCGTCTAGAGCCTTTGCATTGAGGGCTATCTGAAAGTGGTTTTGGCGCTGAAGTTGCCTGTGAATGTGGAGTTGGTGGCATGTGAACCCCGCATGTGGAGCATTCGTTTGTGTGGGATGCTCACCAAGCTTCATTTCAGTCCTAGGCACTCAAAGGGCACTAAGCATAGAGTGTCAAAACTGAGTTTCCTTGAGAGCTGCTTGGAAGCCTGATGGTGTGTGAAGTTAGTGAGCCAAATGGAGTTGTTCTACCACAAGAACCACTCGGCTGATTCTTCTTCAATATGCCCTTCACCAACATGCAGTGTTTCCTTGATTGAATTAGCTCTCACACCAATATTTGCGTCTAGAACCTTTGCATTGAGGGCTATCTGAAAACGGCTGTGGCGCTGAAGTTGCCTGTGAATGTGGAGTTGGTGGCATGTGAAACCCGCATGTGGAGCATTCGTTTGTGTGGGATGCTCACGAAGCTTCATTTCAGTCCTAGGCACTCAAAGGGCACTAAGCATAGAGTGTGAAAACTGAGTTTCCTTGAGAGCTGCTTGGAAGCCTGATGGTGTGTGAAGTTAGTGAGCCAAATGGAGTTGTTGTCCCAGAAGAACCACTCGGCTGATTCTTCTTCAATATGCCCTTCACCAACATGCAGTGTTTCCTTGATTGAATTAGCTCTCACACCAATATTTGCGTCTAGAGCCTTTGCATTGAGGGCTATCTGAAAACGGCTGTGGCGCTGAAGTTGCCTGTGAATGTGGAGTTGGTGGCATGTGAAACCCGCATGTGGAGCATTCGTTTGTGTGGGATGCTCACCAAGCTTCATTTCAGTCCTAGACACTCAAAGAGCACTAAGCATAGAGTGTGAAAACTGAGTTTCCTTGAGAGCTGCTTGGAAGCCTGATGGTGTGTGAAGTTAGTGAGCCAAATGGAGTTGTTCTCCCACAAGAACCACTCGGCTGATTCTTCTTCAATATGCCCTTCACCAACATGCAGTGTTTCCTTGATTGAATTAGCTCTCACACCAATATTTGCGTCTAGAGCCTTTGCATTGAGGGCTATCTGAAAGTGGTTTTGGCGCTGAAGTTGCCTGTGAATGTGGAGTTGGTGGCATGTGAAACCCGCATGTGGAGCATTCGTTTGTGTTGGATGCTCTACCAGGTTCATTCCTAGATAATGCACTGAAGAGGCACTAAGCATAGAGTGTGAAAACTGAGTTTTCTTGAGAGCTGCTTGGAAGCCTGATGGTGTGTGAAGTTAGTGAGCCAAATGGAGTTGTTCTCCCACAAGAACCACTCGGCATATTCTTCTTCAATATGCCCTTCACCAACATGCAGTGCTTCCTTGATTGAATTAGCTCTCACACCAATATTTGCGTCTAGAGCCTTTGCATTGAGGGCTATCTGAAAACGGCTGTGGCGCTGAAGTTGCCTGTGAATGTGGAGTTGGTGGCATGTGAAACCCGCATGTGGAGCATTCGTTTGTGTGGGATGCTCTACCAGGTTCATTCCTAGATAATGCACTCAAGAGGCTCTAGGCATAGAGTGTGAAAACTGAGTTTCCTTGAGAGCTGCTTGGAAGCCTGATGGTGTGTGAAGTTAGTGAGCCAAATGGAGTTGTTCTCCCACAAGAACCACTCGGCTGATTCTTCTTCAATATGCCCTTCAACAACATGCAGTGTTTCCTTGATTGAATTAGCTCTCACACCAATATTTGCGTCTAGAGCCTTTGCATTGAGGGCTATCTGAAAGTGGTTTTGGCGCTGAAGTTGCCAGTGAATGTGGAGTTGGTGGCATGTGAAACCCGCATGTGGAGCATTCGTTTGTGTGGGATGCTCACCAAGCTTCATTTCAGTCCTAGACACTCAAAGGGCACTAAGCATAGAGTGTGAAAACTGAGTTTCCTTGAGAGCTGCTTGGAAGCCTGATGGTGTGTGAAGTTAGTGAGCCAAATGGAGTTGTTCTCCCACAAGAACCACTCGGCTGATTCTTCTTCAATATGCCCTTCACCAACATGCAGTGTTTCCTTGATTGAATTAGCTCTCACACCAATATTTGCGTCTAGAGCCTTTGCATTGAGGGCTATCTGAAAACTGCTGTGGCGCTGAAGTTGCCTGTGAATGTGGAGTTGGTGGCATGTGAAACCCGCATGTGGAGCATTCGTTTGTGTGGGATGCTCTACCAGGTTCATTCCTAGATAATGCACTCAAAGGGCACTAAGCATAGAGTGTGAAAACTGAGTTTCCTTGAGAGCTGCTTGGAAGCCTGATGGTGTGTGAAGTTAGTGAGCCAAATGGAGTTGTTCTCCCACAAGAACCACTCGGCTGATTCTTCTTCAATATGCCCTTCACCAACATGCAGTGTTTCCTTGATTGAATTAGCTCTCACACCAATATTTGCGTCTAGAGCCTTTGCATTGAGGGCTATCTGAAAGTGGTTTTGGCGCTGAAGTTGCCTGTGAATGTGGAGTTGGTGGCATGTGAAACCCGCATGTGGAGCATTCGTTTGTGTGGGATGCTCTACCAGGTTCATTCCTAGATAATGCACTCAAAGGGCACTAAGCATAGAGTGTGAAAACTGAGTTTCCTTGAGAGCTGCTTGGAAGCCTGATGGTGTGTGAAGTTAGTGAGCCAAATGGAGTTGTTCCCCCACAAGAACCACTCGGCTGATTCTTCTTCAATATGCCCTTCACCAACATGCAGTGCTTCCTTGATTGAATTAGCTCTCACACCAATATTTGCGTCTAGAGCCTTTGCATTGAGGGCTATCTGAAAACGTCTGTGGCGCTGAAGTTGCCTGTGAATGTGGAGTTGGTGGCATGTGAAACCCGCATGTGGAGCATTCGTTTGTGTGGGATGGTCTACCAAGCTTCATTTCAGTCCTAGGCACTCAAAGGGCACTAAGCATAGAGTGTGAAAACTGAGTTTCCTTGAGAGCTGCTTGGAAGCCTGATGGTGTGTGAAGTTAGTGAGCCAAATGGAGTTGTTCTTCCACAAGAACCACTCGGCTGATTCTTCTTCAATATGCCCTTCACCAACATGCAGTGTTTCCTTGATTGAATTAGCTCTCACACCAATATTTGCGTCTAGAGCCTTTGCATTGAGGGCTATCTGAAAGTGGTTTTGGCGCTGAAGTTGCCTGTGAATGTGGAGTTGGTGGCATGTGAAACCCGCATGTGGAGCATTCGTTTGTGTGGGATGCTCACCAAGTTTCATTTCAGTCCTAGACACTCAAAGGGCACTAAGCATAGAGTGTGAAAACTGAGTTTCCTTGAGAGCTGCTTGGAAGCCTGATGGTGTGTGAAGTTAGTGAGCCAAATGGAGTTGTTCTCCCACAAGAACCACTCGGCTGATTCTTCTTCAATATGCCCTTCACCAACATGCAGTGTTTCCTTGATTGAATTAGCTCTCACACCAATATTTGCGTCTAGAGCCTTTGCATTGAGGGCTATCTGAAAACTGCTGTGGCGCTGAAGTTGCCTGTGAATGTGGAGTTGGTGGCATGTGAAACCCGCATGTGGAGCATTCGTTTGTGTGGGATGCTCTACCAGGTTCATTCCTAGATAATGCACTCAAAGGGCACTAAGCATAGAGTGTGAAAACTGAGTTTCCTTGAGAGCTGCTTGGAAGCCTGATGGTGTGTGAAGTTAGTGAGCCAAATGGAGTTGTTCTCCCACAAGAACCACTCGGCTGATTCTTCTTCAATATGCCCTTCACCAACATGCAGTGTTTCCTTGATTGAATTAGCTCTCACACCAATATTTGCGTCTAGAGCCTTTGCATTGAGGGCTATCTGAAAGTGGTTTTGGCGCTGAAGTTGCCTGTGAATGTGGAGTTGGTGGCATGTGAAACCCGCATGTGGAGCATTCGTTTGTGTGGGATGCTCTACCAGGTTCATTCCTAGATAATGCACTCAAAGGGCACTAAGCATAGAGTGTGAAAACTGAGTTTCCTTGAGAGCTGCTTGGAAGCCTGATGGTGTGTGAAGTTAGTGAGCCAAATGGAGTTGTTCCCCCACAAGAACCACTCGGCTGATTCTTCTTCAATATGCCCTTCACCAACATGCAGTGCTTCCTTGATTGAATTAGCTCTCACACCAATATTTGCGTCTAGAGCCTTTGCATTGAGGGCTATCTGCAAACGTCTGTGGCGCTGAAGTTGCCTGTGAATGTGGAGTTGGTGGCATGTGAAACCCGCATGTGGAGCATTCGTTTGTGTGGGATGGTCTACCAAGCTTCATTTCAGTCCTAGGCACTCAAAGGGCACTAAGCATAGAGTGTGAAAACTGAGTTTCCTTGAGAGCTGCTTGGAAGCCTGATGGTGTGTGAAGTTAGTGAGCCAAATGGAGTTGTTCTCCCACAAGAACCACTCGGCTGATTCTTCTTCAATATGCCCTTCACCAACATGCAGTGTTTCCTTGATTGAATTAGCTCTCACACCAATATTTGCGTCTAGAGCCTTTGCATTGAGGGCTATCTGAAAGTGGTTTTGGCGCTGAAGTTGCCTGTGAATGTGGAGTTGGTGGCATGTGAAACCCGCATGTGGAGCATTCGTTTGTGTGGGATGCTCACCAAGTTTCATTTCAGTCCTAGACACTCAAAGGGCACTAAGCATAGAGTGTGAAAACTGAGTTTCCTTGAGAGCTGCTTGGAAGCCTGATGGTGTGTGAAGTTAGTGAGCCAAATGGAGTTGTTCTCCCACAAGATCCACTCGGCTGATTCTTCTTCAATATGCCCTTCACCAACATGCAGTGTTTCCTTGATTGAATTAGCTCTCACACCAATATTTGCGTCTAGAGCCTTTGCATTGAGGGCTATCTGAAAACGGCTGTGGCGCTGAAGTTGCCTGTGAATGTGGAGTTGGTGGCATGTGAAACCCGCATGTGGAGCATTCGTTTGTGTGGGATGCTCTACCAGGTTCATTCCTAGATAATGCACTCAAAGGGCACTAAGCATAGAGTGTCAAAACTGAGTTTCCTTGAGAGCTGCTTGGAAGCCTGATGGTGTGTGAAGTTAGTGAGCCAAATGGAGTTGTTCTCCCACAAGAACCACTCGGCTGATTCTTCTTCAATATGCCCTTCACCAACATGCAGTGTTTCCTTGATTGAATTAGCTCTCACACCAATATTTGCGTCTAGAGCCTTTGCATTGAGGGCTATCTGAAAGTGGTTTTGGCGCTGAAGTTGCCTGTGAATGTGGAGTTGGTGGCATGTGAAACCCGCATGTGGAGCATTCGTTTGTGTGGGATGCTCACCAAGCTTCATTTCAGTCCTAGACACTCAAAGGGCACTAAGCATAGAGTGTGAAAACTGAGTTTCCTTGAGACCTGCTTGGAAGCCTGATGGTGTGTGAAGTTAGTGAGCCAAATGGAGTTGTTCTCCCACAAGAACCACTCGGCTGATTCTTCTTCATTATGCCCTTCACCAACATGCAGTGTTTCCTTGATTGAATTAGCTCTCACACCAATATTTGCGTCTAGAGCCTTTGCATTGAGGGCTATCTGAAAGTGGTTTTGGCGCTGAAGTTGCCTGTGAATGTGGAGTTGGTGGCATGTGAAACCCGCATGTGGAGCATTCGTTTGTGTGGGATGCTCTACCAGGTTCATTCCTAGATAATGCACTCAAGAGGCACTAGGCATAGAGTGTGAAAACTGAGTTTCCTTGAGAGCTGCTTGGAAGCCTGATGGTGTGTGAAGTTAGTGAGCCAAATGGAGTTGTTCTCCCACAAGAACCACTCGGCTGATTCTTCTTCAATATGCCCTTCACCAACATGCAGTGTTTCCTTGATTGAATTAGCTCTCACACCAATATTTGCGTCTAGAGCCTTTGCATTGAGGGCTATCTGAAAGTGGTTTTGGCGCTGAAGTTGCCTGTGAATGTGGAGTTGGTGGCATGTGAAACCCGCATGTGGAGCATTCGTTTGTGTGGGATGCTCACCAAGCTTCATTTCAGTCCTAGACACTCAAAGGGCACTAAGCATAGAGTGTGAAAACTGAGTTTCCTTGAGAGCTGCTTGGAAGCCTGATGGTGTGTGAAGTTAGTGAGCCAAATGGAGTTGTTCTCCCACAAGAACCACTCGGCTGATTCTTCTTCATTATGCCCTTCACCAACATGCAGTGTTTCCTTGATTGAATTAGCTCTCACACCAATATTTGCGTCTAGAGCCTTTGCATTGAGGGCTATCTGAAAACGGCTGTGGCGCTGAAGTTGCCTGTGAATGTGGAGTTGGTGGCATGTGAAACCCGCATGTGGAGCATTCGTTTGTGTGGGATGCTCTACCAGGTTCATTCCTAGATAATGCACTCAAGAGGCACTAGGCATAGAGTGTCAAAACTGAGTTTCCTTGAGAGCTGCTTGGAAGCCTGATGGTGTGTGAAGTTAGTGAGCCAAATGGAGTTGTTCTCCCACAAGAACCACTCGGCTGATTCTTCTTCAATATGCCCTTCACCAACATGCAGTGTTTCCTTGATTGAATTAGCTCTCACACCAATATTTGCGTCTAGAGCCTTTGCATTGAGGGCTATCTGAAAGTGGTTTTGGCGCTGAAGTTGCCTGTGAATGTGGAGTTGGTGGCATGTGAAACCCGCATGTGGAGCATTCGTTTGTGTGGGATGCTCACCAAGCTTCATTTCAGTCCTAGACACTCAAAGGGCACTAAGCATAGAGTGTGAAAACTGAGTTTCCTTGAGAGCTGCTTGGAAGCCTGATGGTGTGTGAAGTTAGTGAGCCAAATGGAGTTGTTCTCCCACAAGAACCACTCGGCTGATTCTTCTTCAATATGCCCTTCACCAACATGCAGTGTTTCCTTGATTGAATTAGCTCTCACACCAATATTTGCGTCTAGAGCCTTTGCATTGAGGGCTATCTGAAAACTGCTGTGGCGCTGAAGTTGCCTGTGAATGTGGAGTTGGTGGCATGTGAAACCCGCATGTGGAGCATTCGTTTGTGTGGGATGCTCTACCAGGTTCATTCCTAGATAATGCACTCAAAGGGCACTAAGCATAGAGTGTCAAAACTGAGTTTCCTTGAGAGCTGCTTGGAAGCCTGATGGTGTGTGAAGTTAGTGAGCCAAATGGAGTTGTTCTCCCACAAGAACCACTCGGCTGATTCTTCTTCAATATGCCCTTCACCAACATGCAGTGTTTCCTTGATTGAATTAGCTCTCACACCAATATTTGCGTCTAGAGCCTTTGCATTGAGGGCTATCTGAATGTGGTTTTGGCGCTGAAGTTGCCTGTGAATGTGGAGTTGGTGGCATGTGAAACCCGCATGTGGAGCATTCGTTTGTGTGGGATGCTCACCAAGCTTCATTTCAGTCCTAGACACTCAAAGGGCACTAAGCATAGAGTGTGAAAACTGAGTTTCCTTGAGAGCTGCTTGGAAGCCTGATGGTGTGTGAAGTTAGTGAGCCAAATGGAGTTGTTCTCCCACAAGAACCACTCGGCTGATTCTTCTTCAATATGCCCTTCACCAACATGCAGTGTTTCCTTGATTGAATTAGCTCTCACACCAATATTTGCGTCTAGAGCCTTTGCATTGAGGGCTATCTGAAAACTGCTGTGGCGCTGAAGTTGCCTGTGAATGTGGAGTTGGTGGCATGTGAAACCCGCATGTGGAGCATTCGTTTGTGTGGGATGCTCTACCAGGTTCATTCCTAGATAATGCACTCAAAGGGCACTAAGCATAGAGTGTGAAAACTGAGTTTCCTTGAGAGCTGCTTGGAAGCCTGATGGTGTGTGAAGTTAGTGAGCCAAATGGAGTTGTTCTCCCACAAGAACCACTCGGCTGATTCTTCTTCAATATACCCTTCACCAACATGCAATGTTTCCTTGATTGAATTAGCTCTCACACCAATATTTGCGTCTAGAGCCTTTGCATTGAGGGCTATCTGAAAACTGCTGTGGCGCTGAAGTTGCCTGTGAATGTGGAGTTGGTGGCATGTGAAACCCGCATGTGGAGCATTCGTTTGTGTGGGATGCTCACCAAGCTTCATTTCAGTCCTAGACACTCAAAGGGCACTAAGCATAGAGTGTGAAAACTGAGTTTCCTTGAGAGCTGCTAGGAAGCCTGATGGTGTGTGAAGTTAGTGAGCCAAATGGAGTTGTTCTCCCACAAGAACCACTCGGCTGATTCTTCTTCAATATGCCCTTCACCAACATGCAGTGTTTCCTTGATTGAATTAGCTCTCACACCAATATTTGCGTCTAGAGCCTTTGCATTGAGGGCTATCTGCAAACGTCTGTGGCGCTGAAGTTGCCTGTGAATGTGGAGTTGGTGGCATGTGAAACCCGCATGTGGAGCATTCGTTTGTGTGGGATGCTCTACCAAGCTTCATTTCAGTCCTAGGCACTCAACGAGCACTAAGCATAGAGTGTGAAAACTGAGTTTCCTTGAGAGCTGCTTGGAAGCCTGATGGTGTGTGAAGTTAGTGAGCCAAATGGAGTTGTTCTCCACAAGAACCACTCGGCTGATTCTTCTTCAATATGCCCTTCACCAACATGCAGTGTTTCCTTGATTGAATTAGCTCTCACACCAATATTTGCGTCTAGAGCCTTTGCATTGAGGGCTATCTGAAAGTGGTTTTGGCGCTGATGTTGCCTGTGAATGTGGAGTTGGTGGCATGTGAAACCCGCATGTGGAGCATTCGTTTGTGTGGGATGCTCACCAAGTTGCATTTCAGTCCTAAACACTCAAAGGGCACTAAGCATAGAGTGTGAAAACTGAGTTTTCTTGAGAGCTGCTTGGAAGCCTGATGGTGTGTGAAGTTAGTGAGCCAAATGGAGTTGTTCTCCCACAAGATCCACTCGGCTGATTCTTCTTCAATATGCCCTTCACCAACATGCAGTGTTTCCTTGATTGAATTAGCTCTCACACCAATATTTGCGTCTAGAGCCTTTGCATTGAGGGCTATCTGAAAACTGCTGTGGCGCTGAAGTTGCCTGTGAATGTGGAGTTGTGGCATGTGAAACCCGCATGTGGAGCATTCGTTTGTGTGGGATGCTCTACCAGGTTCATTCCTAGATAATGCACTCAAAGGGCACTAAGCATAGAGTGTGAAAACTGAGTTTCCTTGAGAGCTGCTTGGAAGCCTGATGGTGTGTGAAGTTAGTGAGCCAAATGGAGTTGTTCTCCCACAAGAACCACTCGGCTGATTCTTCTTCAATATGCCCTTCACCAACATGCAGTGTTTCCTTGATTGAATTAGCTCTCACACCAATATTTGCGTCTAGAGCCTTTGCATTGAGGGCTATCTGAAAACGGCTGTGGCGCTGAAGTTGCCTGTGAATGTGGAGTTGGTGGCATGTGAAACCCGCATGTGGAGCATTCGTTTGTGTGGGATGCTCTACCAAGCTTCATTTCAGTCCTAGGTACTCAAGAGGCACTAAGCATAGAGTGTGAAAACTGAGTTTCCTTGAGAGCTGCTTGGAAGCCTGATGGTGTGTGAAGTTAGTGAGCCAAATGGAGTTGTTCTCCCACAAGAACCACTCGGCTGATTCTTCTTCAATATGCCCTTCACCAACATGCAGTGTTTCCTTGATTGAATTAGCTCTCACACCAATATTTGCCTTTAGAGCCTTTGCATTGAGGGCTATCTGAAAACGGCTGTGGCGCTGAAGTTGCCTGTGAATGTGGAGTTGGTGGCATGTGAAACCCGCATGTGGAGCATTCGTTTGTGTGGGATGCTCTACCAAGCTTCATTTCAGTACTAGGCACTCAAAGGGCACTAAGCATAGAGTGTGAAAACTGAGTTTCCTTGAGAGCTGCTTGGAAGCCTGATGGTGTGTGAAGTTAGTGAGCCAAATGGAGTTGTTCTTCCACAAGAACCACTCAGCTGATTCTTCTTCAATATGCCCTTCACCAACATGCAGTGTTTCCTTGATTGAATTAGCTCTCACACCAATATTTGCACGTAAAGACTTTGCATTGAGGGCTATCTGAAAACGGCTGTGGCGCTGAAGTTGCCTGTGAATGTGGAGTTGGTGGCATGTGAAACCCGCATGTGGAGCATTCGTTTGTGTGGGATGCTCTCCCAGGTTCATTCCTAGATAATGCACTCAAAGGGCACTAAGCATAGAGTGTCAAAACTGAGTTTCCTTGAGAGCTGCTTGGAAGCCTGATGGTGTGTGAAGTTAGTGAGCCAAATGGAGTTGTTCTCCCACAAGAACCACTCGGCTGATTCTTCTTCAATATGCCCTTCACCAACATGCAGTGTTTCCTTGATTGAATTAGCTCTCACACCAATATTTGCGTCTAGAGCCTTTGCATTGAGGGCTATCTGAAAACAGCTGTGGCGCTGAAGTTGCCTGTGAATGTGGAGTTGGTGGCATGTGAAACCCGCATGTGGAGCATTCGTTTGTGTGGGATGCTCACTAAGTTTCATTTCAGTCCTAGACACTCAAAGGGCACTAAGCATAGAGTGTGAAAACTGAGTTTCCTTGAGAGCTGCTTGGAAGCCTGATGGTGTGTGAAGTTAGTGAGCCAAATGGAGTTGTTCTCCCACAAGAACCACTCGGCTGATCCTTCTTCAATATGCCCTTCACCAACATGCAGTGTTTCCTTGATTGAATTAGCTCTCACACCAATATTTGCGTCTAGAGCCTTTGCATTGAGGGCTATCTGAAAGTGGTTTTGGTGCTGAAGTTGCCTGTGAATGTGGAGTTGGTGGCATGTGAAACCCGCATGTGGAGCATTCGTTTGTGTGGGATGCTCACCAAGTTTCATTTCAGTCCTAGACACTCAAAGGGCACTAAGCTTAGAGTGTGAAAACTGAGTTTCCTTGAGAGCTGCTTGGAAGCCTGATGGTGTGTGAAGTTAGTGAGCCAAATGGAGTTGTTCTCCCACAAGAACCACTCGGCTGATTCTTCTTCAATATGCCCTTCACCAACATGCAGTGTTTCCTTGATTGAATTAGCTCTCACACCAATATTTGCATCTAGAGCCTTTGCATTGAGGGCTATCTGAAAACGGCTGTGGCGCTGAAGTTGCCTGTGAATGTGGAGTTGGTGGCATGTGAAACCCGCATGTGGAGCATTCATTTGTGTGGGATGCTCTACCAGGTTCATTCCTTAGATAATGCACTCAAAGGGCACTAAGCATAGAGTGTGAAAACTGAGTTTCCTTGAGAGCTGCTTGGAAGCCTGATGGTGTGTGAAGTTAGTGAGCCAAATGGAGTTGTTCTCCCACAAGAACCACTCGGCTGATTCTTCTTCAATATGCCCTGCACCAACATGCAGTGTTTCCTTGATTGAATTAGCTCTCACACCAATATTTGCGTCTAGAGCCTTTGCATTGAGGGCTATCTGAAAGTGGTTTTGGAGCTGAAGTTGCCTGTGAATGTGGAGTTGGTGGCATGTGAAACCCGCATGTGGAGCATTCGTTTGTGTGGGATGCTCACCAAGTTTCATTTCAGTCCTAGACACTCAAAGGGCACTAAGCTTAGAGTGTGAAAACTGAGTTTCCTTGAGAGCTGCTTGGAAGCCTGATGGTGTGTGAAGTTAGTGAGCCAAATGGAGTTGTTCTCCCACAAGAACCACTCGGCTGATTCTTCTTCAATATGCCCTTCACCAACATGCAGTGTTTCCTTGATTGAATTAGCTCTCACACCAATATTTGCGTCTAGAGCCTTTGCATTGAGGGCTATCTGAAAGTGGTTTTGGAGCTGAAGTTGCCTGTGAATGTGGAGTTGGTGGCATGTGAAACACGCATGTGGAGCATTCGTTTGTGTGGGATGCTCTCCCAGGTTCATTCCTAGATAATGCACTCAAAGGGCACAAAGTATAGAGAGTGAAAACTGAGTTTCCTTGAGAGCTGCTTGGAAGCCTGATGGTGTGTGAAGTTAGTGAGCCAAATGGAGTTGTTCTCCCACAAGAACCACTCGGCTGATTCTTCTTCAATATGCCCTTCACCAACATGCAGTGTTTCCTTGATTGAATTAGCTCTCACACCAATATTTGCGTCTAGAGCCTTTGCATTGAGGGCTATCTGAAAATGGCTGTGGCGCTGAAGTTGCCTGTGAATGTGGAGTTGGTGGCATGTGAAACCCGCATGTGGAGCATTCGTTTGTGTGGGATGCTCACCAAGTTTCATTTCAGTCCTAGACACTCAAAGGGCACTAAGCATAGAGTGTGAAAACTGAGTTTCCTTGAGAGCTGCTTGGAAGCCTGATGGTGTGTGAAGTTAGTGAGCCAAATGGAGTTGTTCTCCCACAAGAACCACTCGGCTGATCCTTCTTCAATATGCCCTTCACCAACATGCAGTGTTTCCTTGATTGAATTAGCTCTCACACCAATATTTGCGTCTAGAGCCTTTGCATTGAGGGCTATCTGAAAACTGCTGTGGCGCTGAAGTTGCCTGTGAATGTGGAGTTGGTGGCATGTGAAACCCGCATGTGGAGCATTCGTTTGTGTGGGATGCTCACCAAGTTTCATTTCAGTCCTAGACACTCAAAGGGCACTAAGCTTAGAGTGTGAAAACTGAGTTTCCTTGAGAGCTGCTTGGAAGCCTGATGGTGTGTGAAGTTAGTGAGCCAAATGGAGTTGTTCTCCCACAAGAACCACTCGGCTGATTCTTCTTCAATATGCCCTTCACCAACATGCAGTGTTTCCTTGATTGAATTAGCTCTCACACCAATATTTGCGTCTAGAGCCTTTGCATTGAGGGCTATCTGAAAACTGCTGTGGCGCTGAAGTTGCCTGTGAATGTGGAGTTGGTGGCATGTGAAACCCGCATGTGGAGCATTCGTTTGTGTGGGATGCTCACCAAGCTTCATTTCAGTCCTAGACACTCAAATGGCACTAAGCATAGAGTGTGAAAACTGAGTTTCCTTGAGAGCTGCTTGGAAGCCTGATGGTGTGTGAAGTTAGTGAGCCAAATGGAGTTGTTCTCCCACAAGAACCACTCGGCTGATTCTTCTTCAATATGCCCTTCACCAACATGCAGTGTTTCCTTGATTGAATTAGCTCTCACACCAATATTTGCGTCTAGAGCCTTTGCATTGAGGGCTAACTGAAAGTGCTTTTGGAGCTGAAGTTGCCTGTGAATGTGGAGTTGGTGGCATGTGAAACCCGCATGTGGAGCATTCGTTTGTGTGGGATGCTCACCAAGTTTCATTTCAGTCCTAGACACTCAAAGGGCACTAAGCATAGAGTGTGAAAACTGAGTTTCCTTGAGAGCTGCTTGGAAGCCTGATGGTGCGTGAAGTTAGTAAGCCAAATGGAGTTGTTCTCCCACAAGAACCACTCGGCTGATTCTTCTTCAATATGCCCTTCACCAACATTCAGTGTTTCCTTGATTGAATTAGCTCTCACACCAATATTTGCATCTAGAGCCTTTGAATTGAGGGCTATATGAAAACGGCTGTGGCGCTGAAGTTGCCTGTGAATGTGGAGTTGGTGGCATGTGAAACCCGCATGTGGAGCATTCGTTTGTGTGGGATGCTCACCAAGCTTCATTTCAGTCCTAGACTCTCAAAGGGCACTAAGCATAGAGTGTGAAAACTGAGTTTCCTTGAGAGCTGCTTGGAAGCCTGATGGTGTGTGAAGTTAGTGAGCCAAATGGAGTTGTTCTCCCACAAGAACCACTCGGCTGATTCTTCTTCAATATGCCCTTCACCAACATGCAGTGTTTCCTTGATTGAATTACCTCTCACACCAATATTTGCATCTAGATCCTTTGCATTGAGGGCTATCTGAAAACGGCTGTGGCGCTGAAGTTGCCTGTGAATGTGGAGTTGGTGGCATGTGAAACCCGCATGTGGAGCATTCGTTTGTGTGGGATGCTCACCAAGCTTCATTTAAGTCCTAGACACTCAAAGGGCACTAAGCATAGAGTGTGAAAACTGAGTTTCCTTGAGAGCTGCTTGGAAGCCTGATGGTGTGTGAAGTTAGTGAGCCAAATGGAGTTGTTCTCCCACAAGAACCACTCGGCTGATTCTTCTTCAATATGCCCTTCACCAACATGCAGTGTTTCCTTGATTGAATTAGCTCTCACACCAATATTTGCGTCTAGAGCCTTTGCATTGAGGGCTATCTGAAAGTGGTTTTGGAGCTGAAGTTGCCTGTGAATGTGGAGTTGGTGGCATGTGAAACCCGCATGTGGAGCATTCGTTTGTGTGGGATGCTCACCAAGTTTCATTTCAGTCCTAGACACTCAAAGGGCACTAAGCTTAGAGTGTGAAAACTGAGTTTCCTTGAGAGCTGCTTGGAAGCCTGATGGTGTGTGAAGTTAGTGAGCCAAATGGAGTTGTTCTCCCACAAGAACCACTCGGCTGATTCTTCTTCAATATGCCCTTCACCAACATGCAGTGTTTCCTTGATTGAATTAGCTCTCACACCAATATTTGCGTCTAGAGCCTTTGCATTGAGGGCTATCTGAAAGTGGTTTTGGAGCTGAAGTTGCCTGTGAATGTGGAGTTGGTGGCATGTGAAACCCGCATGTGGAGCATTCGTTTGTGTGGGATGCTCTCCCAGGTTCATTCCTAGATAATGCACTCAAAGGGCACTAAGTATAGAGAGTGAAAACTGAGTTTCCTTGAGAGCTGCTTGGAAGCCTGATGGTGTGTGAAGTTAGTGAGCCAAATGGAGTTGTTCTCCCACAAGAACCACTCGGCTGATTCTTCTTCAATATGCCCTGCACCAACATGCAGTGTTTCCTTGATTGAATTAGCTCTCACACCAATATTTGCGTCTAGAGCCTTTGCATTGAGGGCTATCTGAAAATGGCTGTGGCGCTGAAGTTGCCTGTGAATGTGGAGTTGGTGGCATGTGAAACCCGCATGTGGAGCATTCGTTTGTGTGGGATGCTCACCAAGTTTCATTTCAGTCCTAGACACTCAAAGGGCACTAAGCATAGAGTGTGAAAACTGAGTTTCCTTGAGAGCTGCTTGGAAGCCTGATGGTGTGTGAAGTTAGTGAGCCAAATGGAGTTGTTCTCCCACAATAACCACTCGGCTGATCCTTCTTCAATATGCCCTTCACCAACATGCAGTGTTTCCTTGATTGAATTAGCTCTCACACCAATATTTGCGTCTAGAGCCTTTGCATTGAGGGCTATCTGAAAGTGGTTTTGGAGCTGAAGTTGCCTGTGAATGTGGAGTTGGTGGCATGTGAAACCCGCATGTGGAGCATTCGTTTGTGTGGGATGCTCACCAAGTTTCATTTCAGTCCTAGACACTCAAAGGGCACTAAGCTTAGAGTGTGAAAACTGAGTTTCCTTGAGAGCTGCTTGGAAGCCTGATGGTGTGTGAAGTTAGTGAGCCAAATGGAGTTGTTCTCCCACAAGAACCACTCGGCTGATTCTTCTTCAATATGCCCTTCACCAACATGCAGTGTTTCCTTGATTGAATTAGCTCTCACACCAATATTTGCGTCTAGAGCCTTTGCATTGAGGGCTATCTGAAAGTGGTTTTGGAGCTGAAGTTGCCTGTGAATGTGGAGTTGGTGGCATGTGAAACCCGCATGTGGAGCATTCGTTTGTGTGGGATGCTCACCAAGCTTCATTTCAGTCCTAGACACTCAAATGGCACTAAGCATAGAGTGTGAAAACTGAGTTTCCTTGAGAGCTGCTTGGAAGCCTGATGGTGTGTGAAGTTAGTGAGCCAAATGGAGTTGTTCTCCCACAAGAACCACTCGGCTGATTCTTCTTCAATATGCCCTTCACCAACATGCAGTGTTTCCTTGATTGAATTAGCTCTCACACCAATATTTGCGTCTAGAGCCTTTGCATTGAGGGCTATCTGAAAGTGGTTTTGGAGCTGAAGTTGCCTGTGAATGTGGAGTTGGTGGCATGTGAAACCCGCATGTGGAGCATTCGTTTGTGTGGGATGCTCACCAAGTTTCATTTCAGTCCTAGACACTCAAAGGGCACTAAGCTTAGAGTGTGAAAACTGAGTTTCCTTGAGAGCTGCTTGGAAGCCTGATGGTGTGTGAAGTTAGTGAGCCAAATGGAGTTGTTCTCCCACAAGAACCACTCGGCTGATTCTTCTTCAATATGCCCTTCACCAACATGCAGTGTTTCCTTGATTGAATTAGCTCTCACACCAATATTTGCGTCTAGAGCCTTTGCATTGAGGGCTATCTGAAAGTGGTTTTGGAGCTGAAGTTGCCTGTGAATGTGGAGTTGGTGGCATGTGAAACCCGCATGTGGAGCATTCGTTTGTGTGGGATGCTCTCCCAGGTTCATTCCTAGATAATGCACTCAAAGGGCACTAAGTATAGAGAGTGAAAACTGAGTTTCCTTGAGAGCTGCTTGGAAGCCTGATGGTGTGTGAAGTTAGTGAGCCAAATGGAGTTGTTCTCCCACAAGAACCACTCGGCTGATTCTTCTTCAATATGCCCTTCAGCAACATGCAGTGTTTCCTTGATTGAATTAGCTCTCACACCAATATTTGCGTCTAGAGCCTTTGCATTGAGGGCTATCTGAAAATGGCTGTGGCGCTGAAGTTGCCTGTGAATGTGGAGTTGGTGGCATGTGAAACCCGCATGTGGAGCATTCGTTTGTGTGGGATGCTCACCAAGTTTCATTTCAGTCCTAGACACTCAAAGGGCACTAAGCATAGAGTGTGAAAACTGAGTTTCCTTGAGAGCTGCTTGGAAGCCTGATGGTGTGTGAAGTTAGTGAGCCAAATGGAGTTGTTCTCCCACAAGAACCACTCGGCTGATCCTTCTTCAATATGCCCTTCACCAACATGCAGTGTTTCCTTGATTGAATTAGCTCTCACACCAATATTTGCGTCTAGAGCCTTTGCATTGAGGGCTATCTGAAAGTGGTTTTGGAGCTGAAGTTGCCTGTGAATGTGGAGTTGGTGGCATGTGAAACCCGCATGTGGAGCATTCGTTTGTGTGGGATGCTCACCAAGTTTCATTTCAGTCCTAGACACTCAAAGGGCACTAAGCTTAGAGTGTGAAAACTGAGTTTCCTTGAGAGCTGCTTGGAAGCCTGATGGTGTGTGAAGTTAGTGAGCCAAATGGAGTTGTTCTCCCACAAGAACCACTCGGCTGATTCTTCTTCAATATGCCCTTCACCAACATGCAGTGTTTCCTTGATTGAATTAGCTCTCACACCAATATTTGCGTCTAGAGCCTTTGCATTGAGGGCTATCTGAAAACGGCTGTGGCGCTGAAGTTGCCTGTGAATGTGGAGTTGGTGGCATGTGAAACCCGCATGTGGAGCATTCGTTTGTGTGGGATGCTCACCAAGCTTCATTTCAGTCCTAGACACTCAAATGGCACTAAGCATAGAGTGTGAAAACTGAGTTTCCTTGAGAGCTGCTTGGAAGCCTGATGGTGTGTGAAGTTAGTGAGCCAAATGGAGTTGTTCTCCCACAAGAACCACTCGGCTGATTCTTCTTCAATATGCCCTTCACCAACATGCAGTGTTTCCTTGATTGAATTACCTCTCACACCAATATTTGCATCTAGAGCCTTTGCATTGAGGGCTATCTGAAAACGGCTGTGGCGCTGAAGTTGCCTGTGAATGTGGAGTTGGTGGCATGTGAAACCCGCATGTGGAGCATTCGTTTGTGTGGGATGCTCTACCAGGTTCATTCCTAGATAATGCACTCAAAGGGCACTAAGCATAGAGTGTGAAAACTGAGTTTTCTTGAGAGCTGCTTGGAAGCCTGATGGTGTGTGAAGTTAGTGAGCCAAATGGAGTTGTTCTCCCACAAGAACCACTCGGCTGATTCTTCTTCAATATGCCCTTCACCAACATGCAGTGTTTCCTTGATTGAATTAGCTCTCACACCAATATTTGCGTCTAGAGCCTTTGCATTGAGGGCTATCTGAAAACGGCTGTGGCGCTGAAGTTGCCTGTGAATGTGGAGTTGGTGGCATGTGAAACCCGCATGTGGAGCATTCGTTTGTGTGGGATGCTCTACCAGGTTCATTCCTAGATAATGCATTCAAAGGGCACTAAGCATAGAGTGTGAAAACTGAGTTTTCTTGAGAGCTGCTTGGAAGCCTGATGGTGTGTGAAGTTAGTGAGCCAAATGGAGTTGTTCTCCCATAAGAACCACTCGGCTGATTCTTCTTCAATATGCCCTTCACCAACATGCAGTGTTTCCTTGATTGAATTAGCTCTCACACCAATATTTGCGTCTAGAGCCTTTGCATTGAGGGCTATCTGAAAGTGGTTTTGGCCCTGAAGTTGTCTGTGAATATGGAGTTGGTGGCATGTGAAACCCGCATGTGGAGCATTCGTTTGTGTGGGATGCTCTCCCAGGTTCATTCCTAGATAATGCACTCAAAGGGCACTAAGCATAGAGTGTGAAAACTGAGTTTCCTTGAGAGCTGCTTGGAAGCCTGATGGTGTGTGAAGTTAGTGAGCCAAATGGAGTTGTTCTCCCACAAGAACCACTCGGCTGATTCTTCTTCAATATGCCCTTCACCAACATGCAGTGTTTCCTTGATTGAATTAGCTCTCACACCAATATTTGCGTCTAGAGCCTTTGCATTGAGGGCTATCTGAAAGTGATTTTGGAGCTGAAGTTGCCTGTGAATGTGGAGTTGGTGGCATGTGAAACCCGCATGTGGAGCATTCGTTTGTGTGGGATGCTCACCAAGTTTCATTTCAGTCCTAGACACTCAAAGGGCACTAAGCATAGAGTGTGAAAACTGAGTTTCCTTGAGAGCTGCTAGGAAGCCTGATGGTGTGTGAAGTTAGTGAGCCAAATGGAGTTGTTCTCCCACAAGAACCACTCGGCTGATTCTTCTTCAATATGCCCTTCACCAACATGCAGTGTTTCCTTGATTGAATTAGCTCTCACACCAATATTTGCGTCTAGAGCCTTTGCATTGAGGGCTATCTGAAAACGGCTGTGGCGCTGAAGTTGCCTGTGAATGTGGAGTTGGTGGCATGTGAAACCCGCATGTGGAGCATTCGTTTGTGTGGGATGCTCTCCCAGGTTCATTCCTAGATAATGCACTCAAAGGGCACTAAGCATAGAGTGTGAAAACTGAGTTTTCTTGAGAGCTGCTTGGAAGCCTGATGGTGTGTGAAGTTAGTGAGCCAAATGGAGTTGTTCTCCCACAAGAACCACTCGGCTGATTCTTCTTCAATATGCCCTTCACCAACATGCAGTGTTTCCTTGATTGAATTAGCTCTCACACCAATATTTGCGTCTAGAGCCTTTGCATTGAGGGCTATCTGAAAGTGGTTTTGGCCCTGAAGTTGTCTGTGAATGTGGAGTTGGTGGCATGTGAAACCCGCATGTGGAGCATTCGTTTGTGTGGGATGCTCTCCCAGGTTCATTCCTAGATAATGCACTCAAAGGGCACTAAGCATAGAGTGTGAAAACTGAGTTTCCTTGAGAGCTGCTTGGAAGCCTGATGGTGTGTGAAGTTAGTGAGCCAAATGGAGTTGTTCTCCCACAAGAACCACTCGGCTGATTCTTCTTCAATATGCCCTTCACCAACATGCAGTGTTTCCTTGATTGAATTAGCTCTCACACCAATATTTGCGTCTAGAGCCTTTGCATTGAGGGCTATCTGCAAACGTCTGTGGCGCTGAAGATGCCTGTGAATGTGGAGTTGGTGGCATGTGAAACCCGCATGTGGAGCATTCGTTTGTGTGGGATGCTCTCCCAGGTTCATTCCTAGATAATGCACTCAAAGGGCACTAAGCATAGAGTGTGAAAACTGAGTTTCCTTGAGAGCTGCTTGGAAGCCTGATGGTGTGTGAAGTTAGTGAGCCAAATGGAGTTGTTCTCCCACAAGAACCACTCGGCTGATTCTTCTTCAATATGCCCTTCACCAACATGCAGTGTTTCCTTGATTGAATTAGCTCTCACACCAATATTTGCACGTAGAGACTTTGCATTGAGTGCTATCTGAAAACGGCTGTGGCGCTGAAGTTGCCTGTGAATGTGGAGTTGGTGGCATGTGAAATCCGCATGTGGAGCATTCGTTTGTGTGGGATGCTCTACCAGGTTCATTCCTAGATAATGCACTCAAAGGGCACTAAGCATAGAGTGTCAAAACTGAGTTTCCTTGAGAGCTGCTTGGAAGCCTGATGGTGTGTGAAGTTAGTGAGCCAAATGGAGTTGTTCTCCCACAAGAACCACTCGGCTGATTCTTCTTCAATATGCCCTTCACCAACATGCAGTGTTTCCTTGATTGAATTAGCTCTCACACCAATATTTGCGTCTAGAGCCTTTGCATTGAGGGCTATCTGAAAGTGGTTTTGGCCCTGAAGTTGTCTGTGAATATGGAGTTGGTGGCATGTGAAACCCGCATGTGGAGCATTCGTTTGTGTGGGATGCTCTCCCAGGTTCATTCCTAGATAATGCACTCAAAGGGCACTAAGCATAGAGTGTGAAAACTGAGTTTCCTTGAGAGCTGCTTGGAAGCCTGATGGTGTGTGAAGTTAGTGAGCCAAATGGAGTTGTTCTCCCACAAGAACCACTCGGCTGATTCTTCTTCAATATGCCCTTCACCAACATGCAGTGTTTCCTTGATTGAATTAGCTCTCACACCAATATTTGCGTCTAGAGCCTTTGCATTGAGGGCTATCTGAAAGTGATTTTGGAGCTGAAGTTGCCTGTGAATGTGGAGTTGGTGGCATGTGAAACCCGCATGTGGAGCATTCGTTTGTGTGGGATGCTCACCAAGTTTCATTTCAGTCCTAGACACTCAAAGGGCACTAAGCATAGAGTGTGAAAACTGAGTTTCCTTGAGAGCTGCTAGGAAGCCTGATGGTGTGTGAAGTTAGTGAGCCAAATGGAGTTGTTCTCCCACAAGAACCACTCGGCTGATTCTTCTTCAATATGCCCTTCACCAACATGCAGTGTTTCCTTGATTGAATTAGCTCTCACACCAATATTTGCGTCTAGAGCCTTTGCATTGAGGGCTATCTGAAAGTGGTTTTGGCCCTGAAGTTGTCTGTGAATGTGGAGTTGGTGGCATGTGAAACCCGCATGTGGAGCATTCGTTTGTGTGGGATGCTCTCCCAGGTTCATTCCTAGATAATGCACTCAAAGGGCACTAAGCATAGAGTGTGAAAACTGAGTTTCCTTGAGAGCTGCTTGGAAGCCTGATGGTGTGTGAAGTTAGTGAGCCAAATGGAGTTGTTCTCCCACAAGAACCACTCGGCTGATTCTTCTTCAATATGCCCTTCACCAACATGCAGTGTTTCCTTGATTGAATTAGCTCTCACACCAATATTTGCGTCTAGAGCCTTTGCATTGAGGGCTATCTGCAAACGTCTGTGGCGCTGAAGATGCCTGTGAATGTGGAGTTGGTGGCATGTGAAACCCGCATGTGGAGCATTCGTTTGTGTGGGATGCTCTCCCAGGTTCATTCCTAGATAATGCACTCAAAGGGCACTAAGCATAGAGTGTGAAAACTGAGTTTCCTTGAGAGCTGCTTGGAAGCCTGATGGTGGGTGAAGTTAGTGAGCCAAATGGAGTTGTTCTCCCACAAGAACCACTCGGCTGATTCTCTTCAATATGCCCTTCACCAACATGCAGTGTTTCCTGATTGAATTAGCTCTCACACCAATATTTGCACGTAGAGACTTTGCATTGAGTGCTATCTGAAAACGGCTGTGGCGCTGAAGTTGCCTGTGAATGTGGAGTTGGTGGCATGTGAAACCCGCATGTGGAGCATTCGTTTGTGTGGGATGCTCTACCAGGTTCATTCCTAGATAATGCACTCAAAGGGCACTAAGCATAGAGTGTCAAAACATGAGTTTCCTTGAGAGCTGCTTGGAAGCCTGATGGTGTGTGAAGTTAGTGAGCCAAATGGAGTTGTTCTCCCACAAGAACCACTCGGCTGATTCTTCTTCAATATGCCCTTCACCAACATGCAGTGTTTCCTTGATTGAATTAGCTCTCACACCAATATTTGCGTCTAGAGCCTTTGCAATTGAGGGCTATCTGAAAGTGGTTTTGGCCCTGAAGTTGCCTGTGAATGTGGAGTTGGTGGCATGTGAAACCCGCATGTGGAGCATTCGTTTGTGTGGGATGCTCACCAAGTTTCATTTCAGTCCTAGGCACTCAAAGGGCACTAAGCATAGAGTGTGAAAACTGAGTTTCCTTGAGAGCTGGTTGGAAGCCTGATGGTGTGTGAAGTTAGTGAGCCAAATGGAGTTGTTCTCCCACAAGAACCACTCGGCTGATTCTTCTTCAATATGCCCTTCACCAACATGCAGTGTTTCCTTGATTGAATTAGCTCTCACACCAATATTTGCATCTAGAGCCTTTGCATTGAGGGCTATCTGAAACGGCTGTGGCGGTGAAGTTGCCTGTGAATGTGGAGTTGGTGGCATGTGAAACCCGCCATGTGGAGCATTCGTTTGTGTGGGATGCTCTACCAGGTTCATTCCTAGATAATGCACTCAAAGGGCACTAAGCTAGAGTGTGAAAACTGAGTTACCTTGAGAGCTGCTTCGAAGCCTGATGGTGTGTGAAGTAGTGAGCCAAATGGAGTTGTTCTCCCACAAGAACCACTCGGCTAATTCTTCTTCAATATGCCCTTCACCAACATGCAGTGTTTCCTTGATTGAATTAGCTCTCACACCAATATTTGCGTCTAGAGCCTTTGCATTGAGGGCTATCTGAAAATGGCTGTGGCGCTGAAGTTGCCTGTGAATGTGGAGTTGGTGGCATGTGAAACCGCATGTGGAGCATTCGTTTGTGTGAGATGCTCACCAAGTTTCATTTCAGTCCTAGACACTCAAAGGGCACTAAGCATAGAGTGTCAAAACTGAGTTTCCTTTAGAGCTGCTTGGAAGCCTGATGGTGTGTGAAGTTAGTGAGCCAAATGGAGTTGTTCTCCCACAAGAACCACTCGGCTGATTCTTCTTCAATATGCCCTTCACCAACATGCAGTGTTTCCTTGATTGAATTAGCTCTCACACCAATATTTGCGTCTAGAGCCTTTGCATTGAGGGCTATCTGAAAGTGGTTTTGGAGCTGAAGTTGCGTGTGAATGTGGAGTTGGTGGCATGTGAAACCCGCATGTGGAGCATTCGTTTGTGTGGGATGCTCTCCCAGGTTCATTCCTAGATAATGCAACTCAAAGGGCACTAAGCATAGAGTGTGAAAACTGAGTTTCCTTGAGAGCTGCTTGGAAGCCTGATGGTGTGTGAAGTTAGTGAGCCAATGGAGTTGTTCTCCCACAAGAACCACTCGGCTGATTCTTCTTCAATATGCCCTTCACCAACATGCAGTGTTTCCTTGATTGAATTAGCTCTCACACCAATATTTGCGTCTAGAGCCTTTGCATTGAGGGCTATCTGAAAACGGCTGTGGCGCTGAAGTTGCCTGTGAATGTGGAGTTGGTGGCATGTGAAACCCGCATGTGGAGCATTCGTTTGTGTTGGATGCTCACCCAGCTTCATTTCAGTCCTAGACACTCAAAGGGCACTAAGCATAGAGTGTGAAAACTGAGTTTCCTTGAGAGCTGCTTGGAAGCCTGATGGTGTGTGAAGTTAGTGAGACAAATGGAGTTGTTTTCCCACAAGAACCACTCGGCTGAGTCTTCTTCAATATGCCCTTCACCAACATGCAGTGTTTCCTTGATTGAATTAGCTCTCACACCAATATTTGCGTCTAGAGCCTTTGCATTGAGGGCTATCTGAAAGTGGTTTTGGAGCTGAAGTTGCCTGTGAATGTGGAGTTGGTGGCATGTGAAACCCGCATGTGGAGCATTCGTTTGTGTGGGATGCTCTCCCAGGTTCATTCCTAGATATGCACTCAAAGGGCACTAAGCATAGAGTGTGAAAACTGAGTTTCCTTGAGAGCTGCTTGGAAGCCTGATGGTGTGTGAAGTTAGTGAGCCAAATGGAGTTGTTCTCCCACAAGAACCACTCGGCTGATTCTTCTTCAATATGCCCTTCACCAACATGCAGTGTTTCCTTGATTGAATTAGCTCTCACACCAATATTTGCACGTAGAGACTTTGCATTGAGTGCTATCTGAACACGGCTGTGGCGCTGAAGTTGCCTGTGAATGTGGAGTTGGTGGCATGTGAAACCCGCATGTGGAGCATTTCGTTTGTGTGGGATGCTCTACCAGGTTCATTCCTAGATAATGCACTCAAAGGGCACTAAGCATAGAGTGTCAAAACTGAGTTTCCTTGAGAGCTGCTTGGAAGCCTGATGGTGTGTGAAGTTAGTGAGCCAAATGGAGTTGTTCTCCCACAAGAACCACTCGGCTGATTCTTCTTCAATAGCCCTTCACCAACATGCAGTGTTTCCTTGAATTGAATTAGCTCTCACACCAATATTTGCGTCTAGAGCCTTTGCATTGAGGGCTATCTGAAAGTGGTTTTGGAACTGAAGTTGCCTGTGAATGTGGAGTTGGTGGCATGTGAAACCCGCATGTGGAGCATTCGTTTGTGGGGGATGCTCACCAAGTTTCATTTCAGTCCTAGGCACTCAAAGGGCACTAAGCATAGAGTGTGAAAACTGAGTTTCCTTGAGAGCTGCTTGGAAGCCTGATGGTGTGTGAAGTTAGTGAGCCAAATGGAGTTGTTCTCCCACAAGAACCACTCGGCTGATTCTTCTTCAATATGCCCTTCACCAACATGCAGTGTTTCCTTGATTGAATTAGCTCTCACACCAATATTTGCATCTAGAGCCTTTGCATTGAGGGCTATCTGAAAACGGCTGTGGCGGTGAAGTTGCCTGTGAATGTGGAGTTGGTGGCATGTGAAACCCGCATGTGGAGCATTCGTTTGTGTGGGATGCTCTACCGGGTTCATTCCTAGATAATGCACTCAAAGGGCACTAAGCATAGAGTGTGAAAACTGAGTTTCCTTGAGAGCTGCTTGGAAGCCTGATGGTGTGTGAAGTTAGTGAGCCAAATGGAGTTGTTCTCCCACAAGAACCACTCGGCTGATTCTTCTTCAATATGCCCTTCACCAACATGCAGTGTTTCCTTGATTGAATTAGCTCTCACACCAATATTTGCGTCTAGAGCCTTTGCATTGAGGGCTATCTGAAAACGGCTGTGGCGCTGAAGTTGCCTGTGAATGTGGAGTTGGTGGCATGTGAAACCCGCATGTGGAGCATTCGTTTGTGTGAGATGCTCACCAAGTTTCATTTCAGTCCTAGACACTCAAAGGGCACTAAGCATAGAGTGTGAAAACTGAGTTTCCTTGAGAGCTGCTTGGAAGCCTGATGGTGTGTGAAGTTAGTGAGCCAAATGGAGTTGTTCTCCCACAAGAACCACTCGGCTGATTCTTCTTCAATATGCCCTTCACCAACATGCAGTGTTTCCTTGATTGAATTAGCTCTCACACCAATATTTGCGTCTAGAGCCTTTGCATTGAGGGCTATCTGAAAATGGCTGTGGCGCTGAAGTTGCCTGTGAATGTGGAGTTGGTGGCATGTGAAACCCGCATGTGGAGCATTCGTTTGTGTGAGATGCTCACCAAGTTTCATTTCAGTCCTCAACACTCAAAGGGCACTAAGCATAGAGTGTGAAAACTGAGTTTCCTTGAGAGCTGCTTGGAAGCCTGATGGTGTGTGAAGTTAGTGAGCCAAATGGAGTTGTTCTCCCACAAGAACCACTCGGCTGATTCTTCTTCAATATGCCCTTCACCAACATGCAGTGTTTCCTTGATTGAATTAGCCCTTACACCAATATTTGCGTCTAGAGCCTTTGCATTGAGGGCTATCTGAAAGTGGTTTTGGAGCTGAAGTTGCCTGTGAATGTGGAGTTGGTGGCATGTGAAACCCGCATGCGGAGCATTCGTTTGTGTGGGATGCTCTACCAGGTTCATTCCTAGATAATGCACTCAAGAGGCACTAAGCATAGAGTGTGAAAACTGAGTTTCCTTGAGAGCTGCTTGAAAGCCTGATGGTGTGTGAAGTTAGTGAGCCAAATGGAGTTGTTCTTCCAAAGAATCACTCGACTGATTCTTCTTCAATATGCCCTTCACCAACATGCAGTGTTTCCTTGATGGAATTAGCTTTCACAAAAATATTTGCGTCTAGAGCCTTTGCATTGAGGGCTATCTGAAAGTTGTTTTGGCGCTGAAGTTGCCTGTGAATGTGGAGTTGGTGGCATGTGAAACCCGCATGTGGAGCATTCGTTTGTGTGGGATGCTCTACCAGGTTCATTCCTAGATAATGCACTCAAAGGGCACTAAGCATAGAGTGTGAAAACTGAGTTTCCTTGGGAGCTGCTTGGAAGCCTGATGGTGTGTGAAGTTAGTGAGCCAAATGGAGTTGTTCTCCCACAAGAACCACTCGGCTGATTCTTCTTCAATATGCCCTTCACCAACATGCAGTGTTTCCTTGATTGAATTAGCTCTCACACCAAAATTTGCGTCTAGAGCCTTTGCATTGAGGTCTATCTGCAAACGGCTGTGGCGCTGAAGTTGCCTGTGAATGTGGAGTTGGTGGCATGTGAAACCCGCATGTGGAGCATTCGTTTGTGTGGGATGCTCTACCAGGTTCATTCCTAGATAATGCACTCAAAGGGCACTAAGCATAGAGTGTGAAAACTGAGTTTCCTTGAGAGCTGCTCGGAAGCCTGATGGTGTGTGAAGTTAGTGAGCCAAATGGAGTTGTTCTCCCACAAGAACCACTCGGCTAATTCTTCTTCAATATGCCCTTCACCAACATGCAGTGTTTCCTTGATTGAATTAGCTCTCACACCAATATTTGCGTCTAGAGCCTTTGCATTGAGGGCTATCTGAAAACGGCTGTGGCGCTGAAGTTGCCTGTGAATGTGGAGTTGGTGGCATGTGAAACCCGCATGTGGAGCATTCGTTTGTGTGGGATGCTCTACCAGGTTCATTCCTAGATAATGCACTCAAAGGGCACTAAGCATAGAGTGTGAAAACTGAGTTTCCTTGGGAGCTGCTTGGAAGCCTGATGGTGTGTGAAGTTAGTGAGCCAAATGGAGTTGTTCTCCCACAAGAACCACTCGGCTGATTCTTCTTCAATATGCCCTTCACCAACATGCAGTGTTTCCTTGATTGAATTAGCTCTCACACCAATATTTGCGTCTAGAGCCTTTGCATTGAGGGCTATCTGAAAACGGCTGTGGCGCTGAAGTTGCCTGTGAATGTGGAGTTGGTGGCATGTGAAACCCGCATGTGGAGCATTCGTTTGTGTGGGATGCTCTACCAGGTTCATTCCTAGGTAATGCACTCAAAGTGCACTAAGCATAGAGTGTGAAAACTGAGTTTCCTTGAGAGCTGGTTGGAAGCCTGATGGTGTGTGAAGTTAGTGAGCCAAATGGAGTTGTTCTCCCACAAGAACCACTCGGCTAATTCTTCTTCAATATGCCCTTCACCAACATGCAGTGTTTCCTTGATTGAATTAGCTCTCACACCAATATTTGCGTCTAGAGCCTTTGCATTGAGGGCTATCTGAAAACGGCTGTGGCGCTGAAGTTGCCTGTGAATGTGGAGTTGGTGGCATGTGAAACCCGCATGTGGAGCATTCGTTTGTGTCGGATGCTCTACGAAGCTTCATTTCAGTCCTCGACACTCAAAGGGCACTAAGCATAGAGTGTGAAAAATGAGTTTCCTTGAGAGCTGCTTGGAAGCCTGATGGTGTGTGAAGTTAGTGAGCCAAATGGAGTTGTTCTTCCACAAGAACCACTCAACTGATTCTTCTTCAATATGCCCTTCACCAACATGCAGTGTTTCCTTGATTAAATTAGCTCTCACACCAATATTTGCCTCTAGAGCCTTTGCATTGAGGGCTATATGAAAATGGCTGTGGCGCTGAAGTTGCCTGTGAATGTGGAGTTGGTGGCATGTGAAACCCGCATGTGGAGCATTCGTTTGTGTGGGATGCTCTACCAGGTTCATTCCTAGATAATGCACTCAAAGGGCACTAAGCATAGAGTGTGAAAAGTGAGTTTCCTTGAGAGCTGCTTGGAAGCCTGATGGTGTGTGAAGTTAGTGAGCCAAATGGAGTTGTTCTCCCACAAGAACCACTCGGCTGATTCTTCTTCAATATGCCCTTCACCAATATGCAGTGTTTCCTTGATTGAATTAGCTCTCACACCAATATTTGCGTCTAGAGCCTTTGCATTGAGGGCTATCTGAAAACGGCTGTGGCGCTGAAGTTGCCTGTGAATGTGGAGTTGGTGGCATGTGAAACCCGCATGTGGAGCATTCGTTTGTGTGGGATGCTCTACCAGGTTCATTCCTAGATAATACACTCAAAGGGCACTAAGCATAGAGTGTGAAAACTGAGTTTCCTTGAGAGCTGCTTGGAAGCCTGATGGTGTGTGAAGTTAGTGAGCCAAATGGAGTTGTTCTCCCACAAGAACCACTCGGCTGATTCTTCTTCAATATGCCCTTCACCAACATGCAGTGTTTTCTTGATTGAATTAGCTCTCACACCAATATTTGCGTCTAGAGCCTTTGCATTGAGGGCTATCTGAAAGTGGTTTTGGCGCTGAAGTTGCCTGTGAATGTGGAGTTGGTGGCATGTGAAACCCGCATGTGGAGCATTCGTTTGTGTGGGATGCTCTCCCAGGTACATTCCTAGATAATGCACTCAAAGGGCACTAAGCATAGAGTGTGAAAACTAAGTTTCCTTGAGAGCTGCTTGGAAGCCTGATGGTGTGTGAAGTTAGTGAGCCAAATGGAGTTGTTCTCCCACAAGAACCACTCGGCTGATTCTTCTTCAATATGCCCTTCACCAACATGCAGTGTTTCCTTGATTGAATTAGCTCTCACACCAATATTTGCGTCTAGAGCCTTTGCATTGAGGGCTATCTGAAAGTGGTTTTGGAGCTGAAGTTGCCTGTGAATGTGGAGTTGGTGGCATGTGAAACCCGCATGTGGAGCATTCGTTTGTGTGGGATGCTCTACCAGGTTGTTTCCTAGATAATGCACTCAAGAGGCACTAAGCATAGAGTGTGAAAACTGAGTTTCCTTGAGAGCTCCTTGAAAACCTGATGGTGTGTGAAGTTAGTGAGCCAAATGGAGTTGTTCTCCCACAAGAACCACTCGGCTGATTCTTCTTCAACATGCCCTTCACCAACATGCAGTGTTTCCTTGATTGAATTAGCTCTCACACCAATATTTGCGTCTAGAGCCTTTGCATTGAGGGCTATCTGAAAGTGGTTTTGGAGCTGAAGTTGCCTGTGAATGTGGAGTTGGTGGCATGTGAAACCCGCATGTGGAGCATTCGTTTGTGTGGGATGCTCACCAAGTTTCATTTCAGTCCTAGACACTCAAAGGGCACTAAGCATAGAGTGTGAAAACTGAGTTTCCTTGAGAGCTGCTTGGAAGCCTGATGGTGTGTGAAGTTAGTGAGCCAAATGGAGTTGTTCTCCCACAAGAACCACTCGGCTGACTCTTCTTCAATATGCCCTTCACCAACATGCAGTGTTTCCTTGATTGAATTAGCTCTCACACCAATATTGGCGTCTAGAGCCTTTGCATTGAGGGCTATCTGAAAGTGGTTTTGGCGCTGAAGTTGCCTGTGAATGTGGAGTTGGTGGCATGTGAAACCCGCATGTGGAGCATTCATTTGTGTGGGATGCTCACCAAGCTTCATTTCAGTCCTCGACACTCAAAGGGCACTAAGCATAGAGTGTGAAAACTGAGTTTCCTTGAGAGCTGCTTGGAAGCCTGATGGTGTGTGAAGTTAGTGAGCCAAATGGAGTTGTTCTCCCACAAGAACCACTCGGCATATTCTTCTTCAATATGCCCTTCACCAACATGCAGTGTTTCCTTGATGAATTAGCTCTCACACCAATATTTGCGTCTAGAGCCTTTGCATTGAGGGCTATCTGAAAGTGGTATTGGCACTGAAGTTGTCTGTGAATGTGGAGTTGGTGGCATATGAAACCCGCATGTGGAGCATTCGTTTGTGTGGGATGCTCTACCAGGTTCATTCCTAGATAATGCACTCAATGGTCACTAAGCATAGAGTGTGAAAACTGAGTTTTCTTGAGAGCTGCTTGGAAGCCTGATGGTGTGTGAAGTTAGTTAGCCAAATGGAGTTGTTCTCCCTCAAGAACCACTCGGCTGATTCTTCTTCAATATGCCCTTCACCAACATGCAGTGTTTCCTTGATTGAATTAGCTCTCACACCAATATTTGCGTCTAGAGCCTTTGCATTGAGGGCTATCTGAAAGTGGTTTTGGAGCTGAAGTTGCCTGTGAATGTGGAGTTGGTGGCATGTGAAACCCGCATGTGGAGCATTCGTTTGTGTGGGATGCTCTACCAGGTTGATTCCTAGATAATGCACTCAAGAGGCACTAAGCATAGAGTGTGAAAACTGAGTTTCCTTGAGAGCTGCTTGAAAGCCTGATGGTGTGTGAAGTTAGTGAGCCAAATGGAGTTGTTCTTCCACAAGAATCACTCGACTGATTCTTCTTCAATATGCCCTTCACCAACATGCAGTGTTTCCTTGATGGAATTAGCTTTCACAAAAATATTTGCGTCTAGAGCCTTTGCATTGAGGGCTATCTGAAAGTTGTTTTGGCGCTGAAGTTGCCTGTGAATGTGGAGTTGGTGGCATGTGAAACCCGCATGTGGAGCATTCGTTTGTGTGGGATGCTCTACCAGGTTCATTCCTAGATAATGCACTCAAAGGGCACTAAGCATAGAGTGTGAAAACTGAGTTTCCTTGGGAGCTGCTCGGAAGCCTGATGGTGTGTGAAGTTAGTGAGCCAAATGGAGTTGTTCTCCCACAAGAACCACTCGGCTGATTCTTCTTCAATATGCCCTTCACCAACATGCAGTGTTTCCTTGATTGAATTAGCTCTCACACCAATATTTGCGTCTAGAGCCTTTGCATTGAGGGCTATCTGAAAACGGCTGTGGCGCTGAAGTTGCCTGTGAATGTGAAGTTGGTGGCATGTGAAACCCGCATGTGGAGCATTCGTTTGTGTGGGATGCTCTACCAGGTTCATTCCTAGATAATGCACTCAAAGGGCACTAAGCATAGAGTGTGAAAACTGAGTTTCCTTGAGAGCTGCTCGGAAGCCTGATGGTGTGTGAAGTTAGTGAGCCAAATGGAGTTGTTCTCCCACAAGAACCACTCGGCTAATTCTTCTTCAATATGCCCTTCACCAACATGCAGTGTTTCCTTGATTGAATTAGCTCTCACACCAATATTTGCGTCTAGAGCCTTTGCATTGAGGGCTATCTGAAAACGGCTGTGGCGCTGAAGTTGCCTGTGAATGTGGAGTTGGTGGCATGTGAAACCCGCATGTGGAGCATTCGTTTGTGTGGGATGCTCTCCCAGGTTCATTCCTAGGTAATGCACTCAAAGGGCACTAAGCATAGAGTGTGAAAACTGAGTTTCCTTGAGAGCTGCTTGGAAGCCTGATGGTGTGTGAAGTTAGTGAGCCAAATGGAGTTGTTCTCCCACAAGAACCACTCGGCTAATTCTTCTTCAATATGCCCTTCACCAACATGCAGTGTTTCCTTGATTGAATTAGCTCTCACACCAATATTTGCGTCTAGAGCCTTTGCATTGAGGGCTATCTGAAAACGGCTGTGGCGCTGAAGTTGCCTGTGAATGTGGAGTTGGTGGCATGTGAAACCCGCATGTGGAGCATTCGTTTGTGTCGGATGCTCTACCAAGCTTCATTTCAGTCCTAGGCACTCAAAGGGCACTAAGCATAGAGTGTGAAAACTGAGTTTCCTTGAGAGCTGCTAGGAAGCCTGATGGTGTGTGAAGTTAGTGAGCCAAATGGAGTTGTTCTCCCACAAGAACCACTCGGCTGATTCTTCTTCAATATGCCCTTCACCAACATGCAGTGTTTTCTTGATTGAATTAGCTCTCACACCAATATTTGCGTCTAGAGCCTTTGCATTGAGGGCTATCTGAAAGTGGTTTTGGCGCTGAAGTTGCCTGTGAATGTGGAGTTGGTGGCATGTGAAACCCGCATGTGGAGCATTCGTTTGTGTGGGATGCTCTCCCAGGTTCATTCCTAGATAATGCACTCAAAGGGCACTAAGCATAGAGTGTGAAAACTGAGTTTCCTTGAGAGCTGCTTGGAAGCCTGATGGTGTGTGAAGTTAGTGAGCCAAATGGAGTTGTTCCTCCACAAGAACCACTCGGCTGATTCTTCTTCAATATGCCCTTCACCAACATGCAGTGTTTCCTTGATTGAATTAGCTCTCACACCAATATTTGCGTCTAGAGCCTTTGCATTGAGGGCTATCTGAAAGTGGTTTTGGAGCTGAGGTTGCCTGTGAATGTGGAGTTTGTGGCATGTGAAACCCGCATGTGGAGCATTCGTTTGTGTGGGATGCTATCCCAGGTTCATTCCTAGATAATGCACTCAAAGGGCACTAAGCATAGAGTGTGAAAACTGAGTTTCCTTGAGAGCTGCTTGGAAGCCTGATGGTGTGTGAAGTTAGTGAGCCAAATGGAGTTGTTCCCCCACAAGAAACACTCGGCTACTTCTTCTTCAATATGCCCTTCACCAACATGCAGTGTTTCCTTGATTGAATTAGCTCTCACACCAATATTTGCGTCTAGAGCCTTTGCATTGAGGGCTATCTGAAAACGGCTGTGGCGCTGAAGTTGCCTGTGAATGTGGAGTTGGTGGCATGTGAAACCCGCATGTGGAGCATTCGTTTGTGTCGGATGCTCTACCAAGCTTCATTTCAGTCCTAGGCACTCAAAGGGCACTAAGCATAGAGTGTGAAAACTGAGTTTCCTTGAGAGCTGCTTGGAAGCCTGATGGTGTGTGAAGTTAGTGAGCCAAATGGAGTTGTTCCTCCACAAGAACCACTCGGCTGATTCTTCTTCAATATGCCCTTCACCAACATGCAGTGTTTCCTTGATTGAATTAGCTCTCACACCAATATTTGCGTCTAGAGCCTTTGCATTGAGGGCTATCTGAAAGTGGTTTTGGAGCTGAGGTTGCCTGTGAATGTGGAGTTTGTGGCATGTGAAACCCGCATGTGGAGCATTCGTTTGTGTGGGATGCTATCCCAGGTTCATTCCTAGATAATGCACTCAAAGGGCACTAAGCATAGAGTGTGAAAACTGAGTTTCCTTGAGAGCTGCTTGGAAGCCTGATGGTGTGTGAAGTTAGTGAGCCAAATGGAGTTGTTCCCCCACAAGAAACACTCGGCTACTTCTTCTTCAATATGCCCTTCACCAACATGCAGTGTTTCCTTGATTGAATTAGCTCTCACACCAATATTGGCGTCTAGAGCCTTTGCATTGAGGGCTATCTGAAAGTGGTTTTGGCGCTGAAGTTGCCTGTGAATGTGGAGTTGGTGGCATGTGAAACCCGCATGTGGAGCATTCGTTTGTGTGGGATGCTCACCAAGCTTCATTTCAGTCCTAGGCACTCAAAGGGCACTAAGCATAGAGTGTGAAAACTGAGTTTCCTTGAGAGCTGCTTGGAAGCCTGATGGTGTGTGAAGTTAGTGAGCCAAATGGAGTTGTTGTTCCACAAGAACCACTCAGCTGATTCTTCTTCAATATGCCCTTCACCAACATGCAGTGTTTCCTTGATTAAATTAGCTCTCACACCAATATTTGCGTCTAGAGCCTTTGCATTGAGGGCTATCTGCAATTTGCTGTGGCGCTGAAGTTGCCTGTGAATGTGGAGTTGGTGGCATGTGAAACCCGCATGTGGAGCATTCGTTTGTGTGGGATGCTCTACCAGGTTCATTCCTAGATAATACACTCAAAGAGCACTAAGCATAGAGTGTGAAAACTGAGTTTCCTTGAGAGCTGCTTGGAAGCCTGATGGTGTGTGAAGTTAGTGAGCCAAATGGAGTTGTTCTCCCACAAGAACCACTCGGCTGATTCTTCTGCAATATGCCCTTCACCAACATGCAGTGTTTCCTTGATTGAATTAGCTCTCACACCAATATTTGCGTCTAGAGCCTTTGCATTGAGGGCTATCTGAAAGTGGTTTTGGAGCTGAAGTTGCCTGTGAATGTGGAGTTGGTGGCATGTGAAACCCGCATGTGGAGCATTCGTTTGTGTGGGATGCTCTACCAGGTTGATTCCTAGATAATGCACTCAAGAGGCACTAAGCATAGAGTGTGAAAACTGAGTTTCCTTGAGAGCTCCTTGAAAGCCTGATGGTGTGTGAAGTTAGTGAGCCAAATGGAGTTGTTCTCCCACAAGAACCACTCGGCTGATTCTTCTTCAATATGCCCTTCACCAACATGCAGTGTTCCCTTTTTGAATTAGCTCTCACACCAATATTTGCGTCTAGAGCCTTTGCATTGAGGGCTATCTGAAAGTGGTTTTGGAGCTGAAGTTGCCTGTGAATGTGGAGTTGGTGGCATGTGAAACCCGCATGTGGAGCATTCGTTTGTGTGGGATGCTCACCAAGTTTCATTTCAGTCCTAGACACTCAAAGGGCACTAAGCATAGAGTGTGAAAACTGAGTTTCCTTGAGAGCTGCTTGGAAGCCTGATGGTGTGTGAAGTTAGTGAGCCAAATGGAGTTGTTCTCCCACAAGAACCACTCGGCTGACTCTTCTTCAATATGCCCTTCACCAACATGCAGTGTTTCCTTGATTGAATTAGCTCTCACACCAATATTGGCGTCTAGAGCCTTTGCATTGAGGGCTATCTGAAAGTGGTTTTGGCGCTGAAGTTGCCTGTGAATGTGGAGTTGGTGGCATGTGAAACCCGCATGTGGAGCATTCATTTGTGTGGGATGCTCACCAAGCTTCATTTCAGTCCTCGACACTAAAAGGGCACTAAGCATAGAGTGTGAAAACTGAGTTTCCTTGAGAGGTGCTTGGAAGCCTGATGGTGTGTGAAGTTAGTGAGCCAAATGGAGTTGTTCTCCCACAAGAACCACTCGGCATATTCTTCTTCAATATGCCCTTCACCAACATGCAGTGTTTCCTTGATGGAATTAGCTCTCACACCAATATTTGCGTCTAGATCCTTTGCATTGAGGGCTATCTGAAAGTGGTATTGGCACTGAATTTGTCTGTGAATGTGGAGTTGGTGGCATATGAAACCCGCATGTGGAGCATTCGTTTGTGTGGGATGCTCTACCAGGTTCATTCCTAGATAATGCACTCAAAGGGCACTAAGCATAGAGTGTGAAAACTGAGTTTCCTTGAGAGCTGCTTGGAAGCCTGATGGTGTGTGAAGTTAGTGAGCCAAGTGGAGTTGTTCTCCCACAAGAATCACTAGACGGATTCTTCTTCAATATGCCCTTCACCAACATGCAGTGTTTCCTTGATTGAATTAGCTCTCACACCAATATTTGCGTCTAGAGCCTTTGCATTGAGGGCTATCTGCAATCTGCTGTGGCGCTGAAGTTGCCTGTGAATGTGGAGTTGGTGGCATGTGAAACCCGCATGTGGAGCATTCATTTGTGTGGGATGCTCTACCAGGTTCATTCCTAGATAACGCACTCAAAGGGCACTAAGCATAGAGTGTGAAAACTGAGTTTCCTTGAGAGCTGCTTGGAAGCCTGATGGTGTGTGAAGTTAGTGAGCCAAATGGAGTTGTTCTCCCACAAGAACCACTCGGCTGATTCTTCTTCAATATGCCATTCACCACCATGCAGTGTTTCCTTGATTGAATTAGCTCTCACACCAATATTTGCGTCTAGAGCCTTTGCATTGAGGGCTATCTGAAAACAGCTGTGGCGCTGAAGTTGCCTGTGAATGTGGAGTTGGTGGCATGTGAAACCCGCATGTGGAGCATTCATTTGTGTGGGATGCTCACCAAGCTTCATTTCAGTCCTAGACACTCAAAGGGCACTAAGCATAGAGTGTGAAAACTGAGTTTCCTTGAGAGCTGCTTGGAAGCCTGATGGTGTGTGAAGTTAGTGAGCCAAATGGAGTTCTTCTCCCACAAGAACCACTCGGCTGATTCTTCTTCAATATGCGCTTCACCAACATGCAGTGTTTCCTTGATTGAATTAGCTCTCACACCAATATTTGCGTCTAGAGCCTTTGCATTGAGGGCTATCTGAAAACAGCTGTGGCGCTGAAGTTGCCTGTGAATGTGGAGTTGGTGGCATGTGAAACCCGCATGTGGAGCATTCATTTGTGTTGGATGCTCACCAAGCTTCATTTCGGTCCTAGACACTCAAAGGGCACTAAGCATAGAGTGTGAAAACTGAGTTTCCTTGAGAGCTGCTTGGAAGCCTGATGGTGTGTGAAGTTAGTGAGCCAAATGGAGTTGTTCTCCCACAAGAACCACTCGGCTGATTCTTCTGCAATATGCCCTTCACCAACATGCAGTGTTTCCTTGATTGAATTAGCTCTCACACCAATATTTGCGTCTAGAGCCTTTGCATTGAGGGCTATCTGAAAACGGCTGTGGCGCTGAAGTTGCCTGTGAATGTGGAGTTGGTGGCATGTGAAACCCGCATGTGGAGCATTCGTTTGTGTGCGATGCTCTACCAGGTTCATTCCTAGATAATGCACTCAATGGGCACTAAGCATAGAGTGTGAAAACTGATTTTCCTTGAGAGCTGCTTGGAAGCCTGATGGTGTGTGAAGTTAGTGAGCCAAATGGTGTTGTTCTCCACGAGAAACACTCGGCTGATTCTTCTTCAATATGCCCTTCACCCACATGCAGTGTTTCCTTGATTGAATTAGCTCTCACACCAATATTGGCGTCTAGAGCCTTTGCATTGAGGGTTATCTGAAAGTGGTTTTGGAGCTGACGTTGCCTGTGAATGTGGAGTTGGTGGCATGTGAAACCCGCATGTGGAGCATTCGTTTGTGTGGGATGCTCTCCCAGGTTCATTCCTAGATAATGCACTCAAAGGGCACTAAGCATAGAGTGTGAAAACTGAGTTTCCTTGAGAGCTGCTTGGAAGCCTGATGGTGTGTGAAGTTAGTGAGCCAAATGGAGTTGTTCTCCCACAAGAACCACTCGGCTGATTCTTCTTCAATATGCCCTTCACCAACATGCAGTGTTTCCTTGATTGAATTAGCTCTCACACCAATATTTGCGTCTAGAGCCTTTGCATTGAGGGCTATCTGAAAGTGGTTTTGGAGCTGAAGTTGCCTGTGAATGTGGAGTTGGTGGCATGTGAAACCCGCATGTGGAGCATTCGTTTGTGTGGGATGCTATCCCAGGTTCATTCCTAGATAATGCACTCAAAGGGCACTAAGCATAGAGTGTGAAAACTGAGTTTCCTTGAGAGCTGCTTGGAAGCCTGATGGTGTGTGAAGTTAGTGAGCCAAATGGAGTTGTTCCCCCACAAGAAACACTCGGCTACTTCTTCTTCAATATGCCCTTCACCAACATGCAGTGTTTCCGTGATTGAATTAGCTCTCACACCAATATTTGCGTCTAGAGCCTTTGCATTGAGGGCTATCTGAAAGTGGTTTTGGCGCTGAAGTTGCCTGTGAATGTGGAGTTGGTGGCATGTGAAACCCGCATGTGGAGCATTCGTTTGTGTGGGATGCTCTACCAGGTTCATTCCTAGATAATGCACTCAAGAGGCACTAGGCATAGAGTGTGAAAACTGAGTTTCCTTGAGAGCTGCTTGGAAGCCTGATGGTGTGTGAAGTTAGTGAGCAAAATGGAGTTGTTCTCCCACAAGAACCACTCGGCTGATTCTTCTTCAATATGCCCTTCACCAACATGCAGTGTTTCCTTGATTGAATTAGCTCTCACACCAATATTTGTGTCTAATGCCTTTGCCTTGAGGGCTATCTGAAAACGGCTGTGGCGCTGAAGTTGCCTGTGAATGTGGAGTTGGTGGCATGTGAAACCCGCATGTGGAGCATTCGTTTGTGTGGGATGCTCACCAAGCTTCATTTCAGTCCTAGACACTCAAAGGGCACTAAGCATAGAGTGTGAAAACTGAGTTTCCTTGAGAGCTGCTTGGAAGCCTGATGGTGTGTGAAGTTAGTGAGCCAAATGGAGTTGTTCTCCCACAAGAACCACTCGGCTGATTCTTCTTCATTATGCCCTTCACCAACATGCAGTGTTTCCTTGATTGAATTAGCTCTCACACCAATATTTGCGTCTAGAGCCTTTGCATTGAGGGCTATCTGAAAGTGGTTTTGGCGCTGAAGTTGCCTGTGAATGTGGAGTTGGTGGCATGTGAAACCCGCATGTGGAGCATTCGTTTGTGTGGGATGCTCTACCAGGTTCATTCCTAGATAATGCACTCAAGAGGCACTAGGCATAGAGTGTGAAAACTGAGTTTCCTTGAGAGCTGCTTGGAAGCCTGATGGTGTGTGAAGTTAGTGAGCCAAATGGAGTTGTTCTCCCACAAGAACCACTCGGCTGATTCTTCTTCAATATGCCCTTCACCAACATGCAGTGTTTCCTTGATTGAATTAGCTCTCACACCAATATTTGCGTCTAGAGCCTTTGCATTGAGGGCTATCTGAAAGTGGTTTTGGCGCTGAAGTTGCCTGTGAATGTGGAGTTGGTGGCATGTGAAACCCGCATGTGGAGCATTCGTTTGTGTGGGATGCTCACCAAGCTTCATTTCAGTCCTAGACACTCAAAGGGCACTAAGCATAGAGTGTGAAAACTGAGTTTCCTTGAGAGCTGCTTGGAAGCCTGATGGTGTGTGAAGTTAGTGAGCCAAATGGAGTTGTTCTCCCACAAGAACCACTCGGCTGATTCTTCTTCAATATGCCCTTCACCAACATGCAGTGTTTCCTTGATTGAATTAGCTCTCACACCAATATTTGCGTCTAGAGCCTTTGCATTGAGGGCTATCTGAAAACGGCTGTGGCGCTGAAGTTGCCTGTGAATGTGGAGTTGGTGGCATGTGAAACCCGCATGTGGAGCATTCGTTTGTGTGGGATGCTCTACCAGGTTCATTCCTAGATAATGCACTCAAGAGGCACTAGGCATAGAGTGTCAAAACTGAGTTTCCTTGAGAGCTGCTTGGAAGCCTGATGGTGTGTGAAGTTAGTGAGCCAAATGGAGTTGTTCTCCCACAAGAACCACTCGGCTGATTCTTCTTCAATATGCCCTTCACCAACATGCAGTGTTTCCTTGATTGAATTAGCTCTCACACCAATATTTGCGTCTAGAGCCTTTGCATTGAGGGCTATCTGAAAGTGGTTTTGGCGCTGAAGTTGCCTGTGAATGTGGAGTTGGTGGCATGTGAAACCCGCATGTGGAGCATTCGTTTGTGTGGGATGCTCACCAAGCTTCATTTCAGTCCTAGACACTCAAAGGGCACTAAGCATAGAGTGTGAAAACTGAGTTTCCTTGAGAGCTGCTTGGAAGCCTGATGGTGTGTGAAGTTAGTGAGCCAAATGGAGTTGTTCTCCCACAAGAACCACTCGGCTGATTCTTCTTCAATATGCCCTTCACCAACATGCAGTGTTTCCTTGATTGAATTAGCTCTCACACCAATATTTGCGTCTAGAGCCTTTGCATTGAGGGCTATCTGAAAACTGCTGTGGCCCTGAAGTTGCCTGTGAATGTGGAGTTGGTGGCATGTGAAACCCGCATGTGGAGCATTCGTTTGTGTGGGATGCTCACCAAGCTTCATTTCAGTCCTAGGCACTCAAAGGGCACTAAGCATAGAGTGTGAAAACTGAGTTTCCTTGAGAGCTGCTAGGAAGCCTGATGGTGTGTGAAGTTAGTGAGCCAAATGGAGTTGTTGTCCCACAAGAACCACTCAGCTGATTCTTCTTCAATATGCCCTTCACCAACATGCAGTGTTTCCTTGATTAAATTAGCTCTCACACCAATATTTGCGTCTAGAGCCTTTGCATTGAGGGCTATCTGAAAAGGGCTTTGGTGCTGAAGTTGCCTGTGAATGTGGAGTTGTTGGCATGTGAAACCCGCATGTGGAGCATTCGTTTGTGTGGGATGCTCTACCAGGTTCATTCCTAGATAATACACTCAAAGGGCACTAAGCATAGAGTGTGAAAACTGAGTTTCCTTGAGAGCTGCTTGGAAGCCTGATGGTGTGTGAAGTTAGTGAGCCAAATGGAGTTGTTCTCCCACAAGAACCACTCGGCTGATTCTTCTTCAATATGCCCTTCACCAACATGCAGTGTTTCCTTGATTGAATTAGCTCTCACACCAATATTTGCGTCTAGAGCCTTTGCATTGAGGGCTATCTGAAAGTGGTTTTGGAGCTGAAGTTGCCTATGAATGTGGAGTTGGTGGCATGTGAAACCCGCATGTGGAGCATTCGTTTGTGTGGGATGCTCTACCAGGTTCATTCCAAGATAATGCACTAAAGAGGCACTAAGCATAGAGTGTGAAAACTGAGTTTCCTTGAGAGCTGCTTGAAAGCCTGATGGTGTGTGAAGTTAGTGAGCCAAATGGAGTTGTTCTCCCACAAGAACCACTCGGCTGATTCTTCTTCAATATGCCCTTCACCAACATGCAGTGTTTCCTTGATTGAATTAGCTCTCACACCAATATTTGCGTCTAGAGCCTTTGCATTGAGGGCTATCTGAAAGTGGTTTTGGAGCTGAAGTTGCCTGTGAATGTGGAGTTGGTGGCATGTGAAACCCGCATGTGGAGCATTCGTTTGTGTGGGATGCTCACCAAGTTTCATTTCAGTCCTAGACACTCAAAGGGCACTAAGCATAGAGTGTGAAAACTGAGTTTCCTTGAGAGCTGCTTGGAAGCCTGATGGTGTGTGAAGTTAGTGAGCCAAATGGAGTTGTTCTCCCACAAGAACCACTCGGCTGACTCTTCTTCAATATGCCCTTCACCAACATGCAGTGTTTCCTTGATTGAATTAGCTCTCACACCAATATTGGCGTCTAGAGCCTTTGCATTGAGGGCTATCTGAAAGTGGTTTTGGCGCTGAAGTTGCCTGTGAATGTGGAGTTGGTGGCATGTGAAACCCGCATGTGGAGCATTCGTTTGTGTGGGATGCTCTACCAGGTTCATTCCTAGATAATGCACTCAAAGGGCACTAAGCATAGAGTGTGGAAACTGAGTTTCCTTGAGAGCTGCTTGGAAGCCTGATGGTGTGTGAAGTTAGTGAGCCAAATGGAGTTGTTCTCCCACAAGAACCACTCGGCTGACTCTTCTTCAATATGCCCTTCACCAACATGCAGTGTTTCCTTGATGAATTAGCTCTCACACCAATATTTGCGTCTAGAGCCTTTGCATTGAGGGCTATCTGAAAGTGGTATTGGCACTGAAGTTGTCTGTGAATGTGGAGTTGGTGGCATATGAAACCCGCATGTGGAGCATTCGTTTGTGTGGGATGCTCTACCAGGTTCATTCCTAGATAATGCACTCAATGGTCACTAAGCATAGAGTGTGAAAACTGAGTTTTCTTGAGAGCTGCTTGGAAGCCTGATGGTGTGTGAAGTTAGTTAGCCAAATGGAGTTGTTCTCCCTCAAGAACCACTCGGCTGATTCTTCTTCAATATGCCCTTCACCAACATGCAGTGTTTCCTTGATTGAATTAGCTCTCACACCAATATTTGCGTCTAGAGCCTTTGCATTGAGGGCTATCTGAAAACGGCTGTGGCGCTGAAGTTGCCTGTGAATGTGGAGTTGGTGGCATGTGAAACCCGCATGTGGAGCATTCGTTTGTGTGGGATGCTCTACCAGGTTCATTCCTAGATAATGCACTCAAAGGGCACTAAGCATAGAGTGTGAAAACTGAGTTTCCTTGAGAGCTGCTTGGAAGCCTGATGGTGTGTGAAGTTAGTGAGCCAAATGGAGTTGTTCTCCCACAAGAATCACTAGACGGATTCTTCTTCAATATGCCCTTCACCAACATGCAGTGTTTCCTTGATTGAATTAGCTCTCACACAAATATTTGCGTCTAGAGCCTTTGCATTGAGGGCTATCTGAAAACGGCTGTGGCGCTGAAGTTGCCTGTGAATGTGGAGTTGGTGGCATGTGAAACCCGCATGTGGAGCATTCATTTGTGTGGGATGCTCTACCAGGTTCATTCCTAGATAACGCACTCAAAGGGCACTAAGCATAGAGTGTGAAAACTGAGTTTCCTTGAGAGCTGCTTGGAAGCCTGATGGTGTGTGAAGTTAGTGAGCCAAATGGAGTTGTTCTCCCACAAGAACCACTCGGCTGATTCTTCTTCAATATGCCATTCACCACCATGCAGTGTTTCCTTGATTGAATTAGCTCTCACACCAATATTTGCGTCTAGAGCCTTTGCATTGAGGGCTATCTGAAAACGGCTGTGGCGCTGAAGTTGCCTGTGAATGTGGAGTTGGTGGCATGTGAAACCCGCATGTGGAGCATTCATTTGTGTGGGATGCTCACCAAGCTTCATTTCAGTCCTAGGTACTCAAAGGGCACTAAGCATAGAGTGTGAAAACTGAGTTTCCTTGAGAGCTGCTTGGAAGCCTGATGGTGTGTGAAGTTAGTGAGCCAAATGGAGTTGTTCTCCCACAAGAATCACTCGACGGATTCTTTTCAATATGCCCTTCACGAACATGCAGTGTTTCCTTGATTGAATTAGCTCTCACACCAATATTTGCGTCTAGAGCCTTTGCATTGAGGGCTATCTGAAAACGGCTGTGGCGCTGAAGTTGCCTGTGAATGTGGAGTTGGTGGCATGTGAAACCCGCATGTGGAGCATTCATTTGTGTGGGATGCTCACCAAGCTTCATTTCAGTCCTAGACACTCAAAGGGCACTAAGCATAGAGTGTGAAAACTGAGTTTCCTTGAGAGCTGCTTGGAAGCCTGATGGTGTGTGAAGTTAGTGAGCCAAATGGAGTTCTTCTCCCACAAGAACCACTCGGCTGATTCTTCTTCAATATGCGCTTCACCAACATGCAGTGTTTCCTTGATTGAATTAGCTCTCACACCAATATTTGCGTCTAGAGCCTTTGCATTGAGGGCTATCTGAAAACAGCTGTGGCGCTGAAGTTGCCTGTGAATGTGGAGTTGGTGGCATGTGAAACCCGCATGTGGAGCATTCGTTTGTGTTGGATGCTCACCAAGCTTCATTTCGGTCCTAGACACTCAAAGGGCACTAAGCATAGAGTGTGAAAACTGAGTTTCCTTGAGAGCTGCTTGGAAGCCTGATGGTGTGTGAAGTTAGTGAGCCAAATGGAGTTGTTCTCCCACAAGAACCACTCGGCTGATTCTTCTGCAATATGCCCTTCACCAACATGCAGTGTTTCCTTGATTGAATTAGCTCTCACACCAATATTTGCGTCTAGAGCCTTTGCATTGAGGGCTATCTGAAAACGGCTGTGGCGCTGAAGTTGCCTGTGAATGTGGAGTTGGTGGCATGTGAAACCCGCATGTGGAGCATTCGTTTGTGTGCGATGCTCTACCAGGTTCATTCCTAGATAATGCACTCAAAGGGCACTAAGCATAGAGTGTGAAAACTGAGTTTCCTTGAGAGCTGCTTGAAAGCCTGATGGTGTGTGAAGTTAGTGAGCCAAATGGAGTTGTTCTCCCACAAGAACCACTCGGCTGATTCTTCTTCAATATGCCCTTCACCAACATGCAGTGTTTCATTAATTGAATTAGCTCTCACACCAATATTGGCGTCTAGAGCCTTTGCATTGAGGGCTATCTGAAAACGGCTGTGGCGCTGAAGTTGCCTGTGAATGTGGAGTTGGTGGCATGTGAAACCCGCATGTGGAGCATTCGTTTGTGTGGGATGCTCTACCAGGTTCATTCCTAGATAATGCACTCAATGGTCACTAAGCATAGAGTGTGAAAACTGATTTTCCTTGAGAGCTGCTTGTAAGCCTGATGGTGTGTGAAGTTAGTGAGCCAAATGGTGTTGTTCTCCACGAGAAACACTCGGCTGATTCTTCTTCAATATGCCCTTCACCCACATGCAGTGTTTCCTTGATTGAATTAGCTCTCACACCAATATTGGCGTCTAGAGCCTTTGCATTGAGGGTTATCTGAAAGTGGTTTTGGAGCTGACGTTGCCTGTGAATGTGGAGTTGGTGGCATGTGAAACCCGCATGTGGAGCATTCGTTTGTGTGGGATGCTCTCCCAGGTTCATTCCTAGATAATGCACTCAAAGGGCACTAAGCATAGAGTGTGAAAACTGAGTTTCCTTGAGAGCTGCTTGGAAGCCTGATGGTGTGTGAAGTTAGTGAGCCAAATGGAGTTGTTCTCCCACAAGAACCACTCGGCTGATTCTTCTTCAATATGCCCTTCACCAACATGCAGTGTTTCCTTGATTGAATTAGCTCTCACACCAATATTTGCGTCTAGAGCCTTTGCATTGAGGGCTATCTGAAAGTGGTTTTGGAGCTGAAGTTGCCTGTGAATGTGGAGTTGGTGGCATGTGAAACCCGCATGTGGAGCATTCGTTTGTGTGGGATGCTATCCCAGGTTCATTCCTAGATAATGCACTCAAAGGGCACTAAGCATAGAGTGTGAAAACTGAGTTTCCTTGAGAGCTGCTTGGAAGCCTGATGGTGTGTGAAGTTAGTGAGCCAAATGGAGTTGTTCCCCCACAAGAAACACTCGGCTACTTCTTCTTCAATATGCCCTTCACCAACATGCAGTGTTTCCTTGATTGAATTAGCTCTCACACCAATATTTGCGTCTAGAGCCTTTGCATTGAGGGCTATCTGAAAGTGGTTTTGGCGCTGAAGTTGCCTGTGAATGTGGAGTTGGTGGCATGTGAAACCCGCATGTGGAGCATTCGTTTGTGTGGGATGCTCTACCAAGCTTCATTTCAGTCCTAGGCACTCAAAGGGCACTAAGCATAGAGTGTAAAAACTGAGTTTCCTTGAGAGCTGCTTGGAAGCCTGATGGTGTGTGAAGTTAGTGAGCCAAATGGAGTTGTTGTCCCACAAGAACCACTCAGCTGATTCTTCTTCAATATGCCCTTCACCAACATGCAGTGTTTCCTTGATTAAATTAGCTCTCACACCAATATTTGCGTCTAGAGCCTTTGCATTGAGGGCTATCTGAAAAGGGCTTTGGTGCTGAAGTTGCCTGTGAATGTGGAGTTGTTGGCATGTGAAACCCGCATGTGGAGCATTCGTTTGTGTGGGATGCTCTACCAGGTTCATTCCTAGATAATACACTCAAAGGGCACTAAGCATAGAGTGTGAAAACTGAGTTTCCTTGAGAGCTGCTTGGAAGCCTGATGGTGTGTGAAGTTAGTGAGCCAAATGGAGTTGTTCTCCCACAAGAACCACTCGGCTGATTCTTCTTCAATATGCCCTTCACCAACATGCAGTGTTTCCTTGATGGAATTAGCTCTCACACCAATATTTGCGTCTGGAGCCTTTGCATTGAGGGCTATCTGAAAACGGCTGTGGCGCTGAAGTTGCCTGTGAATGTGGAGTTGGTGGCATGTGAAACCCGCATGTGGAGCATTCGTTTGTGTGGGATGCTCACCAAGCTTCATTTCAGTCCTAGGCACTCAAAGGGCACTAAGGATAGAGTGTGAAAACTGAGTTTCCTTGAGAGCTGTTTGGAAACCTGATGGTGTGTGAAGTTAGTGAGCCAAATGGAGTTGTTCTCCCACAAGAACCACTCGGCTGATTCTTCTTCAATATGCCCTTCACCAACATGCAGTGTTTCCTTGATTGAATTAGCTCTCACACCAATATTTGCGTCTAGAGCCTTTGCATTGAGGGCTATCTGAAAAGGGCTTTGGTGCTGAAGTTGCCTGTGAATGTGGAGTTGGTGGCATGTGAAACCCGCATGTGGAGCATTCGTTTGTGTGGGATACTCTACCAAGCTTCATTTCAGTCCTAGGCACTGAAAGGGCACTAAGCATAGAGTGTGAAAACTGAGTTTCCTTGAGAGCTGCTTGGAAGCCTGATGGTGTGTGAAGTTAGTGAGCCAAATGGTGTTGTTCTCCCACAAGAACCACTCGGCTGATTCTTCTTCAATATGCCCTTCACCAACATGCAGTGTTTCCTTGATGGAATTAGCTCTCACACCAATATTTGCGTCTAGAGTCTTTGCATTGAGGGCTATCTGAAAACGGCTGTGGCGCTGAAGTTGCCTGTGAATGTGGAGTTGGTGGCATGTGAAACCCGCATGTGGAGCATTCGTTTGTGTGGGATGCTCTACCAGGTTCATTCCTAGATAATGCACTCAAAGGGCACTAAGCATAGAGTGTGAAAACTGAGTTTCCTTGAGAGCTGCTTGGAAGCCTGATGGTGTGTGAAGTTAGTGAGCCAAATGGAGTTGTTCTCCCACAAGAACCACTCGGCTGATTCTTCTTCAATATGCCCTTCACCAACATGCAGTGTTTCCTTGATTGAATTAGCTCTCACACCAATATTTGCGTCTAGAGTCTTTACATTGAGGACTATCTGAAAACGGCTTTGGTGCTGAAGTTGCCTGTGAATGTGGAGTTGGTGGCATGTGAAACCCGCATGTGGAGCAATCGTTTGTGTGGGATGCTCTACCAGGTTCATTCCTAGATAATGCACTCAAAGGGCACTAAGCATAGAATGTGAAAACTGAGTTTCCTTGAGAGCTGCTTGGAAGCCTGATGGTGTGTGAAGTTAGTGAGCAAAATGGAGTTGTTCTCCCACAAGAAATACTCGGCTGATTCTTCTTCAATATGCCCTTCACCAACATGCAGTGTTTCCTTGATTGAATTAGCTCTCACACCAATATTTGCGTCTAGAGCCTTTGCATTGAGGGCTATCTGAAAACGGCTGTGGCGCTGAAGTTGCCTGTGAATGTGGAGTTGGTGGCATGTGAAACCCGCATGTGGAGCATTCGTTTGTGTGGGATACTCTACCAAGCTTCATTTCAGTCCTAGGCACTGAAAGGGCACTAAGCATAGAGTGTGAAAACTGAGTTTCCTTGAGAGCTGTTTGGAAACCTGATGGTGTGTGAAGTTAGTGAGCCAAATGGAGTTGTTCTCCCACAAGAACCACTCGGCTGATTCTTCTTCAATATGCCCTTCACCAACATGCAGTGTTTCCTTGATTGAATTAGCTCTCACACCAATATTTGCGTCTAGAGCCTTTGCATTGAGGGTTATCTGAAAACGTCTGTGGCACTGAAGTTGCCTGTGAATGTGGAGTTGGTGGCATGTGAAACCCGCATGTGGAGCACTCGTTTGTGTGGGATGCTCTACCAGGTTCATTCCTAGATAATGCACTCAAAGGGCACTAAGCATAGAGTGTGAAAACTGAGTTTCCTTGAGAGCTGCTTGGAAGCCTGATGGTGTGTGAAGTTAGTGAGCCAAATAGAGTTGTTCTCCCACAAGAACCACTCGGCTGATTCTTCTTCAATATGCCCTTCACCAACATGCAGTGTTTCCTTGATTGAATTAGCTCTCACACCAATATTTGCGTCTAGAGCCTTTGCTTTGAGGGCTATCTGCAAACGTCTGTGGCACTGAAGTTGCCTGTGAATGTGGAGTTGGTGGCATGTGAAACCCGCATGTGGAGCATTCGTTTGTGTGGGATGCTCTACCAGGTTCATTCCTAGATAATGCACTCATAGGGCACTAAGCATAGAGTGTGAAAACTGAGTTTCCTTGAGAGCTGCTTGGAAGCCTGATGGTGTGTGACGTTAGTGAGCCAAATGGAGTTGTTCTCCCACAAGAACCACTCGGCTGATTCTTCTTCAATATGCCCTTCACCAACATGCAGTGTTTCCTTGATGGAATTAGCTCTCACACCAATATTTGCGTCTAGAGCCTTTGCATTGAGGGCTATCTGAAAACGGCTGTGGCGCTGAAGTTGCCTGTGAATGTGGAGTTGGTGGCATGTGAAACCCGCATGTGGAGCATTCGTTTGTGTGGGATGCTCAGCAAGCTTCATTTCAGTCCTAGACACTCAAAGGGCACTAAGCATAGAGTGTGAAAACTGAGTTTCCTTGAGAGCTGCTTGGAAGCCTGATGGTGTGTGAAATTAGTGTACCAAATGGAATTGTTCTCCCACAAGAACCACTCAGCTGATTCTTCTTCAATATGCCCTTCACCAACATGCAGTGTTTCCTTGATTGAATTAGCTCTCACACCAATATTTGCGTCTAGAGCCTTTGCATTGAGGGCTATCTGAAAACAGCTGTGGCGCTGAAGTTGCCTGTGAATGTGGAGTTGGTGGCATGTGAAACCCGCATGTGGAGCATTCGTTTGTGTGGGATGCTCTACCAAGCTTCATTTCAGTCCTAGGCACTCAAAGGGCACTAAGCATAGAGTGTGAAAACTGAGTTTCCTTGAGAGCTGCTTGGAAGCCTGATGGTGTGTGAAGTTAGTGAGCCAAATGGAGTTGTTCTCCCACAAGAACCACTCGGCTGATTCTTCTTCAATATGCCCTTCACCAACATGCAGTGTTTCCTTGATTGAATTAGCTCTCACACCAATATTTGCGTCTAGAGCCTTTGCTTTGAGGGCTATCTGCAAACGTCTGTGGCACTGAAGTTGCCTGTGAATGTGGAGTTGGTGGCATGTGAAACCCGCATGTGGAGCATTCGTTTGTGTGGGATGCTCTACCAGGTTCATTCCTAGATAATGCACTCATAGGGCACTAAGCATAGAGTGTGAAAACTGAGTTTCCTTGAGAGCTGCTTGGAAGCCTGATGGTGTGTGACGTTAGTGAGCCAAATGGAGTTGTTCTCCCACAAGAACCACTCGGCTGATTCTTCTTCAATATGCCCTTCACCAACATGCAGTGTTTCCTTGATTGAATTAGCTCTCACACCAATATTTGCGTCTAGAGCCTTTGCATTGAGGGCTATCTGAAAACGGCTGTGGCGCTGAAGTTGCCTGTGAATGTGGAGTTGGTGGCATGTGAAACCCGCATGTGGAGCATTCGTTTGTGTGGGATGCTCTCCCAGGTTCATTCCTAGATAATGCACTCAAAGGGCACTAAGCATAGAGTGTGAAAACTGAGTTTCCTTGAGAGCTGCTTGGAAGCCTGATGGTGTGTGAAGTTAGTGAGCCAAATGGAATTGTTCTCCCACAAGAACCACTCAGCTGATTCTTCTTCCATATGCCCTTCACCAACATGCAGTGTTTCCTTGATGGAATTAGCTCTCACACCAATATTTGCGTCTAGAGCCTTTGCATTGAGGGCTATCTGAAAGTGGTTTTGGCGCTGAAGTTGCCTGTGAATGTGGAGTTGGTGGCATGTGAAACCCGCATGTGGAGCATTCGTTTGTGTGGGATGCTCTACCAAGCTTCATTTCAGTCCTAGGCACTCAAAGGGCACTAAGCATAGAATGTGAAAACTGAGTTTCCTTGAGAGCTGCTTGGAAGCCTGATGGTGTGTGAAGTTAGTGAGCCAAATGGAGTTGTTCTCCCACAAGAACCACTCGGCTGATTCTTCTTCAATATGCCCTTCACCAACATGCAGTGTTTCCTTGATGGAATTAGCTCTCACACCAATATTTGCGTCTAGAGCCTTTGCATTGAGGGCTATCTGAAAGTGGTTTTGGCGCTGAAGTTGCCTGTGAATGTGGAGTTGGTGGCATGTGAAACCCGCATGTGGAGCATTCGTTTGTGTGGGATGCTCTACCAGGTTCATTCCTAGATAATGCACTCAAAGGGCACTAAGCATAGAGTGTGAAAACTGAGTTTCCTTGAGAGCTGCTTGGAAGCCTGATGGTGTGTGAAGTTAGTGAGCCAAATGGAGTTGTTCTCCCACAAGAACCACTCGGCTGATTCTTCTTCAATATGCCCTTCACCAACATGCAGTGTTTCCTTGATTGAATTAGCTCTCACACCAATATTTGCGTCTAGAGCCTTTGCATTGAGGGCTATCTGAAAACAGCTGTGGCGCTGAAGTTGCCTGTGAATGTGGAGTTGGTGGCATGTGAAACCCGCATGTGGAGCATTCGTTTGTGTGGGATGCTCACCAAGCTTCATTTCAGTCCTAGGCACTCAAAGGGCACTAAGCATAGAGTGTGAAAACTGAGTTTCCTTGAGAGCTGCTTGGAAGCCTGATGGTGTGTGAAGTTAGTGAGCCAAATGGAGTTGTTCTCCCACAAGAACCACTCGGCTGATTCTTCTTCAATATGCCATTCACCAACATGCAGTGTTTCCTTGATTGAATTAGCTCTCACACCAATATTTGCGTCTAGAGCCTTTGCATTGAGGGTTATCTGAAAACGTCTGTGGCACTGAAGTTGCCTGTGAATGTGGAGTTGGTGGCATGTGAAACCCGCATGTGGAGCATTCGTTTGTGTGGGATGCTCTACCAGGTTCATTCCTAGATAATGCACTCAAAGGGCACTAAGCATAGAGTGTGAAAACTGAGTTTCCTTGAGAGCTGCTTGGAAGCCTGATGGTGTGTGAAGTTAGTGAGCCAAATGGAGTTGTTCTCCCACAAGAACCACTCGGCTGATTCTTCTTCAATATGCCCTTCACCAACATGCAGTGTTTCCTTGATTGAATTAGCTCTCACACCAATATTTGCGTCTAGAGCCTTTGCTTTGAGGGCTATCTGCAATCTGCTGTGGCGCTGAAGTTGCCTGTGAATGTGGAGTTGGTGGCATGTGAAACCCGCATGTGGAGCATTCGTTTGTGTGGGATGCTCTACCAGGTTCATTCCTAGATAATGCACTCATAGGGCACTAAGCATAGAGTGTGAAAACTGAGTTTCCTTGAGAGCTGCTTGGAAGCCTGATGGTGTGTGAAGTTAGTGAGCCAAATGGAGTTGTTCTCCCACAAGAACCACTCGGCTGATTCTTCTTCAATATGCCCTTCACCAACATGCAGTGTTTCCTTGATGGAATTAGCTCTCACACCAATATTTGCGTCTAGAGCCTTTGCATTGAGGGCTATCTGAAAACAGCTGTGGCGCTGAAGTTGCCTGTGAATGTGGAGTTGGTGGCATGTGAAACCCGCATGTGGAGCATTCGTTTGTGTGGGATGCTCTACCAGGTTCATTCCTAGATAATGCACTCAAAGGGCACTAAGCATAGAGTGTGAAAACTGAGTTTCCTTGAGAGCTGCTTGGAAGCCTGATGGTGTGTGAAGTTAGTGAGCCAAATGGAATTGTTCTCCCACAAGAACCACTCGGCTGATTCTTCTTCAATATGCCCTTAACATGCAGTGTTTCCTTGATTGAATTAGCTCTCACACCAATATTTGCGTCTAGAGCCTTTGCATTGAGGGCTATCTGAAAACAGCTGTGGCGCTGAAGTTGCCTGTGAATGTGGAGTTGGTGGCATGTGAAACCCGCATGTGGAGCATTCGTTTGTGTGGGATGCTCACCAAGCTTCATTTCAGTCCTAGGCACTCAAAGGGCACTAAGCATAGAGTGTGAAAACTGAGTTTCCTTGAGAGCTGTTTGGAAACCTGATGGTGTGTGAAGTTAGTGAGCCAAATGGAGTTGTTCTCCCACAAGAACCACTCGGCTGATTCTTCTTCAATATGCCCTTCACCAACATGCAGTGTTTCCTTGATTGAATTAGCTCTCACACCAATATTTGCGTCTAGAGCCTTTGCATTGAGGGTTATCTGCAAACGTCTGTGGCACTGAAGTTGCCTGTGAATATGGAGTTGGTGGCATGTGAAACCCGCATGTGGAGCATTCGTTTGTGTGGGATGCTCTACCAGGTTCATTCCTAGATAATGCACTCAATGGGCACTAAGCATAGAGTGTGAAAACTGAGTTTCCTTGAGAGCTGCTTGGAAGCCTGATGGTGTGTGAAGTTAGTGAGCCAAATGGAGTTGTTCTCCCACAAGAACCACTCGGCTGATTCTTCTTCAATATGCCCTTCACCAACATGCAGTGTTTCCTTGATTGAATTAGCTCTCACACCAATATTTGCGTCTAGAGCCTTTGCTTTGAGGGCTATCTGCAAACGTCTGTGGCACTGAAGTTGCCTGTGAATGTGGAGTTGGTGGCATGTGAAACCCGCATGTGGAGCATTCGTTTGTGTGGGATGCTCTACCAGGTTCATTCCTAGATAATGCACTCATAGGGCACTAAGCATAGAGTGTGAAAACTGAGTTTCCTTGAGAGCTGCTTGGAAGCCTGATGGTGTGTGACGTTAGTGAGCCAAATGGAGTTGTTCTCCCACAAGAACCACTCAGCTGATTCTTCTTCAATATGCCCTTCACCAACATGCAGTGTTTCCTTGATGGAATTAGCTCTCACACCAATATTTGCGTCTAGAGCCTTTGCATTGAGGGTTATCTGCAAACGTCTGTGGCACTGAAGTTGCCTGTGAATGTGGAGTTGGTGGCATGTGAAACCCGCATGTGGAGCATTCGTTTGTGTGGGACGCTCTACCAAGATTCATTTCAGTCCTAGGCACTCAAAGGGCACTAAGCATAGAGTGTGAAAACTGAGTTTCCTTGAGAGCTGCTTGGAAGCCTGATGGTGTGTGAAGTTAGTGAGCCAAATGGAGTTGTTCTCCCACAAGAACCACTCGGCTGATTCTTCTTCAATATGCCCTTCACCAACATGCAGTGTTTCCTTGATGGAATTAGCTCTCACACCAATATTTGCGTCTAGAGCCTTTGCATTGAGGGCTATCTGAAAACGGCTGTGGCGGTGAAGTTGCCTGTGAATGTGGAGTTGGTGGCATGTGAAACCCGCATGTGGAGCATTCGTTTGTGTGGGATGCTCTACCAGGTTCATTCCTAGATAATGCACTCAAAGGGCACTAAGCATAGAGTTTGAAAACTGAGTTTCCTTGAGAGCTGCTTGGAAGCCTGATGGTGTGTGAAGTTAGTGAGCCAAATGGAATTGTTCTCCCACAAGAACCACTCAGCTGATTCTTCTTCAATATGCCCTTCACCAACATGCAGTGTTTCCTTGATTGAATTAGCTCTCACACCAATATTTGCGTCTAGAGCCTTTGCATTGAGGGCTATCTGCAAACGTCTGTGGCGCTGAAGTTGCCTGTGAATGTGGAGTTGGTGGCATGTGAAACCCGCATGTGGAGCATTCGTTTGTGTGGGATGCTCACCAAGCTTCATTTCAGTCCTAGGCACTCAAAGGGCACTAAGCATAGAGTGTGAAAACTGAGTTTCCTTGAGAGCTGCTTGGAAGCCTGATGGTGTGTGAAGTTAGTGAGCCAAATGGAGTTGTTCTCCCACAAGAACCACTCGGCTGATTCTTCTTCAATATGCCCTTCACCAACATGCAGTGTTTCCTTGATTGAATTAGCTCTCACACCAATATTTGCGTCTAGAGCCTTTGCATTGAGGGCTATCTGAAAACGGCTTTGGTGCTGAAGTTGCCTGTGAATGTGGAGTTGGTGGCATGTGAAACCCGCATGTGGAGCATTCGTTTGTGTGGGATGCTCTACCAGGTTCATTCCTAGATAATGCACTCAAAGGGCACTAAGCATAGAGTGTGAAAACTGAGTTTCCTTGAGAGCTGCTTGGAAGCCTGATGGTGTGTGAAGTTAGTGAGCCAAATGGAGTTGTTCTCCCACAAGAACCACTCGGCTGATTCTTCTTCAATATGCCCTTCACCAACATGCAGTGTTTCCTTGATTGAATTAGCTCTCACACCAATATTTGTGTCTAGAGCCTTTGCTTTGAGAGCTATCTGAAAACAGCTGTGGCGCTGAAGTTGCCTGTGAATGTGGAGTTGGTGGCATGTGAAACCCGCATGTGGAGCATTCGTTTGTGTGGGATACTCTACCAAGCTTCATTTCAGTCCTAGGCACTCAAAGGGCACTAAGCATAGAGTGTGAAAACTGAGTTTCCTTGAGAGCTGCTTGGAAGCCTGATGGTGTGTGAAGTTAGTGAGCCAAATGGAGTTGTTCTCCCACAAGAACCACTCGGCTGATTCTTCTTCAATATGCCCTTCACCAACATGCAGTGTTTCCTTGATTGAATTAGCTCTCACACCAATATTTGCGTCTAGAGCCTTTGCATTGAGGGTTATCTGCAAACGTCTGTGGCACTGAAGTTGCCTGTGAATATGGAGTTGGTGGCATGTGAAACCCGCATGTGGAGCATTCGTTTGTGTGGGATGCTCTACCAGGTTCATTCCTAGATAATGCACTCATAGGGCACTAAGCATAGAGTGTGAAAACTGAGTTTTCTTGAGAGCTGCTTGGAAGCCTGATGGTGTGTGACGTTAGTGAGCCAAATGGAGTTGTTCTCCCACAAGAACCACTCGGCTGATTCTTCTTCAATATGCCCTTCACCAACATGCAGTGTTTCCTTGATGGAATTAGCTCTCACACCAATATTTGCGTCTAGAGCCTTTGCATTGAGGGCTATCTGAAAACGGCTGTGGCGCTGAAGTTGCCTGTGAATGTGGAGTTGGTGGCATGTGAAACCCGCATGTGGAGCATTCGTTTGTGTGGGACGCTCTACCAAGATTCATTTCAGTCCTAGGCACTCAAAGGGCACTAAGCATAGAGTGTGAAAACTGAGTTTCCTTGAGAGCTGCTTGGAAGCCTGATGGTGTGTGAAGTTAGTGAGCCAAATGGAGTTGTTCTCCCACAAGAACCACTCGGCTGATTCTTCTTCAATATGCCCTTCACCAACATGCAGTGTTTCCTTGATGGAATTAGCTCTCACACCAATATTTGCGTCTAGAGCCTTTGCATTGAGGGCTATCTGAAAACGGCTGTGGCGCTGAAGTTGCCTGTGAATGTGGAGTTGGTGGCATGTGAAACCCGCATGTGGAGCATTCGTTTGTGTGGGATGCTCTCCCAGGTTCATTCCTAGATAATGTACTCAAAGGGCACTAAGCATAGAGTGTGAAAACTGAGTTTCCTTGAGAGCTGCTTGGAAGCCTGATGGTGTGTGAAGTTAGTGAGCCAAATGGAATTGTTCTCCCACAAGAACCACTCAGCTGATTCTTCTTCAATATGCCCTTCACCAACATGCAGTGTTTCCTTGATTGAATTAGCTCTCACACCAATATTTGCGTCTAGAGCCTTTGCATTGAGGGCTATCTGAAAACAGCTGTGGCGCTGAAGTTGCCTGTGAATGTGGAGTTGGTGGCATGTGAAACCCGCATGTGGAGCATTCGTTTGTGTGGGATGCTCACCAAGCTTCATTTCAGTCCTAGGCACTCAAAGGGCACTAAGCATAGAGTGTGAAAACTGAGTTTCCTTGAGAGCTGCTTGGAAGCCTGATGGTGTGTGACGTTAGTGAGCCAAATGGAGTTGTTCTCCCACAAGAACCACTCGGCTGATTCTTCTTCAATATGCCCTTCACCAACATGCAGTGTTTCCTTGATTGAATTAGCTCTCACACCAATATTTGCGTCTAGAGCCTTTGCATTGAGGGCTATCTGAAAACGGCTTTGGTGCTGAAGTTGCCTGTGAATGTGGAGTTGGTGGCATGTGAAACCCGCATGTGGAGCATTCGTTTGTGTGGGATGCTCTACCAGGTTCATTCCTAGATAATGCACTCAAAGGGCACTAAGCATAGAGTGTGAAAACTGATTTTCCTTGAGAGCTGCTTGGAAGCCTGATGGTGTGTGAAGTTAGTGAGCCAAATGGAGTTGTTCTCCCACAAGAACCACTCGGCTGATTCTTCTTCAATATGCCCTTCACCAACATGCAGTGTTTCCTTGATTGAATTAGCTCTCACACCAATATTTGTGTCTAGAGCCTTTGCTTTGAGAGCTATCTGAAAACAGCTGTGGCGCTGAAGTTGCCTGTGAATGTGGAGTTGGTGGCATGTGAAACCCGCATGTGGAGCATTCGTTTGTGTGGGATACTCTACCAAGCTTCATTTCAGTCCTAGGCACTCAAAGGGCACTAAGCATAGAGTGTGAAAACTGAGTTTCCTTGAGAGCTGCTTGGAAGCCTGATGGTGTGTGAAGTTAGTGAGCCAAATGGAGTTGTTCTCCCACAAGAACCACTCGGCTGATTCTTCTTCAATATGCCCTTCACCAACATGCAGTGTTTCCTTGATTGAATTAGCTCTCACACCAATATTTGCGTCTAGAGCCTTTGCATTGAGGGCTATCTGAAAGTCGTTTTGGAGCTGAAGTTGCCTGTGAATGTGGAGTTGGTGGCATGTGAAACCCGCATGTGGAGCATTCGTTTGTGTGGCATGCTCACCAAGTATTATTTCAGTCCTAGACATTCAAAGGGCACTAAGCATAGAGTGTGAAAACTGAGTTTCCTTGAGAGCTGCTTGGAAGCCTGATGGTGTGTGAAGTTAGTGAGCCAAATGGAGTTGTTCTCCCACAAGAACCACTCGGCTGATTCTTCTTCAATATGCCCTTCACCAACATGCAGTGTTTCCTTGATTGAATTAGCTCTCACACCAATATTTGCGTCTAGAACCTTTGCATTGAGGGCTATCTGCAAACGTCTGTGGCGCTGAAGTTGCCTGTGAATGTGGAGTTGGTGGCATGTGAAACCCGCATGTGGAGCATTCGTTTGTGTGGGATGCTCTACCAGATTCATTCCTAGATAATGCACTCAAGAGGCACTAAGCATAGAGTGTGAAAACTGAGTTTCCTTGAGAGCTGCTTGGAAGCCTAATGGTGTGTGAAGTTAGTGAGCCAAATGGAGTTGTTCTCCCACAAGAACCACTCGGCTGATTCTTCTTCAATATGCCCTTCACCAACATGCAGTGTTTCCTTGATTGAATTAGCTCTCACACCAATATTTGCGTCTAGAGCCTTTGCATTGAGGGCTATCTGAAAGTGGTTTTGGCGCTGAAGTTGCCTGTGAATGTGGAGTTGGTGGCATGTGAAACCCGCATGTGGAGCATTCGTTTGTGTGGGATGCTCTACCAGGTTCATTCCTAGATAATGCACTCAAGAGGCACTAAGCATAGAGTGTGAAAACCGAGTTTCCTTGAGAGCTGCTTGGAAGCCTGATGGTGTGTGAAGTTAGTGAGCCAAATTGAGTTGTTCTCCCACAAGAAACACTCGGCTGATTCTTCTTCAATATGCCCTTCACCAACATGCAGTGTTTCCTTGATTGAATTAGCTCTCACACCAATATTTGAGTCTAGAGCCTTTGCATTGAGGGCTATCTGAAAACGGCTGTGGCGCTGAAGTTGCCTGTGAATGTGGAGTTGGTGGCATGTGAAACCCGCATGTGGAGCATTCGTTTGTGTGGGATGCTCTACCAGGTTCATTCCTAGATAATGCACTCAAGAGGCACTAAGCATAGAGTGTGAAAACTGAGTTTCCTTGAGAGCTGCTTGGAAGCCTGATGGTGTGTGAAGTTAGTGAGCCAAATGGAGTTGTTCTTCCACAAGTTCACTCGACTGATTCTTCTTCAATATGCCCTTCACCAACATGCAGTGTTTCCTTGATTGAATTAGCTCTCACACCAATATTTGCGTCTAGAGCCTTTGCATTGAGGGCTATCTGAAAGTGGTTTTGGCGCTGAAGTTGCCTGTGAATGTGGAGTTGGTGGCATGTGAAACCCGCATGTGGAGCATTCGTTTGTGTGGGATGCTCTACCAGGTTCATTCCTAGATAATGCATTCAAGAGGCACTAAGCATAGAGTGTGAAAACTGAGTTTCCTTGAGAGCTGCTTGGAAGCCTAATGGTGTGTGAAGTTAGTGAGCCAAATGGAGTTGTTCTCCCACAAGAACCACTCGGCTGATTCTTCTTCAATATGCCCTTCACCAACATGCAGTGTTTCCTTGATTGAATTAGCTCTCACACCAATATTTGCGTCTAGTGCCTTTGCATTGAGGGCTATCTGAAAACGGCTGTGGCGCTGAAGTTGCCTGTGAATGTGGAGTTGGTGGCATGTGAAACCCGCATGTGGAGCATTCGTTTGTGTGGGATGCTCTACCAGGTTCATTCCTAGATAATGCACTCAAAGGGCACTAAGCATAGAGTGTGAAAACTGAGTTTCCTTGAGAGCTGCTTGGAAGCCTGATGGTGTGTGAAGTTAGTGAGCCAAATGGAGTTGTTCTCCCACAAGAACCACTCGGCTGATTCTTCTTCAATATGCCCTTCACCAACATGCAGTGTTTCCTTGATTGAATTAGCTCTCACACCAATATTTGCGTCTAGAGCCTTTGCATTGAGGGCTATCTGAAAGTCGTTTTGGAGCTGAAGTTGCCTGTGAATGTGGAGTTGGTGGCATGTGAAACCCGCATGTGGAGCATTCGTTTGTGTGGCATGCTCACCAAGTATTATTTCAGTCCTAGACATTCAAAGGGCACTAAGCATAGAGTGTGAAAACTGAGTTTCCTTGAGAGCTGCTTGGAAGCCTGATGGTGTGTGAAGTTAGTGAGCCAAATGGAGTTGTTCTCCCACAAGAACCACTCGGCTGATTCTTCTTCAATATGCCCTTCACCAACATGCAGTGTTTCCTTGATTGAATTAGCTCTCACACCAATATTTGCGTCTAGAACCTTTGCATTGAGGGCTATCTGCAAACGTCTGTGGCGCTGAAGTTGCCTGTGAATGTGGAGTTGGTGGCATGTGAAACCCGCATGTGGAGCATTCGTTTGTGTGGGATGCTCTACCAGATTCATTCCTAGATAATGCACTCAAGAGGCACTAAGCATAGAGTGTGAAAACTGAGTTTCCTTGAGAGCTGCTTGGAAGCCTAATGGTGTGTGAAGTTAGTGAGCCAAATGGAGTTGTTCTCCCACAAGAACCACTCGGCTGATTCTTCTTCAATATGCCCTTCACCAACATGCAGTGTTTCCTTGATTGAATTAGCTCTCACACCAATATTTGCGTCTAGAGCCTTTGCATTGAGGGCTATCTGAAAGTGGTTTTGGCGCTGAAGTTGCCTGTGAATGTGGAGTTGGTGGCATGTGAAACCCGCATGTGGAGCATTCGTTTGTGTGGGATGCTCTACCAGGTTCATTCCTAGATAATGCACTCAAGAGGCACTAAGCATAGAGTGTGAAAACCGAGTTTCCTTGAGAGCTGCTTGGAAGCCTGATGGTGTGTGAAGTTAGTGAGCCAAATTGAGTTGTTCTCCCACAAGAAACACTCGGCTGATTCTTCTTCAATATGCCCTTCACCAACATGCAGTGTTTCCTTGATTGAATTAGCTCTCACACCAATATTTGAGTCTAGAGCCTTTGCATTGAGGGCTATCTGAAAACGGCTGTGGCGCTGAAGTTGCCTGTGAATGTGGAGTTGGTGGCATGTGAAACCCGCATGTGGAGCATTCGTTTGTGTGGGATGCTCTACCAGGTTCATTCCTAGATAATGCACTCAAGAGGCACTAAGCATAGAGTGTGAAAACTGAGTTTCCTTGAGAGCTGCTTGGAAGCCTGATGGTGTGTGAAGTTAGTGAGCCAAATGGAATTGTTCTTCCACAAGTTCACTCGACTGATTCTTCTTCAATATGCCCTTCACCAACATGCAGTGTTTCCTTGATTGAATTAGCTCTCACACCAATATTTGCGTCTAGAGCCTTTGCATTGAGGGCTATCTGCAAACGTCTGTGGCGCTGAAGTTGCCTGTGAATGTGGAGTTGGTGGCATGTGAAACCCGCATGTGGAGCATTCGTTTGTGTGGGATGCTCTACCAGGTTCATTCCTAGATAATGCATTCAAGAGGCACTAAGCATAGAGTGTGAAAACTGAGTTTCCTTGAGAGCTGCTTGGAAGCCTAATGGTGTGTGAAGTTAGTGAGCCAAATGGAGTTGTTCTCCCACAAGAACCACTCGGCTGATTCTTCTTCAATATGCCCTTCACCAACATGCAGTGTTTCCTTGATTGAATTAGCTCTCACACCAATATTTGCGTCTAGTGCCTTTGCATTGAGGGCTATCTGAAAACGGCTGTGGCGCTGAAGTTGCCTGTGAATGTGGAGTTGGTGGCATGTGAAACCCGCATGTGGAGCATTCGTTTGTGTGGGATGCTCTACCAGGTTCATTCCTAGATAATGCACTCAAAGGGCACTAAGCATAGAGTGTGAAAACTGAGTTTCCTTGAGAGCTGCTTGAAAGCCTGATGGTGTGTGAAGTTAGTGAGCCAAATGGAGTTGTTCTCCCACAAGAATCACTCGGCTGATTCTTCTTCAATATGCCCTTCACCAACATGCAGTGTTTCCTTGATTGAATTAGCTCTCACACCAATATTTGCTTCTAGAGACTTTGCATTGAGGGCTATCTGAAAACGGCTGTGGCGCTGAAGTTGCCTGTGAATGTGGAGTTGGTGGCATGTGAAACCCGCATGTGGAGCATTCGTTTGTGTGGGATGCTCACCAAGCTTCATTTCAGTCCTAGACACTCAAAGGGCACTAAGCATAGAGTGTGAAAACTGAGTTTCCTTGAGAGCTGCTTGGAAGCCTGATGGTGTGTGAAGTTAGTGAGCCAAATGGAGTTGTTCTCCCACAAGAACCACTCGGCTGATTCTTCTTCAATATGCCCTTCACCAACATGCAGTGTTTCCTTGATTGAATTAGCTCTCACACCAATATTTGCGTCTAGAGCCTTTGCATTGAGGGCTATCTGAAAGTGGTTTTCGCGCTGAAGTTGCCTGTGAATGTGGAGTTGGTGGCATGTGAAACCCGCATGTGGAGCATTCGTTTGTGTGGGATGCTCTACCAGATTCATTCCTAGATAATGCACTCATAAGGCACTAAGCATAGAGTGTGAAAACTGAGTTTCCTTGAGAGCTGCTTGGAAGCCTAATGGTGTGTGAAGTTAGTGAGCCAAATGGAGTTGTTCTCCCACAAGAACCACTCGGCTGATTCTTCTTCAATATGCCCTTCACCAACATGCAGTGTTTCCTTGATTGAATTAGCTCTCACACCAATATTTGCATGTAGAGACTTTGCATTGAGGGCTATCTGAAAACGTCTGTGGCGCTGAAGTTGCCTGTGAATGTGGAGTTGGTGGCATGTGAAACCCGCATGTGGAGCATTCGTTTGTGTGGGATGCTCTACCAGGTTCATTCCTAGATAATGCACTCAAAGGGCACTAAGCATAGAGTGTGAAAACTGAGTTTCCTTGAGAGCTGCTTGGAAGCCTGATGGTGTGTGAAGTTAGTGAGCCAAATGGAGTTGTTCTCCCACAAAAACCACTCGGCTGATTCTTCTTCAATATGCCCTTCACCAACATGCAGTGTTTCCTTGATGGAATTAGCTCTCACACCAATATTTGCGTCTAGAGCCTTTGCATTGAGGGCTATCTGAAAACGGCTGTGGCGCTGAAGTTGTCTGTGAATGTGGAGTTGGTGGCATGTGAAACCCGCATGTGGAGCATTCATTTGTGTGGGATGCTCACCAAGCTTCATTTCAGTCCTAGACACTCAAAGGGCACTAAGCATAGAGTGTGAAAACTGAGTTTCTTTGAGAGCTGCTTGGAAGCCTGATGGTGTGTGACGTTAGTGAGCCAAATGGAGTTGTTCTCCCACAAGAACCACTCGGCTGATTCTTCTTCAATATGCCCTTCACCAACATGCAGTGTTTCCTTGATGAATTAGCTCTCACACCAATATTTGCGTCTAGAGCCTTTGCATTGAGGGCTATCTGCAAACGTCTGTGGCGCTGAAGTTGCCTGTGAATGTGGAGTTGGTGGCATGTGAAACCCGCATGTGGAGCATTCGTTTGTGTGGGATGCTCTACCAGGTTCATTCCTAGATAATGCACTCAAAGGGCACTAAGCATAGAGTGTGAAAACTGAGTTTCCTTGAGAGATGCTTGGAAGCCTGATGGTGTGTGAAGTTAGTGAGCCAAATGGAGTTGTTCTCCCACAAGAACCACTCGGCTGATTCTTCTTCAATATGCCCTTCACCAACATGCAGTGTTTCCTTGATTGAATTAGCTCTCACACCAATATTTGCGTCTAGAGCCTTTGCTTTGAGGGCTATCTGAAAACGGCTGTGGCGCTGAAGTTGCCTGTGAATGTGGAGTTGGTGGCATGTGAAACCCGCATGTGGAGCATTCGTTTGTGTGGGATGCTCTACCAGGTTCATTCCTAGATAATGCACTCAAGAGGCACTAAGCATAGAGTGTGAAAACTGAGTTTCCTTGAGAGCTGCTTGGAAGCCTGATGGTGTGTGAAGTTAGTGAGCCAAATGGAGTTGTTCTTCCACAAGTTCACTCGACTGATTCTTCTTCAATATGCCCTTCACCAACATGCAGTGTTTCCTTGATTGAATTAGCTCTCACACCAATATTTGCGTCTTGAGCCTTTGCATTGAGGGCTATCTGCAAACGTCTGTGGCGCTGAAGTTGCCTGTGAATGTGGAGTTGGTGGCATGTGAAACCCGCATGTGGAGCATTCGTTTGTGTGGGATGCTCTACCAGGTTCATTCCTAGATAATGCATTCAAGAGGCACTAAGCATAGAGTGTGAAAACTGAGTTTCCTTGAGAGCTGCTTGGAAGCCTAATGGTGTGTGAAGTTAGTGAGCCAAATGGAGTTGTTCTCCCACAAGAACCACTCGGCTGATTCTTCTTCAATATGCCCTTCACCAACATGCAGTGTTTCCTTGATTGAATTAGCTCTCACACCAATATTTGCGTCTAGTGCCTTTGCATTGAGGGCTATCTGAAAACGGCTGTGGCGCTGAAGTTGCCTGTGAATGTGGAGTTGGTGGCATGTGAAACCCGCATGTGGAGCATTCGTTTGTGTGGGATGCTCTACCAGGTTCATTCCTAGATAATGCACTCAAAGGGCACTAAGCATAGAGTGTGAAAACTGAGTTTCCTTGAGAGCTGCTTGAAAGCCTGATGGTGTGTGAAGTTAGTGAGCCAAATGGAGTTGTTCTCCCACAAGAATCACTCGGCTGATTCTTCTTCAATATGCCCTTCACCAACATGCAGTGTTTCCTTGATTGAATTAGCTCTCACACCAATATTTGCTTCTAGAGACTTTGCATTGAGGGCTATCTGAAAACGGCTGTGGCGCTGAAGTTGCCTGTGAATGTGGAGTTGGTGGCATGTGAAACCCGCATGTGGAGCATTCGTTTGTGTGGGATGCTCACCAAGCTTCATTTCAGTCCTAGACACTCAAAGGGCACTAAGCATAGAGTGTGAAAACTGAGTTTCCTTGAGAGCTGCTTGGAAGCCTGATGGTGTGTGAAGTTAGTGAGCCAAATGGAGTTGTTCTCCCACAAGAACCACTCGGCTGATTCTTCTTCAATATGCCCTTCACCAACATGCAGTGTTTCCTTGATGGAATTAGCTCTCACACCAATATTTGCGTCTAGAGCCTTTGCATTGAGGGCTATCTGAAAGTGGTTTTGGCGCTGAAGTTGCCTGTGAATGTGGAGTTGGTGGCATGTGAAACCCGCATGTGGAGCATTCGTTTGTGTGGGATGCTCTACCAGGTTCATTCCTAGATAATGCACTCAAAGGGCACTAAGCATAGAGTGTGAAAACTGAGTTTCCTTGAGAGCTGCTTGGAAGCCTGATGGTGTGTGAAGTTAGTGAGCCAAATGGAGTTGTTCTCCCACAAGAACCACTCGGCTGATTCTTCTTCAATATGCCCTTCACCAACATGCAGTGTTTCCTTGATTGAATTAGCTCTCACACCAATATTTGCGTCTAGAGCCTTTGCATTGAGGGCTATCTGAAAACAGCTGTGGCGCTGAAGTTGCCTGTGAATGTGGAGTTGGTGGCATGTGAAACCCGCATGTGGAGCATTCGTTTGTGTGGGATGCTCACCAAGCTTCATTTCAGTCCTAGGCACTCAAAGGGCACTAAGCATAGAGTGTGAAAACTGAGTTTCCTTGAGAGCTGCTTGGAAGCCTGATGGTGTGTGAAGTTAGTGAGCCAAATGGAGTTGTTCTCCCACAAGAACCACTCGGCTGATTCTTCTTCAATATGCCATTCACCAACATGCAGTGTTTCCTTGATTGAATTAGCTCTCACACCAATATTTGCGTCTAGAGCCTTTGCATTGAGGGTTATCTGAAAACGTCTGTGGCACTGAAGTTGCCTGTGAATGTGGAGTTGGTGGCATGTGAAACCCGCATGTGGAGCATTCGTTTGTGTGGGATGCTCTACCAGGTTCATTCCTAGATAATGCACTCAAAGGGCACTAAGCATAGAGTGTGAAAACTGAGTTTCCTTGAGAGCTGCTTGGAAGCCTGATGGTGTGTGAAGTTAGTGAGCCAAATGGAGTTGTTCTCCCACAAGAACCACTCGGCTGATTCTTCTTCAATATGCCCTTCACCAACATGCAGTGTTTCCTTGATTGAATTAGCTCTCACACCAATATTTGCGTCTAGAGCCTTTGCTTTGAGGGCTATCTGCAATCTGCTGTGGCGCTGAAGTTGCCTGTGAATGTGGAGTTGGTGGCATGTGAAACCCGCATGTGGAGCATTCGTTTGTGTGGGATGCTCTACCAGGTTCATTCCTAGATAATGCACTCAAAGGGCACTAAGCATAGAGTGTGAAAACTGAGTTTCCTTGAGAGCTGCTTGGAAGCCTGATGGTGTGTGAAGTTAGTGAGCCAAATGGAGTTGTTCTCCCACAAGAACCACTCGGCTGATTCTTCTTCAATATGCCCTTCACCAACATGCAGTGTTTCCTTGATGGAATTAGCTCTCACACCAATATTTGCGTCTAGAGCCTTTGCATTGAGGGCTATCTGAAAACAGCTGTGGCGCTGAAGTTGCCTGTGAATGTGGAGTTGGTGGCATGTGAAACCCGCATGTGGAGCATTCGTTTGTGTGGGATGCTCTACCAGGTTCATTCCTAGATAATGCACTCAAAGGGCACTAAGCATAGAGTGTGAAAACTGAGTTTCCTTGAGAGCTGCTTGGAAGCCTGATGGTGTGTGAAGTTAGTGAGCCAAATGGAATTGTTCTCCCACAAGAACCACTCGGCTGATTCTTCTTCAATATGCCCTTAACATGCAGTGTTTCCTTGATTGAATTAGCTCTCACACCAATATTTGCGTCTAGAGCCTTTGCATTGAGGGCTATCTGAAAACAGCTGTGGCGCTGAAGTTGCCTGTGAATGTGGAGTTGGTGGCATGTGAAACCCGCATGTGGAGCATTCGTTTGTGTGGGATGCTCACCAAGCTTCATTTCAGTCCTAGGCACTCAAAGGGCACTAAGCATAGAGTGTGAAAACTGAGTTTCCTTGAGAGCTGCTTGGAAGCCTGATGGTGTGTGAAGTTAGTGAGCCAAATGGAGTTGTTCTCCCACAAGAACCACTCGGCTGATTCTTCTTCAATATGCCCTTCACCAACATGCAGTGTTTCCTTGATTGAATTAGCTCTCACACCAATATTTGCGTCTAGAGCCTTTGCATTGAGGGTTATCTGCAAACGTCTGTGGCACTGAAGTTGCCTGTGAATATGGAGTTGGTGGCATGTGAAACCCGCATGTGGAGCATTCGTTTGTGTGGGATGCTCTACCAGGTTCATTCCTAGATAATGCACTCAATGAGCACTAAGCATAGAGTGTGAAAACTGAGTTTCCTTGAGAGCTGCTTGGAAGCCTGATGGTGTGTGAAGTTAGTGAGCCAAATGGAGTTGTTCTCCCACAAGAACCACTCGGCTGATTCTTCTTCAATATGCCCTTCACCAACATGCAGTGTTTCCTTGATTGAATTAGCTCTCACACCAATATTTGCGTCTAGAGCCTTTGCTTTGAGGGCTATCTGCAAACGTCTGTGGCACTGAAGTTGCCTGTGAATGTGGAGTTGGTGGCATGTGAAACCCGCATGTGGAGCATTCGTTTGTGTGGGATGCTCTACCAGGTTCATTCCTAGATAATGCACTCATAGGGCACTAAGCATAGAGTGTGAAAACTGAGTTTCCTTGAGAGCTGCTTGGAAGCCTGATGGTGTGTGACGTTAGTGAGCCAAATGGAGTTGTTCTCCCACAAGAACCACTCAGCTGATTCTTCTTCAATATGCCCTTCACCAACATGCAGTGTTTCCTTGATTGAATTAGCTCTCACACCAATATTTGCGTCTAGAGCCTTTGCATTGAGGGTTATCTGCAAACGTCTGTGGCACTGAAGTTGCCTGTGAATGTGGAGTTGGTGGCATGTGAAACCCGCATGTGGAGCATTCGTTTGTGTGGGACGCTCTACCAAGATTCATTTCAGTCCTAGGCACTCAAAGGGCACTAAGCATAGAGTGTGAAAACTGAGTTTCCTTGAGAGCTGCTTGGAAGCCTGATGGTGTGTGAAGTTAGTGAGCCAAATGGAGTTGTTCTCCCACAAGAACCACTCGGCTGATTCTTCTTCAATATGCCCTTCACCAACATGCAGTGTTTCCTTGATGGAATTAGCTCTCACACCAATATTTGCGTCTAGAGCCTTTGCATTGAGGGCTATCTGAAAACGGCTGTGGCGGTGAAGTTGCCTGTGAATGTGGAGTTGGTGGCATGTGAAACCCGCATGTGGAGCATTCGTTTGTGTGGGATGCTCTACCAGGTTCATTCCTAGATAATGCACTCAAAGGGCACTAAGCATAGAGTTTGAAAACTGAGTTTCCTTGAGAGCTGCTTGGAAGCCTGATGGTGTGTGAAGTTAGTGAGCCAAATGGAATTGTTCTCCCACAAGAACCACTCAGCTGATTCTTCTTCAATATGCCCTTCACCAACATGCAGTGTTTCCTTGATTGAATTAGCTCTCACACCAATATTTGCGTCTAGAGCCTTTGCATTGAGGGCTATCTGAAAACGGCTGTGGCGCTGAAGTTGCCTGTGAATGTGGAGTTGGTGGCATGTGAAACCCGCATGTGGAGCATTCGTTTGTGTGGGATGCTCACCAAGCTTCATTTCAGTCCTAGGCACTCAAAGGGCACTAAGCATAGAGTGTGAAAACTGAGTTTCCTTGAGAGCTGCTTGGAAGCCTGATGGTGTGTGAAGTTAGTGAGCCAAATGGAGTTGTTCTCCCACAAGAACCACTCGGCTGATTCTTCTTCAATATGCCCTTCACCAACATGCAGTGTTTCCTTGATTGAATTAGCTCTCACACCAATATTTGTGTCTAGAGCCTTTGCTTTGAGAGCTATCTGAAAACAGCTGTGGCGCTGAAGTTGCCTGTGAATGTGGAGTTGGTGGCATGTGAAACCCGCATGTGGAGCATTCGTTTGTGTGGGATACTCTACCAAGCTTCATTTCAGTCCTAGGCACTCAAAGGGCACTAAGCATAGAGTGTGAAAACTGAGTTTCCTTGAGAGCTGCTTGGAAGCCTGATGGTGTGTGAAGTTAGTGAGCCAAATGGAGTTGTTCTCCCACAAGAACCACTCGGCTGATTCTTCTTCAATATGCCCTTCACCAACATGCAGTGTTTCCTTGATTGAATTAGCTCTCACACCAATATTTGCGTCTAGAGCCTTTGCATTGAGGGTTATCTGCAAACGTCTGTGGCACTGAAGTTGCCTGTGAATATGGTGTTGGTGGCATGTGAAACCCGCATGTGGAGCATTCGTTTGTGTGGGATGCTCTACCAGGTTCATTCCTAGATAATGCACTCATAGGGCACTAAGCATAGAGTGTGAAAACTGAGTTTTCTTGAGAGCTGCTTGGAAGCCTGATGGTGTGTGACGTTAGTGAGCCAAATGGAGTTGTTCTCCCACAAGAACCACTCGGCTGATTCTTCTTCAATATGCCCTTCACCAACATGCAGTGTTTCCTTGATGGAATTAGCTCTCACACCAATATTTGCGTCTAGAGCCTTTGCATTGAGGGCTATCTGAAAACGGCTGTGGCGCTGAAGTTGCCTGTGAATGTGGAGTTGGTGGCATGTGAAACCCGCATGTGGAGCATTCGTTTGTGTGGGACGCTCTACCAAGATTCATTTCAGTCCTAGGCACTCAAAGGGCACTAAGCATAGAGTGTGAAAACTGAGTTTCCTTGAGAGCTGCTTGGAAGCCTGATGGTGTGTGAAGTTAGTGAGCCAAATGGAGTTGTTCTCCCACAAGAACCACTCGGCTGATTCTTCTTCAATATGCCCTTCACCAACATGCAGTGTTTCCTTGATGGAATTAGCTCTCACACCAATATTTGCGTCTAGAGCCTTTGCATTGAGGGCTATCTGAAAACGGCTGTGGCGCTGAAGTTGCCTGTGAATGTGGAGTTGGTGGCATGTGAAACCCGCATGTGGAGCATTCGTTTGTGTGGGATGCTCTCCCAGGTTCATTCCTAGATAATGTACTCAAAGGGCACTAAGCATAGAGTGTGAAAACTGAGTTTCCTTGAGAGCTGCTTGGAAGCCTGATGGTGTGTGAAGTTAGTGAGCCAAATGGAATTGTTCTCCCACAAGAACCACTCAGCTGATTCTTCTTCAATATGCCCTTCACCAACATGCAGTGTTTCCTTGATTGAATTAGCTCTCACACCAATATTTGCGTCTAGAGCCTTTGCATTGAGGGCTATCTGAAAACAGCTGTGGCGCTGAAGTTGCCTGTGAATGTGGAGTTGGTGGCATGTGAAACCCGCATGTGGAGCATTCGTTTGTGTGGGATGCTCACCAAGCTTCATTTCAGTCCTAGGCACTCAAAGGGCACTAAGCATAGAGTGTGAAAACTGAGTTTCCTTGAGAGCTGCTTGGAAGCCTGATGGTGTGTGACGTTAGTGAGCCAAATGGAGTTGTTCTCCCACAAGAACCACTCGGCTGATTCTTCTTCAATATGCCCTTCACCAACATGCAGTGTTTCCTTGATTGAATTAGCTCTCACACCAATATTTGCGTCTAGAGCCTTTGCATTGAGGGCTATCTGAAAACGGCTTTGGTGCTGAAGTTGCCTGTGAATGTGGAGTTGGTGGCATGTGAAACCCGCATGTGGAGCATTCGTTTGTGTGGGATGCTCTACCAGGTTCATTCCTAGATAATGCACTCAAAGGGCACTAAGCATAGAGTGTGAAAACTGATTTTCCTTGAGAGCTGCTTGGAAGCCTGATGGTGTGTGAAGTTAGTGAGCCAAATGGAGTTGTTCTCCCACAAGAACCACTCGGCTGATTCTTCTTCAATATGCCCTTCACCAACATGCAGTGTTTCCTTGATTGAATTAGCTCTCACACCAATATTTGTGTCTAGAGCCTTTGCTTTGAGAGCTATCTGAAAACAGCTGTGGCGCTGAAGTTGCCTGTGAATGTGGAGTTGGTGGCATGTGAAACCCGCATGTGGAGCATTCGTTTGTGTGGGATACTCTACCAAGCTTCATTTCAGTCCTAGGCACTCAAAGGGCACTAAGCATAGAGTGTGAAAACTGAGTTTCCTTGAGAGCTGCTTGGAAGCCTGATGGTGTGTGAAGTTAGTGAGCCAAATGGAGTTGTTCTCCCACAAGAACCACTCGGCTGATTCTTCTTCAATATGCCCTTCACCAACATGCAGTGTTTCCTTGATTGAATTAGCTCTCACACCAATATTTGCGTCTAGAGCCTTTGCATTGAGGGCTATCTGAAAGTCGTTTTGGAGCTGAAGTTGCCTGTGAATGTGGAGTTGGTGGCATGTGAAACCCGCATGTGGAGCATTCGTTTGTGTGGCATGCTCACCAAGTATTATTTCAGTCCTAGACATTCAAAGGGCACTAAGCATAGAGTGTGAAAACTGAGTTTCCTTGAGAGCTGCTTGGAAGCCTGATGGTGTGTGAAGTTAGTGAGCCAAATGGAGTTGTTCTCCCACAAGAACCACTCGGCTGATTCTTCTTCAATATGCCCTTCACCAACATGCAGTGTTTCCTTGATTGAATTAGCTCTCACACCAATATTTGCGTCTAGAACCTTTGCATTGAGGGCTATCTGCAAACGTCTGTGGCGCTGAAGTTGCCTGTGAATGTGGAGTTGGTGGCATGTGAAACCCGCATGTGGAGCATTCGTTTGTGTGGGATGCTCTACCAGATTCATTCCTAGATAATGCACTCAAGAGGCACTAAGCATAGAGTGTGAAAACTGAGTTTCCTTGAGAGCTGCTTGGAAGCCTAATGGTGTGTGAAGTTAGTGAGCCAAATGGAGTTGTTCTCCCACAAGAACCACTCGGCTGATTCTTCTTCAATATGCCCTTCACCAACATGCAGTGTTTCCTTGATTGAATTAGCTCTCACACCAATATTTGCGTCTAGAGCCTTTGCATTGAGGGCTATCTGAAAGTGGTTTTGGCGCTGAAGTTGCCTGTGAATGTGGAGTTGGTGGCATGTGAAACCCGCATGTGGAGCATTCGTTTGTGTGGGATGCTCTACCAGGTTCATTCCTAGATAATGCACTCAAGAGGCACTAAGCATAGAGTGTGAAAACCGAGTTTCCTTGAGAGCTGCTTGGAAGCCTGATGGTGTGTGAAGTTAGTGAGCCAAATTGAGTTGTTCTCCCACAAGAAACACTCGGCTGATTCTTCTTCAATATGCCCTTCACCAACATGCAGTGTTTCCTTGATTGAATTAGCTCTCACACCAATATTTGAGTCTAGAGCCTTTGCATTGAGGGCTATCTGAAAACGGCTGTGGCGCTGAAGTTGCCTGTGAATGTGGAGTTGGTGGCATGTGAAACCCGCATGTGGAGCATTCGTTTGTGTGGGATGCTCTACCAGGTTCATTCCTAGATAATGCACTCAAGAGGCACTAAGCATAGAGTGTGAAAACTGAGTTTCCTTGAGAGCTGCTTGGAAGCCTGATGGTGTGTGAAGTTAGTGAGCCAAATGGAGTTGTTCTTCCACAAGTTCACTCGACTGATTCTTCTTCAATATGCCCTTCACCAACATGCAGTGTTTCCTTGATTGAATTAGCTCTCACACCAATATTTGCGTCTAGAGCCTTTGCATTGAGGGCTATCTGAAAGTGGTTTTGGCGCTGAAGTTGCCTGTGAATGTGGAGTTGGTGGCATGTGAAACCCGCATGTGGAGCATTCGTTTGTGTGGGATGCTCTACCAGGTTCATTCCTAGATAATGCATTCAAGAGGCACTAAGCATAGAGTGTGAAAACTGAGTTTCCTTGAGAGCTGCTTGGAAGCCTAATGGTGTGTGAAGTTAGTGAGCCAAATGGAGTTGTTCTCCCACAAGAACCACTCGGCTGATTCTTCTTCAATATGCCCTTCACCAACATGCAGTGTTTCCTTGATTGAATTAGCTCTCACACCAATATTTGCGTCTAGTGCCTTTGCATTGAGGGCTATCTGAAAACGGCTGTGGCGCTGAAGTTGCCTGTGAATGTGGAGTTGGTGGCATGTGAAACCCGCATGTGGAGCATTCGTTTGTGTGGGATGCTCTACCAGGTTCATTCCTAGATAATGCACTCAAAGGGCACTAAGCATAGAGTGTGAAAACTGAGTTTCCTTGAGAGCTGCTTGGAAGCCTGATGGTGTGTGAAGTTAGTGAGCCAAATGGAGTTGTTCTCCCACAAGAACCACTCGGCTGATTCTTCTTCAATATGCCCTTCACCAACATGCAGTGTTTCCTTGATTGAATTAGCTCTCACACCAATATTTGCGTCTAGAGCCTTTGCATTGAGGGCTATCTGAAAGTCGTTTTGGAGCTGAAGTTGCCTGTGAATGTGGAGTTGGTGGCATGTGAAACCCGCATGTGGAGCATTCGTTTGTGTGGCATGCTCACCAAGTATTATTTCAGTCCTAGACATTCAAAGGGCACTAAGCATAGAGTGTGAAAACTGAGTTTCCTTGAGAGCTGCTTGGAAGCCTGATGGTGTGTGAAGTTAGTGAGCCAAATGGAGTTGTTCTCCCACAAGAACCACTCGGCTGATTCTTCTTCAATATGCCCTTCACCAACATGCAGTGTTTCCTTGATTGAATTAGCTCTCACACCAATATTTGCGTCTAGAACCTTTGCATTGAGGGCTATCTGCAAACGTCTGTGGCGCTGAAGTTGCCTGTGAATGTGGAGTTGGTGGCATGTGAAACCCGCATGTGGAGCATTCGTTTGTGTGGGATGCTCTACCAGATTCATTCCTAGATAATGCACTCAAGAGGCACTAAGCATAGAGTGTGAAAACTGAGTTTCCTTGAGAGCTGCTTGGAAGCCTAATGGTGTGTGAAGTTAGTGAGCCAAATGGAGTTGTTCTCCCACAAGAACCACTCGGCTGATTCTTCTTCAATATGCCCTTCACCAACATGCAGTGTTTCCTTGATTGAATTAGCTCTCACACCAATATTTGCGTCTAGAGCCTTTGCATTGAGGGCTATCTGAAAGTGGTTTTGGCGCTGAAGTTGCCTGTGAATGTGGAGTTGGTGGCATGTGAAACCCGCATGTGGAGCATTCGTTTGTGTGGGATGCTCTACCAGGTTCATTCCTAGATAATGCACTCAAGAGGCACTAAGCATAGAGTGTGAAAACCGAGTTTCCTTGAGAGCTGCTTGGAAGCCTGATGGTGTGTGAAGTTAGTGAGCCAAATTGAGTTGTTCTCCCACAAGAAACACTCGGCTGATTCTTCTTCAATATGCCCTTCACCAACATGCAGTGTTTCCTTGATTGAATTAGCTCTCACACCAATATTTGAGTCTAGAGCCTTTGCATTGAGGGCTATCTGAAAACGGCTGTGGCGCTGAAGTTGCCTGTGAATGTGGAGTTGGTGGCATGTGAAACCCGCATGTGGAGCATTCGTTTGTGTGGGATGCTCTACCAGGTTCATTCCTAGATAATGCACTCAAGAGGCACTAAGCATAGAGTGTGAAAACTGAGTTTCCTTGAGAGCTGCTTGGAAGCCTGATGGTGTGTGAAGTTAGTGAGCCAAATGGAGTTGTTCTTCCACAAGTTCACTCGACTGATTCTTCTTCAATATGCCCTTCACCAACATGCAGTGTTTCCTTGATTGAATTAGCTCTCACACCAATATTTGCGTCTAGAGCCTTTGCATTGAGGGCTATCTGCAAACGTCTGTGGCGCTGAAGTTGCCTGTGAATGTGGAGTTGGTGGCATGTGAAACCCGCATGTGGAGCATTCGTTTGTGTGGGATGCTCTACCAGGTTCATTCCTAGATAATGCATTCAAGAGGCACTAAGCATAGAGTGTGAAAACTGAGTTTCCTTGAGAGCTGCTTGGAAGCCTAATGGTGTGTGAAGTTAGTGAGCCAAATGGAGTTGTTCTCCCACAAGAACCACTCGGCTGATTCTTCTTCAATATGCCCTTCACCAACATGCAGTGTTTCCTTGATTGAATTAGCTCTCACACCAATATTTGCGTCTAGTGCCTTTGCATTGAGGGCTATCTGAAAACGGCTGTGGCGCTGAAGTTGCCTGTGAATGTGGAGTTGGTGGCATGTGAAACCCGCATGTGGAGCATTCGTTTGTGTGGGATGCTCTACCAGGTTCATTCCTAGATAATGCACTCAAAGGGCACTAAGCATAGAGTGTGAAAACTGAGTTTCCTTGAGAGCTGCTTGAAAGCCTGATGGTGTGTGAAGTTAGTGAGCCAAATGGAGTTGTTCTCCCACAAGAATCACTCGGCTGATTCTTCTTCAATATGCCCTTCACCAACATGCAGTGTTTCCTTGATTGAATTAGCTCTCACACCAATATTTGCTTCTAGAGACTTTGCATTGAGGGCTATCTGAAAACGGCTGTGGCGCTGAAGTTGCCTGTGAATGTGGAGTTGGTGGCATGTGAAACCCGCATGTGGAGCATTCGTTTGTGTGGGATGCTCACCAAGCTTCATTTCAGTCCTAGACACTCAAAGGGCACTAAGCATAGAGTGTGAAAACTGAGTTTCCTTGAGAGCTGCTTGGAAGCCTGATGGTGTGTGAAGTTAGTGAGCCAAATGGAGTTGTTCTCCCACAAGAACCACTCGGCTGATTCTTCTTCAATATGCCCTTCACCAACATGCAGTGTTTCCTTGATTGAATTAGCTCTCACACCAATATTTGCGTCTAGAGCCTTTGCATTGAGGGCTATCTGAAAGTGGTTTTCGCGCTGAAGTTGCCTGTGAATGTGGAGTTGGTGGCATGTGAAACCCGCATGTGGAGCATTCGTTTGTGTGGGATGCTCTACCAGATTCATTCCTAGATAATGCACTCATAAGGCACTAAGCATAGAGTGTGAAAACTGAGTTTCCTTGAGAGCTGCTTGGAAGCCTAATGGTGTGTGAAGTTAGTGAGCCAAATGGAGTTGTTCTCCCACAAGAACCACTCGGCTGATTCTTCTTCAATATGCCCTTCACCAACATGCAGTGTTTCCTTGATTGAATTAGCTCTCACACCAATATTTGCATGTAGAGACTTTGCATTGAGGGCTATCTGAAAACGTCTGTGGCGCTGAAGTTGCCTGTGAATGTGGAGTTGGTGGCATGTGAAACCCGCATGTGGAGCATTCGTTTGTGTGGGATGCTCTACCAGGTTCATTCCTAGATAATGCACTCAAAGGGCACTAAGCATAGAGTGTGAAAACTGAGTTACCTTGAGAGCTGCTTGGAAGCCTGATGGTGTGTGAAGTTAGTGAGCCAAATGGAGTTGTTCTCCCACAAAAACCACTCGGCTGATTCTTCTTCAATATGCCCTTCACCAACATGCAGTGTTTCCTTGATGGAATTAGCTCTCACACCAATATTTGCGTCTAGAGCCTTTGCATTGAGGGCTATCTGAAAACGGCTGTGGCGCTGAAGTTGTCTGTGAATGTGGAGTTGGTGGCATGTGAAACCCGCATGTGGAGCATTCATTTGTGTGGGATGCTCACCAAGCTTCATTTCAGTCCTAGACACTCAAAGGGCACTAAGCATAGAGTGTGAAAACTGAGTTTCTTTGAGAGCTGCTTGGAAGCCTGATGGTGTGTGACGTTAGTGAGCCAAATGGAGTTGTTCTCCCACAAGAACCACTCGGCTGATTCTTCTTCAATATGCCCTTCACCAACATGCAGTGTTTCCTTGATGAATTAGCTCTCACACCAATATTTGCGTCTAGAGCCTTTGCATTGAGGGCTATCTGCAAACGTCTGTGGCGCTGAAGTTGCCTGTGAATGTGGAGTTGGTGGCATGTGAAACCCGCATGTGGAGCATTCGTTTGTGTGGGATGCTCTACCAGGTTCATTCCTAGATAATGCACTCAAAGGGCACTAAGCATAGAGTGTGAAAACTGAGTTTCCTTGAGAGATGCTTGGAAGCCTGATGGTGTGTGAAGTTAGTGAGCCAAATGGAGTTGTTCTCCCACAAGAACCACTCGGCTGATTCTTCTTCAATATGCCCTTCACCAACATGCAGTGTTTCCTTGATTGAATTAGCTCTCACACCAATATTTGCGTCTAGAGCCTTTGCTTTGAGGGCTATCTGAAAACGGCTGTGGCGCTGAAGTTGCCTGTGAATGTGGAGTTGGTGGCATGTGAAACCCGCATGTGGAGCATTCGTTTGTGTGGGATGCTCTACCAGGTTCATTCCTAGATAATGCACTCAAGAGGCACTAAGCATAGAGTGTGAAAACTGAGTTTCCTTGAGAGCTGCTTGGAAGCCTGATGGTGTGTGAAGTTAGTGAGCCAAATGGAGTTGTTCTTCCACAAGTTCACTCGACTGATTCTTCTTCAATATGCCCTTCACCAACATGCAGTGTTTCCTTGATTGAATTAGCTCTCACACCAATATTTGCGTCTTGAGCCTTTGCATTGAGGGCTATCTGCAAACGTCTGTGGCGCTGAAGTTGCCTGTGAATGTGGAGTTGGTGGCATGTGAAACCCGCATGTGGAGCATTCGTTTGTGTGGGATGCTCTACCAGGTTCATTCCTAGATAATGCATTCAAGAGGCACTAAGCATAGAGTGTGAAAACTGAGTTTCCTTGAGAGCTGCTTGGAAGCCTAATGGTGTGTGAAGTTAGTGAGCCAAATGGAGTTGTTCTCCCACAAGAACCACTCGGCTGATTCTTCTTCAATATGCCCTTCACCAACATGCAGTGTTTCCTTGATTGAATTAGCTCTCACACCAATATTTGCGTCTAGTGCCTTTGCATTGAGGGCTATCTGAAAACGGCTGTGGCGCTGAAGTTGCCTGTGAATGTGGAGTTGGTGGCATGTGAAACCCGCATGTGGAGCATTCGTTTGTGTGGGATGCTCTACCAGGTTCATTCCTAGATAATGCACTCAAAGGGCACTAAGCATAGAGTGTGAAAACTGAGTTTCCTTGAGAGCTGCTTGAAAGCCTGATGGTGTGTGAAGTTAGTGAGCCAAATGGAGTTGTTCTCCCACAAGAATCACTCGGCTGATTCTTCTTCAATATGCCCTTCACCAACATGCAGTGTTTCCTTGATTGAATTAGCTCTCACACCAATATTTGCTTCTAGAGACTTTGCATTGAGGGCTATCTGAAAACGGCTGTGGCGCTGAAGTTGCCTGTGAATGTGGAGTTGGTGGCATGTGAAACCCGCATGTGGAGCATTCGTTTGTGTGGGATGCTCACCAAGCTTCATTTCAGTCCTAGACACTCAAAGGGCACTAAGCATAGAGTGTGAAAACTGAGTTTCCTTGAGAGCTGCTTGGAAGCCTGATGGTGTGTGAAGTTAGTGAGCCAAATGGAGTTGTTCTCCCACAAGAACCACTCGGCTGATTCTTCTTCAATATGCCCTTCACCAACATGCAGTGTTTCCTTGATTGAATTAGCTCTCACACCAATATTTGCGTCTAGAGCCTTTGCATTGAGGGCTATCTGAAAGTGGTTTTCGCGCTGAAGTTGCCTGTGAATGTGGAGTTGGTGGCATGTGAAACCCGCATGTGGAGCATTCGTTTGTGTGGGATGCTCTACCAGATTCATTCCTAGATAATGCACTCATAAGGCACTAAGCATAGAGTGTGAAAACTGAGTTTCCTTGAGAGCTGCTTGGAAGCCTAATGGTGTGTGAAGTTAGTGAGCCAAATGGAGTTGTTCTCCCACAAGAACCACTCGGCTGATTCTTCTTCAATATGCCCTTCACCAACATGCAGTGTTTCCTTGATTGAATTAGCTCTCACACCAATATTTGCATGTAGAGACTTTGCATTGAGGGCTATCTGAAAACGGCTGTGGCGCTGAAGTTGCCTGTGAATGTGGAGTTGGTGGCATGTGAAACCCGCATGTGGAGCATTCGTTTGTGTGGGATGCTCTACCAGGTTCATTCCTAGATAATGCACTCAAAGGGCACTAAGCATAGAGTGTGAAAACTGAGTTACCTTGAGAGCTGCTTGGAAGCCTGATGGTGTGTGAAGTTAGTGAGCCAAATGGAGTTGTTCTCCCACAAAAACCACTCAGCTGATTCTTCTTCAATATGCCCTTCACCAACATGCAGTGTTTCCTTGATGGAATTAGCTCTCACACCAATATTTGCGTCTAGAGCCTTTGCATTGAGGGCTATCTGAAAACGGCTGTGGCGCTGAAGGTGCCTGTGAATGTGGAGTTGGTGGCATGTGAAACCCGCATGTGGAGCATTCGTTTGTGTGGGATGCTCTACCAAGCTTCATTTCAGTCCTAGGCACCAAAGGGCACTAAGCATAGAATGTGAAAACTGAGTTTCCTTGAGAGCTGCTTGGAAGCCTGATGGTGTGTGAAGTTAGTGAGCCAAATGGAGTTGTTCTCCCACAAGAACCACTCGGCTGATTCTTCTTCAATATGCCCTTCACCAACATGCAGTGTTTCCTTGATTGAATTAGCTCTCACACCAATATTTGCGTCTAGAGCCTTTGCATTGAGGGCTATCTGAAAACGGCTTTGGTGCTGAAGTTGCCTGTGAATGTGGAGTTGGTGGCATGTGAAACCCGCAGGTGGAGCATTCGTTTGTGTGGGATGCTCTACCAGGTTCATTCCTAGATAATGCACTCAAAGGGCACTAAGCATAGAGTGTGAAAACTGAGTTTCCTTGAGAGCTGCTTGGAAGCCTGATGGTGTGTGAAGTTAGTGAGCCAAATGGAGTTGTTCTCCCACAAGAACCACTCGGCTGATTCTTCTTCAATATGCCCTTCACCAACATGCAGTGATTCCTTGATGGAATTAGCTCTCACACCAATAGTTGCGTCTAGAGACTTTGCATTGAGGGCTATCTGAAAACGGCTGTGGCGCTGAAGTTGCCTGTGAATGTGGAGTTGGTGGCATGTGAAACCCGCATGTGGAGCATTCGTTTGTGTGGGATGCTCAACTAGGATCATTCTTAGATAATGCACTCAAAGGGCACTAAGCATAGAGTGTGAAAACTGAGTTTCCTTGAGAGCTGCTTGGAAGCCTGATGGTGTGTGAAGTTAGTGAGCCAAATGGAGTTGTTCTCCCACAAGAATCACTCAGCTGATTCTTCTTCAATATGCCCTTCACCAACATGCAGTGTTTCCTTGATTGAATTAGCTCTCATACCAATATTTGCGTCTAGAGTCTTTGCATTGAGGGTTATCTGCAAACGTCTGTGGCACTGAAGTTGCCTGTGAATGTGGAGTTGGTGGCATGTGAAACCCGCATGTGGAGCATTCGTTTGTGTGGGATGCTCTACCAGGTTCATTCCTAGATAATGCACTCAAAGGGCACTAAGCATAGAGTGTGAAAACTGAGTTTCCTTGAGAGCTGCTTGGAAGCCTGATGGTGTGTGAAGTTAGTGAGCCAAATGGTGTTGTTCTCCCACAAGAACCACTCGGCTGATTCTTCTTCAATATGCCCTTCACCAACATGCAGTGTTTCCTTGATTGAATTAGCTCTCACACCAATATTTGTGTCTAGAGCCTTTGCTTTGAGGGCTATCTGAAAACGGCTGTGGCGCTGAAGTTGCCTGTGAATGTGGAGTTGGTGGCATGTGAAACCCGCATGTGGAGCATTCGTTTGTGTGGGATGCTCACCAAGCTTCATTTCAGTCCTAGGCACTCAAAGGGCACTAAGCATAGAGTGTGAAAACTGAGTTTCCTTGAGAGCTGTTTGGAAACCTGATGGTGTGTGAAGTTAGTGAGCCAAATGGAGTTGTTCTCCCACAAGAACCACTCGGCTGATTCTTCTTCAATATGCCCTTCACCAACATGCAGTGTTTCCTTGATTGAATTAGCTCTCACACCAATATTTGCGTCTAGAGCCTTTGCATTGAGGGTTATCTGCAAACGTCTGTGGCACTGAAGTTGCCTGTGAATGTGGAGTTGGTGGCATGTGAAACCCGCATGTGGAGCATTCGTTTGTGTGGGATGCTCTACCAGGTTCATTCCTAGATAATGCACTCAAAGGGCACTAAGCATAGAGTGTGAAAACTGAGTTTCCTTGAGAGCTGCTTGGAAGCCTGATGGTGTGTGAAGTTAGTGAGCCAAATGGAGTTGTTCTCCCACAAGAACCACTCGGCTGATTCTTCTTCAATATGCCCTTCACCAACATGCAGTGTTTCCTTGATTGAATTAGCTCTCACACCAATATTTGCGTCTAGAGCCTTTGCATTGAGGGCTATCTGAAAAGGGCTTTGGTGCTGAAGTTGCCTGTGAATGTGGAGTTGGTGGCATGTGAAACCCGCATGTGGAGCATTCGTTTGTGTGGGATGCTCTACCAGGTTCATTCCTAGATAATGCACTCAAAGGGCACTAAGCATAGAGTGTGAAAACTGAGTTTCCTTGAGAGCTGCTTGGAAGCCTGATGGTGTGTGAAGTTAGTGAGCCAAATGGTGTTGTTCTCCCACAAAAACCACTCGGCTGATTCTTCTTCAATATGCCCTTCACCAACATGCAGTGTTTCCTTGATTGAATTAGCTCTCACACCAATATTTGCGTCTAGAGCCTTTGCATTGAGGGCTATCTGAAAAGGGCTTTGGCGCTGAAGTTGCCTGTGAATGTGGAGTTGGTGGCATGTGAAACCCGCATGTGGAGCATTCGTTTGTGTGGGATGCTCTACCAGGTTCATTCCTAGATAATGCACTCAAAGGGCACTAAGCATAGAGTGTGAAAACTGAGTTTCCTTGAGAGCTGCTTGGAAGCCTGATGGTGTGTGAAGTTAGTGAGCCAAATGGTGTTGTTCTCCCACAAGAACCACTCGGCTGATTCTTCTTCAATATGCCCTTCACCAACATGCAGTGTTTCCTTGATTGAATTAGCTCTCACACCAATATTTGTGTCTAGAGCCTTTGCTTTGAGGGCTATCTGAAAAGGGCTTTGGTGCTGAAGTTGCCTGTGAATGTGGAGTTGGTGGCATGTGAAACCCGCATGTGGAGCATTCGTTTGTGTGGGATGCTCACCAAGCTTCATTTCAGTCCTAGGCACTCAAAGGGCACTAAGCATAGAGTGTGAAAACTGAGTTTCCTTGAGAGCTGTTTGGAAACCTGATGGTGTGTGAAGTTAGTGAGCCAAATGGAGTTGTTCTCCCACAAGAACCACTCGGCTGATTCTTCTTCAATATGCCCTTCACCAACATGCAGTGTTTCCTTGATTGAATTAGCTCTCACACCAATATTTGCGTCTAGAGCCTTTGCATTGAGGGTTATCTGCAAACGTCTGTGGCACTGAAGTTGCCTGTGAATGTGGAGTTGGTGGCATGTGAAACCCGCATGTGGAGCATTCGTTTGTGTGGGATGCTCTACCAGGTTCATTCCTAGATAATGCACTCAAAGGGCACTAAGCATAGAGTGTGAAAACTGAGTTTCCTTGAGAGCTGCTTGGAAGCCTGATGGTGTGTGAAGTTAGTGAGCCAAATGGAGTTGTTCTCCCACAAGAACCACTCGGCTGATTCTTCTTCAATATGCCCTTCACCAACATGCAGTGTTTCCTTGATTGAATTAGCTCTCACACCAATATTTGCGTCTAGAGCCTTTGCATTGAGGGCTATCTGAAAAGGGCTTTGGTGCTGAAGTTGCCTGTGAATGTGGAGTTGGTGGCATGTGAAACCCGCATGTGGAGCATTCGTTTGTGTGGGATGCTCTACCAGGTTCATTCCTAGATAATGCACTCAAAGGGCACTAAGCATAGAGTGTGAAAACTGAGTTTCCTTGAGAGCTGCTTGAAAGCCTGATGGTGTGTGAAGTTAGTGAGCCAAATGGAGTTGTTCTCCCACAAGAACCACTCGGCTGATTCTTCTTCAATATGCCCTTCACCAACATGCAGTGTTTCCTTGATTGAATTAGCTCTCACACCAATATTTGTGTCTAGAGCCTTTGCTTTGAGGGCTATCTGAAAACGGCTGTGGCGCTGAAGTTGCCTGTGAATGTGGAGTTGGTGGCATGTGAAACCCGCATGTGGAGCATTCGTTTGTGTGGGATGCTCACCAAGCTTCATTTCAGTCCTAGGCACTCAAAGGGCACTAAGCATAGAGTGTGAAAACTGAGTTTCCTTGAGAGCTGTTTGGAAACCTGATGGTGTGTGAAGTTAGTGAGCCAAATGGAGTTGTTCTCCCACAAGAACCACTCGGCTGATTCTTCTTCAATATGCCCTTCACCAACATGCAGTGTTTCCTTGATTGAATTAGCTCTCACACCAATATTTGCGTCTAGAGCCTTTGCATTGAGGGTTATCTGCAAACGTCTGTGGCACTGAAGTTGCCTGTGAATGTGGAGTTGGTGGCATGTGAAACCCGCATGTGGAGCATTCGTTTGTGTGGGATGCTCTACCAGGTTCATTCCTAGATAATGCACTCAAAGGGCACTCAGCATAGAGTGTGAAAACTGAGTTTCCTTGAGAGCTGCTTGGAAGCCTGATGGTGTGTGAAGTTAGTGAGCCAAATGGAGTTGTTCTCCCACAAGAACCACTCGGCTGATTCTTCTTCAATATGCCCTTCACCAACATGCAGTGTTTCCTTGATTGAATTAGCTCTCACACCAATATTTGCGTCTAGAGCCTTTGCATTGAGGGCTATCTGAAAAGGGCTTTGGTGCTGAAGTTGCCTGTGAATGTGGAGTTGGTGGCATGTGAAACCCGCATGTGGAGCATTCGTTTGTGTGGGATGCTCTACCAGGTTCATTCCTAGATAATGCACTCAAAGGGCACTAAGCATAGAGTGTGAAAACTGAGTTTCCTTGAGAGCTGCTTGAAAGCCTGATGGTGTGTGAAGTTAGTGAGCCAAATGGAGTTGTTCTCCCACAAGAACCACTCGGCTGATTCTTCTTCAATATGCCCTTCACCAACATGCAGTGTTTCCTTGATTGAATTAGCTCTCACACCAATATTTGTGTCTAGAGCCTTTGCTTTGAGAGCTATCTGAAAACGGCTGTGGCGCTGAAGTTGCCTGTGAATGTGGAGTTGGTGGCATGTGAAACCCGCATGTGGAGCATTCGTTTGTGTGGGATACTCTACCAAGCTTCATTTCAGTCCTAGACACTCAAAGGGCACTAAGCATAGAGTGTGAAAACTGAGTTTCCTTGAGAGCTGCTTGGAAGCCTGATGGTGTGTGAAGTTAGTGAGCCAAATGGTGTTGTTCTCCCACAAGAACCACTCGGCTGATTCTTCTTCAATATGCCCTTCACCAACATGCAGTGTTTCCTTGATTGAATTAGCTCTCACACCAATATTTGCGTCTAGAGTCTTTGCATTGAGGGCTATCTGAAAACGGCTGTGGCGCTGAAGTTGCCTGTGAATGTGGAGTTGGTGGCATGTGAAACCCGCATGTGGAGCATTCGTTTGTGTGGGATGCTCAACTAGGATCATTCCTAGATAATGCACTCAAAGGGCACTAAGCATAGAGTGTGAAAACTGAGTTTCCTTGAGAGCTGTTTGGAAACCTGATGGTGTGTGAAGTTAGTGAGCCAAATGGAGTTGTTCTCCCACAAGAACCACTCGGCTGATTCTTCTTCAATATGCCCTTCACCAACATGCAGTGTTTCCTTGATTGAATTAGCTCTCACACCAATATTTGCGTCTAGAGCCTTTGCATTGAGGGTTATCTGCAAACGTCTGTGGCACTGAAGTTGCCTGTGAATGTGGAGTTGGTGGCATGTGAAACCCGCATGTGGAGCATTCGTTTGTGTGGGATGCTCTACCAGGTTCATTCCTAGATAATGCACTCAAAGGGCACTAAGCATAGAGTGTGAAAACTGAGTTTCCTTGAGAGCTGCTTGGAAGCCTGATGGTGTGTGAAGTTAGTGAGCCAAATGGAGTTGTTCTCCCACAAGAACCACTCGGCTGATTCTTCTTCAATATGCCCTTCACCAACATGCAGTGTTTCCTTGATTGAATTAGCTCTCACACCAATATTTGCGTCTAGAGCCTTTGCATTGAGGGCTATCTGAAAAGGGCTTTGGTGCTGAAGTTGCCTGTGAATGTGGAGTTGGTGGCATGTGAAACCCGCATGTGGAGCATTCGTTTGTGTGGGATGCTCTACCAGGTTCATTCCTAGATAATGCACTCAAAGGGCACTAAGCATAGAGTGTGAAAACTGAGTTTCCTTGAGAGCTGCTTGAAAGCCTGATGGTGTGTGAAGTTAGTGAGCCAAATGGAGTTGTTCTCCCACAAGAACCACTCGGCTGATTCTTCTTCAATATGCCCTTCACCAACATGCAGTGTTTCCTTGATTGAATTAGCTCTCACACCAATATTTGTGTCTAGAGCCTTTGCTTTGAGAGCTATCTGAAAACGGCTGTGGCGCTGAAGTTGCCTGTGAATGTGGAGTTGGTGGCATGTGAAACCCGCATGTGGAGCATTCGTTTGTGTGGGATACTCTACCAAGCTTCATTTCAGTCCTAGGCACTGAAAGGGCACTAAGCATAGAGTGTGAAAACTGAGTTTCCTTGAGAGCTGCTTGGAAGCCTGATGGTGTGTGAAGTTAGTGAGCCAAATGGTGTTGTTCTCCCACAAGAACCACTCGGCTGATTCTTCTTCAATATGCCCTTCACCAACATGCAGTGTTTCTTTGATTGAATTAGCTCTCACACCAATATTTGTGTCTAGAGTCTTTGCATTGAGGGCTATCTGAAAACGGCTGTGGCGCTGAAGTTGCCTGTGAATGTGGAGTTGGTGGCATGTGAAACCCGCATGTGGAGCATTCGTTTGTGTGGGATGCTCTACCAGGTTCATTCCTAGATAATGCACTCAAAGGGCACTAAGCATAGAGTGTGAAAACTGAGTTTCCTTGAGAGCTGCTTGGAAGCCTGATGGTGTGTGAAGTTAGTGAGCCAAATGGAGTTGTTCTCCCACAAGAACCACTCGGCTGATTCTTCTTCAATATGCCCTTCACCAACATGCAGTGTTTCCTTGATGGAATTAGCTCTCACACCAATATTTGCGTCTAGAGCCTTTGCATTGAGGGCTATCTGAAAACAGCTGTGGCGCTGAAGTTGCCTGTGAATGTGGAGTTGGTGGCATGTGAAACCCGCATGTGGAGCATTCGTTTGTGTGGGATGCTCAACTAGGATCATTCTTAGATAATGCACTCAAAGGGCACTAAGCATAGAGTGTGAAAACTGAGTTTCCTTGAGAGCTGCTTGGAAGCCTGATGGTGTGTGAAGTTAGTGAGCCAAATGGAGTTGTTCTCCCACAAGAACCACTCGGCTGATTCTTCTTCAATATGCCCTTCACCAACATGCAGTGTTTCCTTGATTGAATTAGCTCTCACACCAATATTTGTGTCTAGAGCTTTTGCTTTGAGAGCTATCTGAAAACGTCTGTGGCGCTGAAGTTGCCTGTGAATGTGGAGTTGGTGGCATGTGAAACCCGCATGTGGAGCATTCGTTTGTGTGGGATACTCTACCAAGCTTCATTTCAGTCCTAGGCACTGAAAGGGCACTAAGCATAGAGTGTGAAAACTGAGTTTCCTTGAGAGCTGCTTGAAAGCCTGATGGTGTGTGAAGTTAGTGAGCCAAATGGAGTTGTTCTCCCACAAGAACCACTCGGCTGATTCTTCTTCAATATGCCCTTCACCAACATGCAGTGTTTCCTTGATTGAATTAGCTCTCACACCAATATTTGCGTCTAGAGCCTTTGCATTGAGGGCTATCTGAAAAGGGCTTTGGTGCTGAAGTTGCCTGTGAATGTGGAGTTGGTGGCATGTGAAACCCGCATGTGGAGCATTCGTTTGTGTGGGATGCTCTACCAGGTTCATTCCTAGATAATGCACTCAAAGGGCACTAAGCATAGAGTGTGAAAACTGAGTTTCCTTGAGAGCTGCTTGAAAGCCTGATGGTGTGTGAAGTTAGTGAGCCAAATGGAGTTGTTCTCCCACAAGAACCACTCGGCTGATTCTTCTTCAATATGCCCTTCACCAACATGCAGTGTTTCCTTGATTGAATTAGCTCTCACACCAATATTTGTGTCTAGAGCCTTTGCTTTGAGAGCTATCTGAAAACGTCTGTGGCGCTGAAGTTGCCTGTGAATGTGGAGTTGGTGGCATGTGAAACCCGCATGTGGAGCATTCGTTTGTGTGGGATACTCTACCGAGCTTCATTTCAGTCCTAGGCACTGAAAGGGCACTAAGCATAGAGTGTGAAAACTGAGTTTCCTTGAGAGCTGCTTGGAAGCCTGATGGTGTGTGAAGTTAGTGAGCCAAATGGTGTTGTTCTCCCACAAGAACCACTCGGCTGATTCTTCTTCAATATGCCCTTCACCAACATGCAGTGTTTCTTTGATTGAATTAGCTCTCACACCAATATTTGTGTCTAGAGTCTTTGCATTGAGGGCTATCTGAAAACGGCTGTGGCGCTGAAGTTGCCTGTGAATGTGGAGTTGGTGGCATGTGAAACCCGCATGTGGAGCATTCGTTTGTGTGGGATGCTCTACCAGGTTCATTCCTAGATAATGCACTCAAAGGGCACTAAGCATAGAGTGTGAAAACTGAGTTTCCTTGAGAGCTGCTTGGAAGCCTGATGGTGTGTGAAGTTAGTGAGCCAAATGGAGTTGTTCTCCCACAAGAACCACTCGGCTGATTCTTCTTCAATATGCCCTTCATCAACATGCAGTGTTTCCTTGATGGAATTAGCTCTCACACCAATATTTGCGTCTAGAACCTTTGCATTGAGGGCTATCTGAAAACAGCTGTGGCGCTGAAGTTGCCTGTGAATGTGGAGTTGGTGGCATGTGAAACCCGCATGTGGAGCATTCGTTTGTGTGGGATGCTCAACTAGGATCATTCTTAGATAATGCACTCAAAGGGCACTAAGCATAGAGTGTGAAAACTGAGTTTCCTTGAGAGCTGCTTGGAAGCCTGATGGTGTGTGAAGTTAGTGAGCCAAATGGAGTTGTTCTCCCACAAGAACCACTCGGCTGATTCTTCTTCAATATGCCCTTCACCAACATGCAGTGTTTCTTTGATTGAATTAGCTCTCACACCAATATTTGCGTCTAGAGCCTTTGCATTGAGGGCTATCTGAAAACGGCTTTGGTGCTGAAGTTGCCTGTGAATGTGGAGTTGGTGGCATGTGAAACCCGCATGTGGAGCATTCGTTTGTGTGGGATGCTCTACCAGGTTCATTCCTAGATAATGCACTCAAAGGGCACTAAGCATAGAGTGTGAAAACTGAGTTTCCTTGAGAGCTGCTTGAAAGCCTGATGGTGTGTGAAGTTAGTGAGCCAAATGGAGTTGTTCTCCCACAAGAACCACTCGGCTGATTCTTCTTCAATATGCCCTTCACCAACATGCAGTGTTTCCTTGATTGAATTAGCTCTCACACCAATATTTGTGTCTAGAGCCTTTGCTTTGAGAGCTATCTGAAAACGGCTGTGGCGCTGAAGTTGCCTGTGAATGTGGAGTTGGTGGCATGTGAAACCCGCATGTGGAGCATTCGTTTGTGTGGGATACTCTACCAAGCTTCATTTCAGTCCTAGGCACTGAAAGGGCACTAAGCATAGAGTGTGAAAACTGAGTTTCCTTGAGAGCTGCTTGGAAGCCTGATGGTGTGTGAAGTTAGTGAGCCAAATGGAGTTGTTCTCCCACAAGAACCACTCGGCTGATTCTTCTTCAATATGCCCTTCACCAACATGCAGTGTTTCCTTGATTGAATTAGCTCTCACACCAATATTTGCGTCTAGAGTCTTTGCATTGAGGGCTATCTGAAAACGGCTTTGGTGCTGAAGTTGCCTGTGAATGTGGAGTTGGTGGCATGTGAAACCCGCATGTGGAGCATTCGTTTGTGTGGGATGCTCTACCAGGTTCATTCCTAGATAATGCACTCAAAGGGCACTAAGCATAGAGTGTGAAAACTGAGTTTCCTTGAGAGCTGCTTGGAAGCCTGATGGTGTGTGAAGTTAGTGAGCAAAATGGAGTTGTTCTCCCACAAGAACCACTCGGCTGATTCTTCTTCAATATGCCCTTCACCAACATGCAGTGTTTCCTTGATTGAATTAGCTCTCACAACAATATTTTCGTCTAGAGCCTTTGCATTGAGGGCTATCTGCAAACGTCTGTGGCGCTGAAGTTGCCTGTGAATGTGGAGTTGGTGGCATGTGAAACCCGCATGTGGAGCATTCGTTTGTGTGGGATGCTCTACCAGTTTCATTTCAGTCCTAGACACTCAAAGGGCACTAAGCATAGAGTGTGAAAACTGAGTTTCCTTGAGAGCTGTTTGGAAACCTGATGGTGTGTGAAGTTAGTGAGCCAAATGGAGTTGTTCTCCCACAAGAAACACTCGGCTGATTCTTCTTCAATATGCCCTTCACCAACATGCAGTGTTTCCTTGATTGAATTAGCTCTCACACCAATATTTGCGTCTAGAGCCTTTGCATTGAGGGTTATCTGCAAACGTCTGTGGCACTGAAGTTGCCTGTGAATCTGGAGTTGGTGGCATGTGAAACCCGCATGTGGAGCATTCGTTTGTGTGGGATGCTCTACCAGGTTCATTCCTAGATAATGCACTCAAAGGGCACTAAGCATAGAGTGTGAAAACTGAGTTTCCTTGAGAGCTGCTTGGAAGCCTGATGGTGTGTGAAGTTAGTGAGACAAATGGAGTTGTTCTCCCACAAGAACCACTCGGCTGATTCTTCTTCAATATGCCCTTCACCAACATGCAGTGTTTCCTTGATTGAATTAGCTCTCACACCAATATTTGCGTCTAGAGCCTTTGCATTGAGGGCTATCTGAAAACGGCTGTGGTGCTGAAGTTGCCTGTGAATGTGGAGTTGGTGGCATGTGAAACCCGCATGTGGAGCATTCGTTTGTGTGGGATGCTCTACCAGGTTCATTCCTAGATAATGCACTCAAAGGGCACTAAGCATAGAGTGTGAAAACTGAGTTTCCTTGAGAGCTGCTTGAAAGCCTGATGGTGTGTGAAGTTAGTGAGCCAAATGGAGTTGTTCTCCCACAAGAACCACTCGGCTGATTCTTCTTCAATATGCCCTTCACCAACATGCAGTGTTTCTTTGATTGAATTTAGCTCTCACACCAATATTTGTGTCTAGAGCCTTTGCTTTGAGAGCTATCTGAAAACGTCTGTGGCGCTGAAGTTGCCTGTGAATGTGGAGTTGGTGGCATGTGAAACCCGCATGTGGAGCATTCGTTTGTGTGGGATACTCTACCAAGCTTCATTTCAGTCCTAGGCACTTAAAGGGCACTAAGCATAGAGTGTGAAAACTGAGTTTCCTTGAGAGCTGTTTGGAAACGTGATGGTGTGTGAAGTTAGTGAGCCAAATGGAGTTGTTCTCCCACAAGAACCACTCGGCTGATTCTTCTTCAATATGCCCTTCACCAACATGCAGTGTTTCCTTGATTGAATTAGCTCTCACACCAATATTTGCGTCTAGAGCCTTTGCATTGAGGGCTATCTGCAAACATCTGTGGCGCTGAAGTTGCCTGTGAATGTGGAGTTGGTGGCATGTGAAACCCGCATGTGGAGCATTCGTTTGTGTGGGATGCTCTACCAGGTTCATTCCTAGATAATGCACTCAAAGGGCACTAAGCATAGAGTGTGAAAACTGAGTTTCCTTGAGAGCTGCTTGGAAGCCTGATGGTGTGTGAAGTTAGTGAGCCAAATGGAGTTGTTCTCCCACAAGAACCACTCGGCTGATTCTTCTTCAATATGCCCTTCACCAACATGCAGTGTTTCCTTGATTGAATTAGCTCTCACACCAATATTTGTGTCTAGAGCCTTTGCTTTGAGGGCTATCTGCAAACGTCTGTGGCGCTGAAGTTGCCTGTGAATGTGGAGTTGGTGGCATGTGAAACCCGCATGTGGAGCATTCGTTTGTGTGGGATGCTCTACCAGGTTCATTCCTAGATAATGCACTCATAGGGCACTAAGCATAGAGTGTGAAAACTGAGTTTCCTTGAGAGCTGCTTGGAAGCCTGATGGTGTGTGAAGTTAGTGAGCCAAATGGAGTTGTTCTCCCACAAGAACCACTCGGCTGATTCTTCTTCAATATGCCCTTCACCAACATGCAGTGTTTCCTTGATGGAATTAGCTCTCACACCAATATTTGCGTCTAGAGCCTTTGCATTGAGGGCTATCTGAAAGTGGTTTTGGCGCTGAAGTTGCCTGTGAATGTGGAGTTGGTGGCATGTGAAACCCGCATGTGGAGAATTCGTATGTGTGGGATGCTCTACCAGGTTCATTCCTAGATAATGCACTCAAAGGGCACTAAGCATAGAGTGTGAAAACTGAGTTTCCTTGAGAGCTGCTTGGAAGCCTGATGGTGTGTGAAGTTAGTGAGCCAAATGGAATTGTTCTCCCACAAGAACCACTCAGCTGATTCCTCTTCAATATGCCCTTCACCAACATGCAGTGTTTCCTTGATTGAATTAGCTCTCACACCAACATTTGCGTCTAGAGCCTTTGCATTGAGGGCTATCTGAAAACAGCTGTGGCGCTGAAGTTGCCTGTGAATGTGGAGTTGGTGGCATGTGAAACCCGCATGTGGAGCATTCGTTTGTGTGGGATGCTCACCAAGCTTCATTTCAGTCCTAGGCACTCAAAGGGCACTAAGCATAGAGTGTGAAAACTGAGTTTCCTTGAGAGCTGTTTGGAAACCTGATGGTGTGTGAAGTTAGTGAGCCAAATGGAGTTGTTCTCACACAAGAACCACTCGGCTGATTCTTCTTCAATATGCCCTTCACCAACATGCAGTGTTTCCTTGATTGAATTAGCTCTCACACCAATATTTGCGTCTAGAGCCTTTGCATTGAGGGTTATCTGCAAACGTCTGTGGCACTGAAGTTGCCTGTGAATATGGAGTTTGTGGCATGTGAAACCCGCATGTGGAGCATTCGTTTGTGTGGGATGCTCTACCAGGTTCATTCCTAGATAATGCACTCAAAGGGCACTAAGCATAGAGTGTGAAAACTGAGTTTCCTTGAGAGCTGCTTGGAAGCCTGATGGTGTGTGAAGTTAGTGAGCCAAATGGAGTTGTTCTCCCACAAGAACCACTCGGCTGATTCTTCTTCAATATGCCCTTCACCAACATGCAGTGTTTCCTTGATTGAATTAGCTCTCACACCAATATTTGCGTCTAGAGCCTTTGCATTGAGGGCTATCTGAAAAGGGCTTTGGTGCTGAAGTTGCCTGTGAATGTGGAGTTGGTGGCATGTGAAACCCGCATGTGGAGCATTCGTTTGTGTGGGATGCTCTACCAGGTTCATTCCTAGATAATGCACTCAAAGGGCACTAAGCATAGAGTGTGAAAACTGAGTTTCCTTGAGAGCTGCTTGGAAGCCTGATGGTGTGTGAAGTTAGTGAGCCAAATGGAGTTGTTCTCCCACAAGAACCACTCAGCTGATTCTTCTTCAATATGCCCTTCACCAACATGCAGTGTTTCCTTGATTGAATTAGCTCTCACACCAATATTTGTGTCTAGAGCCTTTGCTTTGAGGGCTATCTGCAAACGTCTGTGGCGCTGAAGTTGCCTGTGAATGTGGAGTTGGTGGCATGTGAAACCCGCATGTGGAGCATTCGTTTGTGTGGGATGCTCTACCAGGTTCATTCCTAGATAATGCACTCATAGGGCACTAAGCATAGACTGTGAAAACTGAGTTTCCTTGAGAGCTGCTTGGAAGCCTGATGGTGTGTGAAGTTAGTGAGCCAAATGGAGTTGTTCTCCCACAAGAACCACTCGGCTGATTCTTCTTCAATATGCCCTTCACCAACATGCAGTGTTTCCTTGATGGAATTAGCTCTCACACCAATATTTGCGTCTAGAGCCTTTGCATTGAGGGCTATCTGAAAGTGGTTTTGGCGCTGAAGTTGCCTGTGAATGTGGAGTTGGTGGCATGTGAAACCCGCATGTGGAGAATTCGTTTGTGTGGGATGCTCTACCAGGTTCATTCCTAGATAATGCAGTCAAAGGGCACTAAGCATAGAGTGTGAAAACTGAGTTTCCTTGAGAGCTGCTTGGAAGCCTGATGGTGTGTGAAGTTAGTGAGCCAAATGGAATTGTTCTCCCACAAGAACCACTCAGCTGATTCCTCTTCAATATGCCCTTCACCAACATGCAGTGTTTCCTTGATTGAATTAGCTCTCACACCAACATTTGCGTCTAGAGCCTTTGCATTGAGGGCTATCTGAAAACAGCTGTGGCGTTGAAGTTGCCTGTGAATGTGGAGTTGGTGGCATGTGAAACCCGCATGTGGAGCATTCGTTTGTGTGGGATGCTCACCAAGCTTCATTTCAGTCCTAGGCACTCAAAGGGCACTAAGCATAGAGTGTGAAAACTGAGTTTCCTTGAGAGCTGTTTGGAAACCTGATGGTGTGTGAAGTTAGTGAGCCAAATGGAGTTGTTCTCCCACAAGAACCACTCGGCTGATTCTTCTTCAATATGCCCTTCACCAACATGCAGTGTTTCCTTGATTGAATTAGCTCTCACACCAATATTTGCGTCTAGAGCCTTTGCATTGAGGGTTATCTGCAAACGTCTGTGGCACTGAAGTTGCCTGTGAATATGGAGTTTGTGGCATGTGAAACCCGCATGTGGAGCATTCGTTTGTGTGGGATGCTCTACCAGGTTCATTCCTAGATAATGCACTCAAAGGGCACTAAGCATAGAGTGTGAAAACTGAGTTTCCTTGAGAGCTGCTTGGAAGCCTGATGGTGTGTGAAGTTAGTGAGCCAAATGGAGTTGTTCTCCCACAAGAACCACTCGGCTGATTCTTCTTCAATATGCCCTTCAACAACATGCAGTGTTTCCTTGATTGAATTAGCTCTCACACCAATATTTGCGTCTAGAGCCTTTGCATTGAGGGCTATCTGAAAAGGGCTTTGGTGCTGAAGTTGCCTGTGAATGTGGAGTTGGTGGCATGTGAAACCCGCATGTGGAGCATTCGTTTGTGTGGGATGCTCTACCAGGTTCATTCCTAGATAATGCACTCAAAGGGCACTAAGCATAGAGTGTGAAAACTGAGTTTCCTTGAGAGCTGCTTGGAAGCCTGATGGTGTGTGAAGTTAGTGAGCCAAATGGAGTTGTTCTCCCACAAGAACCACTCGGCTGATTCTTCTTCAATATGCCCTTCACCAACATGCAGTGTTTCCTTGATTGAATTAGCTCTCACACCAATATTTGTGTCTAGAGCCTTTGCTTTGAGAGCTATCTGAAAACGTCTGTGGCGCTGAAGTTGCCTGTGAATGTGGAGTTGGTGGCATGTGAAACCCGCATGTGGAGCATTCGTTTGTGTGGGATGCTCTACCAGGTTCATTCCTAGATAATGCACTCAAAGGGCACTAAGCATAGAGTGTCAAAACTGAGTTTCCTTGAGAGCTGCTTGGAAGCCTGATGGTGTGTGAAGTTAGTGAGCCAAATGGAGTTGTTCTCCCACAAGAACCACTCGGCTGATTCTTCTTCAATATGCCCTTCACCAACATGCAGTGTTTCCTTGATGGAATTAGCTCTCACACCAATATTTGCGTCTAGAGCCTTTGCTTTGAGGGCTATCTGAAAACGGCTGTGGCGCTGAAGTTGCCTGTGAATGTGGAGTTGGTGGCATGTGAAACCCGCATGTGGAGCATTCGTTTGTGTGGGATGCTCTACCAGGTTCATTCCTAAATAATGCACTCAAAGGGCACTAAGCATAGAGTGTGAAAACTGAGTTTCCTTGAGAGCTGCTTGGAAGCCTGATGGTGTGTGAAGTTAGTGAGCCAAATGGAATTGTTCTCCCACAAGAACCACTCAGCTGATTCTTCTTCAATATGCCCTTCACCAACATGCAGTGTTTCCTTGATTGAATTAGCTCTCACACCAATATTTGCGTCTAGAGCCTTTGCATTGAGGGCTATCTGAAAAGGGCTTTGGTGCTGAAGTTGCCTGTGAATGTGGAGTTGGTGGCATGTGAAACCCGCATGTGGAGCATTCGTTTGTGTGGGATGCTCTACCAGGTTCATTCCTAGATAATGCACTCAAAGGGCACTAAGCATAGAGTGTGAAAACTGAGTTTCCTTGAGAGCTGCTTGGAAGCCTGATGGTGTGTGAAGTTAGTGAGCCAAATGGAGTTGTTCTCCCACAAGAACCACTCGGCTGATTCTTCTTCAATATGCCCTTCACCAACATGCAGTGCTTCCTTGATTGAATTAGCTCTCACACCAATATTTGTGTCTAGAGCCTTTGCTTTGAGAGCTATCTGAAAACGTCTGTGGCGCTGAAGTTGCCTGTGAATGTGGAGTTGGTGGCATGTGAAACCCGCATGTGGAGCATTCGTTTGTGTGGGATGCTCTACCAGGTTCATTCCTAGATAATGCACTCAAAGGGCACTAAGCATAGAGTGTCAAAACTGAGTTTCCTTGAGAGCTGCTTGGAAGCCTGATGGTGTGTGAAGTTAGTGAGCCAAATGGAGTTGTTCTCCCACAAGAACCACTCGGCTGATTCTTCTTCAATATGCCCTTCACCAACATGCAGTGTTTCCTTGATGGAATTAGCTCTCACACCAATATTTGCGTCTAGAGCCTTTGCATTGAGGGCTATCTGAAAACGGCTGTGGCGCTGAAGTTGCCTGTGAATGTGGAGTTGGTGGCATGTGAAACCCGCATGTGGAGCATTCGTTTGTGTGGGATGCTCTACCAGGTTCATTCCTAAATAATGCACTCAAAGGGCACTAAGCATAGAGTGTGAAAACTGAGTTTCCTTGAGAGCTGCTTGGAAGCCTGATGGTGTGTGAAGTTAGTGAGCCAAATGGAATTGTTCTCCCACAAGAACCACTCAGCTGATTCTTCTTCAATATGCCCTTCACCAACATGCAGTGTTTCCTTGATGGAATTAGCTCTCACACCAATATTTGCGTCTAGAGCCTTTGCATTGAGGGCTATCTGAAAACGGCTGTGGCGCTGAAGTTGCCTGTGAATGTGGAGTTGGTGGCATGTGAAACCCGCATGTGGAGCATTCGTTTGTGTGGGATGCTCTACCAGGTTCATTCCTAGATAATGCACTCATAGGGCACTAAGCATAGAGTGTGAAAACTGAGTTTCCTTGAGAGCTGCTTGGAAGCCTGATGGTGTGTGAAGTTAGTGAGCCAAATGGAGTTGTTCTCCCACAAGAACCACTCGGCTGATTCTTCTTCAATATGCCCTTCACCAACATGCAGTGTTTCCTTGATTGAATTAGCTCTCACACCAATATTTGTGTCTAGAGCCTTTGCTTTGAGAGCTATCTGAAAACGTCTGTGGCGCTGAAGTTGCCTGTGAATGTGGAGTTGGTGGCATGTGAAACCCGCATGTGGAGCATTCGTTTGTGTGGGATGCTCTACCAGGTTCATTCCTAGATAATGCACTCAAAGGGCACTAAGCATAGAGTGTCAAAACTGAGTTTCCTTGAGAGCTGCTTGGAAGCCTGATGGTGTGTGAAGTTAGTGAGCCAAATGGAGTTGTTCTCCCACAAGAACCACTCGGCTGATTCTTCTTCAATATGCCCTTCACCAACATGCAGTGTTTCCTTGATGGAATTAGCTCTCACACCAATATTTGCGTCTAGAGCCTTTGCTTTGAGGGCTATCTGAAAACGGCTGTGGCGCTGAAGTTGCCTGTGAATGTGGAGTTGGTGGCATGTGAAACCCGCATGTGGAGCATTCGTTTGTGTGGGATGCTCTACCAGGTTCATTCCTAAATAATGCACTCAAAGGGCACTAAGCATAGAGTGTGAAAACTGAGTTTCCTTGAGAGCTGCTTGGAAGCCTGATGGTGTGTGAAGTTAGTGAGCCAAATGGAATTGTTCTCCCACAAGAACCACTCAGCTGATTCTTCTTCAATATGCCCTTCACCAACATGCAGTGTTTCCTTGATTGAATTAGCTCTCACACCAATATTTGCGTCTAGAGCCTTTGCATTGAGGGCTATCTGAAAAGGGCTTTGGTGCTGAAGTTGCCTGTGAATGTGGAGTTGGTGGCATGTGAAACCCGCATGTGGAGCATTCGTTTGTGTGGGATGCTCTACCAGGTTCATTCCTAGATAATGCACTCAAAGGGCACTAAGCATAGAGTGTGAAAACTGAGTTTCCTTGAGAGCTGCTTGGAAGCCTGATGGTGTGTGAAGTTAGTGAGCCAAATGGAGTTGTTCTCCCACAAGAACCACTCGGCTGATTCTTCTTCAATATGCCCTTCACCAACATGCAGTGTTTCCTTGATTGAATTAGCTCTCACACCAATATTTGTGTCTAGAGCCTTTGCTTTGAGACCTATCTGAAAACGTCTGTGGCGCTGAAGTTGCCTGTGAATGTGGAGTTGGTGGCATGTGAAACCCGCATGTGGAGCATTCGTTTGTGTGGGATGCTCTACCAGGTTCATTCCTAGATAATGCACTCATAGGGCACTAAGTATAGAGTGTCAAAACTGAGTTTCCTTGAGAGCTGCTTGGAAGCCTGATGGTGTGTGAAGTTAGTGAGCCAAATGGAGTTGTTCTCCCACAAGAACCACTCGGCTGATTCTTCTTCAATATGCCCTTCACCAACATGCAGTGTTTCCTTGATGGAATTAGCTCTCACACCAATATTTGTGTCTAGAGCCTTTGCTTTGAGAGCTATCTGAAAACGTCTGTGGCGCTGAAGTTGCCTGTGAATGTGGAGTTGGTGGCATGTGAAACCCGCATGTGGAGCATTCGTTTGTGTGGGATGCTCTACCAGGTTCATTCCTAGATAATGCACTCAAAGGGCACTAAGCATAGAGTGTCAAAACTGAGTTTCCTTGAGAGCTGCTTGGAAGCCTGATGGTGTGTGAAGTTAGTGAGCCAAATGGAGTTGTTCTCCCACAAGAACCACTCGGCTGATTCTTCTTCAATATGCCCTTCACCAACATGCAGTGTTTCCTTGATGGAATTAGCTCTCACACCAATATTTGCGTCTAGAGCCTTTGCTTTGAGGGCTATCTGAAAACGGCTGTGGCGCTGAAGTTGCCTGTGAATGTGGAGTTGGTGGCATGTGAAACCCGCATGTGGAGCATTCGTTTGTGTGGGATGCTCTACCAGGTTCATTCCTAAATAATGCACTCAAAGGGCACTAAGCATAGAGTGTGAAAACTGAGTTTCCTTGAGAGCTGCTTGGAAGCCTGATGGTGTGTGAAGTTAGTGAGCCAAATGGAATTGTTCTCCCACAAGAACCACTCAGCTGATTCTTCTTCAATATGCCCTTCACCAACATGCAGTGTTTCCTTGATTGAATTAGCTCTCACACCAATATTTGCGTCTAGAGCCTTTGCATTGAGGGCTATCTGAAAAGGGCTTTGGTGCTGAAGTTGCCTGTGAATGTGGAGTTGGTGGCATGTGAAACCCGCATGTGGAGCATTCGTTTGTGTGGGATGCTCTACCAGGTTCATTCCTAGATAATGCACTCAAAGGGCACTAAGCATAGAGTGTGAAAACTGAGTTTCCTTGAGAGCTGCTTGGAAGCCTGATGGTGTGTGAAGTTAGTGAGCCAAATGGAGTTGTTCTCCCACAAGAACCACTCGGCTGATTCTTCTTCAATATGCCCTTCACCAACATGCAGTGTTTCCTTGATTGAATTAGCTCTCACACCAATATTTGTGTCTAGAGCCTTTGCTTTGAGAGCTATCTGAAAACGTCTGTGGCGCTGAAGTTGCCTGTGAATGTGGAGTTGGTGGCATGTGAAACCCGCATGTGGAGCATTCGTTTGTGTGGGATGCTCTACCAGGTTCATTCCTAGATAATGCACTCAAAGGGCACTAAGCATAGAGTGTCAAAACTGAGTTTCCTTGAGAGCTGCTTGGAAGCCTGATGGTGTGTGAAGTTAGTGAGCCAAATGGAGTTGTTCTCCCACAAGAACCACTCGGCTGATTCTTCTTCAATATGCCCTTCACCAACATGCAGTGTTTCCTTGATGGAATTAGCTCTCACACCAATATTTGCGTCTAGAGCCTTTGCATTGAGGGCTATCTGAAAACGGCTGTGGCGCTGAAGTTGCCTGTGAATGTGGAGTTGGTGGCATGTGAAACCCGCATGTGGAGCATTCGTTTGTGTGGGATGCTCTACCAGGTTCATTCCTAAATAATGCACTCAAAGGGCACTAAGCATAGAGTGTGAAAACTGAGTTTCCTTGAGAGCTGCTTGGAAGCCTGATGGTGTGTGAAGTTAGTGAGCCAAATGGAATTGTTCTCCCACAAGAACCACTCAGCTGATTCTTCTTCAATATGCCCTTCACCAACATGCAGTGTTTCCTTGATGGAATTAGCTCTCACACCAATATTTGCGTCTAGAGCCTTTGCATTGAGGGCTATCTGAAAACGTCTGTGGCGCTGAAGTTGCCTGTGAATGTGGAGTTGGTGGCATGTGAAACCCGCATGTGGAGCATTCGTTTGTGTGGGATGCTCTACCAGGTTCATTCCTAGATAATGCACTCATAGGGCACTAAGCATAGAGTGTCAAAACTGAGTTTCCTTGAGAGCTGCTTGGAAGCCTGATGGTGTGTGAAGTTAGTGAGCCAAATGGAGTTGTTCTCCCACAAGAACCACTCGGCTGATTCTTCTTCAATATGCCCTTCACCAACATGCAGTGTTTCCTTGATGGAATTAGCTCTCACACCAATATTTGTGTCTAGAGCCTTTGCTTTGAGAGCTATCTGAAAACGTCTGTGGCGCTGAAGTTGCCTGTGAATGTGGAGTTGGTGGCATGTGAAACCCGCATGTGGAGCATTCGTTTGTGTGGGATGCTCTACCAGGTTCATTCCTAGATAATGCACTCAAAGGGCACTAAGCATAGAGTGTCAAAACTGAGTTTCCTTGAGAGCTGCTTGGAAGCCTGATGGTGTGTGAAGTTAGTGAGCCAAATGGAGTTGTTCTCCCACAAGAACCACTCGGCTGATTCTTCTTCAATATGCCCTTCACCAACATGCAGTGTTTCCTTGATGGAATTAGCTCTCACACCAATATTTGCGTCTAGAGCCTTTGCTTTGAGGGCTATCTGAAAACGGCTGTGGCGCTGAAGTTGCCTGTGAATGTGGAGTTGGTGGCATGTGAAACCCGCATGTGGAGCATTCGTTTGTGTGGGATGCTCTACCAGGTTCATTCCTAAATAATGCACTCAAAGGGCACTAAGCATAGAGTGTGAAAACTGAGTTTCCTTGAGAGCTGCTTGGAAGCCTGATGGTGTGTGAAGTTAGTGAGCCAAATGGAATTGTTCTCCCACAAGAACCACTCAGCTGATTCTTCTTCAATATGCCCTTCACCAACATGCAGTGTTTCCTTGATTGAATTAGCTCTCACACCAATATTTGCGTCTAGAGCCTTTGCATTGAGGGCTATCTGAAAAGGGCTTTGGTGCTGAAGTTGCCTGTGAATGTGGAGTTGGTGGCATGTGAAACCCGCATGTGGAGCATTCGTTTGTGTGGGATGCTCTACCAGGTTCATTCCTAGATAATGCACTCAAAGGGCACTAAGCATAGAGTGTGAAAACTGAGTTTCCTTGAGAGCTGCTTGGAAGCCTGATGGTGTGTGAAGTTAGTGAGCCAAATGGAGTTGTTCTCCCACAAGAACCACTCGGCTGATTCTTCTTCAATATGCCCTTCACCAACATGCAGTGTTTCCTTGATTGAATTAGCTCTCACACCAATATTTGTGTCTAGAGCCTTTGCTTTGAGAGCTATCTGAAAACGTCTGTGGCGCTGAAGTTGCCTGTGAATGTGGAGTTGGTGGCATGTGAAACCCGCATGTGGAGCATTCGTTTGTGTGGGATGCTCTACCAGGTTCATTCCTAGATAATGCACTCAAAGGGCACTAAGCATAGAGTGTCAAAACTGAGTTTCCTTGAGAGCTGCTTGGAAGCCTGATGGTGTGTGAAGTTAGTGAGCCAAATGGAGTTGTTCTCCCACAAGAACCACTCGGCTGATTCTTCTTCAATATGCCCTTCACCAACATGCAGTGTTTCCTTGATGGAATTAGCTCTCACACCAATATTTGCGTCTAGAGCCTTTGCATTGAGGGCTATCTGAAAACGGCTGTGGCGCTGAAGTTGCCTGTGAATGTGGAGTTGGTGGCATGTGAAACCCGCATGTGGAGCATTCGTTTGTGTGGGATGCTCTACCAGGTTCATTCCTAAATAATGCACTCAAAGGGCACTAAGCATAGAGTGTGAAAACTGAGTTTCCTTGAGAGCTGCTTGGAAGCCTGATGGTGTGTGAAGTTAGTGAGCCAAATGGAATTGTTCTCCCACAAGAACCACTCAGCTGATTCTTCTTCAATATGCCCTTCACCAACATGCAGTGTTTCCTTGATGGAATTAGCTCTCACACCAATATTTGCGTCTAGAGCCTTTGCATTGAGGGCTATCTGAAAACGGCTGTGGCGCTGAAGTTGCCTGTGAATGTGGAGTTGGTGGCATGTGAAACCCGCATGTGGAGCATTCGTTTGTGTGGGATGCTCTACCAGGTTCATTCCTAGATAATGCACTCATAGGGCACTAAGCATAGAGTGTGAAAACTGAGTTTCCTTGAGAGCTGCTTGGAAGCCTGATGGTGTGTGAAGTTAGTGAGCCAAATGGAGTTGTTCTCCCACAAGAACCACTCGGCTGATTCTTCTTCAATATGCCCTTCACCAACATGCAGTGTTTCCTTGATGGAATTAGCTCTCACACCAATATTTGTGTCTAGAGCCTTTGCATTGAGGGCTATCTGAAAGTGGTTTTGGCGCTGAAGTTGCCTGTGAATGTGGAGTTGGTGGCATGTGAAACCCGCATGTGGAGAATTCGTTTGTGTGGGATGCTCTACCAGGTTCATTCCTAGATAATGCACTCAAAGGGCACTAAGCATAGAGTGTGAAAACTGAGTTTCCTTGAGAGCTGCTTGGAAGCCTGATGGTGTGTGAAGTTAGTGAGCCAAATGGAATTGTTCTCCCACAAGAACCACTCAGCTGATTCCTCTTCAATATGTCCTTCACCAACATGCAGTGTTTCCTTGATTGAATTAGCTCTCACACCAACATTTGCGTCTAGAGCCTTTGCATTGAGGGCTATCTGAAAACAGCTGTGGCGCTGAAGTTGCCTGTGAATGTGGAGTTGGTGGCATGTGAAACCCGCATGTGGAGCATTCGTTTGTGTGGGATGCTCTACCAGGTTCATTCCTAAATAATGCACTCAAAGGGCACTAAGCATAGAGTGTGAAAACTGAGTTTCCTTGAGAGCTGCTTGGAAGCCTGATGGTGTGTGAAGTTAGTGAGCCAAATGGAATTGTTCTCCCACAAGAACCACTCAGCTGATTCTTCTTCAATATGCCCTTCACCAACATGCAGTGTTTCCTTGATTGAATTAGCTCTCACACCAATATTTGCGTCTAGAGCCTTTGCATTGAGGGCTATCTGAAAACGGCTGTGGCGCTGAAGTTGCCTGTGAATGTGGAGTTGGTGGCATGTGAAACCCGCATGTGGAGCATTCGTTTGTGTGGGATGCTCTACCAGGTTCATTCCTAGATAATGCACTCATAGGGCACTAAGCATAGAGTGTGAAAACTGAGTTTCCTTGAGAGCTGCTTGGAAGCCTGATGGTGTGTGAAGTTAGTGAGCCAAATGGAGTTGTTCTCCCACAAGAACCACTCGGCTGATTCTTCTTCAATATGCCCTTCACCAACATGCAGTGTTTCCTTGATGGAATTAGCTCTCACACCAATATTTGTGTCTAGAGCCTTTGCATTGAGGGCTATCTGAAAGTGGTTTTGGCGCTGAAGTTGCCTGTGAATGTGGAGTTGGTGGCATGTGAAACCCGCATGTGGAGAATTCGTTTGTGTGGGATGCTCTACCAGGTTCATTCCTAGATAATGCACTCAAAGGGCACTAAGCATAGAGTGTGAAAACTGAGTTTCCTTGAGAGCTGCTTGGAAGCCTGATGGTGTGTGAAGTTAGTGAGCCAAATGGAATTGTTCTCCCACAAGAACCACTCAGCTGATTCCTCTTCAATATGTCCTTCACCAACATGCAGTGTTTCCTTGATTGAATTAGCTCTCACACCAACATTTGCGTCTAGAGCCTTTGCATTGAGGGCTATCTGAAAACAGCTGTGGCGCTGAAGTTGCCTGTGAATGTGGAGTTGGTGGCATGTGAAACCCGCATGTGGAGCATTCGTTTGTGTGGGATGCTCACCAAGCTTCATTTCAGTCCTAGGCACTCAAAGGGCACTAAGCATAGAGTGTGAAAACTGAGTTTCCTTGAGAGCTGTTTGGAAACCTGATGGTGTGTGAAGTTAGTGAGCCAAATGGAGTTGTTCTCACACAAGAACCACTCGGCTGATTCTTCTTCAATATGCCCTTCACCAACATGCAGTGTTTCCTTGATTGAATTAGCTCTCACACCAATATTTGCGTCTAGAGCCTTTGCATTGAGGGTTATCTGCAAACGTCTGTGGCACTGAAGTTGCCTGTGAATGTGGAGTTGGTGGCATGTGAAACCCGCATGTGGAGCATTCGTTTGTGTGGGATGCTCACCAAGATTCATTTCAGTCCTAGGCACTCAAAGGGCACTAAGCATAGAGTGTGAAAACTGAGTTTCCTTGAGAGCTGCTTGGAAGCCTGATGGTGTGTGAAGTTAGTGAGCGAAATGGAGTTGTTCTTCCACAAGTTCACTCGACTGATTCTTCTTCAATATGCCCTTCACCAACATGCAGTGTTTCCTTGATTGAATTAGCTCTCACACCAATATTTGCGTCTAGAGCCTTTGCATTGAGGGCTATCTGAAAAGGGCTTTGGTGCTGAAGTTGCCTGTGAATGTGGAGTTGGTGGCATGTGAAACCCGCATGTGGAGCATTCGTTTGTGTGGGATGCTCTACCAGGTTCATTCCTAGATAATGCACTCAAAGGGCACTAAGCATAGAGTGTGAAAACTGAGTTTCCTTGAGAGCTGCTTGGAAGCCTGATGGTGTGTGAAGTTAGTGAGAAAAATGGAGTTGTTCTCCCACAAGAACCACTCGGCTGATTCTTCTTCAATATGCCCTTCACCAACATGCAGTGTTTCCTTGATTGAATTAGCTCTCACACCAATATTTGCGTCTAGAGCCTTTGCTTTGAGAGCTATCTGAAAACATCTGTGGCGCTGAAGCTGCCTGTGAATGTGGAGTTGGTGGCATGTGAAACCCGCATGTGGAGCATTCGTTTGTGTGGGATACTCTACCAAGCTTCATTTCAGTCCTAGGCACTGAAAGGGCACTAAGCATAGAGTGTGAAAACTGAGTTTCCTTGAGAGCTGCTTGGAAGCCTGATGGTGTGTGAAGTTAGTGAGCCAAATGGAGTTGTTCTCCCACAAGAACCACTCGGCTGATTCTTCTTCAATATGCCCTTCACCAACATGCAGTGTTTCCTTGATGAATTAGCTCTCACACCAATATTTGCGTCTAGAGCCTTTGCATTGAGGGCTATCTGAAAACGGCTGTGGCGCTGAAGTTGCCTGTGAATGTGGAGTTGGTGGCATGTGAAACCCGCATGTGGAGCATTCGTTTGTGTGGGATGCTCTACCATGTTCATTCCTAGATAATGCACTCAAAGGGCACTAAGCATAGAGTGTGAAAACTGAGTTTCCTTGAGAGCTGCTTGGAAGCCTGATGGTGTGTGAAGTTAGTGAGCCAAATGGAGTTGTTCTCCCACAAGAACCACTTGGCTGATTCTTCTTCAATATGCCCTTCACCAACATGCAGTGTTTCCTTGATTGAATTAGCTCTCACACCAATATTTGTGTCTAGAGCCTTTGCTTTGAGGGCTATCTGAAAACGGCTGTGGCGCTGAAGTTGCCTGTGAATGTGGAGTTGGTGGCATGTGAAACCCGCATGTGGAGCATTCGTTTGTGTGGGATGCTCTACCAGGTTCATTCCTAGATAATGCACTCAAAGGGCACTAAGCATAGAGTGTCAAAACTGAGTTTCCTTGAGAGCTGCTTGGAAGCCTGATGGTGTGTGAAGTTAGTGAGCCAAATGGAGTTGTTCTCCCACAAGAACCACTTGGCTGATTCTTCTTCAATATGCCCTTCACCAACATGCAGTGTTTCCTTGATGGAATTAGCTCTCACACCAATATTTGCGTCTAGTGCCTTTGCATTGAGGGCTATCTGAAAACGGCTGTGGTGCTGAAGTTGCCTGTGAATGTGGAGTTGGTGGCATGTGAAACCCGCATGTGGAGCATTCGTTTGTGTGGGATGCTCTACCAGGTTCATTCCTAGATAATGCACTCAAAGGGCACTAAGCATAGAGTGTGAAAACTGAGTTTCCTTGAGAGCTGCTTGGAAGCCTGATGGTGTGTGAAGTTAGTGAGCCAAATGGAATTGTTCTCCCACAAGAACCACTCAGCTGATTCTTCTTCAATATGCCCTTCACCAACATGCAGTGTTTCCTTGATTGAATTAGCTCTCACACCAATATTTGCGTCTAGAGCCTTTGCATTGAGGGCTATCTGAAAACATCTGTGGCGCTGAAGTTTTCTGTGAATGTGGAGTTGGTGGCATGTGAAACCCGCATGTGGAGCATTCGTTTGTGTGGGATGCTCTCCCAGGTTCATTCCTAGATAAAGCACTCAAGAGGCACTAAGCATAGAGTGTGAAAACTGAGTTTCCTTGAGAGCTGCTTGGAAGCCTGATGGTGTGTGAAGTTAGTGAGCGAAATGGAGTTGTTCTTCCACAAGTTCACTCGACTGATTCTTCTTCAATATGCCCTTCACCAACATGCAGTGTTTCCTTGATTGAATTAGCTCTCACACCAATATTTGCGTCTAGAGCCTTTGCATTGAGGGCTATCTGCAAGTGGTTTTGGCGCTGAAGTTGCCTGTGAATGTGGAGTTGGTGGCATGTGAAACCCGCATGTGGAGCATTCGTTTGTGTGGGATGCTCTACCAGATTCATTCCTAGATAATGCATTCAAGAGGCACTAAGCATAGAGTGTGAAAACTGAGTTTCCTTGAGAGCTGCTTGGAAGCCTAATGGTGTGTGAAGTTAGTGGGCCAAATGGAGTTGTTCTCCCACAAGAACCACTCGGCTGATTCTTCTTCAATATGCCCTTCACCAACATGCAGTGTTTCCTTGATTGAATTAGCTCTCACACCAATATTTGCGTCTAGTGCCTTTGCATTGAGGGCTATCTGAAAACGGCTGTGGCGCTGAAGTTGCCTGTGAATGTGGAGTTGGTGGCATGTGAAACCCGCATGTGGAGCATTCGTTTGTGTGGGATGCTCTACCAGGTTCATTCCTAGATAATGCATTCAAAGGGCACTAAGCATAGAGTGTGAAAACTGAGTTTCCTTGAGAGCTGCTTGAAAGCCTGATGGTGTGTGAAGTTAGTGAGCCAAATGGAGTTGTTCCCCCACAAGAACCACTTGGCTGATTCTTCTTCAATATGCCCTTCACCAACATGCAGTGTTTCCTTGATTGAATTAGCTCTCACACCAATATTTGCGTCTAGAGCCTTTGCATTGAGGGCTATTTGAAAACGGCTGTGGCGCTGAAGTTGCCTGTGAATGTGGAGTTGGTGGCATGTGAAACCCGCATGTGGAGCATTCGTTTGTGTGGGATGCTCTACCAGGTTCATTCCTAGATAATGCACTCAAAGGGCACTATGCATAGAGTGTGAAAACTGAGTTTCCTTGAGAGCTGCTTGGAAGCCTGATGGTGTGTGAAGTTAGTGAGCCAAATGGAGTTGTTCTCCCACAAGAACCACTCGGCTGATTCTTCTTCAATATGCCCTTCACCAACATGCAGTGTTTCCTTGATTGAATTAGCTCTCACACCAATATTTGCGTCTAGAGCCTTTGCATTGAGGGCTATCTGAAAACGGCTGTGGCGATGAAGTTGCCTGTGAATGTGGAGTTGGTGGCATGTGAAACCCGCATGTGGAGCATTCGTTTGTGTGGGATGCTCTACCAGGTTCATTTCAGTCCTAGACACTCAAAGGGAACTAAGCATAGAGTGTGAAAACTGAGTTTCCTTGAGAGCTGCTTGGAAGCCTGATGGTGTGTGAAGTTAGTGAGCCAAATGGAGTTATTCTTCTACAAGAACCACTTGGCTGATTCTTCTTCAATATGCCCTTCAACAACATGCAGTGTTTCCTTGATTAAATTAGCTCTCATACCAATATTTGCGTCTATAGCCTTTGCATTGAGGGCTATCTGAAAAAGGCTGTGGCGCTGAAGTTGCCTGTGAATGTGGAGTTGGTGGCATGTGAAACCCGCATGTGGAGCATTCGTTTGTGTGGGATGCTCTACCAGGTTCATTCCTAGATAATGCACTCAAAGGGCACTAAGCATAGAGTGTGAAAACTGAGTTTCCTTGAGAGCTGCTTGGAAGCCTGATGGTGTGCGACGTTAGTGAGCCAAATGGAGTTGTTCTCCCACAAGAACCACTTGGCTGATTCTTCTTCAATATGCCCTTCACCAACATGCAGTGTTTCCTTGATGGAATTAGCTCTCACACCAATATTTGCGTCTAGAGCCTTTGCATTGAGGGCTATCTGAAAACGGCTGTGGCACTGAAGTTGCCTGTGAATGTGGAGTTGGTGGCATGTGAAACCCGCATGTGGAGCATTCGTTTGTGTGGGATGCTCTACCAGGTTCATTCCTAGATAATGCACTCAAAGGGCACTAAGCATAGAGTGTGAAAACTGAGTTTCCTTGAGAGCTGCTTGGAAGCCTGATGGTGTGTGAAGTTAGTGAGCCAAATGGTGTTGTTCTCCTACAAGAACCACTCGGCTGATTCTTCTTCAATATGCCCTTCACCAACATGCAGTGTTTCCTTGATTGAATTAGCTCTCACACCAATATTTGCGTCTAGTGCCTTTGCTTTGAGGGCTATCTGAAAACGGCTGTGGCGCTGAAGTTGCCTGTGAATGTGGAGTTGGTGGCATGTGAAACCCGCATGTGGAGCATTCGTTTGTGTGGGATGCTCTACCAGGTTCATTCCTAGATAATGCACTCATAGGGCACTAAGCATAGAGTGTGAAAACTGAGTTTCCTTGAGAGCTGCTTGGAAGCCTGATGGTGTGTGAAGTTAGTGAGCCAAATGGTGTTGTTCTCCCACAAGAACCACTCAGCTGATTCTTTTTCAATATGCCCTTCACCAACATGCAGTGTTTACTTGATTGAATGAGCTCTCACACAAATATTTGCGTCTAGAGCCTTTGCATTGAGGGCTATCTGAAAACGGCTGTGGCGCTGAAGTTGCCTGTGAATGTGGAGTTGGTGGCATGTGAAAACCGCATGTGGAGCATTCGTTTGTGTGGGATGCTCTACCAGGTTCATTTCAGTGCTAGACACTCAAAGGGAACTAAGCATAGAGTGTGAAAACTGAGTTTCCTTGAGAGCTGCTTGGAAGCCTGATGGTGTGTGACGTTAGTGAGCCAAATGGAGTTGTTCCCCCACAAGAACCACTTGGCTGATTCTTCTTCAATATGCCCTTCAACAACATGCAGTGTTTCCTTGATTAAATTAGCTCTCACACCAATATTTGCGTCTAGAGCCTTTGCATTGAGGGGTATCTGAAAACGGCTGTGGCGCTGAAGTTGCCTGTGAATGTGGAGTTGGTGGCATGTGAAACCCGCATGTGGAGCATTCGTTTGTGTGGGATGCTCTACCAGGTTCATTCCTAGATAATGCACTCAAAGGGCACTAAGCATAGAGTGTGAAAACTGAGTTTCCTTGAGAGCTGCTTGGAAGCCTGATGGTGTGTGAAGTTAGTGAGCCAAATGGTGTTGTTCTCCCACAAGAACCACTCGGCTGATTCTTCTTCAATATGCCCTTCACCAACATGCAGTGTTTACTTGATTGAATGAGCTCTCACACAAATATTTGCGTCTAGAGCCTTTGCATTGAGGGCTATCTGAAAACGGCTGTGGCGCTGAAGTTGCCTGTGAATGTGGAGTTGGTGGCATGTGAAACCCGCATGTGGAGCATTCGTTTGTGTGGGATGCTCTACCAGGTTCATTTCAGTCCTAGACACTCAAAGGGAACTAAGCATAGAGTGTGAAAACTGAGTTTCCTTGAGAGCTGCTTGGAAGCCTGATGGTGTGTGAAGTTAGTGAGCCAAATGGAGTTGTTCCCCCACAAGAACCACTTGGCTGATTCTTCTTCAATATGCCCTTCAACAACATGCAGTGTTTCCTTGATTAAATTAGCTCTCACACCAATATTTGCGTCTATAGCCTTTGCATTGAGGGGTATCTGAAAACGGCTGTGGCGCTGAAGTTGCCTGTGAATGTGGAGTTGGTGGCATGTGAAACCCGCATGTGGAGCATTCGTTTGTGTGGGATGCTCTACCAGGTTCATTCCTAGATAATGCACTCAAAGGGCACTAAGCATAGAGTGTGAAAACTGAGTTTCCTTGAGAGCTGCTTGGAAGCCTGATGGTGTGCGACGTTAGTGAGCCAAATGGAGTTGTTCTCCCACAAGAACCACTCGGCTGATTCTTCTTCAATATGCCCTTCAACAACATGCAGTGTTTCCTTGATGGAATTAGCTCTCACACCAATATTTGCGTCTAGAGCCTTTGCATTGAGGGCTATCTGAAAACGGCTGTGGCACAGAAGTTGCCTGTGAATGTGGAGTTGGTGGCATGTGAAACCCGCATGTGGAGCATTCGTTTGTGTGGGATGCTCTACCAGGTTCATTCCTAGATAATGCACTCAAAGGGCACTAAGCATAGAGTGTGAAAACTGAGTTTCCTTGAGAGCTGCTTGGAAGCCTGATGGTGTGTGAAGTTAGTGAGCCAAATGGTGTTGTTCTCCTACAAGAACCACTCGGCTGATTCTTCTTCAATATGCCCTTCACCAACATGCAGTGTTTCCTTGATTGAATTAGCTCTCACACCAATATTTGCGTCTAGTGCCTTTGCTTTGAGGGCTATCTGAAAACGGCTGTGGCGCTGAAGTTGCCTGTGAATGTGGAGTTGGTGGCATGTGAAACCCGCATGTGGAGCATTCGTTTGTGTGGGATGCTCTACCAGGTTCATTCCTAGATAATGCACTCAAAGGGCACTAAGCATAGAGTGTGAAAACTGAGTTTCCTTGAGAGCTGCTTGTAAGCCTGATGGTGTGTGAAGTTAGTGAGCCAAATGGTGTTGTTCTCCCACAAGAACCACTCGGCTGATTCTTCTTCAATATGCCCTTCACCAACATGCAGTGTTTACTTGATTGAATTAGCTCTCACACCAATATTTGCGTCTAGAGCCTTTGCATTGAGGGCTATCTGAAAACGGCTGTGGCGCTGAAGTTGCCTGTGAATGTGGAGTTGGTGGCATGTGAAAACCGCATGTGGAGCATTCGTTTGTGTGGGATGCTCTACCAGGTTCATTTCAGTCCTAGACACTCAAAGGGCACTATGCATAGAGTGTGAAAACTGAGTTTCCTTGAGAGCTGCTTGGAAGCCTGATGGTGTGTGAAGTTAGTGAGCCAAATGGAGTTGTTCTCCCGCAAGAACCACTCGGCTGATTCTTCTTCAATATGCCCTTCACCAACATGCAGTGTTTCCTTGATTGAATTAGCTCTCACACCAATATTTGCGTCTAGTGCCTTTGCATTGAGGGCTATCTGAAAGTGGTTTTGGAGCTGAAGTTGCCTGTGAATGTGGAGTTGGTGGCATGTGAAACCCGCATGTGGAGCATTCGTTTGTGTGGGATGCTCTACCAGGTTCATTCCTAGATAATGCACTCAAAGGGCACTAAGCATAGAGTGTGAAAACTGAGTTACCTTGAGAGCTGCTTGGAAGCCTGATGGTGTGTGAAGTTAGTGAGCCAAATGGTGTTGTTCTTCCACAAGAAACACTCGGCTGATTCTTCTTCAATATGCCCTTCACCAACATGCAGTGTTTCCTTGATTGAATTAGCTCTCACACCAATATTTGCGTCTAGAGCCTTTGCTTTGAGGGCTATCTGAAAACGGCTGTGGCGCTGAAGTTGCCTGTGAATGTGGAGTTGGTGGCATGTGAAACCCGCATGTGGAGCATTCGTTTGTGTGGGATGCTCTACCAGGTTCATTCCTAGATAATGCACTCAAGAGGCACTAAGCATAGAGTGTGAAAACTGAGTTTCCTTGAGAGCTGCTTGAAAGCCTGATGGTGTGTGAAGTTAGTGAGCCAAATGGAGTTGTTCTCCCACAAGAACCACTCGGCTGATTCTTCTTCAATATGCCCTTCACCAACATGCAGTGTTTCCTTGATTGAATTAGCTCTCACACCAATATTTGCGTCTAGAGCCTTTGCATTGAGGGCTATCTGAAAGTGGTTTTGGCGCTGAAGTTGCCTGTGAATGTGGAGTTGGTGGCATGTGAAACCCGCATGTGGAGCATTCGTTTGTGTGGGATGCTCTACCAGGTTCATTCCTAGATAATGCACTCAAAGGGCACTAAGCATAGAGTGTGAAAACTGAGTTACCTGAGACTCGCAAGATGGCCGACATAGGAGGAAGACTGTGAGAGAGCTCACAGACAGAGAGGGCTAGAACGCGACAAAAGCGTAAGTGGAGCAGCATAGAACTACAGGGAGAAGAACGTGAAGTTCCCTGGACAGTGTGGAGCCAAAAAAATCCACACAACTCGGAAGAGCAACCCGGGAAAAACAAAGCAAAGGACAGGGAAGACGACTTTCCGCTCCTGACCTGCTGAGTCACCTCTGAGTGCAGACGCTGAAAGCCGCCGAACCCACCCAAAGACCGACCTGAAGACGCTGTGGCCGTGAGGACCGGAGGTGATTGGGACCCGCTGGCATCTGCTCACCCTGGTCACCAGGACTCGCCAGGACCTGCCCCGCTGCGTACACCAGGACCCTGAATCACCGGGACCCGCCGGCATCTGCCCACCCTGGTCGCCAACCCCCGGGACCTGCACCAGCCGCAGCCTCCAGGCTCCATCGCGACCCGCGGAGACCAGCAACGGACGCAGCAGTCGGGAGACGCACTGGCGGCCAGGATTCCCACCAGAGGAAGAGGCAGACTGCAAGAACCTGAGGTTTGAGTGAGTTGGGTGGGGACAGTGGTGGGTTGGAGGCTTCGGGAGTTGGCCCCCCAGGGGCACGGACAGAGCCTGAACACAATTGGTCTCCCCGCCCCTCCCCCCCCCCCAGGCTCCAGCCTCTAGAGACACAGGGCGAGTGCCTTGAGACTGCCAAAACTGTGTCTGGGAGAAAGGCAAAAGGCACACTGGATACTCCCCTGTGCCTTTGCGGTGTGGCACTCAGCTGGGCAGTGCTATCCCACAGGAACCCAAGCACGACTCTGGGCTGGGCAGTTCCCTGCTAGCGCAGGGGCGGTCGGTCCCCTGCAAGTGCTGGGGTGGGCGGACCTGCGCAGGAGGCGTTTCCAGAGAGCACCTGGAACACGCCCTATAGTCCCTTGCTCCGAGCCCTGTGATCCAGTAAACAGGGTGCGCGCAAAGAGAGTGCCTTCACTCCCCCACGCCCTGTGGTAGCATACCTGTAGGGGACGAGCTGAGAGTGCGCTTTGAATCCTCTGGGCCCTGGAAGAGGCGCCCTGAGGTCCAGTGTTCTGGAGACGCACCAAAAGTGCCTTGAAAATTCCCACACCCTGCTACTCCACGCCTGCAGACTCCGATCTCTACAGGATAGTGCTTGGAGACCCCTCAGCACACTGGTGCCTAGGTCTCTCAAAAAAGAAACACTAACACAATGGGAAGAAATACCAGAAAAGGTAATGATCCAGATGAGAGTGCCAACACCCTACCAATAAAGGATCGAAAGCCAATGTCTATTTCGGAGATGCGAGATGAAGACATAGAAGATCTACCAGACAAGGAATTCAAAAAAATAATGTTAAAATATGTCAGAGACAATGAGAAGAATTGGGAGGACTTCAAGGAATTCAAGAACCACATAGCCTCAGAAATACAACAAATGAAAAGTAAAATCCTTGAGACTGAAAAAGATGGCCGACTGCAGAGAGCTGGTGTAGGGTGGAGTAAGGAAGGAGGGGAGCCGATCCAGCAGAGAAACAGGCCAGGAGGCGCGAAACTGTAGGGAGAAGAGCGAGAAGGTCACTGGAGTTCACTAAAGCAAGAAGATCTACACAGCGTGAAGGAACAGCCGCAAAAAGTAGGAAAGAAAATACAGCACGCCGCGAGAAACCTGGTGAGTCACGATCCCAGGCAGGGGGAAGGCGGCCGAGGCTCAACCGCCCCAGGGAAAACAGAGGCGGCTGGAAGGATAGGCGCCCACATCGACAGGGGCACCAGTCCCCTGGAAGGCAGGAGCCCCCAGAGGAGGCTACTGGACTGATCATTGGGTGCATTATCCCTGCAGAAGTGGAGGAAAAGCTGGGGAGATTTCCCAGAGGCTTGCCTAACCGCTGCTCAGCGGCTCTGGGAGAGTGCAGAGGGAACAGGAGCAGCACTGTGGGACTGGGGCTCAGAGATCCCCATATCGGCTCCGAGCTGTGGACTGGCTGCGGGAGAGTCAGTGGATCCTGTTGCTGGACTCGCCCTGAGCCCCAGAGGCTGGGCAACGCTCGACAGGGCCTCACATCCTGGGCAGAGGAGCGGACTAGTGGTGGCACATCTCACCTAAAGGGCTCTGTGCCTCTCAGAGATCTGCTTCCATCCTTGAGAGAGTGCAGCTGAGGAAGTGGCTTCTTCAGGGCGGAGTCCCCAGCTGGGCTCAGCTAGAGAGGCCAGACCGGAGTGGGCTCAGCTGAACTGGCCGGACAGGTTTTCCCAGCAGGAGCCCGCTCCGAAAGACCTGCCTGTGGTGTTGCAGCCCTCGGCGGAGCAGCGCTTCCGAGTTTGGCACTGGGGCCGCGGAGATTTCCAACCCAGCACAGGCCGGGGTTGGGGATTTTAGGCTCCGAGCAGCAGGAGCCCTTGCTGTGCTAACCTCAAGCCCTGAAGGAGAGTCTCGGCTCAGCACTGAGGCAGAGACCCCCGCTGTATTAGCCTTGTGACCCAAAGCCCAGGCGCGGCTCGGCAGAGTGAATCTGTAGGGCACTGCCTTTGAGAGGGAGCCACAGGGGAAGGGGCCTGGCACTAGGGCTGGCCCACAAAGCCTCCTGACCCAACTCGGGGCTGTGATCTACAGACCCTGAAAGCAGCTGGTGACTTAGGCAGTAAGCCCTGCTGGGCTCAGCCGGAGACCCCAAACCAGAGCCGGCTCAGCTGAATCACCGCTAAAATCTCAAAACAACAAGAAGTAAAAACACAATGAGGAGAAGTATCAGAAAAAGCAATGACCCAGAGGAAAGATCAAGCACTCCCTCCCAATACAACCAAAAACTAATCCCAATATCTGAGATGCAAGATGAAGACATAGAGGAACTATCAGATAAGGACTTTAAGAAGCTAATGATGAAATTCATCAGAGAGAGTGAAAAGCGCTGGGAAGAGTCTAAGGCATTCGAAAACCATATCACTGCAGAAATAAATCAAGTCAAAAAGGGAATCCTTGATATAGAGAACAAAATTGAAAGCCTAACCAACAGAATGAACACAGCAGAAGACAGAATATCAGAATTGGAAGACAATCAGAATGAAAGGCAGCAGCTCATCAAACAGTTGGAGACAAATCTAGAGAAAGCCAATAGGTCCATACAGGAAATGAAAGACAACCTCAAAAAATCAAATATTAGAATAATAGGCCTTCCCGAAGGAGTGGAAAAGGAGACAGGCTTGCAACGAGTGCTCAATGAGATAATACAGGAGAACTTCCAGAATACTGGAAATATAAATCTAGCACAAATCCAGGAAGGACAAAGAACCCCCAGTAGATACGACCCAAACAAATCGTCTCCCAGACATGTGGTCCTCAAGCTACCTTCAAGTGAATACAAGGAAACCATTCTAAGACAAGTAAGAAAAAAGGATAAGATTACTTTCAGGGGAAGGGAAATCAGGATCACAGCCGACCTATCAGAAGAAACGCTCCAAGCAAGGAGAGAATGGGGTAAAACCTATCAAATCCTGAAACAAAACAACTGCCAACCAAGAATAATGTACCCAGCAAAGCTCTCGTTTATATTTGAGAATGAAATCAAATACTTCAACAGTAAAGAGAAACTCGAAGAATACATCAACACAAAACCAGCTCTGGAAAATCTCCTCAGGAAGGTGCTAAACCCAGAAAGAAAAAATACAAACCAAAATCAAAGATGGCAAATGGGAAGACCTCCCCACTAAAATCCATACAAGAAAAGTCAACCAATCAAAAACTCTAATAGTCGCAAATACACACTTGCACACTTACACTCATGGCAGCCCAAAACCAATTCCTCTCAATATTATCTCTAAACACAAATGGCTTAAACTCACCAATCAAAAGGCATAGATTAACGGAATGGATCATCAAACAGCACCCAACTATATGTTGCCTACAAGAGACACATCTAACCAGAAAATCCTGTAAGAAATTTAAAGTGAAAGGATGGAAAAAGACATTTCATGCCAATGGACGAGAAAAAAGGGCTGGCGTAGCTGTTCTAATCTCAGATGACCTAGACTTCAAGCTGACAGACATCAAAAAGGACAGAGAAGGACATTATATATTGGTGAAGGGACTGATCCATCAAGAAGTAATTACAATCGTGAACATATATGCACCTAATTCCAATGCGCCTAGCTTCGTGAAGCAACTACTTACAGACTTAAGGGGAGACATAGATACACACACAATAATAGTGGGCGATCTTAACACCCCGCTAACAACTATAGACAGATCAACAAAACAAAAACTCAACAAAGAAACAACAGAGCTCGTACAAACATTAGAACAACTGGACTTGGTAGACATTTATAGAATTTTTTATCCTAAGACCACAGATTATACATTTTTTTCAGCAGTACATGGCACCTTCTCCAGGATCGACCACATGATAGGACACAAAGCAAATCTAAATAACTTCAAAAAGATAGAAATCATACCATGTACCCTCTCAGACCACCACGGAATGAAACTGGAAATCAGCAATTCAAAATGCCCAAGGAAATATAGAAACTCTTGGAGGTTGAACAATATGCTATTGAACGAACAATGGGTCAGGGAAGAAATTAAAGATGAGATCAAAAAATTTATGGAAACCAATGAAAACTCTGATACAACATTCCAAAACTTGTGGGACACTGCCAAAGCAGTGCTACGGGGTAAACTCATCGCAATTGGAGCTCATGTCAAGGCCCAAGAGAGGCGCCAAATACAGGAACTAACCACACACCTCCAGGAATTGGAAAAGCAGCAGCAGATGAGCCCCACACACAACAGGAAACAAGAAATCATCAAAACAAGGGAGGAAATCAACCAGATAGAAATAAAAAAAAACATACACAAAATCAACAAATCAAAAAGCTGGTTTTTTGAAAAGATAAACAAAATAGACACCCCGCTGGCCCGACTGACAAAGAAAAAACAAGAGAAAGCAAGAATTAACAGCATCAAAGATGAAAAAGGCAACATAACAACAGACATTACAACCATTAAGAACATAATCAGAAATTACTACAAAGCACTGTACTCCAACAAATCAGAAGACCACCAAGAAATGGAAAAGTTCTTAGACTCACACAACCTGCCAAAACTTAGCCCAGAGGCAACAATCAACCTGAACAAACCCATAACTGAAGCAGAGATTGAATCAGTGATTAAAGACCTCCCAACAAAGAAAAGCCCAGGCCCAGACGGCTTCACTCCAGAATTCTACAAAACATTCCGAACAGAACTAACCCCAATCCTCTACAAACTCTTCAAAACAATAGAAAAGGAAGCAACCCTTCCAAACTCATTCTATGAAGCCAACATTACCTTAATCCCAAAACCGGGCAGAGATCCTACAGAGAAGGAAAACTACAGACCTATCTCTTTGATGAACATTGATGCTAACATTCTCGACAAAATCCTAGCCAACAGAATTCAAAAACACATCAGACAGATCATTCATCCAGATCAAGTAGGATTCATCCCTGGAATGCAGGGATGGTTCAACATTCGCAAATCCATAAATGTGATACACCACATCCAAAAACTGAAAAACAAGAATCACATGATAGTATCAATAGATGCAGAAAAAGCTTTCGACAAAATCCAGCACAACTTCCTGCTAAAGACCCTAACCAAGGTAGGCATAGATGGAAAAATCCACAACATAATCAAAGCAATATATGAAAAACCCAATGCCAGCATCATACTGAATGGAGAAAAACTGGAACCCTTCCCACTGAGATCTGGAACAAGACAAGGATGTCCGCTTTCTCTGCTGCTATTCAACATAGTTCTAGAGGTACTCGCTGAGGCCATAAGACAAGAAAAAGAAATCAAAGGAATCCAAATGGGAAATGAAGAAGTCAAGCTTTCACTATATGCAGATGACATGATTCTTTATGTAGAAGAGCCAAGAGACTCAACACAGAGACTACTAGAACTTATACGAGAGTTCGGTAGAGTGGCAGGGTACAAAATTAATGAACAAAAATCAACAGCCATAGTGTATGCTAACAGCCCCAAGTTGGAAAAAGATCTAACCAGCAAGATACCATTCAAAGTAACAAAGGAAAGCATGAAGTATCTGGGAATTAACCTAACCAAAAATGTTGGAGACCTATTTGAGGAAAACTACAAACTACTTAAAAAAGAAATTGAACAAGATCTAGAAAGATGGAGTAATATCCCATGCTCCTGGATAGGTAAAATCAATATCATTAAAATGTCTATACTGCCAAAGGCAATATATACATTCAACGCAATCCCAATCAAATTGCCCAAAACATTCTTCACAGATCTGGAAACAATGATTCAAAGGTTCATCTGGAAACACAAAAAACCACGAATAGCTAGAACCATTCTCAAGAACAGGAAGTTAGCAGGGGGAATCACAGTCCCAGACCTCTGGACATACTATAGGGCAGTGGTTATCAAAACAGCCTGGTACTGGCAAAAAAATAGAGAAGAAGATCAATGGAGCAGAATAGAAACACCAGATGGGAACCCACACAAATACAGCCAAATAATCTTTGACAAAAAGACAAACGACAACCCAGGCAAATGGGAAGGTCTGTTCAATAAATGCTGTTGGGACAACTGGTTGATAGCCTGCAGAAACAAAAAGATAGACCCACATCTCTCACCATATACTAAGATCAAATCCAAATGGATAAAAGATTTAAACCTACATCCAGAAACCTTCAAACTTTTGGAAGAAAATGTTGGAAACACACTGGAACACTTAGGGGTAGGCCCTCACTTCCTAAAAAAGACTCCAGATGCAGTAGAAATCAAGATCAAAATAAACAAGTGGGACCTCATCAAACTAAGAAGCTTCTGTACAGCTAGAGAAACAATCAACAAAGTAAAAAGGCAACCCACAGAATGGGAGAAGATCTTCGCACACGACTTAGGTGATAGAGGGCTGATCTCCAGAATATACAAAGAGCTACAAAACGACCAAAATGTCAAAACAAACAACCCACTCAAGAAATGGGCACGGGAAATGGGCAAACACTTCACAAAGGAACAAACCCAAATGGCAAATAAACATATGAAAAAATGCTCAAGTTCCCTGGCAATAAGGGAAATCCAAATTAAAACATCAATGAGGTACCACCTGACGCCAGTAAGACTGGCCCACATGAATAAAAGCACCAACGACACTTGTTGGCGAGGTTGCGGGGAAAAGGGAACCCTACTCCACTGCTGGTGGGGCTGCAGGCTGGTACAGCCTCTATGGAAATCAGTATGGAGAACATTCAAACAACTCAAATACAACATACCGTATGACCCAGCAATAGCACTCCTAGGAATATATCCAGAACACTTGTTTTATGAGAAACCAACATGCACTCCTATGTTCATAGCAGCACAATCAGTAATTGCAAAAACATGGAAGCAATCAAAATGCCCATCAACAGAGGATTGGATAAAAAAGCTATGGTTCATCTACTCCATGGAATACTACTCAGCTATTAAAAAAAACAAAATGCAGTTCTTTGTGGCCAAATGGGCCAAACTGGAAACCATAATGCTAAGGGAAATGAGCCAATCCCAAAAGGTTAAATACCACATGTTTGCCTTAATTTGATATGATGTTATGTATAACAAGTTATGTTATGAATGTTATATGTTGTGTATAAACCAAAATTGAAATGTCAATGAGGTGGTCACAGAAGGTGGATAAGAAATCGCATTTACTTTTACCATATTGGTTACTCATTACTATGTCAATTAATTCCATAATGATGTAAATTTTTGCTGATGGTATGTTGGAGCTTTTAATTGATCGGGATGATACTCTGCTGGCTCTGTCTTCAGACCAGAGAGGGTATACCTAAGAAGCCGTTGAACTTGACTAGACAATAAGATGCTGGACTCTATGTTTGGTATATGCTTGCAATGGGGGAATCTCAACTGAACTTGAACTGTGGTTATGCAACAAGGTGGAGGAATCCACCATGGTGGGAGGGTTTAGGGAGGGGTGGGGAGAATCCCAGTACCTATGAAACTGTGTCACATAATACAATGTAATTAATGAATTTAAAATAAAATTAAAAAAAAAAGAAAAGTAAAATCCTTGACTTAGAGCACAAAATTGAGAGCCTAACCAACAGAACAAATACAGCAGAAGAGAGGATCTCTGAAACGGAAGACACACAAAACGAACACACCCAGTTCATGAAACAGCTGGAGACAAGTCTGAACAAAGCCAATAAGACCATACAAGAAATGAAAGACAACCTCAGAAAATCAAATATTAGGATTATTGGCCTTCCTGAAGGAGCGGAAAAAGAATCAGGAATGCAAATGGTGCTCGACGAAATTATACAGGAAAACTTTCAAAACACTTGGAACATGAATCCAGCTCAAATCCAGGACGGTCAGAGGACTCCCAGCAGATATGACCCAAAGCGATCTTCACCCAGACATATGGTGCTCAAGTTCCACTCCAACGAAGACAAAGAAAGAATCCTGAGACAAGTACGAAGCAGAGAAAAGATCACATACCGGGGAAAACCAATCAGGATCACGGCTGACTTTTCTGAAGAGACCTTACAAGCAAGAAGAGAATGGACAAAGATCTTCCAAATCCTGAATCAGAACAACTGTCAACCAAGACTATTGTACCCAGCAAAGATCTCATTCGTATTTGAGAACGAAATCAAATACTTCCACAGCAAAGAGAAATTAGAAGAATATGCCAGCACAAAACCAGCTCTACAAAATCTCCTTAGAAATGCACTAATTCCAGAAAAAAAGGAGGTGAATCATAAGCAAAGATGGCAAACAGGAAGGTCTCCCCACTGAAGTCCACACAAGGAAGGGCAATAACACAGATATCAACACCCACAAAAACAAGTATGGCAGGGCAAAATTACAACCTCTCAATTTTAACTCTCAACACAAATGGCCTGAACTCACCAATCAAAAGGCATAGATTAACAGAATGGATTATCAAACAGCACCCAACTATCTGTTGCCTACAAGAGACACATCTAACCAGAAGAGATTCAAAGAAGCTGAAAGTGAAAGGTTGGAAACAGATATTTCATGCCAATGGACGAGAAAAAAAGGCTGGGGTAGCTGTCTTAATTTCAGATGATGTGGACTTCAATCTGACACACATCAAAAAGGACAGAGAAGGACATTATATATTGGTGAAGGGACTGATCCATCAGGAAGTAATTACCATTGTGAACATATATGCACCAAATTCAAACGCACCTAGCTACGTGAAGCAATTACTCACGGACTTAAGGGGAGACATAGATATGCACACAATAATAGTGGGTGATCTTAACACCCCACTAACAACTATAGACAGATCAACAAAACAAAAACTCAACAAAGAAACAACAGAACTCATACAAACAATAGAACAACTGGACTTGGTTGACATTTATAGAATTTTTTACCCTAAGGCCACAGATTATACATTTTTTTCAGCAGTGCATGGCACCTTCTCCAGGATCGACCACATGATAGGACACAAAGCAAACCTAAATAACTTCAAAAAGATAGGAATCATACCATGTACCCTCTCAGACCACCACGGAATGAAGCTGGAAATCAGCAATTCAAAATGCCCCAGGAAATACAGAAACTCTTGGAGGCTGAACAATATGCTACTAAACGAACAATGGATCAGAGAAGAAATTAAAGATGAGATCAAAAAATTTATGGAAACCAATGAAAACTCTGACACAACATTCCAAAATTTGTGGGACACTGCCAAAGCAGTGCTACGGGGTAAACTCATCGCAATTGGAGCTCATGTCAAGGCCCAAGAGAGGCGCCAAATACAGGAACTAAACACACACCTCCAGGAACTGGAAAAACAACAGCAGAAGAACCCCACACACAATAGGAAACAAGAAATCATCAAAACAAGGGAGGAAATCAACCAGATAGAAATAAAAAAAACCATACACAAAATCAATGAATCAAAAAGCTGGTTTTTTGAGAAGATAAACAAGATAGACACTCCACTGGCCCGACTGACAAAGAAAAAACAAGAGAAAGCAAGAATTAACAGCATCAAAGATGAAAAAGGCAACATAACAACAGACACCGCATCCATTAAGGCCATAATCAGAAATTACTACAAAGCACTGTACTCCAACAAATCAGAAGATCACCAAGAAATGGAAAAGTTCTTAGACTTCTACCACTTGCCAAAACTTAGCCCAGAGGCAACAAACGACCTGAACAAACCCATAACTGAAGTAGAGATTGAATCAGTGATTAAAGACCTCCCAACAAGGAAAAGCCCAGGCCCAGACGGCTTCACTCCAGAATTCTACAAAGCATTCCGAACAGAACTGACCCCAATCCTCTACAAACTCTTCAGAACAATAGAAAAAGAGGCAACCCTTCCAAACTCATTCTATGAAGCCAACATTACCTTAATCCCAAAACCAGACAGAGAACTAACAGAGAAGGAAAACTACAGACCTATCTCTTTGATGAACATTGATGCTAAGATTCTCAACAAAATCCTAGCCAACAGAATTCAAAAACACATCAGACAGATCATTCATCCAGATCAAGTAGGATTCATCCCTGGAATGCAGGGATGGTTCAACATTCGAAAATCTATAAATGTGATACACCACATCCAAAAACTGAAAAACAAGAATCACATGATAGTATCAATAGATGCGGAAAAAAGCTTTCGACAAAATCCAACATCACTTCCTACTAAAAACCCTAACCAAGGTAGGCATAGATGGAAAAATCCACAACATAATTAAAGCAATATATGAAAAACCCAACGCCAGCATCATACTGAATGGAGAAAAGCTGGAACCCTTCCCACTGAGATCTGGAACAAGACAGGGATGTCCACTTTCTCCACTACTATTCAACATAGTCCTAGAGGTACTCGCTGAGGCCATAAGACAAGAAAAAGAAATCAGAGGAATCCAAATGGGAAACGAAGAAGTCAAGCTCTCACTATACGCAGATGATATGATTCTTTATGTAGAAGAGCCAAGAGACTCAATACAGAGACTGCTAGAACTTGTACGAGAGTTTGGTAGAGTGGCAGGGTACAAAATTAATGAACAAAAATCAACAGCCATAGTGTATGCGAACAGCCCCAAGATGGAAAAAGACTTAACCAGCAAGATACCATTCAAAATAACAGAGAAAAGTATGAAATATCTGGGAATAAATCTAACCAAAAATGTAGAAGACTAATTTGAAGAAAACTACAATCTGCTTAAAAAAGAAATTGAACAAGACCTCAAAAGATGGAGTAATATCCCATGCTCCTGGATAGGTAAAATCAATATCATTAAAATGTCTATACTGCCAAAAGCAATATATACATTCAACGCAATCCCAATCAAATTGCCCAAAATATTCTTAATCGAACTGGAAACAATGATCCAAAGGTTCATCTGGAAGCACAAAAAACCACGGATAGCTAGAACTATCCTGAAGAACAGGAAGTTAGCAGGGGGAATCACAGTTCCGGACCTCTGGACATACTATAGGGCAGTGGTTATCAAAACAGCGTGGTACTGGCACAAAGATAGAGAGGAAGATCAATGGAGCAGAATAGAAACGCCAGAAGGAAACCCACACAGATACAGCCAAATAATCTTTGACAAAAAGACAAACGACAACCCAGGCAAATGGGAAGGTCTGTTCAATAAATGCTGCTGGGACAACTGGTTGATAGCCTGCAGAAACAAAAAAATAGATCCACATCTCTCACCATACACTAAGATCAGATCTAAATGGATAACAGATCTAAACCTACATCCAGAAACCTTCAAACTTTTGGAAGAAAATGTTGGAAACACACTGGAACACTTAGGGGTAGGCCCTCACTTCCTAAAAAAGACTCCAGATGCAGTAGAAATCAAGACCAAAATAAACAATTGGGACCTCATCAAACTAAGAAGCTTCTGTACAGCTAGAGAAACAATCAACAAAGTAAAAAGGCAACCCACAGAATGGGAGAAGATCTTCGCACACGACATAGGTGATAGAGGGCTAATATCCAGAATATACAAAGAGCTACAAAACAACCAAAATGTCAAAACAAACAACCCACTCAAGAAATGGGCACGGGAAATGGGCAGACACTTCACAAAGGAACAAACCCAAATGGCAAATAAATATATGAAAAAATGCTCAAGTTCCCTGGCAATAAGGGAAATCCAAATTAAAACATCAATGAGGTACCACCTAACGCCAGTAAGACTGGCCCACATGAATAAAAGCACCAACGACACTTGTTGGCGAGGTTGCGGGGAAAAGGGAACCCTACTCCACTGCTGGTGGGGCTGCAGGCTGGTACAGCCTCTATGGAAATCAGTATGGAGAATATTCAAACAACTCAAATTCAACATACCGTATGATCCAGCAATAGCACTCCTAGGAATATATCCAGAACACTTGTTCTATGAGAAACCAACATGTACTCCTATGTTCATAGCAGCACAATCAGTAATTGCAAAAACATGGAAACAACCAACATGCCCATCAAAAGAGGATTGGATAAGAAAGCTATGGTTCATCTACTCCATGGAATACTACTCAGCTATTAAAAAAAACAAAATGCAGTTCTTTGTGGCCAAATGGGCCAAACTGGAAACCATAATGCTAAGGGAAATGAGCCAATCCCAAAAGGTTAAATACCACATGTTTGCCTTAATTTAAGATGATATGATGTTATGTATAACATGTTATGTTTTGAATGTTATATGTTGTGTATAAACTAAAATTGAAGTATAGGTGAGGTGGTCACAGAAGGTGGCTGGGAACCCGCATTTACTTTTAACATATTGGTTACTCATTACTATGTCAATTAATTCCATAATGATGTAAATTTTTGCTGATGGTATGTTGGAGCTTTCAATTGACTGGGATGATACTCTGCTGGCTCTGTCATCAGATCAGAGAGGGTATACCTAAGAAACCGTTGAACTTGACGGGACAATAAGATGCTGGACTCTATGTTTGGTATACGCTTGCAATGGGGAAATCTCAACTGAACTTGAGCTGTGGTTATGCAATAAGGTGGAGGAATCCACCATGGTGGGAGGGTTTAGGGAGGGGTGGGGAGAACCCAAGTATCTATGTAACTGTGTCACATAATACAATGTAATTACTGAAGTTAAATAATAAATAATTAAAAAAAAATATGCCCTTCACCAACATGCAGTGTTTCCTTGATTGAATTAGCTCTCACACCAATATTTGCTTCTAGAGCCTTTGCATTGAGGGCTATCTGCAAACGGCTGTGGCGCTGAAGTTGCCTGTGAATGTGGAGTTGGTGGCATGTGAAACCCGCATGTGGAGCATTCGTTTGCGTGGGATGCTCTACCAGGTTCATTCCTAGATAATGCACTCATAGGGCACTAAGCATAGAGTGTGAAAACTGAGTTTCCTTGAGAGCTGCTTGGAAGCCTGATGGTGTGTGAAGTTAGTGAGCCAAATGGAGTTGTTCTCCCACAAGAACCACTCGGCTGATTCTTCTTCAATATGCCCTTCACCAACATGCAGTGTTTCCTTGATTGAATTAGCTCTCACACCAATATTTGCGTCTAGAGCCTTTGCATTGAGGGCTATCTGCAAACGTCTGTGGCGCTGAAGTTGCCTGTGAATGTGGAGTTGGTGGCATGTGAAACCCGCATGTGGAGCATTCGTTTGTGTGGGATGCTCTACCAGGTTCATTCCTAGATAATGCACTCAAAGGGCACTAAGCATAGTGTGTGAAAACTGAGTTTCCTTGAGAGCTGCTTGGAAGCCTGATGGTGTGTGACGTTAGTGAGCCAAATGGAGTTGTTCTCCCACAAGAACCACTCGGCTGATTCTTTTTCAATATGCCCTTCACCAACATGCAGTGTTTCCTTGATTGAATTAGCTCTCACACCAATATTTGCGTCTAGAGCCTTTGCATTGAGGGCTATCTGAAAACGGCTGTGGCGCTGAAGTTGCCTGTGAATGTGGAGTTGGTGGCATGTGAAACCCGCATGTGGAGCATTCGTTTGTGTGGGATGCTCTACCAGGTTCATTCCTAGATAATGCACTCAATGGGCACTAAGCATGGAGTGTGAAAACTGAGTTTCCTTGAGAGCTGCTTGGAAGCCTGATGGTGTGTGAAGTTAGTGAGCCAAATGGAGTTGTTCTCCCACAAGAACCACTCGGCTGATTCTTCTTCAATATGCCCTTCACCAACATGCAGTGTTTCCTTGATTGAATTAGCTCTCACACCAATATTTGCGTCTAGAGCCTTTGCATTGAGGGCTATCTGCAAACGTCTGTGGCGCTGAAGTTGCCTGTGAATGTGGAGTTGGTGGCATGTGAAAGCCGCATGTGGAGCATTCGTTTGTGTGGGATGCTCTACCAGGTTCATTCCTAGATAATGCACTCAAAGGGCACTAAGCATAGAGTGTGAAAACTGAGTTTCCTTGAGAGCTGCTTGGAAGCCTGATGGTGTGTGAAGTTAGTGAGCCAAATGGAGTTGTTCTCCCACAAGAACCACTCGGCTGATTCTTCTTCAATGTGCCCTTCACCAACATGCAGTGTTTCCTTGATTGAATTAGCTCTCACACCAATATTTGCGTCTAGAGCCTTTGCATTGAGGGCTATCTGAAAGTGGTTTTGGCGCTGAAGTTGCCTGTGAATGTGGAGTTGGTGGCATGTGAAACCCGCATGTGGAGCATTCGTTTGTGTGGGATGCTCTACCAGGTTCATTCCTAGATAATGCACTCAAAGGGCACTAAGCATAGAGTGTGAAAACTGAGTTTCCCTGAGAGCTGCTTGGAAGCCTGATGGTGTGTGAAGTTAGTGAGCCAAATGGAGTTGTTCTCCCAGAAGAACCACTCGGCTGATTCTTCTTCAATATTCCCTTCACCAACATGCAGTGTTTCCTTGATTGAATTAGCTCTCACACCAATATTTGCGTCTAGAGCCTTTGCACTGAGGGCTATCTGCAAACGTCTGAGGTGCTGAAGTTGCCTGTGAATGTGGAGTTGGTGGCATGTGAAACCCGCATGTGGAGCATTCGTTTGTGTGGGATGCTCTACCAGGTTCATTCCTAGATAATGCACTCAAAGGGCACTAAGCATAGAGTGTGAAAACTGAGTTTCCTTGAGAGCTGCTTGGAAGCCTGATGGTGTGTGAAGTTAGTGAGCCAAATGGAGTTGTTCTCCCACAAGAACCACTCGGCTGATTCTTCTTCAATATGCCCTTCACCAACATGCAGTGCTTCCTTGATTGAATTAGCTCTCACACCAATATTTGTGTCTAGAGCCTTTGCATTGAGGGCTATCTGAAAACGTCTGTGGCGCTGAAGTTGCCTGTGAATGTGGAGTTGGTGGCATGTGAAACCCGCATGTGGAGCATTCGTTTGTGTGGGATGCTGTACCAGGTTCATTCCTAGATAATGCACTCAAAGGGCACTAAGCATAGAGTGTGAAAACTGAGTTTCCTTGAGAGCTGCTTGGAAGCCTGATGGTGTGTGAAGTTAGTGAGCCAAATGGAGTTGTTCTCCCACAAGAACCACTCGGCTGATTCTTCTTCAATATGCCCTTCACCAACATGCAGTGTTTCCTTGATTGAATTAGCTCTCACACCAATATTTGCTTCTAGAGCCTTTGCATTGAGGGCTATCTGAAAGTGATTTTTGCGCTGAAGTTGCCTGTGAATGTGGAGTTGGTGGCATGTGAAACCCGCACGTGGAGCATTCGTTTGTGTGGGATGCTCTACCAGGTTCATTCCTAGATAATGCACTCAAAGGGCACTAAGCATAGAGTGTGAAAACTGAGTTTCCTTGAGAGCTGCTTGGAAGCCTGATGGTGTGTGACGATAGTGAGCCAAATGGAGTTGTTCTCCCACAAGAACCACTCGGCTGATTCTTCTTCAATATGCCCTTCACCAACATGCAGTGTTTCCTTGATTGAATTAGCTCTCACACCAATATTTGCGTCTAGAGCCTTTGCATTGAGGGCTATCTGAAAACGGCTGTGGCGCTGAAGTTGCCTGTGAATGTGGAGTTGGTGGCATGTGAAACCTGCATGTGGAGCATTCGTTTGTGTGGGATGCTCTACCAGGTTCATTCCTAGATAATGCACTCAAAGGGCACTAAGCATAGAGTGTGAAAACTGAGTTTCCTTGAGAGCTGCTTGGAAGCCTGATGGTGTGTGAAGTTAGTGAGCCAAATGGAGTTGTTCTCCCACAAGAACCACTCGGCTGATCCTTCTTCAATATGCCCTTCACCAACATGCAGTGTTTCCTTGATTGAATTAGCTCTCACACCAATATTTGCTTCTAGAGCCTTTGCATTGAGGGCTATCTGCAAACGTATGTGGCGCTGAAGTTGCCTGTGAATGTGGAGTTGGTGGCATGTGAAACCCGCATGTGGAGCATTCGTTTGTGTGGGATGCTCTACCAGGTTCATTCCTAGATAATGCACTCAAAGGGCACTAAGCATAGAGTGTGAAAACTGAGTTTCCTTGAGAGCTGCTTGGAAGCCTGATGGTGTGTGACGTTAGTGAGCCAAATGGAGTTGTTCTCCCACAAGAACCACTCGGCTGATCCTTCTTCAATATGCCCTTCACCAACATGCAGTGTTTCCTTGATTGAATTAGCTCTCACACCAATATTTGCGTCTAGAGTCTTTGCATTGAGGGCTATCTGAAAGTGGTTTTGGCGCTGAAGTTGCCTGTGAATGTGGAGTTGGTGGCATGTGAAACCCGCACGTGGAGCATTCGTTTGTGTGGGATGCTCTACCAGGTTGATTCCTAGATAATGCACTCAAAGGGCACTAAGCATAGAGTGTGAAAACTGAGTTTCCTTGAGAGCTGCTTGGAAGCCTGATGGTGTGTGACGTTAGTGAGCCAAATGGAGTTGTTCTCCCACAAGAACCACTCGGCTGATCCTTCTTCAATATGCCCTTCACCAACATGCAGTGTTTCCTTGATTGAATTAGCTCTCACACCAATATTTGCGTCTAGAGCCTTTGCATTGAGGGCTATCTGCAAACGTCTGTGGCGCTGAAGTTGCCTGTGAATGTGGAGTTGGTGGCATGTGAAACCCACATGTGGAGCATTCGTTTGTGTGGGATGCTCTACCAGGTTCATTCCTAGATAATGCACTCAAAGGGCACTAAGCATAGAGTGTGAAAACTGAGTTTCCTTGAGAGCTGCTTGGAAGCCTGATGGTGTGTGAAGTTAGTGAGCCAAATGGAGTTGTTATCCCAGAAGAACCACTCGGCTGATTCTTCTTCAATATGCCCTTCACCAACATGCAGTGTTTCCTTGATTGAATTAGCTCTCACACCAATATTTGCGTCTAGAGCCTTTGCATTGAGGGCTATCTGCAAACGTCTGTGGCGCTGAAGTTGCCTGTGAATGTGGAGTTGGTGGCATGTGAAACCCACATGTGGAGCATTCGTTTGTGTGGGATGCTCTACCAGGTTCATTCCTAGATAATGCACTCAAAGGGCACTAAGCATAGAGTGTGAAAACTGAGTTTCCTTGAGAGCTGCTTGGAAGCCTGATGGTGTGTGATGTTAGTGAGCCAAATGGAGTTGTTCTCCCACAAGAACCACTCGGCTGATTCTTCTTCAATATGCCCTTCAACAACATGCAGTGTTTCCTTGATTGAATTAGCTCTCACACCAATATTTGCGTCTAGAGCCTTTGCATTGAGGGCTATCTGCAAACGTCTGTGGCTCTGAAGTTGCCTGTGAATGTGGAGTTGGTGGCATGAGAAACCCGCATGTGGAGCATTCGTTTGTGTGGGATGCTCTACCAGGTTCATTCCTAGATAATGCACTCAAAGGGCACTAAGCATAGAGTGTGAAAACTGAGTTTCCTTGAGAGCTGCTTGGAAGCCTGATGGTGTGTGACGTTAGTGAGCCAAATGGAGTTGTTCTCCCACAAGAACCACTCGGCTGATTCTTCTTCAATATGCCCTTCACCAACATGCAGTGTTTGCTTGATTGAATTAGCTCTCACACCAATATTTGAGTCTAGAGCCTTTGCATTGAGGGCTATCTGAAAACGTCTGTGGCGCTGAAGTTGCCTGTGAATGTGGAGTTGGTGGCATGTGAAACCCGCATGTGGAGCATTCGTTTGTGTGGGATGCTCTACCAGGTTCATTCCTAGATAATGCACTCAAAGGGCACTAAGCATAGTGTGTGAAAACTGAGTTTCCTTGAGAGCTGCTTGGAAGCCTGATGGTGTGTGACGTTAGTGAGCCAAATGGAGTTGTTCTCCCACAAGAACCACTCGGCTGATTCTTCTTCAATATGCCCTTCACCAACATGCAGTGTTTCCTTGATTGAATTAGCTCTCACACCAATATTTGCGTCTAGAGCCTTTGCATTGAGGGCTATCTGAAAACGGCTGTGGCGCTGAAGTTGCCTGTGAATGTGGAGTTGGTGGCATGTGAAACCCGCATGTGGAGCATTCGTTTGTGTGGGATGCTCTACCAGGTTCATTCCTAGATAATGCACTCAATGGGCACTAAGCATAGAGTGTGAAAACTGAGTTTCCTTGAGAGCTGCTTGGAAGCCTGATGGTGTGTGAAGTTAGTGAGCCAAATGGAGTTGTTCTCCCACAAGAACCACTCGGCTGATTCTTCTTCAATATGCCCTTCACCAACATGCAGTGTTTCCTTGATTGAATTAGCTCTCACACCAATATTTGCGTCTAGAGCCTTTGCATTGAGGGCTATCTGCAAACGTCTGTGGCGCTGAAGTTGCCTGTGAATGTGGAGTTGGTGGCATGTGAAACCCGCATGTGGAGCATTCGTTTGTGTGGGATGCTCTACCAGGTTCATTCCTAGATAATGCACTCAAAGGGCACTAAGCATAGAGTGTGAAAACTGAGTTTCCTTGAGAGCTGCTTGGAAGCCTGATGGTGTGTGAAGTTAGTGAGCCAAATGGAGTTGTTCTCCCACAAGAACCACTCGGCTGATTCTTCTTCAATATGCCCTTCACCAACATGCAGTGTTTCCTTGATTGAATTAGCTCTCACACCAATATTTGCGTCTAGAGCCTTTGCATTGAGGGCTATCTGAAAGTGGTTTTGGCGCTGAAGTTGCGTGTGAATGTGGAGTTGGTGGCATGTGAAACCCGCATGTGGAGCATTCGTTTGTGTGGGATGCTCTACCAGGTTCATTCCTAGATAATGCACTCAAAGGGCACTAAGCATAGAGTGTGAAAACTGAGTTTCCCTGAGAGCTGCTTGGAAGCCTGATGGTGTGTGAAGTTAGTGAGCCAAATGGAGTTGTTCTCCCAGAAAAACCACTCGGCTGATTCTTCTTCAATATTCCCTTCACCAACATGCAGTGTTTCCTTGATTGAATTAGCTCTCACACCAATATTTGCGTCTAGAGCCTTTGCACTGAGGGCTATCTGCAAACGTCTGAGGTGCTGAAGTTGCCTGTGAATGTGGAGTTGGTGGCATGTGAAACCCGCATGTGGAGCATTCGTTTGTGTGGGATGCTCTACCAGGTTCATTCCTAGATAATGCACTCAAAGGGCACTAAGCATAGAGTGTGAAAACTGAGTTTCCTTGAGAGCTGCTTGGAAGCCTGATGGTGTGTGACGTTAGTGAGCCAAATGGAGTTGTTCTCCCACAAGAACCACTCGGCTGATTCTTCTTCAATATGCCCTTCACCAACATGCAGTGTTTCCTTGATTGAATTAGCTCTCACACCAATATTTGCTTCTAGAGCCTTTGCATTGAGGGCTATCTGAAAGTGATTTTTGCGCTGAAGTTGCCTGTGAATGTGGAGTTGGTGGCATGTGAAACCCGCACGTGGAGCATTCGTTTGTGTGGGATGCTCTACCAGGTTCATTCCTAGATAATGCACTCAAAGGGCACTAAGCATAGAGTGTGAAAACTGAGTTTCCTTGAGAGCTGCTTGGAAGCCTGATGGTGTGTGACGATAGTGAGCCAAATGGAGTTGTTCTCCCACAAGAACCACTCGGCTGATTCTTCTTCAATATGCCCTTCACCAACATGCAGTGTTTCCTTGATTGAATTAGCTCTCACACCAATATTTGCGTCTAGAGCCTTTGCATTGAGGGCTATCTGAAAACGGCTGTGGCGCTGAAGTTGCCTGTGAATGTGGAGTTGGTGGCATGTGAAACCTGCATGTGGAGCATTCGTTTGTGTGGGATGCTCTACCAGGTTCATTCCTAGATAATGCACTCAAAGGGCACTAAGCATAGAGTGTGAAAACTGAGTTTCCTTGAGAGCTGCTTGGAAGCCTGATGGTGTGTGAAGTTAGTGAGCCAAATGGAGTTGTTCTCCCACAAGAACCACTCGGCTGATCCTTCTTCAATATGCCCTTCACCAACATGCAGTGTTTCCTTGATTGAATTAGCTCTCACACCAATATTTGCTTCTAGAGCCTTTGCATTGAGGGCTATCTGAAAACGGCTGTGGCGCTGAAGTTGCCTGTGAATGTGGAGTTGGTGGCATGTGAAACCCGCATGTGGAGCATTTGTTTGTGTGGGATGCTCTACCAGGTTCATTCCTAGATAATGCACTCAAAGGGCACTAAGCATAGAGTGTGAAAACTGAGTTTCCTTGAGAGCTGCTTGGAAGCCTGATGGTGTGTGACGTTAGTGAGCCAAATGGAGTTGTTCTCCCACAAGAACCACTCGGCTGATCCTTCTTCAATATGCCCTTCACCAACATGCAGTGTTTCCTTGATTGAATTAGCTCTCACACCAATATTTGCGTCTAGAGCCTTTGCATTGAGGGCTATCTGAAAGTGGTTTTGGCGCTGAAGTTGCCTGTGAATGTGGAGTTGGTGGCATGTGAAACCCGCACGTGGAGCATTTGTTTGTGTGGGATGCTCTACCAGGTTCATTCCTAGATAATGCACTCAAAGGGCACTAAGCATAGAGTGTGAAAACTGAGTTTCCTTGAGAGCTGCTTGGAAGCCTGATGGTGTGTGACGTTAGTGAGCCAAATGGAGTTGTTCTCCCACAAGAACCACTCGGCTGATCCTTCTTCAATATGCCCTTCACCAACATGCAGTGTTTCCTTGATTGAATTAGCTCTCACACCAATATTTGCGTCTAGAGCCTTTGCATTGAGGGCTATCTGCAAACGTCTGGGGTGCTGAAGTTGCCTGTGAATGTGGAGTTGGTGGCATGTGAAACCCACATGTGGAGCATTCGTTTGTGTGGGATGCTCTACCAGGTTCATTCCTCGATAATGCACTCAAAGGGCACTAAGCATAGAGTGTGAAAACTGAGTTTCCTTGAGAGCTGCTTGGAAGCCTGATGGTGTGTGACGTTAGTGAGCCAAATGGAGTTGTTATCCCAGAAGAACCACTCGGCTGATTCTTCTTCAATATGCCCTTCACCAACATGCAGTGTTTCCTTGATTGAATTAGCTCTCACACCAATATTTGCGTCTAGAGCCTTTGCATTGAGGGCTATCTGCAAACGTCTGTGGCGCTGAAGTTGCCTGTGAATGTGGAGTTGGTGGCATGTGAAACCCACATGTGGAGCATTCGTTTGTGTGGGATGCTCTACCAGGTTCATTCCTAGATAATGCACTCAAAGGGCACTAAGCATAGAGTGTGAAAACTGAGTTTCCTTGAGAGCTGCTTGGAAGCCTGATGGTGTGTGATGTTAGTGAGCCAAATGGAGTTGTTCTCCCACAAGAACCACTCGGCTGATTCTTCTTCAATATGCCCTTCAACAACATGCAGTGTTTCCTTGATTGAATTAGCTCTCACACCAATATTTGCGTCTAGAGCCTTTGCATTGAGGGCTATCTGCAAACGTCTGTGGCTCTGAAGTTGCCTGTGAATGTGGAGTTGGTGGCATGAGAAACCCGCATGTGGAGCATTCGTTTGTGTGGGATGCTCTACCAGGTTCATTCCTAGATAATGCACTCAAAGGGCACTAAGCATAGAGTGTGAAAACTGAGTTTCCTTGAGAGCTGCTTGGAAGCCTGATGGTGTGTGACGTTAGTGAGCCAAATGGAGTTGTTCTCCCACAAGAACCACTCGGCTGATTCTTCTTCAATATGCCCTTCACCAACATGCAGTGTTTGCTTGATTGAATTAGCTCTCACACCAATATTTGAGTCTAGAGCCTTTGCATTGAGGGCTATCTGAAAACGTCTGTGGCGCTGAAGTTGCCTGTGAATGTGGAGTTGGTGGCATGTGAAACCCGCATGTGGAGCATTCGTTTGTGTGGGATGCTCTACCAGGTTCATTCCTAGATAATGCACTCAAAGGGCACTAAGCATAGAGTGTGAAAACTGAGTTTCCTTGAGAGCTGCTTGGAAGCCTGATGGTGTGTGAAGTTAGTGAGCCAAATGGAGTTGTTCTCCCACAAGAACCACTCGGCTGATTCTTCTTCAATATGCCCTTCACCAACATGCAGTGTTTCCTTGATTGAATTAACTCTCACACCAATATTTGCGTCTAGAGCCTTTGCATTGAGGGCTATCTGCAAACGTCTGTGGCGCTGAAGTTGCCTGTGAATGTGGAGTTGGTGGCATGTGAAACCCGCATGTGGAGCATTCGTTTGTGTGGGATGCTCTACCAGGTTCATTCCTAGATAATGCACTCATAGGGCACTAAGCATAGAGTGTGAAAACTGAGTTTCCTTGAGAGCTGCTTGGAAGCCTGATGGTGTGTGAAGTTAGTGAGCCAAATGGAGTTGTTCTCCCACAAGAACCACTCGGCTGATTCTTCTTCAATATGCCCTTCACCAACATGCAGTGTTTCCTTGATTGAATTAGCTCTCACACCAATATTTGCGTCTAGAGCCTTTGCATTGAGGGCTATCTGCAAACGTCTGTGGCGCTGAAGTTGCCTGTGAATGTGGAGTTGGTGGCATGTGAAACCCGCATGTGGAGCATTCGTTTGTGTGGGATGCTCTACCAGGTTCATTCCTAGATAATGCACTCAAAGGGCACTAAGCATAGAGTGTGAAAACTGAGTTTCCTTGAGAGCTGCTTGGAAGCCTGATGGTGTGTGAAGTTAGTGAGGAAAATGGAGTTGTTCTCCCACAAGAACCACTCGGCTGATTCTTCTTCAATATGCCCTTCACCAACATGCAGTGTTTCCTTGATTGAATTAGCTCTCACAACAATATTTGCGTCTAGAGCCTTTGCATTGAGGGCTATCTGCAATCTGCTGTGGCGCTGAAGTTGCCTGTGAATGTGGAGTTGGTGGAATGTGAAACCCGCATGTGGAGCATTCGTTTGTGTGGGATGCTCTACCAGGTTCATTCCTAGATAATGCACTCAAAGGGCACTAAGCATAGAGTGTGAAAACTGAGTTTCCTTGAGAGCTGCTTGGAAGCCTGATGGTGTGTGAAGTTAGTGAGCCAAATGGAGTTGTTCTCCCACAAGAACCACTCGGCTGATTCTTCTTCAATATGCCCTTCACCAACATGCAGTGTTTCCTTGATTGAATTAGCTCTCACACCAATATTTGCGTCTAGAGCCTTTGCATTGAGGGCTATCTGCAAACGTCTGTGGCGCTGAAGTTGCCTGTGAATGTGGAGTTGGTGGCATGTGAAACCCGCATGTGGAGCATTCGTTTGTGTGGGATGCTCTACCAGGTTCATTCCTAGATAATGCACTCAAAGGGCACTAAGCATAGAGTGTGAAAACTGAGTTTCCTTGAGAGCTGCTTGGAAGCCTGATGGTGTGTGAAGTTAGTGAGCCAAATGGAGTTGTTCTCCCACAAGAACCACTCGGCTGATTCTTCTTCAATATGCCCTTCACCAACATGCAGTGTTTCCTTGATTGAATTAGCTCTCACACCAATATTTGCGTCTAGAGCCTTTGCATTGAGGGCTATCTGCAATCTGCTGTGGCGCTGAAGTTGCCTGTGAATGTGGAGTTGGTGGCATGTGAAACCCGCATGTGGAGCATTCGTTTGTGTGGGATGCTCTACCAGGTTCATTCCTAGATAATGCACTCAAAGGGCACTAAGCATAGAGTGTGAAAACTGAGTTTCCTTGAGAGCTGCTTGGAAGCCTGATGGTGTGTGAAGTTAGTGAGCCAAATGGAGTTGTTCTCCCACAAGAACCACTCGGCTGATTCTTCTTCAATATGCCCTTCACCAACATGCAGTGTTTCCTTGATTGAATTAGCTCTTACACCAATATTTGCGTCTAGAGCCTTTGCATTGAGGGCTATCTGCAATCTGCTGTGGCGCTGAAGTTGCCTGTGAATGTGGAGTTGGTGGCATGTGAAACCCGCATGTGGAGCATTCGTTTGTGTGGGATGCTCTACCAGGTTCATTCCTAGATAATGCACTCAAAGGGCACTAAGCATAGAGTGTGAAAACTGAGTTTCCATGAGAGCTGCTTGGAAGCCTGATGGTGTGTGAAGTTAGTGAGGAAAATGGAGTTGTTCTCCCACAAGAACCACTCGGCTGATTCTTCTTCAATATGCCCTTCACCAACATGCAGTGTTTCCTTGATTGAATTAGCTCTCACACCAATATTTGCGTCTAGAGCCTTTGCATTGAGGGCTATCTGCAATCTGCTGTGGCGCTGAAGTTGCCTGTGAATGTGGAGTTGGTGGCATGTGAAACCCGCATGTGGAGCATTCGTTTGTGTGGGATGCTCTACCAGGTTCATTCCTAGATAATGCACTCAAAGGGCACTAGCATAGAGTGTGAAAACTGAGTTTCCTTGAGAGCTGCTTGGAAGCCTGATGGTGTGTGAAGTTAGTGAGCCAAATGGAGTTGTTCTCCCACAAGAACCACTCGGCTGATTCTTCTTCAATATGCCCTTCACCAACATGCAGTGTTTCCTTGATTGAATTAGCTCTCACACCAATATTTGCTTCTAGAGCCTTTGCATTGAGGGCTATCTGCAAACGTATGTGGCGCTGAAGTTGCCTGTGAATGTGGAGTTGGTGGCATGTGAAACCCGGCATGTGGAGCATTCGTTTGTGTGGGATGCTCTACCAGGTTCATTCCTAGATAATGCACTCAAAGGGCACTAAGCATAGAGTGTGAAAACTGAGTTTCCTTGAGAGCTGCTTGGAAGCCTGATGGTGTGTGAAGTTAGTGAGCCAAATGGAGTTGTTCTCTCCACAAGAACCACTCGGCTGATTCTTCTTCAATATGCCCTTCACCAACATGCAGTGTTTCCTTGATTGAATTAGCTCTCACACCCACTATTTGCGTCTAGAGCCTTTGCATTGAGGGCTATCTGCAAACGGCTGTGGCGCTGAAGTTGGCTCTGAATGTGGAGTTGGTGGCATGTGAAACCCGCATGTGGAGCATTGGTTTGTGTGGGATGCTCACCAAGATTAATTTTCAGCCCTAGGCACTCAAAGGGCACTAAGCATTGAGTGTGAAAACTGAGTTTCCTTGAGAGCTGCTTGGAAGCCTGATGGTGTGTGAAGTTAGTGAGCCAAAATGAGTTGTTCTCCAACAAGAACCACTCGGCTGATTCTTCTTCAATATGCCCTTCACCAACATGGCAGTGTTTCCTTGATTGAATTAGCTCTCACACCACTATTTGCGTCTAGAGCCTTTGCATTGAGGGCTATCTGCAAACGGCTGTGGCGCTGAAGTTGGCTCTGAATGTGGAGATGGTGGCATGTGAAACCCGCTTGTGGAGCGTTGGTTTGTGTGGGATGCTCACCAAGATTATTTTCAGCCCTAGGCACTCAAAGGGCACTAAGCATAGAGTGTGAAAACTGAGTTTCCTTGAGAGCTGCTTGGAAGCCTGATGGTGTGTGAAGTTAGTGAGCCAAAATGAGTTGTTCTCCCACAAGAACCACTCGGCTGATTCTTCTTCAATATGCCCTTCACCAACATGCAGTGTTTCCTTGATTGAATTAGCTCTCACAACCAATATTTGCGTCTAGAGCCTTTGCATTGAGCGCTATCTGAAAAAGCCTGTGGCGCTGAAGTTGCCTGTGAGTGTGGAGTTGGTGGCATGTGAAACCCGCATGTGGAGCATTCGTTTGTGTGGGATGCTCACCAAGCTTCATTTCAGCCCTAGGCACTCAAAGGGCACTAAACATAGAGTGTGAAAAACTGAGTTTCCTTGAGAGCTGCTTGGAAGCCTGATGGTGTGTGAAGTTAGTGAGCCAAATGGAGTTGTTCTCCCACAAGAACCACTCGGCTGATTCTTCTTCAATATGCCCTTCACCAACATGCAGTGTTTCCTTGATTGAATTAGCTCTCACACCAATATTTGCGTCTAGAGCCATTGCATTGAGGGCTATCTGAAAAAGCCTGTGGCGCTGAAGTTGCCTGTGAATGTGGAGTTGGTGGCATGTGAAACCCGCATGTGGAGCATTCGTTTGTGTGGGATGCTGTACCAGGTTCATTCCTAGATAATGCACTCAAAGGGCACTAAGCATAGAGTGTGAAAACTGAGTTTCCTTGAGAGCTGCTTGGAAGCCTGATGGTGTGTGAAGTTAGTGAGCCAAACTGAGTTGTTCTCCCACAAGAACCACTCGGCTGATTCTTCTTCAATATGCCCTTCACCAACATGCAGTGTTTCCTTGATTGAATTAGCTCTCACACCACTATTTGCGTCTAGAGCCTTTGCATTGAGGGCTATCTGCAATCTGCTGTGGCGCTGAAGTTGCCTGTGAATGTGGAGTTGGTGGCATGTGAAACCCGCATGTGGAGCATCCGTTTGTGTGGGATGCTCTACCAGGTTCATTCCTAGATAATGCACTCAAAGGGCACTAAGCATAGAGTGTGAAAACTGAGTTTCCTTGAGAGCTGCTTGGAAGCCTGATGGTGTGTGAAGTTAGTGAGCCAAATGGAGTTGTTCTCCCACAAGAACCACTCGGCTGATTCTTCTTCAATATGCCCTTCACCAACATGCAGTGTTTCCTTGATTGAATTAGCTCTCACAACAATATTTGCGTCTAGAGCCTTTGCATTGAGGGCTATCTGCAATCTGCTGTGGCGCTGAAGTTGCCTGTGAATGTGGAGTTGGTGGCATGTGAAACCCGCATGTGGAGCATTCGTTTGTGTGGGATGCTCTACCAGGTTCATTCCTAGATAATGCACTCAAAGGGCACTAAGCATAGAGTGTGAAAACTGAGTTTCCATGAGAGCTGCTTGGAAGCCTGATGGTGTGTGAAGTTAGTGAGGAAAATGGAGTTGTTCTCCCACAAGAAACCACTCGGCTGATTCTTCTTCAATATGCCCTTCACCAACATGCAGTGTTTCCTTGATTGAATTAGCTCTCACACACCAATATTTGCTTCTAGAGCCTTTGCATTGAGGGCTATCTGCAAACGTATGTGGCGCTGAAGTTGCCTGTGAATGTGGAGTTGGTGGCATGTGAAACCCGCATGTGGAGCATTCGTTTGTGTGGGATGCTCTACCAGGTTCATTCCTAGATAATGCACTCAAAGGGCACTAAGCATAGAGTGTGAAAACTGAGTTTCCTTGAGAGCTGCTTGGAAGCCTGATGGTGTGTGAAGTTAGTGAGCCAAATGGAGTTGTTCTCCCACAAGAACCACTCGGCTGATTCTTCTTCAATATGCCCTTCACCCAACATGCAGTGTTTCCTTGATTGAATTAGCTCTCACACCAATATTTGCGTCTAGAGCCTTTGCATTGAGGGCTATCTGAAAGTGGTTTTGGCGCTGAAGTTGCCTGTGAATGTGGAGTTGGTGGCATGTGAAACCCGCATGTGGAGCATTCGTTTGTGTGGGATGCTCTACCAGGTTCATTCCTAGATAATGCACTCAAAGGGCACTAAGCATAGAGTGTGAAAACTGAGTTTCCTTGAGAGCTGCTTGGAAGCCTGATGGTGTGTGACGTTAGTGAGCCAAATGGAGTTGTTCTCCCACAAGAACCACTCAGCTGATTCTTCTTCAATATGCCCTTCACCAACATGCAGTGTTTCCTTGATTGAATTAGCTCTCACACCAATATTTGCGTCTAGAGCCTTTGCATTGAGGGCTATCTGCAAACGTCTGTGGCGCTGAAGTTGCCTGTGAATGTGGAGTTGGTGGCATGTGAAACCCGCATGTGGAGCATTCGTTTGTGTGGGATGCTCTACCAGGGTTCATTCCTAGATAATGCACTCAAAGGGCACTAAGCATAGAGTGTGAAAACTGAGTTTCCTTGAGAGCTGCTTGGAAGCCTGATGGTGTGTGAAGTTAGTGAGCCAAATGGAGTTGTTCTCCCACAAGAACCACTCGGCTGATTCTTCTTCAATATGCCCTTCACCAACATGCAGTGTTTCCTTGATTGAATTAGCTCTTCACACCCAATATTTGCGTCTAGAGCCTTTGCATTGAGGGCTATCTGCAAACGTCTGTGGCGCTGAAGTTGCCTGTGAATGTGGAGTTGGTGGCATGTGAAACCCGCATGTGGAGCATTCGTTTGTGTGGGATGCTCTACCAGGTTCATTCCTAGATAATGCACTCAAAGGGCACCTAAGCATAGAGTGTGAAAAACTGAGTTTCCTTGAGAGCTTCTTGGAAGCCTGATGGTGTGTGAAGTTAGTGAGCCAAATGGAGTTGTTCTCCACAAGAACCACTCGGCCGATTCTTCTTCAATATGCCCTTCACCAACATGCAGTGTTTCCTTGATTGAATTAGCTCTCACACCAATATTTACGTCTAGAGCCTTTGCATTGAGGGCTATCTGCAATCTGCTGTGGCGCTGAAGTTGCCTGTGAATGTGGAGTTGGTGGCATGTGAAACCCCGCATGTGGAGCATTCGTTTGTGTGGGAATGCTCTACCAGGTTCATTCCTAGATAATGCACTCCAAAGGGCACTAAGCATAGGAGTGTGAAAACTGAGTTTCCTTGAGAGCTGCTTGGAAGCCTGGATGGTGTGTGAAGTTAGTGAGGAAAATGGAGTTGTTCTCCACAAGAACCACTCGGCTGATTCTTCTTCAATATGCCCCTTCACCAACATGCAGTGTTTCCTTGATTGAATTAGCTCTCACAACAATATTTGCGTCTAGAGCCTTTGCATTGAGGGCTATCTGAAAGTGGTTTTGGCGCTGAAGTTGCCTGTGAATGTGGAGTTGGTGGCATGTGAAACCCGCATGTGGAGCATTCGTTTGTGTGGGATGCTCTACCAGGTTCATTCCTAGATAATGCACTCAAAGGGCACTAAGCATAGAGTGTGGAAACTGAGTTTCCTTGAGAGCTGCTTGGAAGCCTGATGGTGTGTGACGTTAGTGAGCCAAATGGAGTTGTTCTCCCACAAGAACCACTCGGCTGATTCTTCTTCAATATGCCCTTCACCCAACATGCAGTGTTTCCTTGATTGAATTATCTCTCACACCAATATTTGCGTCTAGAGCCTTTGCATTGAGGGCTATCTGCAAACGTCTGTGGCGCTGAAGTTGCCTGTGAATGTGGAGTTGGTGGCATGTGAAACCCGCATGTGGAGCATTCGTTTGTGTGGGATGCTCTACCAGGTTCATTCCTAGATAATGCACTCATAGGGCACTAAGCATAGAGTGTGAAAAACTGAGTTTCCTTGAGAGCTGCTTGGAAGCCTGATGGTGTGTGAAGTTAGTGAGCCAAATGGAGTTGTTCTCCCACAAGAACCACTCGGCTGATTCTTCTTCAATATGCCCTTCACCAACATGGCAGTGTTTCCTTGATTGAATTAGCTCTCACACCAATATTTGCATCTAGATCCTTTGCATTGAGGGCTATCTGCAAACGTCTGTGGCGCTGAAGTTGCCTGTGAATGTGGAGTTGGTGGCATGTGAAACCCGCATGTGGAGCATTCATTTGTGTGGGATGCTCTACCCAGGTTCATTCCTAGATAATGCCACTCAAAGGGGCACTAAGCATAGAGTGTGAAAAACTGAGTTTCCTTGAGAGCTGCTTGGAAGCCTGATGGTGTGTGAAGTTAGTGAGCCAAATGGAGTTGTTTCTCCCACAAGAACCACTCGGCCTGATTCTTCTTCAATATGCCCTTCACCAACATGCAAGTGTTTCCTTGATTGAATTAGCTCTCACACCAATATTTGCGTCTAGAGCCTTTGCATTGAGGGCTATCTGCAAACGGCTCTGTGGCCGCTGAAGTTGCCTGTGAATGTGGAGTTGGTGGCATGTGAAACCCGCATGTGGAGCATTCGTTTGTGTGGGATGCTCTACCAGGTTCCATTCCTAGATAATGCACTCAAAAGGGCACTAAGCATAGAGTGTGAAAAACTGAGTTTCCTTGAGAGCTGCTTGGAAGCCTGATGGTGTGTGACGTTAGTGAGCCAAATGGAGTTGTTCTCCCACAAGAAACCACTCGGCTGATTCTTCTTCAATATGCCCTTCACCAACATGCAGTGTTTCCTTGATTGAATTAGCTCTCACACCAATATTTGCGTCTAGAGCCTTTGCATTGAGGGCTATCTGCAAACGTCTGTGGCGCTGAAGTTGCCTGTGAATGTGGAGTTGGTGGCATGTGAAACCCGCATGTGGAGCATTCGTTTGTGTGGGATGCTCTACCAGGTTCATTCCTAGATAATGCACTCAAAGGGCACTAAGCATAGAGTGTGAAAACTGAGTTTCCTTGAGAGCTGCTTGGAAGCCTGATGGTGTGTGACGTTAGTGAGCCAAATGGAGTTGTTCTCCCACAAGAACCACTCAGCTGATTCTTCTTCAATATGCCCTTCACCAACATGCAGTGTTTCCTTGATTGAATTAGCTCTCACACCAATATTTGCGTCTAGAGCCTTTGCATTGAGGGCTATCTGCAAACGGCTGTGGCGCTGAAGTTGCCTGTGAATGTGGAGTTGGTGGCATGTGAAACCCGCATGTGGAGCATTCGTTTGTGTGGGATGCTCTACCAGGTTCATTCCTAGATAATGCACTCATAGGGCACTAAGCATAGAGTGTGAAAACTGAGTTTCCTTGAGAGCTGCTTGGAAGCCTGATGGTGTGTGAAGTTAGTGAGCCAAATGGAGTTGTTCTCCCACAAGAACCACTCGGCTGATTCTTCTTCAATATGCCCCTTCACCAACATGCAGTGTTTCCTTGATTGAATTAGCTCTCACACCAATATTTGCGTCTAGATCCTTTGCATTGAGGGCTATCTGCAAACGTCTGTGGCGCTGAAGTTGCCTGTGAATGTGGAGTTGGTGGCATGTGAAACCCGCATGTGGAGCATTCATTTGTGTGGGATGCTCTACCAGGTTCATTCCTAGATAATGCACTCAAAGGGCACTAAGCATAGAGTGTGAAAACTGAGTTTCCTTGAGAGCTGCTTGGAAGCCTGATGGTGTGTGAAGTTAGTGAGCCAAATGGAGTTGTTCTCCCACAAGAACCACTCGGCTGATTCTTCTTCAATATGCCCTTCACCAACATGCAGTGTTTCCTTGATTGAATTAGCTCTCACACCAATATTTGCGTCTAGAGCCTTTGCATTGAGGGCTATCTGCAAACGTCTGTGGCGCTGAAGTTGCCTGTGAATGTGGAGTTGGTGGCATGTGAAACCCGCATGTGGAGCATTCGTTTGTGTGGGATGCTCTACCAGGTTCATTCCTAGATAATGCACTCAAAGGGCACTAAGCATAGAGTGTGAAAACTGAGTTTCCTTGAGAGCTGCTTGGAAGCCTGATGGTGTGTGACGTTAGTGAGCCAAATGGAGTTGTTCTCCCACAAGAACCACTCGGCTGATTCTTCTTCAATATGCCCTTCACCAACATGCAGTGTTTCCTTGATTGAATTAGCTCTCACACCAATATTTGCGTCTAGAGCCTTTGCATTGAGGGCTATCTGCAAACGTCTGTGGTGCTGAAGTTGCCTGTGAATGTGGAGTTGGTGGCATGTGAAACCCGCATGTGGAGCATTCGTTTGTGTGGGATGCTCTACCAGGTTCATTCCTAGATAATGCACTCAAAGGGCACTAAGCATAGAGGTGTGAAAACTGAGTTTCCTTGAGAGCTGCTTGGAAGCCTGATGGTGTGTGAAGTTAGTGAGGAAAATGGAGTTGTTCTCCCAGAAGAACCACTCGGCTGATTCTTCTTCAATATGCCCTTCACCAACATGCAGTGTTTCCTTGATTGAATTAGCTCTCACACCAATATTTGCGTCTAGAGCCTTTGCATTGAGGGCTATCTGCAAACGTCTGTGGCGCTGAAAGTTGCCTGTGAATGTGGAGTTGGTGGCATGTGAAACCCGCATGTGGAGCATTCGTTTGTGTGGGATGCTCTACCCAGGTTCATTCCTAGATAATGCACTAGTTTCCTTGAGAGCTGCTTGGAAGCCTGATGGTGTGTGAAGTTAGTGAGCCAAATGGAGTTGTTCTCCCACAAGAACCACTCGGCTGATTCTTCTTCAATATGCCCTTCACCAACATGCAGTGTTTCCTTGATTGAATTAGCTCTCACAACAATATTTGCGTCTAGAGCCTTTGCATTGAGGGCTATCTGCAAACGTCTGTGGCGCTGAAGTTGCCTGTGAATGTGGAGTTGGTGGCATGTGAAACCCGCATGTGGAGCATTCGTTTGTGTGGGATGCTCTACCAGGTTCATTCCTAGATAATGCACTCAAAGGGCACTAAGCATAGAGTGTGAAAACTGAGTTTCCTTGAGAGCTGCTTGGAAGCCTGATGGTGTGTGAAGTTAGTGAGCCAAATGGAGTTGTTCTCCCACAAGAACCACTCGGCTGATTCTTCTTCAATATGCCCTTCACCAACATGCAGTGTTTCCTTGATTGAATTATCTCTCACACCAATATTTGCGTCTAGAGCCTTTGCATTGAGGGCTATCTGCAAACGTCTGTGGCGCTGAAGTTGCCTGTGAATGTGGAGTTGGTGGCATGTGAAACCCGCATGTGGAGCATTCGTTTGTGTGGGATGCTCTACCAGGTTCATTCCTAGATAATGCACTCAAAGGGCACTAAGCATAGAGTGTGAAAACTGAGTTTCCTTGAGAGCTGCTTGGAAGCCTGATGGTGTGTGAAGTTAGTGAGCCAAATGGAGTTGTTCTCCCACAAGAACCACTCGGCTGATTCTTCTTCAATATGCCCTTCACCAACATGCAGTGTTTCCCTTGATTGAATTAGCTCTCACACCAATATTTGCGTCTAGAGCCTTTGCATTGAGGGCTATCTGCAAACGTCTGTGGCGCTGAAGTTGCCTGTGAATGTGGAGTTGGTGGCATGTGAAACCCGCATGTGGAGCATTCGTTTGTGTGGGATGCTCTACCAGGTTCATTCCTAGATAATGCACTCAAAGGGCACTAAGCATAGAGTGTGAAAACTGAGTTTCCTTGAGAGCTGCTTGGAAGCCTGATGGTGTGTGAAGTTAGTGAGCCAAATGGAGTTGTTCTCCCACAAGAACCACTCGGCTGATTCTTCTTCAATATGCCCTTCACCAACATGCAGTGTTTCCTTGATTGAATTAGCTCTCACACCAATATTTGTGTCTAGAGCCTTTGCATTGAGGGCTATCTGAAAACGGCTGTGGCGCTGAAGTTGCCTGTGAATGTGGAGGGTGGCATGTGAAACCCGCATGTGGGGCATTCGTTTCTGTGGGATGCTCTACCAGGTTCATTCCTAGATAATGCACTCATAGGGCACTAAGCATAGAGTGTGAAAACTGAGTTTCCTTGAGAGCTGCTTGGAAGCCTGATGGTGTGTGAAGTTAGTGAGCCAAATGGAGTTGTTCTCCCACAAGAACCACTCGGCTGATTCTTCTTCAATATGCCCTTCACCAACATGCAGTGTTTCCTTGATTGAATTAGCTCTCACAACAATATTTGCGTCTAGAGCCTTTGCATTGAGGGCTATCTGCAAACGTCTGTGGCGCTGAAGTTGCCTGTGAATGTGGAGTTGGTGGCATGTGAAACCCGCATGTGGAGCATTCGTTTGTGTGGGATGCTCTACCAGGTTCATTCCTAGATAATGCACTCAAAGGGCACTAAGCATAGAGTGTGAAAACTGAGTTTCCTTGAGAGCTGCTTGGAAGCCTGATGGTGTGTGAAGTTAGTGAGCCAAATGGAGTTGTTCTCCCACAAGAACCACTCGGCTGATTCTTCTTCAATATGCCCTTCACCAACATGCAGTGTTTCCTTGATTGAATTAGCTCTCACACCAATATTTGCGTCTAGAGCCTTTGCATTGAGGGCTATCTGCAAACGTCTGTGGCGCTGAAGTTGCCTGTGAATGTGGAGTTGGTGGCATGTGAAACCCGCATGTGGAGCATTCGTTTGTGTGGGATGCTCTACCAGGTTCATTCCTAGATAATGCACTA